>NC_135816.1:60297037-60922654 GCF_964213995.1 Mustelus asterias
TGTGGAGTTGCCGGCGTTGCACTGGGGTAGGCACAGTAAGTAGTCTCGAGCTTTCGGAGCGTTGCCCCTTCATTAGGTAACTCGCCTGATGAAGGCGCAATGCTCCTAAAGCTCGCGCTACCAAATAAACCTGTTGGACTTTAACTTGGTGTTGTGACTACTTACTGCACTTTGCAGAACACCTCTGTTCAGTCAGCAAGCATAACCCTGCACTTCCGGTGGTCTGTCATTTTAATTCGCCACCTGGGTCTCACTCTGACATCTCTGTCCTCGACCTGCTGCATTGTTCCAGTGCAGCTCAATGTAAGCTTGAGAAATAAGATTTCATCTTTCGAATAGGCAATTTACAGCCTTCGGGGCTTAACACTGAGTTTGACAATTTCAGACCGGAACTCCATTTACTTTCCCCTTCTTAGCACGTTTCAGTTTTTGTCTTTATTTTCTTTTGTTGCTTTTAGAAAGCGCCACACCTGCTTGAGGCACATCTTTTGTTTCTTTTCTTGCCCCATCACCACTTCCTTTGGCCCTGTAAAACTAACTCTTCTCATTAAATCTCTCCTGTCTTCTGCCATAACACAGACTTCCCTTTCATCCTTGTCTCACTCACTCCTTTCTCAAAATCTATTACATTTCGGGGGTGGGGCAGGGGGTGGATGGGGGGGCGGGGGGTGGAGGGGGGGGGCGGGGGTGCGGATCATGCAAAGGTCCGTTGACCTCGGGCAGGATTTTCTGGTTTGGGGGCAAACACAGCTGGAAAATCCCGCCCATTATCTCTATCAATGACATTTTGTGTGGCTGCTGGAGAACCTGCTGCTGGAGTCACCATCAGCAGGAATGGAAGATCCCACTGGCAGCTAGGGCTGGAAAATCCCACCCACATTTGCCAATTAAAATATTGCAGACATTAATCATTTTTCTTAAAGTATCTTACTACTTCATTACGGCAGTGGACAGATTAACATCATGCGAATGTGTCATGTAAGCATGGGCTTGAGGTCTGTTTTCTTTTGGATTCAAATGTCTCCACCTGCCCTGACCATCATGGTGAGGGGTAGGAGAGGAGTTAATACTGATCCTGGTGAAACTGGTCTGAGTTCCTTACACTGGATTAGTTTTGTAACCGTACAATCTGGCTGCTGTCAATTGATGACCAGATTTTGCGGCCAACATTTTGCCATTTGCACAGGGTTCTCACCGCAGAAGGAAATGCAGGGCACACATCATGTGAATTTCATAGGCTGCACTGACAACAATCCCAATTGGACCTGTCCCTGTAACTCCATGTATTTACCCTGATAATCCCCCTGACACTCAGGAGCAATTTAGCATGGCCATTCAACCTAACCCACACATCTTTGGAGTGTTGCCCTGTTAAGTTCAGTGGCCCAGCTTCAGGAGCCACTGGCCCCATGTCAAGGCTAGCAGTTAAGCAGTACTTCTAGGAGCAGTGCTCACTGCTGAGGCAGGCAGGAAACCTGAGGCCTCCAGCAAATAGGCCAAGACAAAATTTTCAGTAGTCTAAGGGCCAACAGCTGGAAGGGAAACCCCCTCCGGGTATAATGTTGGGGTGGTGGGGGGGGGGGGCTGCCTTCCATTCCCACAGCCATCTCTTTGCTGCATTAAACTATTTCCTTTGGGCTGCTGCTGAGGGGCCACCTCCATTTACCTGACAGCTTCTTCACATTATTGCCATCGGCAAGATAAGATGACACTGTAAAGAAGACCCCTAATTGGCACTTTAATAAGGGAAGGCGATGGCCTCGTGGTATTATCGCGAGACTATTAATCCAGAAACTCAACTAATGTTCTGGGGACTCAGTTTCGAATCCCGCCACGGCAGAGAGCGGAATTCAATTCAATGAAAAAAAATCTGAAATTAAGAATCTATTGATGACCATGACATAATTGTCAATTGTCGGAAAAACCCATCTGGTTCACTAATGTCCTTTAGGGAAAGAAATCTGCCGTCCTTACTTGGTCGGGCCTACATGTGACTCCAGAGCCACAGCAATGTGGTAGACTCTCAACTGCTCTTGGGCAACTAGGGATGGGCAATAAATGCTGGCCAGCCAGTGACGTCTATGTCCCACGAATAAATGAAAAAAAAAACAATTATGGAAATTATCTGTCCATCTCCTTGGGGTAGGCAGCCTGTCAGCCTCTGGCCTTACCATCGATAAAGTAGGTACCGCATCAGGGAGTTGATGAGATTAACCCCCACCCCCACCTGGCCTCCCCTGCCTGATTATAACACCCACCCGCCCCCACCACCCCAGCCCATCTCCCAACGGGCAAGTAAAATTCAGCCCTATAAGTTAGATGAGAGAAGATATCAATTATTTTAATGCTCCATCATTGACAGCCTTGCTTTCAATTGTCAAAGTCCTGAGTTCCCTCCCTAATCCTAATCATTCATTACTGCTTTTAGACGCTGCTAAATTACAAGCAGGATTTTCCGGCTTTTTCCACCAGTGGTGACCTGACAGTGGTGACCCCTCACGGTAGGATGGGTGAGCCACGCAAAACAGCTCAGACATCGGTGGGAGCAGAAGATCTCACCCGCAATCAAAGCGAGCCACTCCCAGAAAACATGACATGGGAGTGGGGTGGGATATCCCACCCTACCTCATTCATCAAGCTTTCAGTCCTCTGGGCTAATATTGTTTTGTATGATTCTGTGTCAAATGTTGTTTGAAGATGCTCCTGAGAATCTCCTTGGGATGTTTTACTATGTTAGAAAGGTGCTATATAAATATAAATTGTTGTTGTTTCTGTTCCTGAAGTGTGTGCCTTTCACCTTCAGCAACCTCAGATAGTTGACAGCTTCCAATAAATATCAACAAGGGCGATTCTCCCAGACACAAGCAGAAGCCGTGTAACAGGCTTCCCGCTGGACGCCACGACCTCCGCATGTCGCCGGCACCGTTAGCTCCACGTCATAATTCATGGAGATGCTCATTATAATACAAATTTACATTGAATTAGCGGGCACAGGACTGAAGCCTCTGGGGCCACTAGCCTCTCTCCCCACCTGGCCAAGAGTGTTTAATTCTGGCGGAGTTTACAACAGCTCCCCACAACTGGGGAGCTGGAGCCCAACACCGCTGGAGTGAAGGCTCCCCAGAGGGTCGGGAATAAGGGGGGGTGTCCCTTGGGCATTGCCAGCCTGGCCCACAGCACTGCCTAGGTGGAGGGGGCAGCTTGGCAATGCCCACTGGGCATCAGGGGGAGATTGTGGGGGTGGCGGGAGGGGGCATCCTGATGCCACTCTACACTCGGCGGTGACAGAGGGAGGGAGGCCAGTGATCGGGGTGGGGATTTCGGCCTGCCAGGGGGTGTCAGGACTTGGGGAGGGGGGGCGGGGGGGGGGGGAGGGGGGTAGGTCGGGTGGGGGGGGTGGGTGGGGCTGGCCCGGGTGGCCGATGGATCAGGATTGCCAGGCGGGATCAAGACGGGCTGGTGGTGGGGGGAGGGGGTCGAGGCTGGCCCAGTGGTGTCCAGGGAGGCCAACGATTGGGGCATGGGGGTGTGTGTCGCAAGACCAGCGATGCGGGGTCATAAAGCTGGCCAGTAATCAGGAGGCCAGCAGTGTGGGGCTGCTGCGCATGCACCATTCTCCACTATGACAGATCAGCACATGCACAATGGCCTGCTCAGCACTACACTGCCAACCTCTCCAGTGGGAATAGGTCCCACCCCCGGATTTCCATCATGATTCACGCAGTGCACAGAATGGGGGAGATTTAGTTTGAAAATCCAGCTGAAAAAAAAAACAGGAGGATTTACTCAAGTTCTTATGCAAATTTTGTCACTTAGAATGTTTTCGGGAAAATCCCACCCTGCATCTTTTCTCCAGTGTCTGCACTGTCCTTCAGTTATCTGTTTTTCGTTTGTGTGACCCTTCTCCTCCTACCGTAGATCCTTCATTCACTGCTGACTAGCTCCTTAGCAGTGGAAATGAAATCAGGCACTCTCTATAAATGGCCAAATGGTCAGTAAAGACAGTTTGCCTTGCGAGCAGCAAGTTAAAAATCGATGCTGTTATCTCCAAACTTAACGCTTGCCTTCCTCCTTTTGGATCAACATGTATACTGAATAGACAATAAACTCATCAGTTGCCTTTTGTAAAGGATCAACATATCCAGTGATGAAATGTTTTCCAGATGTCTCTATTTTACATGTTTGTATTAAGTCCTGAAAACTATTTAGAACTTTTTAATGAATCAGATGCATTGTTAAAAGAAACTGTTTTCTGCTCCTGGGGAGTTCTGTACCTTGGTTCATTTCCTGAAGCAGATGACAAGAACAGCTTGCTTCTTAATCTGTGGCGAAGAGGCTGCAGGAGATAGTCTGGGCACTACATCAAAACCTCAATATGTGGCATTGCTAGCATGGTGTCTGTTACATTTTATCTGCATTACACTTTACACTGCGTGCTGCACTTTACACGTGTTGAACATGTTCCAAATGCAAGTCACATAATAACAATGGTTAGCACTATGAAGAGAATTACGAAGGTCCAGAAGAGGTATCAGCCTGATTAAAGTATGGTTCCATTTTGGCACCTAATGAACACAAAGATTCACCCCCAAATTTAATTCATATTCAATATCAGAGCTGAATTCTTTGAGGTGAATAAATGTGAAACGTTTCCCCAAAGACATCTAAATTAGAAATTGGCTGAAGTCTGGGCTAAAGTTTCAGTCCTAATATATTTTCCCTCCCCAACAATGGTCAGAGTATAAGATCATAAGACATTGGAGTCGAAGTAGGCCAATCAGCCCATCGAGTCAGCTCTGCCCTTCAGTGAGATCATGACTGATATATGATAATCCTCAACTCCGCTTTCCCACCTTATCTCCATAACCCTTGATTCTCTTACTGATTAAAAATCTATCTCAGCCTTGAACCTACCTAACGACTTAGTTACTACAGCCCTCTGCGGTAAAGAATACCATCAATTCATTAGCCTCAGAGAAGAAATTCCTCCTCATCCATGTCTTAAATGGGCGACCCTTACTCTGAGATAATACCATTCAGTCCTAGACCCTCCCACAAGGAGAAACAGCCTGTCAGCATTGACCCTATCAAGCCCCCTGAGAATCCTATATGTCTCAATATTAAAATCCCTTAGGAATAAAACCAAAAGAATGAATTACATTGTAGTGCATATGAAAAGAGTTCATAGAACTAGAAAGGGGTTCTGGCTCTGACCAATCCAGCTTGGAGAAGATGTAGGATTTCACAATGAAGAAAAAAAGACAGAAGTCCTCACAAAGCGCAATAGGATGATTATTATTCCAAACAAGAATTGGACAGCAAGGTGGGAAATTGAAGAAGTGGATAATGATGCCATCACAAAGGAAAAAAAGAGTAAAACAGGGAAATAAGAATACTGGTCTGAATTGGCCATGTATACTGGAACACCCTTAAAATGGGGAAATAAGAATACTGGTCTGAATTATTTCCCTGTGGCTGAGGAAAACCACAGATAACAAGCACCCGCAATGCAGAGATGTTCTAAAAGAAAAAGAGCTAAGTTGTTTCCCCTTATATTGGTATTCTTGCAAAGTGACCTGATGAGTGCAAGACAAAAAGCTTTGACATGTCTTATTCTTCTGCAATAATCAAAAGATCACTATTCTAATATTAAATAACTTCCAACAAATAATTTAAGGCATCTTCCCTTCAGTTTTTTTGTGGCAGAAACAATAGAGACTTACCATGACAGAATTTCTCAGCACCCAAATTTGCGACAGGAGCAATATGTTACAGGAGCAATAGACTTCAAAGAGATTTTGGTCTAGATTCTCCAACCTCGTCTGCGGCTGGGGTTCTCTAGTCTCATTGCTGTGAATGAAGATTTGGCTGAGTACCAAATTCTCTGTTCTCACTGGCAGCGGTGGCGGAACATGTCAAAGAGCTCCGACCTATATTTCAGTGCTTGAATACACTACATTCTGCAATAGAGCAATGAATATGTGAAGATCTTCAAAGAAAACTGTACTCAGCATCTTGAAAATGTTGGCAAAGCTACGTTTATTGTCCACCCTTAGTTTTTTTGAAGAAGGCTGTATTACTATCATTGATCTCTTTATAATTTAAACTGATTCCAGCAATCATTGCTCCCTGTTCAGGTTACTCAAGGGAAATCACTGATCACCAAACGTGCAGCATAAGAATGTCCCAGAGACAAGGATATGTCTAAATTTTAGCTGATGGCTGCTCTTAAATTTGTGCATTTCGGAGAACTATGATTTCAGGATAAATGGAGAGTAATGTGGTAGTTTGCTTTTAAGTGTTAGTAACTAAAGTTAGGGATCAAATTACAATGTTATACGAGCACAATGATGTAAACTAGTCGACTTGACCACAAAGGAATGATGCATTATTCCTACATCAAGTGGATGTGAATGTTTAAGAAGAAAATGAAACTGTTCTTTTAATCTAATCTCTTGCTCCAAGTCTACCCTGCAGTTGGTTTCTGGAACAGTTGGCAGTGATTCACTACATGCCTGCTCTAGTGTGTGCGCTTCCTACATTGCCAACACAATTCAGAGCAATTGATACACTACATAAATGCATGTTCTCTCTTTCATGTTATGCTGTACGGAATACAATTTCCAATTATCTTACAGGTGACCTTGCTCCTTCTCCCCGTCAAAACTGGATCAACTCTGAATAACTCTGGTCTCCAAATTTTAGGAAAGGACAATAGAGGCACTGACAAAGTGCAAAAAAAAATCATTTACTAGCATGATACAAGAACTTAGGGGGTCATAGCTGTTAAGAAAGGTTGAATAGCCTGGAGCTCTTTTCTCTTGAAAAGCGAAGACCGAGGGATGACTTGTCTTTAAGATATAAAAGGGCTTGATAGGGTAGACAGAGAAGATGCTTCCACCTGCAGGTGGAACCCAAACTAGGGTCTATAAACATATGTCCTGAGTTAATTGTGTGCAGGAAATTTGTCTCATTCCAGAAGATGAGACTGTCTTGTCTCTAAATCCTCAGCAATTCTCCGCATTGTCCATAATGGAGAAACCTCATACAGAGAGAAGTGTGGCTCTCTTACCATTGCCTACAGAATATAGACGGTCCTCCTGAAATATCATTGGGAAATCATCCCTTCTTTGTTTCTTGACAGTCTTAGAGGAAGTTGGTCATCCTTTCCTTTGTTGACCAAGTTCATTGAAATCTCAGACCTTCAATGCCTTTTCAGTCTTCGATACACCGCTCTACGATACAGCTGTGACAGTCTTTCCTGGAGTTGAAGATTATTCTCTTCTGAAACTTCTTCCCAGAGTTCTTCATGGAAACAACAAGTTCCTCAAAATGTCCTGTGTTCTTCTCTTCTAGTCCCAGTTTTCCCTTATGGATCGGTCTTTTGTTGAAAGGTTTTTGTTGTCTTTGCAGTTCAGTCATCCTGCAACATTCTGCTTTCCAGAATTGATGTTTAAGTGTTGTCCTATTCTGCAGAAGGTGATGACCCACCATGTGAAGAAGAAAGCTTTGGCATTTCCAATACATCTTCCCCAAGGATTGAGAACACTGAGGGAGATTGAATTCCCCAGAACTGTGACTTGAGGAGGGAAGAGGAGGAGTTGAAGATGGCTAGAATCTGTAGTTGTGAAAAGGGAATTGGAGAAATGTAATGTAAATAGTTAAAGACATGGTCTCATGTTGCTGTTAAAAAATGGGATTGCATATTTGTGGGGAAATGCAGTATAAAGGGTTAACAGATGGGATATCCAAACATATGACAGAGATGATGATGTATTACGAACATAGGATAGTCACATGCTAGACTTTCTTAAGACAGGTTAGAATCACGCGTGGAGCAATGCATCTACTCTGTAACCTGTTTGGATGTATAGTTTAAAGTAGATAACTGAATTTGTCTACAGTCTAAGAACTAGGTACCATCCCTAAAGTTCAAGAACAGGACACCTCAGAACAGGGAGGCGCTCGGACAGGTTGGAGGATCATGGAGTGAGGTGTCAGACAATTAGAGGGTCAGGGGGTGGGGAGTAGTTGGAGGGCCAAGGAGGGAGTCAGAGGGTTAGAGGGGAAGTTGGGGGGGAGGGGTTGTGGAGGGAGGATGGTCAGTTGTATAGTTATCCAGTTTCTGCATAACTATCCAGATAAGTGAATCAAAACCCTCTGAGGTCTCAAAATCTAATTTTAGACTTGCAGACATTTCCAGAGGTTCTGGACACAGGAGTCCTTGTGTTGGAACTTCCAAAGGGTTCCCCAATGCATCTTCTAGGGTACAGCTATCCTGAGACTGAAGAATCTGGGCCTTTGCAGACATTAATGTCACCTTGTTTAGCTTTGGACAGCACATTGCTATATCAGACTCTGTTACCATTGTTATAGGAGTGATTAAACATACTATCCTGTGTTGTGCTAACTTCCAGGTACATCTAGATCCATCACAAATATTAACATATCAACCCTAGACCTCCGGTGAACTGTTGTCTTCCCTCTATGAGGGCATAAGTGATGGATGTATGTGCCGGCTACACAGTGAACACGTCTCTTTTATCCTTGCTAATTTAGGACTTGGCAAGAAGTTTCTGCTGAATAGCCATTAAGCAAAATGTTACTCTGTGGATAGTTCCGTCTGCTCATTTTTCTGAGGTCATTGTTACTTTTTTTTCAGGTGAGGCAATGCCACCTGAAACTACAGCTCGTGGTTTCAAAAATAAGCCCCCAAAATCACAGAGGTAATTAGTGCCTCCACTCACAGAATTCAATCAGAGTGTGCTTGTGGTTTTGAAAGAGAGATCGAGACAATGGATTACACAGGGACAAGTATTTTCTTGTTTACGGTAACTGGATCACAAAGCCACCCCTAAATATATAGCGAAACCAAGATAGTTGACCAAGGATGTATACAGGAACAAGATCACACAGCTGTCACACACGTGTAACACTAGTGTCTATTATCATTGCTATTATGGGTGTTTAGGCAGCACTGCTATATACATGCACATAATAGATAAAACATGACAAAGTACATGTGCATGCTGTAATTTCTGTGCACTAAGCATCTCAGCACTTCACATGTGACTTGAACAATATGCAACAAGGTAATTACTTTCAGATTTCTATTCACACCAAAAAGGAAGATTCTACCCTGAAAGGTATGCCAAATTCAAAATAATGATTTATTCATAAATTTCATTTTTGTTGTAATTGTTTCATAGAATCTACAGTGCAGGAGGAGGCCATTTGGCCCATCGAATCTGCACTGGCCACAATCCCACCCAGGCCATATCCCCATAACCTCATGCATTTACCCTAGCTAATCCTCCTGACACAAAGGGGTCATTTAGCAGGTCCAATCCACCCTTACCCGCACATCTTTAGACTGTGGAAGGAAACCGGAGTACCTGGAGGAAACCAACGCAGACATGGGGAGAATGTGCAAACTCCACAGACCCAAGCCAGGAATCGAACCTGGGTCCCTGGTGCTGTGAGGCAGCAATGCTAACCACAGTGCCACCCTCAGATGCAAAAATATTAGTAGCGACACAAAGAGAATGACAATCAAATATTACACTTCGTTTTCATACTTTTTCTTCATGCTTAACATGCTAATGATATACAAGAGTGGTGTTAGGTACATCCATCTGTAATTGAACATGTGAACGACAGTATTCGTATCTGCAAAACCAGCCCCACAAGCAATAATGATTTGGATGGAGTGTCTGCGTTCCAAAGAAATGTTAGCTAGTTAACTCACTGAATCATGTTCAATTTTTTGATTAAGGAATATTAAGTGAACAGGCATACAGCCAAGGGAAAGTGCACAGAGTTTCCCATGCAGCCCGTGAAAAATTGAATTTTGTTGAACTGCAAGGAAATTAGATTTCACAAAACCCTAGATAGAAGTTTCAGAGCAAATGGTGCATCTGCTACTTGAGAGATTGTATCTTGA
Organism: Mustelus asterias; assembly: GCF_964213995.1. Lineage (NCBI taxonomy): Eukaryota > Metazoa > Chordata > Chondrichthyes > Carcharhiniformes > Triakidae > Mustelus > Mustelus asterias. Next base: position 60,306,981 of record NC_135816.1, read on the forward strand.
GGTGAGTCATTTAAAGGGACAGTGTGTTGAGATACAGGTGATCATTGTATACTGCCAGCTTTTACTGTGTTTGAGGACCATTTCTAACCACAACTGGCACTGAATGGCCCAGATTATTTGTTTATTTTCAACTGTAAAATGCACCAGGCATGATTTCTTCCTTTAATTATGCTTCCTCACCCCTACTTTCCTTCAAGCATCAGCTCATAATAGGGTACTATTCCATAGGTTTCAATATCACTGTGCCCACAAATAGTTACTGTTTATAGATTTGAATGCAAACAAAACGAACATGGGTTGGGAAGGTATTGTGGAGACTTCAGGTAGACACACAAACATATACATTTGATGTTGATAATGGCTAGGGCTCAGGATCACTGCAAGGCTAAGAGATCCCCCTTCTGAAGGCCAGCCACACAAAATCAGATTTGTATACAACTGGAAAATGTGTTATTACTTCAATAAAAAATGTAATCAACCATAAACTAAATACAACTTGTTAATGCACAAGTGTTTATTTTGTTAGGGTGCTGGACCAGATTCCCAAATTACATTCGGAAGTTAGACTGGACCCCAACAATTTTTATATTTTGGCATAAATGTGAAGATAGGATGCTTCACTCCAGGACTAATTCCGCTGACAAATTAGGGATATTTCATAGTCAAACAAACTTTATTCAATAACAGAGTTTAACTATAACTTTAACAAGTGAAGCAGCTTAACTATTACCCGTTTGAAAACTTAAACACGAAAAGAATCATAGAATCCTACAGTGCAGAAAGAGGCCATTCGGCCCATCTAGTCTGCACTGCACAATCCCACCCAGGCCCTATCCCCATAACTCCATGCATTTACCCTAGCTTGTCCTCCTGACATTAAGGGGTAATTTAGCATGGCTAATCCACCTAACCCGTACATCTTTGGACTGTGGGAGGAAACCGGAGCACCCGGAGGAAACCCACACAGACACAGGAAGAACATGCAAACTTCACACGGACAATGACCCAAGCCAGGAACTGAACATGGGTCCCTGGTACTGTGAAGCAGCAGTGCTAATCACTGTGCCACCGTGCTGTGGCAAAATAACCGTTCACCTTACGCACAACTGCACAAAACAGGTACACACCACATTTAAATGATGGTGAACGATGTGCTAGTGATTTTAGTGTGTCGCTGACATTATCTTGAAGGTAGGATGTAATTAAAAAATGTTTTATGCTAGCTAATTAGTATTTATGGAATGCAAATGTATTACAAATGGAAAGTTGCCACAGGCTGGCATAATGTTCAACATACCACAAACACACTGCTGACATTATCGTTGCACCTCTTCCCTCCATCGGAAATTTCCCATCCAGCCTAATAAAGTTGCCCCATGTGCCACCTTTCCTGCCCTTATAGATCCCATAAAATTCACCCCCCTCATTCTCCCACCACCCTACTGACATTCACTTCCATGCAATCAGGGACAACTTTTCAAACAAATGGCTTATAATTCCTGGCAAAAGGCTATAAATTGCAAATTCAGACCGTGACAAAAGATAAAGAGCTCACATCCAGATTCTTGTGTGTGCAAAGCCAAGTCCTGACAAACAATATCTGGGTGGCAATGTAGGTCAGCAAGCAGGGGGCGATGGGTGAATGGGACTTGCAGCTGGATAGCAGGCTTCTGGATGACCTTCAGGTTTATGAAGGGTAGAGCATGGGAGGCCAGCCAGGAGTGCGTTGGAATAAATCAAATCCAAAAGGTAATAAAAGCATTGATGAGAGTTTCAGCAATAGATGAATTGAGGCAGATGCAGCGCTATGCTGGCATTAATAAATTTATTGAAGTGGTTTAAAGTAATGTCTTGTGAAGTTTCCTTTTCTATACTTCAAAGGAGAGCTGGAAGCTGATTTTTATGAATGTGTTTGAAACATAAATTGCAGCTTATTTTCAACTTACTTCTAAATTATTGCAGATCAAAATTATTATACATCATTGAAAGTGGAACTTTGCAATGTGAGTCCAATGGATTTTAAACGACATTAAAAAAATGAGGAGAGACTCATTTCACAGTTGTTCCATTTTCAAATCAGTTTTGATACCCTGCTGTTTTCCATGAGTGCTTTGAAGTGTTAATGAAATCAAAAGTTAAAAGGGATGGAGCCAGATTTAGAGAGTTAATACATTAAAAACCAAAATGTACACCTTGTAATCATATTGGGCTTTCATGGCACAATATCAATCTGAGGTTTTCTATTTGAAAAATATCTACTTGATGTTTTGAGTTAGTTTAAGTGGTGCAAACTCTTGCACATTATAAGTCATCTGGATCCATGAACACATGCCTTGACAGGCATATTGTGCATGCAGCAGCTTAGTGACTTGTGAACTTCAACATACTGATAGAAATTTATCGCCAAGATATGAGAGAGATTATAGACTTGGAAGTGGTGCAAAGAAAAGCCATGGGAGGTTTCTTTTTCTTCACACTAAAAGAGATCATCATGTAGGATGGATGGCCAGATGACAGTGGAGGTGAAAACGCTGTTAGAAAATGGTACTCACACTTCCTTGCTTTATAATAATGTCTACACTTTAACAAGGGTACTTAGTTGGTTGTAAAGTGCTTTGGGACATCCCAGTTTTATAAATGCAAGTCTTTCTTTCTAATGGAAATACACTATAGAATTGATCCAGGCTGAGTTAACCTGAAATAAAAATTATGACAGATTCATTCCTTGGCTTGAGATCCCAGTGCTGAATTACTGTGTTTTTCAGTATCAGAGGGAAGACACCTAACTTACGTAGGTGCACTTGCTACCATGGGTGCATCTCTGATGTGCTGACCTATGCTTCCAGGTTATATTGGCACTTGACCAGACCTGTGGAGATTTTTCTTTCTTCCCAATGTAAGTGAGGGGGAGGGCGGGGGAGGAATGCTTTTTTTTCCTTTCAATATGCATCAACAGTCCAGGCTGCATCCCTGGCCTGCAGACTATGCAGTTGTTCACTTCTGCCTATCTTGTGAATCTTATGTTGCATCTCAACCAGTGTGCCTGACTCCAGTCCTACCCCGGGTCTCAAATAAACTGAGATTGTGTCTTTAAATGTTGTGGATTCCCAATTCATTAATCAGAGAATCCCTACAGTGCAGAAGGAGACCATTCAGCCCATCAAATCTGCACCAACTCTGCAAAAGAGCATCTTACCCAGGCTTTGGTTTTATTAATGCAATCCTAAGGCTGGCCATATTTCTCCAATGTTATGCTGTGAAGTGAATCACAGTATATCTCACCAGGAGTAAAATTTTCATGCAGGCTAGTCAGGCTTATGGCGGGGTCAGAAGCCTGCACTGTGGGGTGAAACAGTCACTCACCCGTGATCTTCCAGTGATCAGTAGTGAGAGGCTGGACTCTCCATCCACTTAAAGACAGTCAGTGGGGCTTGGAAGCTGATGGGCCGACAAAAGGCCATCTAACTTGAAAGCAGCAGCAAGGTGGTATGGCAGTTAAGTGAGGGAGAGGATGTCTCACACTGGAGGTGAAGCCTGGACAATGTGAGGGGTGGGGGGATTTAGTGGGCCTTACCTCCACAGGTGATCATTAGCTGCTGCTGGACCCAGGCAAGGAAGACGTCTGAAGCCTGGATGGAGTATTGGCCCCCTTATCTGCTGCTGGGAGACCGCCTATCTCAAGGTAGCTGCACTTTCCCTGAAGGTACCTGTAGGCAGAATAGAAAATCCCAGTTTGCCTCTGATGACAAGAGGTCTTTTATAAGCCCTTAAGCAGCTGAATGCATGGACATGTGGGCAGGCAGCCCCACAATTTTCCCCTGACCCCCACACCCATTCCACCTCCAGGAAAATGGCCTGAAGTCAGGATGGTGACAGGAAACTGGTGCACCAGTCTGAAATTCTATATTCATCCACTACATTTCCATTCATTGTGAGCATATGCTGCAGCTTCCAGCTGGGCAGTACAGACAATTCAGCATGTTCATAGTCAGCAACTGTTACATGCTTAATTTCACCATTGCTGTTCTTAATTAAGTTAACTTCGCAGCAGGATACTGACTTGAAACTAACTCTCTGCCCTTTCAAGCATTGAGTTGAATGGTTTCATCTGGCTGAGTTTGATGTTGCTTCTTTAAGGACTTTAGTTTAGTATTGGCCAGTCATACTGACAGTGAACCAAGTTAAACAGATAGATGTTGGCATGACAAACCATGTTAATTGGGAAAAATGTGCATTTTCTTTTATATAGAAGCAGCGCTTCCATTAATTAGAGCAGACACGCTATCTGGCTTGAACATAGGAGCACAGGCTAATGTTGTACTAGAACAGGGATTGTGCTGTTATGATCCCAGCTGGTGTTGCTACTGGCCAAGTCAGATCATAGAAACATAGAAAATAGGTGCAGGAGTTGGCCATTCGGCCCTTCGAGCCTGCACCATCATTCAATATGATCATGGCTGATCATGCACTTTCAGTATCCCAATCCCACTTTCTCTCCATACCCCTTGATTCCTTTAGCCACAAGGGCTATGTCCAACTCCCTCTTGAACGTATCTAACGAACTGGTCCCAACAGCTTTCTGTGATAGAGAATTCCAATGGTTCACAATTCCCCGAGTGAAGAAATTCTTCCTCATCTCAGTCCTAAATAGCTTACCCCTTATTCTTAGACTGTTACCCCTAGTTCTGGACTTTCCCAACATCGGGAACATTCTTCCCGCATCTAGCCTGTCCAGTCCCATCAGGATTTTATATGTTTCTGTGAGATCCCCTCTCATTCTTCTCATTTCCAGTGAGTACAAGCCCGGTCGATCCAGTCTCTCTTCATGTGTCAGTCCTGCCATTGCGGGAATCACTCTTGTGAACCTTTGCTGGGCTCCCTCAATAGCAAGAATGTCCTTCTTCAGACTAGGAGACTAAAACTGCACACAATACTCAAGGTGTGGCTTCACCAAGGCCCTGTATAACTGTAACAAGACATCCTTACTCCTATATTCAAATCCTCTTGCAATGAAGGCCAGCATGCCATTAGCTTTCCCCACCGCCTGCTGAACCTAATCCTAGGGTGGAACTAGGTCTGAGAAATCCTAACTTTCATTTGTTGTTTAGAAATGTGCAGAGCAGCTACAGAACAGAATCTGCTGAATTTTGAACAAAAGAATAAACTACTTATTTAATGAGAAAATATGAACTGTATTACGCTACTCCTTTATCCACAACTATTTCTTTACAGCTATATTCAGATTTGTCAGAATAACACAAGGTACAAAAACAGTAAGCTCAGTCCAGTAAACCAATCCGAGTCCCTGGCACTGTGGCCATTTTGCCACCGTGCCACCCGTAGATGACAGATGGATTGTCATATAGGGAAGTGTAAAGTTATTCACATTGGTCTCAAGAGAGAATTTTTTTTAAAAAAAAGATGTTGATGTTCAAAGAGACTTGGGTGTGCTTGCACAAGGAATGCAGAAAGTTAGCATGCAGGTACAGCAACCAATTAGAAGGCAAGGAGAAGGTAGAGAATTTTAAAATTAGTAGCAAGATGAAGGATTATGGGGAATGTGCAAAGGAGATAAGGCAGAGATGAGATCAGCCATGACCATATTGAAATCAGCAGGCTAAGGGTGGCTGAATTGCCTACTCCTGCTCCTTGTTCTTATGTTCTTAAATAGCAAGTTGGTCTTTATTGCAAGGAGGATTGGAATAATGAAGTCTTGCTACAGATGTATAAGGTTTTGATGAAACAACAACTGAAGTATTGCATGTATTTTTGGTCTCTATATTTAAGAAAACATACACTTGCATTGGAGGGAATACAGCAAAGGTTGATTAAGTGAAGCTGGGATTAGCGGCTGTCCTTTAATGGGAGACCAAATAAATTGGCCTTCATGTCTGGAATTTAGAAAAATGAGAGGTAATTTCATTGAAAATTCTGAAGGGGCTTGATAAGGGAGGTACAGAGAGATTGTTTCTGTTCATTGCAGAGCTTTGTGATGTTCAGCCTTCTAATTTATTACAACTTTGTTCCTCCTGAAGTAGCTAGACCAAGTCATGGAGTCTTTACAACTGCTTTTTAATCAAACTATATAACTCGGACTCTGGAAGGTCAGCATACAGTCATACACAAGCAGATATAGTTTCAAATTCGATTACAAGTAATTAACGTATACTAATCAAGGTATAGGAACTATCTCCATCCCCTTAACTATTAATGAAGGTTACATCATGCATAAGATACAAATTATAAAACCAATCACCACCGTTGCATGGCTGATTAATTACAATATCCAATCAGTGTGAAGACTTAATCATGATAATCAAGACTTAGTTGACCTAATTCTATATTGTCATAAGCTATCCTTGATACCAGCTTGTGTCTGGGTTTGGGAATTTCAGTCATCCCTCCCATGTCCAGATGTCCGATTTAATGAATTCTCTCAGACTAAGGGCTTTTGTTAGATAAGCAAACCTATATTCTATGTTTTCTCCCTTATAACTAGGCCCTGACCCTTATCTGGGGCGAGTTTAATAAAGACCTCTGCTTTCTCTCATAGTAGCTTATGTGATTTTTAAACTTTTGTGATTATTAACCCTTTCACTGCTGGTCGAAAAATTCAAAATAGGGTGGAGTGTGGGGTGCATTCTCAGGATAAAGAGGCTTATCATTTGGGACTGAGATCAGGAAATATTACTTCACTCAGAGGGTTGTGAATCTTTAGAATTTTCTACCCCAGAGAGTTGTGAATGATCCATTGTTGGATACATTTTCTGCTGAGATAGACACATTTTTGGTCTCCTGGGGTATTAAAGGATATAGAGAGTCGGCAGGAAAAATGGAATTGAAGCCCAAGATCAGCCATGATCGTATTGAATTGTGGAAAAGGCTCGATTGGTCATGTGGCCTACTCCTGCTCCTATTTCTTGTGTTCTCAAATATTGATATTGTTTGATGACAGAGATGACAATGAATTTGTATCTGTCCAGTTCAAGATACCAGGACATACTTGAACTGGACAGATCCAAATGCATTGTCATCTCTGTCATCAAGCAATATCAATATTTAAGGAGAACAGAGTCAGGTCCCTACAGGATCAACGAGCATGCCACAAAGGTAGGGCCTTCACTCACCCCTCCAACAATGATGTCTTGCGTGATATTTGCAATCGGATCTGTAGATCAAGATTTAATTGATCACATACAAGATGGTGTCCAGGTAGATGGTGAACAACTGGTGTCCTCGTGGAACCTTCAGCCATCGAAGGTACAAGAGAATCCATCAATGACATTGTTAATTCAGATGGACTTTTTGTGCACAAGGGCATAAAATGTTCCTCATTGTCAAAAAGGAAGATTTACTCTAAAACAAATACGCCTGCATACATTAAGTTAAAACAATCATTTTATGTATTAGGAAAAAGTAGATCAAGCCCTTTATTATCAAGTCTCTAATTAATTTGCGAACATTATGTGGTGGACCTCAGTTGTGCCTTTGTCCTATATGGACCACCGTTGTGTGTGTTTGTCATACCTGGACACATCCCCTTCCAGTTTGGTTCCTCCCCTCAGCACCTATTATAAAGGTGGCTGTCTCCTCCCCCTTGTTCAGTCCAGGTCGGCTATTTGTTGGGATCTGCTCCTGATTCTGTTGTGAATAAAAGCCTACACTTATATTGGCATATCGGTAGTCTTTCGCCTTATTGATAGCGCATCACATTAGTCGGTCTTAAATCATCATGAAACCTAGCCCACTCTAAATTGAGCTGGGATTCCATATTCATGTTTACAGTTCCAAAGGCTATTTCAATATTAGTTAATTTTGATCCCCTTAATATACTTTGCCATCTTTTTGAACTTTTCATACTTAAGTGGTGATGGCCCATTCATCAAGTAGTTCAACGAATCTCAAAGCGTTGGCGAACATTTATTAAATTTGCCATGACATAAAACTGCTTGATTCAGATCCCACTGCAACACTTGAAAGAGCTGCTATTGATCTGTCCAAGTAGTTTTCACCATTATGGCTTTAGCAAACTGAACAGGACTAGATCACCAAAGCACTTCCCTACACAAGATCAACAGACCTTTTCTCTGAATAGTGATGAATGACAAGGATATCAGGAACTGAAGTTAATCTTGTGCCGTACAACTCAGTATCCAGAACATTCACAGTGAGGAAGAAGAACATGAATGCAAAATAAGATAAGAAAGTATTCATATTTATATAGCACCTTTAATGTATTGAAATGTCCCAAGGCGCTTCACAGGAGCATTATAAAACAAAGTATGACAAAGTCACATAAGGAGATGTTAGATCAGATGACCAAGCTACCAGTGATGGAGCAATTATGATTGGGATTACATAAGAAGCCAGAATTATAAAAGAACATAGAATCTCAAATTGAAGAGATTACAGCGATAGAGAGATAGGACAATGGTGTGATTTGAAAACAAAGATGAGAATTTTAAAGCCAAGACATTGCTGGACGAGGCATCAAGCAAGGGTTGATAGGAGAATGGAACTTGCTGTGAGTTAAGACTCGGGCAGCAGAATTTTGGATGACCTCAACTTTACGGTGGGTAGAATATGTGATACCAGACAGCACTGCATTGGGATAGTCAAGTCTCAAGGTAACAAATGCATAGGTGAGGCTTTCAACAACAGGTAAGCTGAGATGAGGGAGAAAGTTGAGCTATGTCACAGAGGTGGAAAAAGGTGGTCTTAGAGATGGAATGATTATGAGGTCGGAAGTTCATCTCAGGATCAAGCATGGCACCAAGGTTGCAAACGGACTGGCTTAATCACATCCTTTTGTTAGGGAGAAGGATTTGATTGGAAATATTTGATTGGAAAAAATGTTTGTTCATCTAATGTCAGGAAAGGAGGCTGATAATTTAGCAACAGTGGAGGAGTGAGAGGGGTGGTTAGGCAGAGCTGGACGTCAACAGCTTGCTTTCAGATGAAGTCACCAAGGGATAGCATGTAGGTGAGAAATTGGAGGGGGCCAAGCATTGATCCTTGGGTGAACGCCAGAGATAACAGTGTGCGAGCAGGAAAAGAACCAATTGCAAGAGATACTCTGGCCAAAATTCTAATAGAAATGGAACCACGTGGGAACAGTCCCACCCAGCTGGACAACAGTGGAGAAGTGCTGGGTGAGAATGATGGGGTTAATCATGTCAAGAGTTGCAGTCAGGTTGAGAAGGATGAGGAGGGAAAACCTATCCTCGTCACAGTTACATATTCCTTGGGCTAAATGCTGTGCTAACTGAAAACAGAATGTGCTGCTGGTTAGGAGGACTGCAGGGTATGAGGGACGAAGCTCTTAATTAAAACTAAAAATACAATGTTGCCTTTGCTCTGTGATTAACAGGAATGGAATCATCTTCTCAGTAATTGCAGATAGTCCCCAACACTCAGAGCGGGCTTTAATTAGTGATTTGATTGGTGAGTGATTAATATCAAAGCAAAAAATCTCTCATTTGTCCATTAAAGCAAGGACATTTACCCTGGAATTAACTGCAACCTGCAATCATGGTTGAGAATGCTACAATAAAATTACATTGTTGTGTTCGTTGAGGCCTAAAATTACACATTTACCCTACCAAAAAAGGGAAACACTTCCTAGCTGTGTGCCGTGAGTGATAAAACCAAATAAAACTAACATAGTTTTACAAACAGGAAACGTACTCAGCATCTGTCACTTGTAAGGTATGAACAGCTGATTGAAACACCACCGAACTATCTGAAAGTCTGTACGCTTAATAAGTTTATAAACAATTCCTTTGGAATTGACACCAATGGTTAATGCCATTTGCCCAATATAGCTAGCTATCTATAAGCTGGATGTGTAAATGGTGGGGATGGTATTTAAAGGTACACATTTCTGACATTCCTGAGTGATTAATATGAAGGAAAGCAACCACTCTCTCATTATCTTTTAATAGAGGTTATCCACTCTAGAATTAAAGTGGTCTACAAACAATGATTGGTAGAGAACTCCACAATGAAGCTATTGTTGTACTCCCACAGATGGCTTAAAATTACACATCTGACTTTTAAAAAAGCAAACTGATTTTTAAAGGATAATATATTTACTGCTTGCTGCCCATAGTTACTCCAGTCCCGTATGGGGCAAAGTGTAGGTAAGTATATTTATTTTCATTTATTTATAGTTTGGGACAAAGAGTCATTATTTGTCCCAGGTTTATCATAGAATTCCTGCAGTGCACAAAAGAGGCCATTCAGCCTATCAAGCCTGTACCGATAACAAACCCACCCAGGCCCTATTGCCGTAACCCCATGTATTTACCCTGCTAATCTAAGAAGCAATTTAGCATGGCCAATCCACCTAACCTACACATCTTTGGACTGTAGGAGGAAGCCAGAGCACCTGGAGGAAACACGCAGACACAGGGAGAATGCACAAACTCCCCACAGACAGTCACCCGAGGCTGGGATTGAACCCAGGTCCCTGGCGCTGTGAGGCAGCAATGCTAACAACTGTGCCACCATGTTTACTGTGCACATCAAAAGATCTTACCACCTGATTTAGCTTTATAAGTAATGACAAAGTATCAAAGTGCAGTATCAGGTAAATGTGTAATGGTAGCAATGCATTACATTTCCTTAGTGCTTCTCATATTGGTGAGCATGATGTGGAGATGCCGGTGTTGGACTGGGGTAGGCACAGTAAGAAGTCTCACAACAACAGGTTAAAGTCCAACAAGTTTATTTGGTAGCACGAGCTTTCAGAGCGCTGCCCCTTCATCAGGTGAGTGGAGAATTGGGTTCACAAACAGGGCATATGTAGACACAAACTCAATTACAAGATAATGGTTGGAATGTGAGTCTTAACAGGTAATCATGTCTTTACAGGTGCAGACAATGCGAGTGAGAACACACCCACCAACTCAACAAACTGATCAAGACCTGTGATGCAGACCTTCAGAGCACCCTCCACACTCTCATCCCACATACTCCCCACATTAGAGATTTCTACTGCCTCCCGAAGATACACAAGGCCAACACACCTGGCCGTCCCATCATATCAGGCAATGGGACCCACTGCTATTCATAACCCCCTGATACATTCCCACCCCATAAGGGCATCCTGAAACCCATCGTACAAAGAATCCCCAGCTTCTGTCGCAAAACTATGGACTTCTTACAGAAACTCAGCACCCATGGAGCAGTTGAACCAGGAACACTCATCACAATGGATGTCTCGGCACTCTATACCAGCGTCCCCCACGACGACGGCATTGCTGCAGCTGCCTCAGTACTCAACGCCGACAACTGCCAATCTCCAGACGCAATTCTACAACTCATCCGCCTCATCCTGGACCACAATGTGTTCACCTTCAACAACCAGTTCTTCATCCAGACATACAGAACAGCCATGGGGACCAAATTCGCACTTCAATATGCCAACATCTTCATACACAGGTTCGAACAAGCCCACTTCACCACACAGGATCTTCAACCAACACTATACACTAGATACATCGATGACATTTTCTTTCTTTGGACTCACGGCGAACAATCACTGAAACAACTACATGATGACATCATCAAGTTTCACTCCACCATCAGACTCACCATGGACTACTCTCCAGAATCGGTTGCATTCTTGGACACACGCATCTCCATCAAGGACAGTAAACTCAGCACTTCACTGTACCGCAAGCCCACGGATAACCTCACGATGCTCCACTTCTCCAACTTCCAACCCAAACACGTTAAAGAAGCCATCCCCTACGGACAAGCCCTCTGTATACACAGGATCTGCTCAGATGAGGAGGACGCAACAGACACCTACAGACGCTGAAAGACATCCCTGAAAGAACTGGATATGGCGTTCGACTCATCGATCGATAGTTCTGACGCAACACAGCGAAAAACCGCACCAACCTCCTGAGAAGACAAACATGGGACACGGCGGACAGAGTACCCTTTGTCGTCCAGTACTTCCCCGGAGCAGAGAAGCTACGGTATCTTCTTCAGAGCCTTCAACACATCATCGATGGAGACGAACATTTTGCCAAGGCCATCCCCACACCCCCAATACTTGCCTTTAAACAACCGCGCAACCTCAAACAGACCATTGTTCGCAGCAAACTACCCAGCCTTCAGGAGAACAATGACCACAACCCTGCCACTGCAACCTCTGCAAGACGTGCTGGATCATCGACAAGGATGCCATTATCTCACGTGAGAACACCATCCACCAGGTACACAGTACATACTCTTGCAACTTGGCCAACGATGTCGACCTGATACGCTGCAGGAAAGGATGACCCGAGACATGGCACACTGGCGAGACCATGCAGACGCTACAACAATGGATGAATGGACACTGCTTGACAATCACCAGCCAGGAGTGTTCCCTTCCTATCGGGAACACTTTAGCAGTCAAGGGCATTCAGCCTCTGATCTTCGGTAAGCGTTCTCCAAGGCAGCCTTCAAGACACATGACAACGCAGAATCGCCGAGCAGAAACTGATAGCCAAGTTCTGCACTCATGAGGACAGCCTCAACCGGGATCTTGGGTTCATGTCACACTATCTGTAACCCTCACGACTTTCCTGGGCTTGCAAAATTTTACTAACTGTCCTGGTTTGAGACAATTCACACCTCTTTAACCTGTGCTTAACCCTCTCTCCACTCGCATTGTCTGCACCTGTAAGGACTCGATTACCTGTTAAGACTCACATTCCAACCATTATCTTGCAATTGAGTTTGTATCTATATATGCTCAGATTGTGAACCCAATTCTCCACTCACCTGATGAAGGGCAGCGGCTTACAAGCTCGTGCTTCCAAATAAACCTGTTGGACTTTAACCTGGTGTTGTGAGACTTCTTACTGTGCATATTGGCTTCATAAGAGAGGAAAAATTACTAGATGCTGATCAGAAGAGCAGTTAAGGGACAGTCATTGTTTACTTTCAAATCCATTTTCTTCAGGGTAAGGTAAAGGATATGACTGAAAGATCAGGCACCACAGATGTAGCAGAGAGTGAAGATAAGAATCTTAAATCAATTCGCCAGGCAGTCAGGATTTGATGGATCTTGGCAAGGATAGCTCAAATGGAAGTATGGCACTTGGGCCAGGTGAAGGGATGGATGGGATTATTTTGAGTTATCATTTGTGAAGGGGAGCAGTGAGTTACAAAAGCATTTAAGATCTTAAAAAGGTAAAGACATAAGATTTGAATTGATAAATTGAGATTCAGATTTTGATGGCAGTGGGAGTTCTGAACGAAGACATTATGGCTTTACAGTTATAAGTTAAATGTTATCAATGCACAATTTGGTTCATATTTGGAAAGTTATTGTCTGAGAATTAATGAAACATTTTGTATTGACATTGAACTTGAGGAAGTGGTTATATGCCACCAGAACATCTCACCTACACCTGATCATACATTCAGTTCTCTGGTGATTAGTTTCCATTAATACTTAAAAACCATTTATAGCACTTGTAAAATGGACACGTATTTGTCAAGATGTCACTGGAGAGAAAGTCAACATGAAATTTCATATCGCTACAAGAGGTAGGAGTGTGCAACTGGAACTTAAAATAAATGATTTTTTTCTTGTGATGTTACACAGTTGTCAATTTAATGGAGATCGATGAGCATTTTGTTCAGTAAGTATTGATTCAGATATCTCCACACAGCTTATTGTGCGGTTTGGGTAAAATAATGGTGTTTCCTTTAAGCAGCAAATTATAACATATGAGCTGGAACCTGAATCACTCACATTGATGGACTTAATTTTTAAATATCAACTGACACTTAAAAGTTCCAAATAAGTCAGATTTGTGACTTTGGTTCTCTGTTGCTCCTGCACATTTTCCAAAAGACCTTTCAGCAGTTTTGTAGCGAGTGCTTGTTACTGCTCTAATGGTAACAGCATGAACATGGTTACAATGAAGACACAACTTTAAATATCACAGCATATTATATCCAGAGAAGCATTTTTGACCCAATCTTATTCAAAGGTGCACTTGAGTATCAGCTTTACTCTGACTGACCCAAGACAAGGATTACCACTTCAGAGGGAAGCTATTCCAGGCAGCAGCAGACTTGCAATGAAACACACCTTGCCTAGACGCAGGGCCCCGAACAAAAGGGGGCCTGGGGGTGGGGAGAGAGAGGGGGGGAGGGGTGCGTGCTGGCCACCTGTGGGAATTAAATCCAGTTTACTTAGTGGCAACACTCAGCTCAGGCTGGAGGTAATGCAGTGAGAATTGACCTGTGTGACAGGGACTTTTTTCTATCAGTGGGCATCTGTGTCAAGTCTGAGAGTGGCGTCAGCTACTTAGGGCCGGATTTTTCGGCCACGCTCGCCCCAAATTGTCACTCGAGGTCAATGGACTTGGCATGGTCCATGTCCCCACCCACTACAACTCCCGTGGCAGGTGGGACAGGAAAATGCCAGCCTTAGAGTCTAATCTCCTGGTCCAGGTATACCCTTCAGATCACATTGCTGAATAAAATGAAGCCAGTTATTTTCAAAGGGCTGTTTGTGGAAACTTGTTGCGCATGGTGGCACAGTGGTTAGCGCTGCTGCCTCACAGCGCCAGGGACCCAGGTTCGATTCCCGCTGGGTTACTGTCTGTGTGAAGTTTGCACGTTCTCCCAGTGTCTGCATGGGTTTCCTCCGGGTGCTCTGGTTTCCTCCCACAGTCCAAAGATGTGTGGGTTAGGTGGATTAGCAATGCTAAATTGCCCCTTAGTGTCAGGGGGACTAGCTAGGGTAAATGCATGGGGTTATGGGGATTGGGCCTGGGTGGGATTGTGGTGGGTGCAGACTTGATGGGTCGAATAGCCTCCTTCTGCTGTAGGGAATCTATGAGTTTAAATTTCCTGCAGCATTTCAAATACAACAATGAATACATTTGTAAAAACTACTCCAAAGTAAAGCTATTCCTGAACACAGTGATAGACGGGTTGATTAAATGAGACACATATTTTCCATGTTAGTGCAACATCTTAAAGTTCAGAGTTGGATTTCCTGGAAACAGCCCTCTCTCTCTCTGACAGTTCCCCCATCTCTCTCTCTCTTTCCTTGCTCTCTCTTTCTCTGTCTCTCTCATTATCCAATGTGCCCATTATCCAACCGCCTTTTAACTCAGTCCATTTTAACCGATTGACTTTGGTCTTAATTGGAGGTAAACTCCTTCTTCGACTAATTCGAGTGGGGGTAATTTTTCCCCAGCAGTCAGGCAGGCTTTAATTCATTTGCTTTAATTCAATCCAAAATTAGTCGGTGTTCGATGTGAGTGAGAAATTATTTTGATTTCTTTCATGCACTCCGCAAATTTAGTGACAAGAAGGGAAGCATGTTTTGGCTGGCCCATTGCGTGTAAAAGCACCTCAAAGCTGCTATGTCAGAGGGGGCATCGAGGTAACCCACACTGGTCAGTTTGTTTTTTTGGCTAAAGCCGTTTTGACAAACTGTGCCTTCGGTTGCTGACAATATGTCGCGCTGCATTGTACACGGCATTTAAACTATTTTAAATGCACTCCAAAATGACAATCAGAAACAAATGTTTCAGCTTCCAAATGGAAAATAAAGGATTCAGTTTTATAAGTCAGCTCACACAGGGAGCGACCCAGGAATATGTGAACACAGACCTTGCTGACTGAATATTCAGTATTCTCCTCTGTGAATTGTACAGTGCCTTGCCTGAACTGGGAGTACAATATATTGCAGATCTATCTGTAGTACCAATCGTAGCACTGAAGATTCATGCCCTCATCAAAAGATCAGTGTAGTGCATCCCAATGAAATAGTGCAGACCGCACTATATGTTTAGCACATTAGAGTACATATCACTGTCAGGAAATGTGCCCCCTTCAGTGTATATTATTACTGAAGATCATCACAGGGAACAGCACCATTATTTCCACTGAATTTGAAGTATCCAATCAAACCAAAGCATTTTTGCCATCCTTGCTTTACAAATGGCACATTCAGCTATCTTTTCGAATTCCAATTGCAGCTTTCAAATGGTATTACAGCACTTAAATGCCAGTTTAAAAGGATTACCATGAATATATAACAGATTTAACAATTTATTATTCCATTGGCCTGTAGCCTTGTAAACCACAACATCTGATATATGCTGAAACTTACAACGCAGGAAGTCATTCGAGCCCATTGTGCCTGCATTGCCTCTTTGGAAGAACTAACCGATTCGCCCCACTCTCCGTATTTTTCCCATAAACCTGTAAATGTTTCCTGGACTATACTTTTGGTGGCTGATATTGATCAAACAATGAAGCATCTGTGGCTCTCACTTTAGTTCTTTATCGCTAGATTCTGTCTTCCATTATCTCTCTCTCTCTCCACTGTTCTGTCCCATTTTATCTTCCAGAATCCCTATTTGTTTTTGCATTCAAAGATTTAGATTAAAATAAGGTGACAAATTGAAAGTGAAATAGGCAGTTAATTTAAGTTGCGGAAGATGGGTGCAGGATTGAATCCCATCTTCCTCTTGTCCACGTTGTTGTGAGCTGTGGAAGGAATTGGCTGCTTGACTGGGGCCCATTCTTGTCAGTGAGCGCATGTGTAGAGCCCGTGATTGTTCTCTGCTTTGAGATATTAATCCTGCAGTAACGCTCATCTCTGCTATTCTGATCAATGAATATCCCACAGATAATATTCCTGAAACAGTTTGATCTGAAAATATAATAATGGTTGTCTGTAGAAGCCTGCTGCATGCAACTTGCCTGTGAAATTTGCTACGTAACAAGGGTGATAATATTTTAAATATATCTTTTGAGTAGTTAGGCTTCAGTTGGACAGTGGTATAAATCTGTAGGTGAAAGCAAACACAAATGTGGTGATCTTACAAAAAACATTCTAAGTCCAGGATGAGTATGAAAACTGGAAAGTAACCTGGTCCATTTTTTGGGTGAGTCCAATTCTGCGATCTTATGCACTTAGACTAAAACAAAACTAAAAAAACGTTTCTCGCCTGTAGGGGAGGGGGCGGGGCTTAAGTTCTCTCAAGGCTGGCTAAGAGCAGCAGAGGGCACCATTGCACGTGCGTAGGTCCCTCGGCTGTGAGAGCAGAGAGGCCTGTCACTCAGCCTCTGCAGCTCTCAGCCAGCCTCCATGGCCTCAAGCAGGTAACCCCCCCTTACCCAGCTATCATGGGGGCCCCCAACCTATCACAACCCCCCACCCGCCTAGACTGATCTACCCAAGCGATGCCCCAATCGCCCAAACCATCCCCCCTCCCCCTACCAATCACAATGCAGAGTAGCAGCAGGCCGCCCTCATTCCCTTCCCGATCACCGGCCCTGAACACCCCCCTCCCCCTCCGTGATGGCCAATACGAACACCCCCCACATGGCCAGTCCCAACCCCCCCCAACCCACTGATCACAAATGCAGACTGCGCAGCAGTCCCTCCCCCTACCACCAATTGGCCACCCCCCGGCACCACCAAGTCTGGCCCCACCTCCCCAGAAGGCCCTGCACCCCAGCCTTTCAGGCCTCTCTAGGTGCCAGGTAGGTAGTGCCAGGGTGCCCACTGGGTAGTGATAGACATCCCACCCTTGCCCCCAACCGGCTGGGGAGGGCCTGAATGGCCTCCGGTTCTACCGGCGAGAGCATCACATCTGGTCCCCGTTGCTGGAGACAAGCTGTGATTTTCACTGGAGAGAACCTCACCGACAAGTGAACCCAAACGCTTGAGTCACGGGCTCACTACACACAGGCAAAAGAGATTTAAATATAATTTAAATAATTTATTCAGTCTTGCACCCATTTCCGGCGTGAGGCTGACCTCACCGGATATTCGGTGCTGGTAAGATCGCGAGAGGTGAGAAATCGGGCGTGAACCTGATTCCTCGGCTCGCCTCACCCATCAGCCTGCGGGTCGCGATGGTAAGATCACCCCCACAATTTCAATTTTGCTTCAATATTATGGGTCCCTGGGAGTTTGAGTCGGGGGAGGGGGTGTGCGGTCCTTTTGTTATATTCTGACTCCGACCAGCTGTTCAAATATTAAAAACCTGGTGTTCAAAAAAATGCAGGTGCCTGGTTAGAGCGGAAAGATTGTATTTAATTTCATAGCAAACTTCGGGAAATATCTGTGAGACTACAGCAAAAACTAAACGCAATTTATGCTATTGTTCACATTTTGAAAAATCATATTGGAAAACTATAATTTTTAACTGTTCGACCTAAGTAGTGTATTTTCAGCAATTTATTTTTTACATATTTCTCTGGTGACTCAGTGGACGATAGCTGCATGGTTAGGTCTTAAATTCCAGTTACTGTCTGCAACAAGATAGCACAAAACCAGCCACTCTTTGGGGTGGCTCGGTGGCACAGTGGTTAGCACTGCTGTCTCACAGCTCCAGGGCCCAGGTTCAATTCTGGACTCGGTCACTGTCTGTGTGGAGTCTGCACGTTCTCCTCGTATCTGCATGGGTTTCCTCCGGGTGCTCTGGTTTCCTCCCACACTCCAAAGATGTATGGGTTAGGTGGATTTGCCATGCAAAATTGCTCCTTAGGGTCAGGGGTACTAACTAGTCGGGCAAATACATGGGGTTATGAGGATAGGGAGGGCCTGGGTAGGATTGTTGTCAGTACAGGCTCAATGGACCAAATGGCCTCCTTCTGCACTGGAGGGATTCTATGATGATGATTCTATTCCAGCTTCTCATTAGGTCGGTGGATTTATTTAAACCATCTATTCCATCCATTTCTCTCTCACCTCTCCTATCTCCCTATTTATCTCTCTCTCTATTGTTTCTACCCTCTGCCTTACAGATTGCTTCTTTTTTTATTATTCAAATGTTTATTTTAGAAATAAGACATACATGAATGTAATGTTATTTTAAGTAATGGAATGCGGGTGGAGAATTAGATCCCAGTTTCCTCTTTCCACTTCTAGCTCTGTGTGTCCACATATGTTGTGATCTGTGGAGGGAAATGTTCTGTTTGACTGGGACCTGTTGTTAGCGGGAAGCTGTGTAGAGTCTCAGTGTCATCAGATTCGAGATGTTATTGCTGTAGTGATGCTCATCTCTCTGATTTTCTGATCAATGAATACCCCTCAGATAATATTATAGAAAAGGTTTTACCTGAATATCTTCTCATGACTGTGTGGGAAGCTATTTTATGCATCTTCCCTGCTGAGGTTGCTACCTAATAACGGCGTGTTTGGTGAGGTGTCTGGTGTGGCAGTATAGGTTTTGGGTGTGTCGGGGGGGTCTGAGAGGTCGGGGAATTGATTCAACCCAGACTATACCCATCTCTCTCTCTTTCTCGTCTCCCATCTTTTTAAATGAACGTTTTAGGTGGCACAGTGGTTAACACTGCTGCCTCACAGGGATCCGGGTTCAATTACGGCCTCGGGTCACTGTCCGTGTGGAGTTTGCACATTCTCCCCGTGTCTGTGTGGGTTTCCTTTGGGTGCTCCGGTTTCCTCCCACAGTCCAAAGATGTGCAGGTTGGATTGATTGGCCATGCTAAGTTAACTCTAGTGTCAGGGGGATTAGCAGGGTAAATATGCGGGGTTATGGGGATAGGGTGGAATTGTGGTCAGTGCAGACTCGATGGGCCAGACTCCTTCTGCACTGTAGGGATTCTATGATTCTAAGTATACAAATGTCAAAAATAAATTATGTTAACTTAAAAGGAGATAATGAGATAAAGAGTGAATCCAATTTCTGTCTGGATCTTTGCAGCTCTGCTTGGAAGCTGCAGTGGAGTCTGGCCTGTGTGACTGGGGCTTTTTCCTGTCAGTGAGTGCCTGTGAAGAGCCTGCGAGTGGCATCAACTTCTTAGAGTCCAATACTGCAGTAATATTCCTCTCTCTTTCTCTGATCTCCTGTATTCATCCCAGACAACATCACTGTATGAATATAAGCTGAAAGCCCACGTTGTTTGTCTAGTAATGAGTGCTGTTCACTCACCAAATATTTATTTCCCGTGAAGTAAACCCCATGATGAAACCATGAAAAGAAACAAGAACGTGTTGTATTACTCAGTTATAGCCCTGGTACGGGAGGGGCATGACATCATTGGGGGGAGGGGACAGCAATGACAGTGAGCACGGGGATCCACAAAGAGCAATTCCGCCACTGATTCCGGGAAAGTTTTTCTTCTCTGAACATGATTGACCTTTGACCTACTATTTCCAAATTCATGCACAATAAAGTCAACATTATTTTAGTGTGAGACCTTGCGTCAAGTCAAAGCTTTCGAAGTTTAGCTTCTGGCCTTTTTAATCAACGCAATTTTTCTAGCCCAGCAGCAAAGCAGGAACATGGAAGCAGCACTCCCTTTTGTATTTTGGGACTTTCCTTTCAGCTGGGTTCTGGGGAACCTCTCCAGCTTTCTAAACTGGACTGGAATAGTGGGTATGAATTTCCCAAGCAGGCAAGGGACAGTTGAAAGTTCAAACAGTTGCCTTTAATCACTCACTCCTTTATCTCCTGGCGGGGTTGCTTCCTTTATTCCATAACTTCTCCCTTGAGGGTGGGTTGATTGACTCACTCCGTCTGACTGACTCAGTCCCAGACTCACTGCTGGCCACTGGCAGGAAACAAAAATAGACATTGCAGCATGAACAACGTTCACAAGTGCAGAAGGTGTGCACAGCCGTGACGTAAACATTCTATATCTTCACACTACCATGTGGGAGTGTTGCTTGCGAATACAATCATCCATCACCGTTCACTTAAATGGACTCTGGACGTCAAGAGTCAATTAATGGAATTCATCAGTTTATAAGCTGACAGACTGCTTTTATTCCAAATCTGTTAGTAACCCAGTCACTCTGGGAGGATCGGCAATCCTACGCAAGACAGAAGGCTGTGGATTCAAGCCCCACAAAAGGAGTTGAGCGCACAATGAAGGTTAACACTTAAATATAGCATTGAGGGTGATCTGCATTGCTCAAAGTGCCAGCTTGAGTCATGAGACTATGGCCCAGTTCAGATAAAGTAAAAAAGACTACAGATTGATTCAAAGCACTCAGTCGGAAGTTCCTTTAGTTAACTGACCAGCATTCACCCCTCAGCCACCATCATCAATATAGTCAGTTATTCATATGCTATTTATGGGATGTTGCTGTGCACAGGGCAACTGACATGTCCCTACACAACAATGACTGTAATTCAAAAGTAATTAATCAGCTGTGAAGTGCTTTGGACATGCTGAGGCCATGAAAGGCATGACCAAGACAAAAAGAATTCCCTTAAGATTTCATTGTCCACAGCAGGGGTACATTGTAAAAACATCAATAGTCAATTCACAAAAATATTCTTCCGTCTCCATATTCAATCCCAGGCTGATGCCAATTGATGCACCATTAATAGCTCAGAGGAGGAAAGAGACAGAAAGACAGACTTGCATTTATCTAGATCCTTTCACAACCACTGGTTCTCTCAAACATGGACTGAAGAGGTGAGGTGAGAGTGACTGCCTCAAGGCAGGTTTGACTGAATATGGCAACAAAGAGGCCCATTAAAAATTGAAGTTAATAGGAAACAAGGGGAAAAAACTCTTTGTTGGTTGGAGCCAAAGATGATGTTTGTGGTTTTTGGAAATCAATCATCTCAGTCCTATTGCTGCAGGAGTTCCTCAGGGTAGTGTCCTAGGCCCAACCATCTACAGCTGCTTCATCAATGACCTTCCCTCCATCATCAGTTCAAAAGTGAGGATGTTTGCTGGTGATTGTTCAATGTTTAGCCATTCATGACTCCTCAGATACTAAAGAAGCCCATGTCTACATGTAACAAGACCTGGACAACATTCAGGCTTGGGCTGATAAATAGCAAATACCATTCATGCCACACAGTGCTAAGCAATGACCATCTCCAATGAGATAGATTCTAACCATCTCATCTTGATATTCAGTGACATTACCATTGCTGAGTTCCCCACTATCAACATTCTGTGGGTTACCATTGACCAGAAACTGAACTGAAGTAGCCATATAAAAACTATGAACTCTATGACCAATAATCCCGTTAAGCTCCCCAAAGCCTTTTCATCATCTATCTACAAGGCACAAGTGAAATTGAAGGTACAGTGTGCAGTGTGATGGAATACTCTCTACTTGTTTGGATGAATGCAGCTCCAACAACGCTCAAGTATCTTGACACCATCCCGGATAAAGAATCTGCTTGATTGTAACCCCATGCACTGCCTTACACATTCACTCCCTTCACCTTCAATCCACAGTGGCAGCAGTGTGTGCCATCTACAAGATGCATTGCAACAATTCAGCAACAGCACATTCCAAATCCATGACTGAAGGACAAGAGTGGCAGATGAATGAGAACATCATCATTTACGAGTTCCCCTCCTGGTCACACACCATCCTGACTTGAAACTATATCTGTACCTTCAATGTCACTTGGTCAAAGTCCTGGAACTTCCTCCTTAACAGCACTGTGGCTTCACCTACACCACATGGATGCAGCAGTTCAAGAAATTGGCCCACCATCAACTTCTCAAGTGCATTTAGGGATTGGCAATAAGTCCTTGCCAGGGATGATGAACCTAACCAATGATGCCCACAACATGAATACATTTTTTAAAATCCCAAGTCTAAAACTCACTCTCTTGGGGAAGATTTCTTACATGTACAAAACTTTTTAAAATTCATTTATAATTCTAAACAGCCCTCACAGATCCTGGCTCTCAATCAGGTTGCCTTATTACTGTCTTGTAATTAGTTTAATTGTTAAACTTAACCGATAAAGACGTCAGACTCTTTTTACACCCGAATGACATTTCCTCGGAAATAACTAAACCCAATGCCGAATACATTGAACTTTTTGAGGAGATGATTGGGTGTGCAGATGAGGATAGTGCAGTTGATGCAGTTTAGATGGATTTCAGCAAAGCCTTTGACAAGGTCCCACATGGGATACTGATAAGGAAGGTAAAGGCACGTGGGATCCAGGGTAACTTGGCAAAATGGATCCAAAACTGGCTTTGTGGTGGGGACAGAGGGTGGAGGAAGAAGGCTGTATGTGTGACTGGAAGCCGATGTCCGGTGAAGTAGCGCAGAGATCAGTGCTCATTCACTCATTGTCAACATTACAAGGTCCAGGAAGAGTGGAGTCATTTCCCACCTGAAGACGGCCTGCTATTTTCAGTTTGCAAATTCTCCTGGAAGCACTTCAAATCTATCAGAGACATGAAAAAACTTTCTCCTGGAGCTGATCAAGAATCAGCTGAGCAGAGGAGGAAGCATCCAGTTGATAGTTTTTTGGTGAAGACGGAAACAGGAAATATTGCCTTTCTTAAAAAAAATACATGTTAAGAAACAGCTTGTTCTGAGCATATTGCTCAGAGTGGGTGACACGGTGGTTAGCACTGTTGCCTCACAGCGCCCGATAGCCAGGTTCGATTCCGGCCTCGGGTGACTGTGTGGAGTTTGCACGTTCTCCCCGTGTCTGCGTGGGTTTCCTCCGGGTGCTCCTGTTTCCTCCCATTGTCTAAAGATGTGCACATTAGGTTGATTGATCATGGTAAATTGACCATTAAGATGGGATTTCCTGGTCGCACTTGCCCCAAGACCAGAAAATTCTACCAGAGGTCAATGGACCTTTGCATGGTCCTGTCCTGGGAATCATAGTTGGCAGGACGGGAAAATTCTGCCCATAGTGTCAGGGGGATTAGTAGGGTTAACACGTGGCATTACGGGAATAAGGCCGAGGTGGGATTGTTGTCAGTGCAGGCTCGATGGGCCAAGTGGCTTCTTTCTACACTGTAGGGATTCTATGACTCTATGATTCTTTAGCTCAAATGTGAGTGACCCAGATTACTGGCCACTTTACCCACTCCTGTACTGCACAAAAGTGGCTGCCATGTGTGCTTAGCGTCAAAGTGACCTGTTTTATGTAAAGTATTCTGGAAAAGCAAGAAACTATGTGCTAATAAAAAGTCTTAAATTGATATTATAACTTGACCTGGGACCTATTAAGATGCAAGAACAGGAGTGAGTTAAACGAGTGTTATTATTTGCCAGCTCCGGTGACAAGAAACATATCATTTAACAATCATTAAACATGTCTACATTTTGTGTTGATTAGTTACAAAGTTGATGTCTAGACGAGCACTGTGACAAATTAAGGTGTAATTCCAAGCGACAAAAATGATCCAAAGGAATTTAGCACCAGGGTATGTAAATTTATATAATGCAAAAGATCATGGATTAACTGAAACCAGAACTGCACCATTGCGAAAATAACGAAAAAAAAGGATGAATATCAGCAGTGAAAGTGTGTGATACTTGAAAGAAACCTAGTGTGTACATTTTATATTGTACCTAGTATTACAATATACAATTGCTCCAAAAATGTAAGTCACAGTTACCCCAAAGAAACAACCCATAAGATAGCATTTTGTTTAGACTATAAATATACATTTTTAAAAAGCAGCATAATACTCAGCGAATATGACAGTAGAACGCCTCTCTCAGTCTGCCTCCCTCTGTTCGACCTCATGAAATAGTGTCAGATCTGGTTGCAGGTTGTTGATGTTGCTCCCTCGTATTCCTGATCCAGGAACAGTTACAGTAACATTAAGTTTATGCTCCAGGGCTAATAATCCAGAGATGGGAGGTTAAATTCCACCACGAGAGCTGTGGAATTTAAATTTTGTCAATTAATATAGTCTGGAATTAAAAAGATAGCATTAGTGATTGTCTATTTAAAAAAACTGGATTGCCATAAAATCCACTTGTCTCTCTTGAACGGAAGCCATTTCGGGGATTTGGGCAGTCACGTGGGCTGTTATACTGTTGTGCAGTTTTTCTTATTAATAAATACCTTTTGTGATTCTAATAAAGCCTGTGAAAGTGCATCATTACATCTGGCAATGAGGATGACGCAGCCTTTGGCCCGACACCTGTGAGTATCCGCAATTGAAGCCTGATTAAAAATACTCACCCAAATGCCTCTTTTTGGCTGATAAAATCAATATGAAATGTTGAGATATTGCCTGAGCAACATAGAATCAGAAAAGATGGATCTATATATATTTTGAACAGAATGCTTTCTTATGGGTTGTTTCTTTGAGGTAACTGTGACTTACAATATACAATTGCTCCAAAAATGTAATACTAGGTACAGTATAAAATGTACACACCAGGTTTCTTTCAAGTATCACAGTTCCAAGCTGCGTGGACAATGGAGAGAACACAGAAAGACCCTTGGGTCAGAATCCACAAGAAGGGTGAGCGAAATGTAGAAACGGAACTCTACTTACATTGTAGGAGGCAAGGTGGTCCAGGAGGCTCAGTACATTGGAGAGGCTGAGGGACAGATACAAAACCAACCTGAATTTGGCCAGTACAGCCAGAGAGAGAAAATAAGAGAAAATGACCCTGCGAAGTTAGAGTTGTGGCTTTAACTTTTACAAAATAGAACTTATGCTCAAAAAGAGTTGCTGCAAAGTTTCTTTTAAAAAAAAGAGCATGGAGAGCAATGTTTTAAGAATTTAAGTGAAGGAGAAGAAATGCAAGGAAAATGAGGTGGCTGAAATTGAAAAGCACCCTAGCAGAGCAGATTCTGTGGGTTTCATAAGAACATAAGAAATAGGAGGAGTAGGCCATCTAGCCCCTCGAGCCTGCCCCGCCATTCAATAAGATCATGGCTGATCTGAAGTGGATCAGTTCCACTTACCCGCCTGATCCCTATAACCCCCAATTCCCTTACCAATCAGGAATCCATCTATCCATGATTTAAACATATTCAACGAGGTAGCCTCCACCACTTCAGCGGGCAGAGAATTCCAGAGATTCACCACCCTCTGAGAGAAGAAGTTCCTCCTCAACTCTGTCCTAAACTGACCCCCCTTTATTTTGAGGCTGTGCCCTCTAGTTCTAGTTTCCTTTCTAAGTGGAAAGAATCTCTCCACCTCTACCCTCCATCTCTACCCTATCCAGCCCCTTCATTATCTTATAGGTCTCTTTAAGATCCCCCCTCTGCCTTCTAAATTCCAATGAGTACAAACCCAATCTGCTCAGTCTCTCCTCATAATCAACACACCTCATCTCTGCCATCAACCTGGTGAACCTTCTCTGCACCCCCTCCAAGGCCAATATATCCTTCCGCAAATAAGGGGACCAATACTGCACACAGTATTCCAGCCGTGGCCTCACCAATGCCCTGTACAGATGCAGCAAGACATCTCTGCTTTTATATTCTATCCCCCTTGCGATATAGGCCAACATCCCATTTGCTTTCTTGATCACCTGTTGCACCTGCAGACTGGGTTTTTGCATCTCATGCACAAGGACCCCCAGGCCCCTCTGCACAGCAGCATGTTGTAATTTCTTTCCATTTAGATAACAATCCAATTTGCTATTATTTCTTCCAAAGTGAATAACCTCGCATTTGTCAACGTTATACTCCATCTGCCAGATCCTCGCCCACTCACTCAGCCTGTCCAAATCTCTCTGCAGACCTTCTATGCCCTCCACACGATTCACTTTTCCACTTATCTTTGTGTCGTCTGCAAACTTTGTTACCCTACACTCGGTCCCCTCCTCCAGATCGTCTATATAAATGGTAAATAGTTGAGGCCCCAGTACCGATCCCTGCGGCACGGTTTCCATGGAAGCAATGCCATGGTTTCCATGACAGCAATCGCTGCATGGATGGACCTCGAGGAGAGAAGTTCTGAGGTTTTGGAGAAGTCTTCAACCTGTTTTAAAAAGTTTAAAAGTTTTAAAATCAACAGCCCCGAACTGACCACACTCGATCTCCCAGTGAAATCAAACAAAATAAAATCCAGCACCTTCAAAGAAAGAATGAGGGATAAAACAGACTCTCCAGGTGGCCAAGGGAAAACAAACTGCAGAGATCACTAGAAGGGCCATCTGTAAAAGCGAAGTTTTGAAAGCTCAAAAAAAAAGTCAGCGTGAGAAAAATACAGGGAGAAAGTCGGCAGCTGCTGATAGTCCAGTAAAGGGGCAATGCATTTAAACCGGTAATACATTCGAAGTGGCAATGTACTTAAAGCAGCAAACACAAGAAGCAACAAACAGCTATGAACAGGAAAATTGGGCAAGACCCCAGATAGAAGGCAACTCTCAAAAAAGGCCCATAAGCAACAAAGACCTCAAAGAAGAGACAACAGAAGACCCCAGAAGGTGGGTGCTGCAAGAGCCCGGAAGGGGGGTGTTTGAAGAGCCCGGAAGGGGGGTGCTGGAAGAGCCCGGAAGGGGGGCGCTGGAAGAGCCCGGAAGGGGGGCGCTGGAAGAGCCCGGAAGGGGGGCGCTGGAAGAGCCCAGAAGGGGGGCGCTGCAAGAGCCCGGAAGGGGGGGAGGGCGCTAGAAGAGCCCAGAAGGGAGGGTGCTGGAAGAGCCCGGAAGGGAGAGCGCTGGAAGAGGCCCCAG
The DNA here is from genome assembly GCF_964213995.1 of Mustelus asterias. Lineage (NCBI taxonomy): Eukaryota > Metazoa > Chordata > Chondrichthyes > Carcharhiniformes > Triakidae > Mustelus > Mustelus asterias. The sequence continues at coordinate 60,334,372 of NC_135816.1, forward strand.
GGGGCGCTGGAAGAGCCCAGAAGGTGGGGTGCTGGAAGAGCCCAGAAGGGGGGGGGGGGGCTGGAAGAGCCCGAAAGGAGGGCACTGAAAGACTCCAGAAGGAGGGCAATGAGAGAACTACAGAATGGAAATAAGTCAACACTTTTTCGGAAGCAGACCTGACCAACAGTGAAGCCAAAAGGATTTGGCTGAAGCTAAGACAAGTAGAAATGAAGGTTCCATTTGTGAAATGTGTCTGTCCAGTAAGAATCTGATGGATTCCCCTCAGAAGAAATACAGAAATCAAAGACTTCAAAAGAAACTGGGAACTATTGAACATAAAGAGGAATCAGCAGAACCAATTAAATCCCTACAGAGGAGACATTAAACAAAAAGCTGACAGCAAACTTAAAAAAAGTTGCAAAAATTTTCAAAATGAAGTTAAGAAGAAATTAATGAGACAATGTAGAATAAGCAGAACTCCATGAAATAATAACTCAAAATAAGAACAAGTCCAGTGAAGAATTGAATCGGGAGAATAAGAGCTTGAAGAAAAGAAGTTTGACAATAAGAAATTAACTGAAGATGTAAAAATATTAAAATTTACAACTGAATCAGCATTCAGAGAAAGAAACAGATTCATTGCCAGAACAAGATTGCATGAATAAAAAAGCATAAGAACCAATATGACAAAATTGTCGATGAAAAAGATGCCAAATTGTAATGCTGAAAGAGAAGAAACTGTGTCAAATGATTCAATTACCAGAAACAGAGTATCGTGACCATTCCTTCACACGTGACAGGCCAAGATTGTGAAAAAACTGTCTGTACAGAGTGCAAGAAATAATACTTTTCATCGTAAATCAAATCATGTGACAATAATAAGTCAAATCCAAGAAGTAGTCACATGGTCAGAGAACAGTCTCGGAGCAAGTCCAAATGGAAGAATTCCCTGCAAACCTATATTTGGAACTGTATATAGTTAAAGCCTACCAATAAAAGTACTTATGTTTAAACACAGGTAGGAACAGCAGGGAGGCCTTGATTCAAAGCTCCTTCAGCTAAGCTGCCAAAACTTAGCTTCTATCTCAGTGCAAGGGCGTTGCCTCCTTCACACACACTTCTAGGAAGGCAATGCCATGACCGAATGTCACCTCATAATCTCTGTAATGAAGTTTGCTGTCCCTGCCATCTATCATAAGGCACGGCCCGCACCTGCAGGAAACATGAAGGACCCTCAGGGCATTGAAACAAAAATTATGATTTATATTTTTCACAGAGATGCAACAGGGAACATTTTCCTTGCATTTCTTCTCCTTCACTTAAATTCTTAAAATGGTTGCCACAGTTACACAAAAACAACACACTGCCCTGATGAAATGAACAAGTGCCATCTGTGAAAAGCCCATCATGTGCTCATGGTGCCTTTAACTTACACTTGTAAGTGCTGCTTCTTGGTGACCCCCTGTACCTCGCAGTGGCATTGGGGGCAGGTTGTTGATTCTGCTGTCATGTCAACCCTGATCACCTAGGTGGTTGCCCTCAGGATGTTAATGCCGGAGCAGGCACTGCCTGGGAAGGTGCGGCCAGTGACATGGCTAGGCACTTCTCAGTTGTCACGCCATCAAAAGATATCATGATCAATGGCAGAGGGGCAGAAGAGCTGCCACTCTCATCCAGAGTGCCATGGGAGGAGCGTACAGACACGTCTGCACCTCTCTTTAAATCCCCACGTCAAAAAATCCATCCACGGTGCAATGGTAGAACGGCGTGAAGCATGACTGGCCTCGAAAGGCATGCACCTGGCAAGTAGAACTCAAAAGAGAGCTTGAAGTAGCTCTGCTTCATCAGGAGTAAAGGGGGATGGTGTCTGAGGGTTGACTCAGGGAAGACCAGGGGGCGAGTCAGGGGAAATGGGCTGACTAAAGAGAGACAGGAGGTTCACAGGTTCATAAGTCTGCAAAACATGGTTTTGGAGGATGCCATCTTCTGCTAGGCCACAGGCTGCTAGCAAATGCCTCAGAGAGAAGGGAAGCTTGGGGCATTGCAGAAGGATGGTGGGGGGGTCATCATGGACTGACAAATCCACTCAATCAGGTAGTGGGGGGCGGGCTTTGGAGGCAAGATGTTGAAAAAGGCAAAGCTAATTGAAAATGTCAGTGGTTAGCCCCCCATTGTGGTTGAGATAGTTCAGCTGTACCTAAATTAACATGCTTGCAGTCAAACTAGCCACATAATTATGCCCACTGAAGTACCACTATCAGTAAGGATAGGCAACAACATCTCCTGCATGATCATCCCCAACACTGGTGCCCCACAAGGCTGTGTCCTCAGCCTCCTACTATACTCCTTATACACCTATGACTGTGTGGCCAAATTCCCCTCCAACTCGATTTTTAAGTTTGCTGATGACACCACTGTAGTGGGTCGGATCTCAAACAATGACAAGACATTGTACAGGAATGAGATAGAGAATCTGGTGAATTGGTACGACGACAATAATCTCTCCTTCATTGTCAACAAAATGAAGGAGATAATCACCAATTTCAGGAAGCGTAGTGGTGAACATGTCCCTGTCTACATCAATGGGGATAAAGTACAAATGGCCGAGAGCTTCAATTTTTTAGGTGTGCAGATCACCAACAACCTGTCCTGGTCCCCCCATGCTGGCACTAAAGTTAAGAAAGCTCACCAACGCCTCTACTTTCTCAGAAGACTAAGGCAATTTGACATGTCAGCTACGGCTCTCACCAACATTTACAGATGCATCATAGAAAGCCATCTTTCTGGTTGTATCACAGGTTGTTATGGCTCCTGCTCTGTCCAAGAATGCAAGAAACTACAAAAGGTCGCGAATGTAGCCCAATCCAAAACCAGTCTCCCATCCATTGACTCTGTCTACACTTCCCACTGCCTCGAAAAAGCAGTCAGCATAATTAAGGACCCCACGCACCCCGGACATTCTCTCTTCCACCTTCTTCCATCAGGAAAAAGATACAAAAGTTTGAGGTCGTGTAGTAACCGACTCAAGAACAACTTCTTTTCTGCTGCCATCAGACTTTTTTATGGCCCTACTTTGCACTAATTTGATCTTTCTCTACACCCAAGCTATGACTGTAACACTACATTCTGCACTCTCTCCTTTCCTTCTCTATGTACAGTAAGAAGTCTCACAACACCAGGTTAAAGTCCAACAGGTTTATTTGGTAGCACTACTTTCGAAGCACTGCCACTTCATCAGGTGAGTGCTCCAATCACTACTCACCTGATGAAGGGGCAGCGCTCCGAAAACTCATGCTACCAAATAAACCTGTTGGACTTTAACCTGGTGTTGTGAGACTTCTTACTGTGCCCATCCCAGTCCAACGTCGACATCTCCACATCATTCCTTCTCTATGAACAGTATGCTTTGTCTGTATAGCACACAAGAAACAATACTTTTCACTGTATACAAATACATGTGACAATAATAAATCAAATCAAATCACTAACATGTACGATTGCTGCTCAGCATTTAACATTTGGCTCACTGACTTCCAAAATCACTGACTGCCACGGTGTGCCCGCGCCATTGGCTGACTAGGCAAGCAACGATATTCCCTCAGAGAGTTTACCAATAGCACACTGCCTGAGGAGACCACTACTAATCCTTGGCTGTGTGCTGAGCTGTGTATTGTGAAGTGCCCTCAATAGACCAGGTCTTGGAGTGAAGCTTTGGACAATGCCTGATGCTGAGATTGAGAGCTCAGGATTCAAATCCCATCACGGCAGATGGTGAAATCTGAATTCAATAAAAATCTGTAATTAAAAGCCTAATGATGGCCATGAAACCATTGTCGAATGTTGTAAAAATCCATTTGGTTCATTAATATCCTTTAAGAAAGGAAATCTACCATTCTTACCTGGTCTAACTCAAGATCCACAGCACTGTGGTTGACTCTTAAATGCCCTCTGAGATAGCATTGCAAGCCATTCAGTTCAAGGACAAATGGGGATAGGTAATCAATGTTGGCTTTGTCAATGATGCCCACATCCCAAATGAATTTTTAAAAATCATTCCTCCTCTTCCTGCACCTTTGCAGGTTGTTAGCACTGACCACTGCTGTTGCCCCCTCCCATGCTGGGTTCGTAACATTACGGGCAGGTTTTCGTCCTGAGTGCGGGTAGAGGACATTATGGTGGGGCTTCACAGCATTGAACAGTGTCTCCGGGAAGGTGACTGAGAACTTAGGGGCAGATTTTCTGGAAGCCATCACTTCCTGGCGACCCATGAAGTGTGGCAGCTGTGCACTGGACTGGCCTTTAAATGTGGCGCCTGATAATTAAAATGTTGCGGTGATGGTGGGCCCAGCGAATCAGGGACCGCCCACCAGCAATGCAGTGTGGAACCTGTGCGCGAACATCTTTGGTACTAAGCACGGCACAGTGTGAAAAGCTGCCATTGTTTTTGATGGGCTCAAAGTTGCTTTTCCTGCCCGACCAGCCTCTATCGACATAGGATAAAACCTGACTCATTGTTTTTGTTTCTCATATCTGCCACTTTTAAACCTTGGTAAACTTCCACCTTCTCTTCAGTTTCCAATCTTGTTGGATGATTTTATCTGAAGTAAATGTTCTGCTGTATCTCTCTCATTTACTCCATTTTGCCAACTGCTAATATTTTATGTATAAACATCATCCTTCCCATCAAGCTTTGTTCCTGCCCCATCCTCCCCACCAGAAAGTTCTACATTAATTATTTGATGACGGAGCATCACTCATATCAACTCAGGGATTAGTCCTGACAAAATTAGCTCTTTTACTGTCTCTCTCTCTCAGTGGGGGTAGGAGATTAGAAGAGGATTATTTCAAATTGCAAGACCACCGCTATGACAAATATATGCCTGTTGTTTTCCACATTATTCTCAATCTATAAAATAATTAGCAGAATTCCTGACTAACTAAAGCAGCAGAGATCAGAAACACTTAATTCTGCTTCATTGGAATAGTTTCCTGGAAGAATCTGTCAAGAATGGAAAATTAAAACGAATGATCAATAGGTAAATGTAAAATCCTGTTCTCCCGCTTGAATGCATCTTCATAAAGATGAAGTCATGTCTGAGGGTTTTGATATTTTCAACAGTATTGAAACATACAACAAACTTAATGATCATTTAAGCATTCATTGCAAGTTTTCCTTTGAATTATATTTCACAGGGGACAATTAACAGTGCTTAAAGTGGCACAATATTCACCACATGCATATCAGCAACTTTCACCAACACTCTTTCTCTATGAAATTGAATATTCTGGAAGTGGATGGTAGCACAGAACTTTCATTCTTGGGGGCTTCTGTTTGAATCCAGCTCAAAACTGATGTGATGAAAGCTTTTTATTGCTGTTTAGATCTTTTTTTTCTCCCCATTGCTGTTATAGCTACTGCACCACCCCTCCCCCTTTTCTTCCCTCGCTAAATATATTCTATCCAGCAATATTTAGTTGCCAATTCTATTGCATATAGTCATGTTTTGGTTAACCCATCTGTATATAGATCTTCTCTACAAATTATCTCCAATTCATCCATTTTGTTTTGGATGTTGCATACATTGTTGTATCAATAGTTTACACTTTCTTCTAGTTATTATTCCTCTTGCTTTGTTTTTAGTTGTTATGGTCCTTTACCCTCTTTCCCAAATTACTTTACTGTTAAGTTTCTGTAACTTCTAACAGTTCCCTCCCTCCACTCCACTCTGCTATTTATACCCCATGTAAATCTTTCTGTTGGGTCCCTGGTCCCAGCCTGGTTCAGGAACAGCCCATTCCAATTGTACACCTCATTCCTGTCACAATATGGGTGCCAACGTTCACTAAAATGGGATCCATTCTTCTCATATCAGTCCACAAGCCACATATTAACCTTCCTAATCCTTATGCCAACTGGCACAAGGGTCAGGCAATCATCCTGAGACTTTGACCCGTAAGATCTGCTTTTCAATTTAGCTCCTAACTCCTGATGATTCCTTAACAAGTTCTCTTCATTAATCTTTCCTGCACGGAGCTCCGCTATAGGATCCTCTCCCTCCTTTTCCTGATTATTTTCTAGCTATTTCCAATAGTTTTATTCATGGTCATTGCACTGATGAAAAGTGCCAAAACTGATATAGAAGGTTTCATGCCTCCCACATCTAGGTTCAAATCCAACTTAGATGAAGGCTTCACACCTCTGCTAGCTAATAGGGTTGGACATGAAATCCAATTCCTCGTGGGCATGAAACTGCAGTGAGAAATTGCCACTAATCAGCATTAATTGGCACTCATACTCAGAGCTGTAAGTTTCCACACAGACATACTTCTGCAGCAGTATGATGATCTTTGAAGGGTTATGCTGAAGCAAGGTGTTTGGGGCTAAGCATTGGGAGCTTTACTCTGCAGCTATCTTTGCTACATTTGATCCGTAAGAGTCTGATGCAAAAAAGGGTTTCATTGTGATAATCTCTGTAGTTTTGATGAGCACAATACGGAGAAAATAGAAATCCCCTAAGCAAGTAGTTACAGTGTCATGTGCACTGCGCACTGCTGTAGATTTTTTTTAATGCACTGAGCTAATAAAAGCTGCTAATCAGAGTGCAGCAAACTAACCTTCCAGTTGACTTTTATATGATTATTGGCCTGAGTGTGAAGGCTAATAGCTTTATGGAGTAGCATCAGAAATGTGAGAATGAGACCAATGAATTAGCAAGAATTGTTTAAAAATATCACTGTGCCTTTGGAATAAAATAAATGCAAGGCTATTCCTAACTTAGGGAAGCTCTGCACCTAATTCTTCTCAACTCAAGAAACTAAATTGTTTTGTATTTCTTGAAAGCAACAAAATTCTGAAGTGATGAAAACAGCTACTGGTCGACAGAGTCAATCAATTTATATAAGGTGCTGCCTGAAGGACACTTAACTGTTTCCTTTTACTCTTCACGATTGTGCATTCAGAGCATGCTGAATCCTGTTGTAAGTCACAAGGATAAGCACAGCACCAAGGCAGTGTTGTTAGTGATGAGCAGCACACTTCTGCATGACAAGTCAAGGCTGTCCAAGCATGCATCCTGCAAAAAGCCTTTAAATCAGGTCTGGATCTGAAAATATTTATTTATTTTCACTGATATTATGAATGGTAAAAATGCTTAAGTTTATGATAGCTTTCCAAGTGCATGTCTAATTAGGGCTTGTGTGGCAGGGGTGGAATTCATGACTAATTTGGACTTATGCAGGGGTGAAAAATATTCAAGATATGTTGTTAAACAACAAATAGGTGATGGTTTGGAACCAGCCTTTAACTCTTGGGTCAGCCTGCTGGCTTCAGAGCAATGAGTTTGGGAAATCTCTGCTCACTGTTTAGGGAGTTTCAGATTCTCAGCACCTAAGATACCAGGTATTGGAACCAAATTAGCATTTTGTGAAACTACAGATTCTATGGGATATAGAGAAGTATAATGTTTGTGTTTCTTTATAGTTGGCATGGAATATATTTTTAGGATGAGAGAGGTTTTCAAGTAAATGTGCTCTGATCTATACATAATCTGTTAATGTTTGCTGATACCAATGCCTAAAAAATGCTCTATTTTGCAGCACTAGATCACCCGCTGCTCCCCACACGCGCCCCCCCGTCCCACCCCCCCCGTCCCACACCCACCTCCTCCATTCCCACTGTATTGCTGTGCTGGATGAACAGTCTACGTTGCAACAAATGTGAAGAACTGCACTCCAGGTTTTGCATTACTGGTCGATAGAACTCTTCTGAGCATCTATTTGCTCAACCATAAAACTTCAGATTATTTAACCCTTCTTGACAGCTTAGCCTTTTCATACACAACTTTTCTCCACGTGTCCTCATTGCATTCCTGATGTTGCGACATGCGGGACGATTCTTCCAGCCCGTTGTGCTGCTCAGCGGAGGCCGTTCTCCAGCTCCAAGATTTTTACAGTAATCAGTTATGTGCCAGAATTTGGCGTGGAGCTGATTTCAATATTTAAAATTCCAATCACTATCCTATTAGTGGGCCCAGGACTGAAGTTACTGGGCCTGCTAGTGTCTCCCTCCCCCCACACCAGGAGTGGTTCACTCCAGTGGGGTTTACAACTGCTCCCCATGAACAGGTAGCAGGGGGCCTGCCCCACTGGAGGGAACGGAGATCATTGAGGGCCTCCCTACCCCCAGGAGGTCAGGGGCAAAAGGGAGTGCCCCTGGGCAGTGCCAGCCTGGCAGTGCCCAAGGAGTGAACTGGCAATGCCCAAGGGGCACCATGGCACTGCCCACAAAACATTGGGCAGTGCCAAGGGTGTGGGGCCTATAGGGAACTCTGCATAGGGATCGATGGCAGAGGGAGGGAAGGGAGTGATTGGGCTTGGGCAGGGCCTGCCAGGGCAATCAGGAAGATATGGGCTGGCCCGGAGAGGTCTAGGACGCTAATGATCGGGGGGGGGGGGGGGGGGGGGTGGTGGGGAGGGCGGTCAGAGTGGCAGTGATGGGGTGGGGGGGTCGCGTGGCTGGCCTGATCAGCGCATGCGCTGTGGCCCACTCAGCGTTATGTTGCCGAACTCTCCAGCGGGAATAGGCCTTGCCCACAGATTTTCTGAGTGAATCTCACTTGGGCAGTCTGCAGTACTCAGAGTGTGGGGGGATTCATTCTGAAAATTCCGCTAAATAAATCTATGGGAGCTACTTCAGTTTTCACGTGAATTCGGCACTTAGAACTTTTTTAGGCCCCTACAAGTCTGACCAAAGCATTAATGCTGTGTTGCTTAATAGTAATTGCTGACCATGGATTTGTCTTTGATTATGCTTTTTGGCCCACTGTGATCAATATTTGTTGAAAATGTCTTGCACAGACAGGGGGCGGCATTGTGGCTAGCACTGCTGCCTCATAGTGCCAGGGACCCAGGTTCGATTCCCAGCTTGGGTCACTGTCTGTGTGGAGTTTGCACGTTCTCCCCCTGTCTGGATGGGTTTCCTCCGGGTGCTCCAGTTTCTTCCCTCAATCCAAAGATGTGCAGGTTAGTTGGACTGGCCATGCTAAATTGTCCCTTAGTGTCAGGGGGACTAGCTAAGGCAAATACATGGGGTTATGGGGATAGGGCCTGGGCGGGATTGTGGTCGGTGCAGACTTGATGGGCTGAATGGCCTCCTTCTGCATTGTAGGATTCTATGGTTCTATGATAGAGCAAAATGCAGATTTACTCAACAAATATCTCCCAGCAATCAGTAAGCAAGGAAGTAAATCTCCCATGATAAGCAAAACACTTGGACGCTCTGCGTTTTGTTTTACCATTTTTCCAACCAGTGAATAGGGTTAAAATGCATACGTAAGCGGTGTGAATACATATTGGAATCACGTGCCCAACAACTCTGTCCATTACTCTTTCAAAACTGCAATTAGCAATCTGTGATCAATGGCAAATGTATTGGACAGCACTGCTCGATCGGTGCAGCGGAAGCAGCCTTGAGAATGTAGTAACTAATAATGAAATGACTGAGAGAGTTGATTTATTATCAGTTGGAATCTCAGTGTTTCTGAAAATAAGTGTGAATTAGGTGCTGCTGTGACAAAAATATTTGTGGTTACTTTAAGACTGAGGCTGGCAGAAACATTTTTTTAAAGAGTACACAGAGAACTGAAGGAATTAAGGCCTTCATGGCTGATGTCTGGAACAGTGAAAAGAAAAATGAGACAAGTTTAGAAGAAGTCAGGCTTTAACTTTCCAGGTTTTTGGAAAACTGAGGATCTAGCAGAATTATTGGATAACGCAGATCTTGAAACGTAACTTGAAATTCAAAAGCTGTTGGCTAAGTATCATATTTATGGTTGAAATGGAAATCCTTTAGGATAACGGTGTGACTAGCAAATCAGACAATGGACAAAGTAGCAGAACACAAGGGTTATTGACTCAAATTAAACAGCTGCAAACAGTGAAACACCAAAGAAGGTGCACTCTTGTCCAGTTTATCTTGATGGCTGATTTCAATGATCTGAATATTTTGGAGATCAGATTCTGCTCAAATAATAACTGATTTAAGGTGATGCTTATGTTGCAATAAATCCGGTTGTATCGGGGCTGTAACTTATGCCAAAGCTATCCCTGCCTGCAGCCTTGCAAATATTTGGTGACTGAGACTTTGGCCTGTTTCTCTGCGGTCCTAGTGTAACTTGATGTGATCCATTCAGGTCACCCTACTCCTCCGCCAGCCCTTTCAGGTTGCAAAATTAACAACCTCTGGTGAAACCCTTGAATATATACAAATAATTTGCACCACCACAAATTCTTTAAAAAAAGACTACCTCGCCTATAATTTGAGTACCTGTGCTTTTAAAGGAGTGCCTGTGCAATCCCACCCCACCCCCCATGTAGCTTCATGTTTGTTATTTACTGAATGATTGACAACTGCCGAGTCTCTGTGGTCCAAGTTTACACTTGAGAGTGTGGGCTGGAGCATTTCAGCTATGAAGAGAGGCTGTATAGGCTGAGGGTGGACCTCGTTGAGGTGTGCACAACTGAGGGACATAAATAGGGTAGATGGGAAGGAACTTTTCCCCTTAGTAAAGGGGTCAATAACCAGGGGGCAGAGATTTAAGGTAAGGGGTAGGAGATTTAAAGGGGATTTAAGAAAAAGCTTTTTCACCCAGAGGGTGATGGGTATCTGGAACTCACTGCCTGAAAAGGTGGTAGACGCGGAAACCCTCACAACATTTAGGAAGCATTTAGATGAGCACCTGAAACACCATAGCATACAAGGCTACGGACCAAGAGATGGAAAATGGGAATAGGATAGATAGGTGCTTGATGGTTGGTGCAGACACGATGGGCCAAAGGGCCTCTTTCCGTGCTGTAAAACTCTATGGCTGTCTGGCCAGAATTTTCTCCAGATTTATCTGAGTGTCAGGTTCAGACTAAAAGCCGGCAACAAGGTTTCACTCCAGATTTTCTGGTTCTCAGTGCACAGAGAATCTGGGGGTGTGGTTTGTGCCATCAGTCTGGCAGGGCAGGACCTGATACAGCGGGCAAGGCCGGCTCCACAAAGTTCAGGCGCCATCTTTAAAGAGAGCCCCAATCTGCGTTGAGAACAAACTTGCCCCTCCCACCCTCTACAGACATGGAGGACATCTCTCCCCCCACAAGCATTGGGGTGACTCCCCCTTTTAGACATCAGGGCATTCCCCCCATCCCTTACAGGAATTGCCTCCCCCCACTCATCGGAATAAGATCATAGAATCATGGAATCATAGAGGTTTACAGCATGGAAACAGGCCCTTCGGCCCAACTTGTCCATGCCACCCTTTTTTTTTAAAACCCCTAAGCTAATCCCAATTGCCCGCATTTGGCCCATATCCCTCTATACCCATCGTACCCATGTAACTATCTAAATGCTTTTTAAAAGATAAAATTGTACCCGCCTCAACTACTACCTCTGGCAGTTTGTTCCAGACATTCATCACCCTCTGTGTGAAAAAATTGCCCCTCTGGACACTTTTGTATCTCTCCCCTCTCACCTTAAACCTATGCCCTCTAGTTTTAGACTCCCTCCCTCCACCCACACATAAGGAGAACCACTCCCCCCAACTGGAGCTTCCCAGAGGGCCCATTGCTGGCAATGCCAGGGGACGGTGGCAGGGCACAGCCCAGCCATATCCCTCACTACCCAGAAACCAAATCTACTGGCATGGTCTCCACGACTGGTTTTTGTTTCCGAAAACCAGTAGTGATTCGTGCTGTTGTATCTTCACGCTAGCTGTGTGGGACAATACGTTGAGGGTGGAAGTAGCAGTGCTAAGCTCCATTAAACTATAATATATGTTAATCAGGATCGCACCTTCCAGGGCATGAATCTGATCATATCATTGAGGGGGGCTGGGAAGATTGCATTCGGAAATCTCACCCGCGCAAATCCTGTTTTTGGCCTCAATAATATTTACCGACCATCGTGGCATTCGCACCGATAGCGAATATGTCGCTACATCGCAGCCAATGACTCTCCTGGCAGGAGTTACGTGACGTCAGGATGATGCACATTTACATCTTTCTGGCTCTAGGGAGGCCCCTGTGTATTTGTCCTTCCAGATAAAATGCCATGTGGGCAGTCCAGAAAGTAGCAGTCAATGCCTTTGCACCCCCATCCCACCCGCAAAGTAGCATAAAGCTTGGTAGTTCTACGACAATGAACTATCCATCCTATATGTCCTTACATTAGCTGTATGAAATGACTTGCTTCACATTTTCTATTTTTACAGCAGGAAAGTATGATTTACACGGATGTGAATGTTAGTGAGGATGAAAATGATTGCAGGAATTCATCTAAACATTGTCTCAGCCAGTACCATCATCCTCCAGTGGTAGAAATAAGTGTTTATCCCCCTGGTCTGATCAACAAGTGCTTAGCATCCAATTTGACCAATCATAATGTCATTTGCTGGCTATTTTCACTTCAAGTCATTTTAACTTGCCTCAACACCGCTGAAAATCAGCAGGCACCTAATCCAATCAAGTTTCAGTCCATGCAATTCAGCAATGCAACATATCACTGAGCAGTGTCTCAGCAGCAGTGTTAATAGTCATATCACTCTCCATAACAAGCTTGTTTCTCAAAGGCTTGAGGATCCTTCACTTGAGCAATTCCGCTAATCAGTCCAACTCAAACCTAGTCATTTTCACTTTTTCACGTGGATGTACTCGATTTGAAAATATACTTCTCTCATACAGTCCTATGATTAATACAAGTAGAGACTTTGGTCTTTGTCATTCTTCTATCGGCTCGAGGTTGAATCAATCTGATTTTTTTTCACTTTCCAACAAAGCAAACATTCTATTAAGTGATTTTTATTCTTGCGTATCTTCACATGCCACCATTTATTTTTCATGACCAAAGTCATACATTGCATTCCTGGCAAGATAGGAGGATGAATTCCTTTTGATTTTATTGAAGTTGAGCTGATTCACCGTTGCCCGTAGAAACCAGTGCAGAACACATTTTTTTCCTTTTATTCTTTCATGGGATGTGGGTGTCAACGGCAAGGCCAGCATTTGATGCCCACCACTAACTACTCTTGAACTGAATGGCTTACGAGGCCATTTTGGAGTGGGGGTGTGGGTGAAGTTAGGAGTCAACTACATTTCTCTGGATTTGGAGTCAAATGTAGGCCAGACCTAAGTTTAAGTTTACTTATTATTGTCACAGGTGAGCTTACATTAATACAGCAATGAAGTTACTGTGAAAACCTTCGAGTCGCGACACTCCAGCGCCTGTTTGGGTACACTGAGGGAGAATTTAGCACCTAACCAGCATGTCTTTCGGACTGTGGGAGGAAACCGGAGCAACCGGATGAAACCCAGACAGATACGGGGAGAACGTACAGACTCCGCACAGACAGTGATTTAAGCCGAGAATCAAACTTGGGTCCCTGGTGCTGTGAAGCAGCAATGCTAACCACTGTGCCACCCTGGTAAAAATAACTGATTTCTTCCCCTGAAGGACATCAAATACACGCAACACATGTGTCACGCATGCAACCAGCTCAATTTACTTAAGAATTCTGTACAGATGTGGACAAGGTATCTGAGTTTTAAATGTCAGATTGGACTGGAAGCAAGTGGATAGTCAGTTTCTTCACTATCAACTAGCCAGAAACAACGTAAGATACTCCAATAACACGCCAGCTCAAGTGTGCCATTGGAATTATCTAAATGTGTAGTGGAATTGGGACTCACTAGCATAGGCTTGCCACTGGGGCGGGGGAGGGGGGGGTCATAATATTGCAGGAAGTCACTTCATTATAAGCATCTCTGTTACACCTAATCAATTGTATTTTGCTCTGTTAACGTTTCAGGTCGATGACCTTTCATTGATGAAAAGCCATTGACCTGAAATATTGACTCTATTTCTCGCTCCACAGATGCTGTCTTACCTGCTGAATATTTCCAGCACGTTTTGCTTTTAGTTCAGATTTCCAGCATCTGCAGTATTTTGCTTTGATATTTTGCTCCACGTCTACTCGAACTCCCATTGGAATCGTGGTGTATTAGTCGTAATTCCACTTCAGCTGGTGGCATTGCCTTCGAGCTCACCATGAAGGCTGCGATTTTAGAAGGTACCTCAATTGGAAGCAATTATTTACAGGCCAGTGTGTGTGTATATATTTTAAATATCGGATGCAAGGTGACAATGGGCTGTGTCAGGATGACATGCCCTCAAAGGCTGTGCTCCAGGACTTGGGTCTGGCAGCCTGGTGAGCTCTGGTTTCCCAATTTCCATCCATCTCCCCAATCAATTTTCACTGTCTGGCCAGGGATTGCCCCAAAAATCTGTCTCTGCACCAATTGCCCCGTTTCCCACATCATTGTTTTCTAACATTTTGCTCTGACTTTTTAATCCTTCTGCAGGCATGATTTTGTTTTCGTCAGCCCGTATATCTGTACCGCTTTCTGGATGGGTCCTGTCACCTTGAAAAATGTGAACAAATCCAATCCTGGCATTAATTTAGAACATAGAACATAGAACAGTACAGCACAGAACAGGCCCTTCGGCCCACGATGTTGTGCCGAGCTTTATCTGAAACCAAGATCAAGCTATCCCACTCCCTATCATCCTGGTGTGCTCCATGTGCCTATCCAATAACCGCTTAAATGTTCCTAAAGTGTCTGACTCCATTATCACTGCAGGCAGTCCATTCCACACCCCAACCACTCTCTGCGTAAAGAACCTACCTCTGATATCCTTCCTATATCTCCCACCACGAACCCTATAGTTATGCCCCCTTGTAATAGCTCCATTTGATTAATTAATTTGATAAGACAAGTCCCAATCACTCCCATTACCAATTAGTTGAATCTTCGACTGGACCCTCAGCAGAATACTTTTTATTTGTATATTTCTTATTCTGTGTTTCAAAATTGCAATTCCACGTGCTTGGGAGCTGAATTTTGCCAAACAGGTGGAGGGAAAAGGATTTATGTTTGTGTTCAGGTCAGGAACCAGCTTCCAGTGGGGCATTGAGACATTTCATGGGAGTGAGCTGTTAATTTGTACGGAGACTGTTCAATTAAAGCCAGTGGGGGTGGTATTGGATGAGGTGAAGTGAGAGACCCATTTAGACTCCTCATGGCAGTCATCACGAAGGCTACCGACTGTCCTTGGGCATGAATTTGCTGATTAGGCCTGATGCGCATCAATTGAACATGAGGCACGAAGCTTCGGTAACAGAAGGCTTTTATTGTCTAACAATGGAACTAATAGAACGTAAACACACTATCCCAGACTGACGAGGTCCCGCCCGAGCAGGGGGTCTTATACCTCTCCCAGGAGGCGGAGCCCGACTGGGATGTGCCACAACAGTAACAACCACAGGTGCATCAATCCCACCCTAGCCCAACAACAACATTAGAACAATCCCACAGTGGGAACACCCTAGCCCAACAACAACATTAGAACAATCCCACAGTGGGAACCAACGATGGTTCACCACAAGGCCAAAGTCTTTCCCAGACGGAAGCGAGATGTCACAGGGGACCTGAAGGCCTGGAGCACAGGGTAGGGCTTGCTCTCACTTCCATAATGCTGAGCTGGTGTTGTAGACCTTGAGAGAGGAGGGATTGTCCTCGCCCCAGCCGGTGGCAAGAGATGGTTGTCTGGGGCTTCTGCAGGATAGTGAATAACAATTCAAGGGATATTTATTGTCCCTTAGGAGTCTTCCTCCCACTTTTAGGGTTAGAGTGAAGATCTGAGACGGCTTGGATGGTCAGGGGATGAAGGAGTGATGGCAGCTGCCAAGAAAGTGAGCAAGTACATGGAGGAAGCTCTTATGATTGCATACCAATTGGGGGTTGAGGGATTGGAAATTTTTCCTGATGAATCTCACTGGTTTGTCACTGGGTGCCTCAATGTCCATGTGGATGCAATCGACAATTCCCTGAATCAGGGAATTCAGCGAATGCAGTAAAACCCACATCTCTCTGCACCTGTGAGGCCACATCTGTTGTGACGTCTCTGTATGTCCAGTGCTGACATAAAGAGCATCAGTGACCTGCACAATGCAGTGATGGTGCAGCCATTTGTGATATTTTACCAAGGTCTACAGTTAATTATTGGGAAGAACCAGAATTGAAGAAGTTCAAGGCCACAGTTTCTGGCAGCGCATGGACTGCAATGAAATAAGGTGCAAGGTCTTCAGTGACAAGGGCACCGGTCTTTGTGACTGTTTTATTCATTCAGGAGATGTGGGCATTGCTGGCTGGGCAAGCATTTAATGCCCATCCCTAATTATCCATGAACCGAGTGCTAGCCCATTTCAGAGAGTATTCAAGAGTCAATCACCTTGCTGTGGATCTGGAGTCACATGCAGGCCAGACCAGATAAGAATGACAGATTTCAATTCCCTAAAAGTCATTAGCGAGCCAGATGGGTTTTTACAACGATCGACAATGGTTTCATGTTCATCATTAAATCCAGGCTGCTATTGAATTCAAATTTCACCATCTTTCATGGTGGGATTCGAACACAGGTTCCAGAGCATTTCCCTGGGTCGGTGGACTACTTGTTCATTGATGATACCACTACGCCACTGCATCTCCCTCCTACCTTCATAGAGATTCACAGTCTCTTGTGGCACTGGTTCTTTGTCATTTCCAGGTAGCTTTGTCTTTGGCAGCAAATCCTGAATTTAGGTATGGCCTCCACTGCATTCCTGTCTCTCTCTTACCTCTCTTGTTCTGTCCTGTGAATGGTTTCACCCCTCAATACCAGTGGGGCCCAAATCTGACAGTCATGTTGCATCGCCAGCTACAGCCTTCCTTTTCGACATGACCACCCACCTTGGCCCGATGATGCGGGGATGGGTAATAACCCATTGAATGCCTGAATGCTAAGTGCCCACTTCTCCCCACCGCCTGCACAGGTGCCTCCTTTCCAATTTCAGCTCCCATTTTGCCCCACTGATCCTCTTACGGCACCCAGATAATTCTCTGGGACAGCTATGACTGGCTCTCACGATGTGCCTGCCTCCCTTCAGCTGATCAGCATGAAACCTCTTCACCTTCCTTCCAAATTCGAGCCTCTGCCTCTGCCGTGCTCTTCAAGAGTTGTTGAACTACATTAATTGACCTCAATTGGTAGACGGACAGGAGCACAACCCCTCTCTCCCCTGTCCTGGTGAATGGCATCTAGCAAGTGGTTGGCTAGCGCCAGTATTTTCCGGCCCCTCCTGTCTCCATCCCTTATCTTGGGTCGGAGTAAACGTTGTGTGTGTGACAGGTCCACGTTTGGTATATTTTATTTCTTTGACCTTGTTTTACTGGTTTGCAAGGGTATGGGGAGAGGAGTGGGGTGAAAATTTGTGTCCCATCTGTGTTCCCAAAATGGAATCAACTTTATCAACAGAATTAGTTTAGTTTTCTGAAGCATTGCTGCAATTAATTCGGGGACACAAACTCATTACGATTCCCCTGCATGAAATGTGTATCAACCAATCTCTGAAGGTCATTGACGTCATGTAGAAATTCAATTATAAGCCCTGGTATCAGGCAGAGGTGCATCTGTAAATATCTAGCTGGGACAAAAACAATATTTGCTTTGAATACATCTATCATTTAGATGTTGGGCATATTACAGCAGCTGAGAAATTGAAGACACGGGTGTTTGATACTATGGTTTGTGCCCCACTAGGAATAAGAGCTGCAGTATGAGGATAACATTGATCATTAATAGGAACAGATTGCTAACCTTTCAGAATTTAATACGAATCAAATAAAATTCCACCTGTATCTCAAAAGCTTAAAGAGTTCACAGACGCAGTTCAACAGTTAAAGACCTGACCATTTGGATAATATGTTAAATTCTTCATTCTAGTTTTGAGACAAGTAAAATGGATGCAATGCTGTACTTGGGCAATTAGAAGAAAATATCATTTCAATGCAAAAAGTCATTAAAATGCCAAGCAGCTAAGGTGGTGTCCCAGCACATGTAACAGCCTACTTTGAAATTAGATGTTAATGCGCATTTAAGCTTCTCTTAAAAAAAGGAACCTTGACAAATGAGTTGATATTGCATTTTTAAAATCATTCTTTGTGAAACCCTTTCGCACGAATTTGTTCTTTGAGGTAGTGTAATGATGCATTTTCACAGACTTCATTAGAAACACAAAATATATTTATTAACAAGAAAAGTTCTACAGTTGTACAGCAGCCATCTGGCTGCCCTAGTCCCCTACTATCTTTTGCCAAAGGGAGGACTCCATGCATACCCCACTGGAGTGATTTCAATTGGTCTCCCAAGAAAGGTAACTCTTTCTCTGCTGTGTTTCCCTTAAAGGGAAACCCTTCCTCATGAGTGATTCCTCACCCTTACCCTGTGTCTGCCCATGCTGCTCATCAGATCCATCTGCACAGGCTCCTCTGAGGCATGTGGAGCTGCCTCAGTCTCCTCATCATTGAGTGGCTCCCTCCTTACCATTTCCAGGTTTTGCAGAGCACAGCAAACTGCACCAATAAATGACATTGTCTCTGGAGAGTATTGCAGGACACTCCTAGAATGGTCCAGGTAGCAGAACCTCATTTTCAAAGCCCTATTGTCCTTTCAATCACTGCCCTTGTGGAGGACTGTACCTCTCTTTCACCTGTGCTAGGATGCCAGAATGGCTTCATGAGCCACCTTTTCAACGACTGCGCTTTTGTCACCTATCAACGAACCAGGAGCAGGCCATTTGGCCCTCGGAGCCTGCTCCACTATTCTGTAAGATCATGGCTGATCCTCAATCTAGTTACGATATTCCTGCATATTCCCCATACCCCTTGATGCCATTAAAATCTGAGGTTGGAGATCACATGGATCTGGAGGGTTGAGGCCTCAAAGGATTCTGTAAAAAGATTGAGAGTTTTAAAATCAAAAGTCTCTTAAGTGGAAACCAATTTAGTCAGCACAGAGAAGATGGGTGAACAAGATTTGGTGAGAGTTAGGATATTGCCAGAGTTTTGAGTGTCCTCAAGTTTATGGAGGGCAGCGTGTGGTAGTCCAGCCAGAAGTGCCTTAAAATAATCAAGTCTGGAGGTAACAAAGGCAAGGATGAGAGTATCAGCAGCAGATGAACTGTGGCAGGTGTAGAATCGGAGAATATTTCAAGAGGTAGAAGGAGGTGGTCTTGGTGATGGCATGGTCACAAACAGTTTATCATGATCAGACAGTTGCCAGGATGGCCAGAGTTTGTGGCAGGACTGGAGACATTAGCTTTGGTCTTTCCGATATTTAACTGGATGAAAGCCTGCTCATTCAGAAATGGATGTCAATTAAGCAATCTGGTAATTTAATAGCAGCGGGAAGGTCGAGTGAGGGACAACTGGGCATAGCCAGTGTACATGTGGAAACTGATGTTGTGTTTTCAGATGATATTATTGGGGGGGGGATGTGGTCATGTAAAAAAGGAATAGCAGGGAACCAAGGATGTCCATTTTACAGACATCAGATCATTGGAATGTGGTCAAGGAATAAAATCACTGCAGGTGATTCATCCAGTTACTAAAGGATAGCTGAGGAGGACACCAGATGAGCGCTTCCCTTATTCATTTATTTGCGTCACAAGTAGGCTTACATTAACGCTGCAATGAAGTTACTGTGAAAATGGCACACTCCGGTGCCTGTTCGGGTACACTGAGGGAGAATTTAGCATGGCCAATGCACCTAACTAGCACATCTTACAGACTGTGGGAGGAAACCGGAGCACCCGGAGGAAACCCACGCAGACACGGAGAGAACGTGCAAAATCCATACAGACAGTGACCAGAGGCCGGAATTGAACCCAGGTCCCTGGTGCTGTGAGGCAGCAGTGCTAATCACTGTGCCACCATGCCGCTCTAAAATATTAAGAAATAATTTGATTTAGTGCTTTTCATTTTCTGATTGTCCACCAATTAGAATTTGTTAATATGATTGGTTGTTTCGAGAGCCAGATGGGATCACTGCAGCTCAATGCTGGGAGTCTCATTAAAGAACACTGCAATCCACTGCACATCAAATGTGTTAACCTTTTTAACCAGTGACCTCTCAGTGAAGCTTTCTTTGACGTGAGCAACAAATAATCTTACTACAACACTGACTAAAATCTGCGCCAAAGTGAGCGACATTGATTTATTTAGCACAGATAAACTCTATTTAATTCCAGTCATTTAGGAGCTTTGGCCTCACCAGCATCCAAATGTTTTGTGTAAGCAACAGATGACCAGGGACAGAATAAACATCTTCAATTCACCCCTAATCAGTGTTTAGTTTCCCAATGCAGAGGAAATTCTCTATAGTTAGTGAATAATTCAGATTAGGGGGAAAAACATAGAAACAGAAGATAGGAGAAGGAGGAGGCCATTTGGCCCTTCGAGCCTTGCCCCGCCATACATTACTACCATGGCTGATCGTCCAACTCGATAGCCTAATCCTGCTTTCTATAACCTTTGATCCCATTCATCCCAAGTGCTATATCTAAAAAAGTGTGTATATGCTGTCTGAAATTGTACAAGTGTTTGGGTCCTTGGATAAGAGTGTAAGTAGTGTTGAACAAACAAATGTCAAATTCCATCTCAAAAATGATTACTGTAAGACATTGCATTCCTTCACCTAACGTTTAATCCAGGATGGATTGTGTCATCGAATTCAGAGATAGGATTGGAAATGCACAGACTTGAGTGTGGTGAAGGCAGATTCAATTGTGACTTTCAAAAGTGAATTGGATAAGCATCTGAAAGGAAAAATCAGGGCTACGATGCAAGGGTGGGGCAGTGGGATTCGCCGAGTTACTTTTACAGAGAGCGAGTATGGACTTGATGGGCCTTATTATGTGCAGCAACGGTTTTAGAATTCTCTGATAAAGTTTTAATTGAATGATTTCACCCAATTGGAGATGCCCTGAATTCTATAAAGTGTAAAGAAATAGAATATTTCAATATCCCAATGTTAGTTACTTGAGAAATAAGGGCAGCACGGTGGCACGGTGGTTAACACTGCTGCCTCACAGCGCCAAGGACCCGGGTTCGATTTCCGGCTTGGGTGACCGTTTATGCAGAGTCTGCATGTTATCCCTGTGTCTGCGTGAGTTTCCTCCGGGTGCTCTGGTTTCCTCCCACAGTCTTAAAGATGTGCTGGTTAGGTGCATTGGCCATGCTAAATTCTCCCTCAGTGTACCCGAACAGGTGCCGGAGTGTAGCGACTAGGGGATTTACACAGTAACTTCATTGCAGTGTTAATGTAAGCCTACTTGTGACACTAATAATTAAACTTTAATAAATAAACTAAACTATATTTGAAAAAGAACAGTTTCAGTTTGTTGGTCTGCATTTAAGCAATTCATATCTGGATACAACGATAATCACAATTTAAAAGCCACTGTTCAATTGTAAAAATGATGCAGATGAAAATTAAATGATTGTAGAAATAAGGACAATATTTCTGTCACAAATATGGAAAGGTTTCTGCTGCCTGAGAGGAATGCAGTACAATATTGGCTCAGATCTTTTGTGAATCGGCAGCCATCAAGGTTGCTGCTTTGTTCAAACAATTCTGCACCTCATTACTGCTCTGTGTTTCTTGCCAGGTCTTCCAAGCCCAGTTTCTCCAGAATTGTAGGCTGGAATTTTCATTTCGGCAGGATCTTCACATCCCACTGACAGCGCATCTTCGTTGCGGGTTTCCTGGCAGTGAGGGGTATATTCAACAGGAAACCCCTTGGACAATGGCAAGACCAGAAGATCCAACTGCTGGCCAATGGCATGCCAATTAGGCCGCCAAGAAATGCACGCGGGTTACACAAAAGCTCCATGGGAACTCTATCACAGTGCTGCAGCACTGGAGGGTAGACAGGACAGGCCCCCTATTTATGGCACTGG
This sequence comes from Mustelus asterias, assembly GCF_964213995.1. Classification (NCBI taxonomy): domain Eukaryota; kingdom Metazoa; phylum Chordata; class Chondrichthyes; order Carcharhiniformes; family Triakidae; genus Mustelus; species Mustelus asterias. Next base: position 60,356,227 of record NC_135816.1, read on the forward strand.
CGGAAATCTGGCATGTTTAAGTCCCCATTGAGAATGTTAGTGAATGGGTGATAGGGTGGGTGAGGTAATTAGGTTAGTGGGATGAGTGGCAGGTGGATTAGCGGGGCAGGGGGAAGGTGATCAGAGGGTCAGTGAGTGTTTTCTTTTGGTAGATGGGTGAGTAGGAGGGTCAGTTGTGTACCCAAGAGTTAGACTTGGATTCTTCTCACTAATATTTCCTGGGTAACTATTCAGACAAGTCCCATCGAACAGTATGAGATCTCAGACCCTAGCTCTGAGTCAGAGTCTTTCATGGAGGATTCCAGGGCCCAGCGGGAATTGCTCATTCTGAGTTGAAACTTCCCAGGCATTTCCCATGGAAGTCAGGACTTCTGTAGTGTTCTAACATACATCTTGGGTCTTACCTCCAGTCCCTGATGATCTGGAGACTAGGAAATATGTTATCTTCTAGCTGAAACCACTTATGGATTCCTGTAATCTCCCCTCTTGAGCTTCTACCAAGCGCTCACAACTCCCTCTTATAGTTTATCGCAACATTGATAAACCCTGCTTCTCTTAACTTAGATTAGTACTTACAAATACCATCAAGAGCTTACAAACATCAGTACCCCTCATCCCTTTTAAGTTAACTCAGTAGCAGATTCACAAACACTCTTCTCCTAAACTACACTCGTGCTATTAACTCTTAAAGTGCTGCTTCTGAAGTGTTGTGACTTCTGTTCCAGCTGTCCCTTTAGCTTAATTGTCCCAGTTTAGTTTATCCAAATCCCTTACTGAACTATTTTCTAAAAACTCTATATTGCACAGTGCTGCCCCATCTGCCTGCTGCTACCTTCACTCTTACTGCCGAAATCACACCCAGGACAAGGATTGCCACCACCCCTCCCCAAATTTGTACCTTCTTACATATTGCTCCAATCTCATATCCTGATCCATCAATAGTCCAATATTAACATACAAAGGTGAGAGTGTTTGATGGAGAATGGGTTTTCGATGAAGAAGATCCTGGCCATCATTGAGGGTAGGGTTCATGCAAATCAAAAAAAATCTCTGTGACAAGCATTTTCAATAAATGTGGGGTAACATTGAGATGCAGTGACTCCAAATCTGTAGTTATTTACAGTTATTATTAGTAGGTATTATAGCAGTTTGTACATCAGTAAACACCACAGAAGTCCTGCCACATGTCCATCGTGTGGTCTGATGGCTTTGTTATCAGTCTCATTTGTCTTTGGCCCATTTCTGAAAACTGCCCAGGAAATATTAGTGAGAAAAATCCAAGTCTAACTCTTGTAACTGACCCTCCCACTCACCCATCTACCAAAAGAAAACACTTGCTGACCCTCTGATCCCCTTCCCCCTGCCCCGCCAATCCACCTTTCTTTCACAGTACCTTCTCTTAGACTTTTAAATGCTGGCTTTTTTAATGTGTTCTTGTTGGGAAGATTGTCTACAATACAATCAAAGTATTCACTATATTGAGCTTATGCTCGCATTTCAATTTAATATCTTTTCAAACTGCTCTCAAATTCAGCAGATATTCGTATTTGCCAATTTAATACTATAAAGTTTGCCATAATCAGAAACATAGGGCCAGATTTTTGGTATCAAGGTGAAGAACTCAAGTTGGGTAATCTGATTTTAACTATGTAACTACTTGTATAATTATGTGTGGTGAGTGTCTCTTTAAAGGATCAGTCTGCAGAGTAAGGGTTACATGACCCAGGGAACTAATCAGGGAACAGAGTGGAGGGAATCACCCTCATAAGTGTGGATTTCTGTACTCAGTCATGTCAGGAGCTGATTGCAGTTATGAGGCTGCAAGCCTCTGTGTAGTTTTAACCTGTAAATAAATGAGTTGGATTTTCTCTAAACTGGTGATCGAGCATCTTTACATTCAGTGTGTAAACCAGTTGTGACATAGCCCTGGGCGTGGAGCTTGCCTCATGGAGGAGGGGCATAGATGAAAGCAGGACCCAAGATCAAAGACATAGAAATAATTGCGCTGTCTGGGTCTAGAGAAAAGCATGATGGTTAATTTAGCCAAGACAAAGCTTTGTTAGAATTAGCAAGTTCTACCAAGTTGGGTAAAACATGCTTTCAGAGAGTTAGTGCCGACTCAGTGGGCCAAATGACCTCCTTCTGCACTTTAGGGATTCTATAACCAGAATAAAGGCTAGAACTTTTAGGTCAGGTAACGGGTCTACAGACAGAAAATCTGTGGAACCTCCCGAAGACTGGATAATGGGTCATGCCAGTTCTCCAGGAGATTCTAACTTGCCTTGCAAGCCTCCTTACCAATGTTATGAGGGTGGCAAAAAGGGTCTGGAGCTCCAACAAGCAGTATTTCTTTAAACAGACAATTATACTGAAAGGTTTTTGAGCCTAAGTTGAAGATGGTCAGGATCATACTGATGCATTGGCATCCCTTCCTCTCCTGGCATGAGAACACCAGATTGTATGGCCAATGGAAGCAGGGTGGCACCATGGCACAGTGGTTAGCACTGCTACCTCACAGCGCCAGGGACTCGGGTTCGATTCCCGGCTTGGGTCACTGCCTGTGTGAAGTTTGGACATTCTCCCCGTGTCTGCATGGGTTTCCTCCGAGTGCTCCAATTTGCTCCCACAGTCCAAAAGATGTGCGGATCAGGTTGTTTGGCCATGCTAAATTACCACTTAGTATCAGGGGGACTAGCAGGGTAAATACGTGAGGCTACGGGGATAGAGGCTAGGTGGGATTGTGGTCGTGGCGGACTCAATGGGCCAAATGGTCTCCATCTGCACCGATTCTATTCTATAATTCTATGAGGTGCCAGATGTTTGACTGTAGTGGTGCTTATGCCCACGTGTAAATGAGATGTCCTGCTACTGACTCTGTAGCTCTGGTGTTGTCAATGCTAGAAGCAACAATGGACATGATCCCAGCATAATTGCCTTGCTCCGAGAAGGCAGTAAATTAAACATTGAGGACACAACGACACTGAGATACTTGACTAAAATTAGAGGCATTATCATGCTGCCTGGCAAAGCAACATTGATATTGTGGTACCACAGATTTTGTGGCACATACAAATGGTTATGTGCAAACTTTGAATCCTTGCAGTTACAACAGCTCACAGACTCCCCTCTTGAATAAATCAACTACTCCTGCTGGTGTATGACGTGGAACTTTAACAATCCATTTAGCACAATAACCAGAGCAGTGATTATGGTTCATATGAGCTTTCTCCCATTTTAATTCATCCCACCCTAAAATTCCCTTTTATATTTATCCAGCTTATAAAAAAAGTATATTCTAGCACTGCTTTCTCTTTCCCACTGTGGCATGTTATGCTTTACATTATATTCATGGGTGACCTTTTTTCTCTCTTTAAACTGCATTGCTATTTCCAAAGCTATCGCTGACTCTTCAAGAAGCTGATATGGTTTTCACCTTCTCAGTGATAAATTAACATTTTTAGCCCATTCCCGCACAGTGGAAGTGTCACCATAACGTCCCATTGCAAATAAATATTTTTAAGGCAAAGGTAGATAGATTCTTGTTGCGCGAGGGAATCAAAGGCTATCGGGGGGTGGAGTTTGGAGGGGGGATGATCTTATTGAATGGCGGAGCAGGCCTGAGGGGCCAAATGCCTACTCCTTTTTCTATTTCAAGTTACAGGAGTGCACGGCATCGCAGTCAGAAAATTGAGCTTTTCTCTTGTTAAGCTCCTCTACATGAGTATTCTGCGCCATTAATAGGCTTGGACATTTATCCCAGTTAACTGGCTTGTCAGCTACTTGAGAAGCATTAAAGGATCATTATTGTGAGTGCATTCTGATTTGTTGCTCTTTTTTGTTATTGCTAATGAAATCACATTCTGAGGAACTGCACACAGAGAAACAGTGTGGTTTCATTAGTGGGTAGCGAATTACAATGACAAATTAGCATTTTTACTCTTCGAGAACAAAGGAAAATCTTGCCACTGTGACATATTGATCAATATTTCAGCATGAAAAGAATAGAGCGCAGAGCTGGTAAAATTAGAGAGCATGCGATTATTTTTAAATAGCCCATAGCCTATATCATATTAAAGTTTAAAAATTTCTTGCTTGTGCCACTCTCACTTCCTATGACACCATTTGGCTGTCAAACCATTTTCATCACAACCAGGCGTTATTAAGACATAGAAAGATAAATACATTTAGCTTTCAGTCTTCCGCAAACTAAGATGTAAACTGGCACCATTACACCACCACTTTACCGTATCGCCATGAGCCCAGCATTCGGGCATTTGGCCAGACATTTTGGGCAGATTCTTCTGGCTCCGTTATGGTGGGGCCAGAGGCGGAAAATACACCAAGCAATTCAAATGTCCATTCACATCAGGAGGATCAGAAGATCTTGCCTGCGGGAAAATTCAGGCACATTTGTTACCACCCCCCTACAGGCAGTATGATCAACATGAGGGCCTAGCTTAGTGACAGGGAGGCACAAGGGCTGGAATTTTACTGCCCTGCCCGCCACGGGATTCGGAGTGGGCAAGGGGCGGACCATGGGAAGGTCCGTTGACCTCAGGCAGGATTTTCTGGTTTCAGGGCGAGCAAGGCCATAAAATCCCACCCGAGGAGTCTAGTGTCCCTATCTTATAATCGTTTGAGGAGGAGTTAGAAATCTTTGAGAAACACATTACTCTTCTCCTGCTTGCTGCATGGGTATGGTGCCCTGTCAGCACAGCTGGCACCTATAAACAGGCATTATGTTGCCTGTCTGGCCTGACGCCATAGCTAAGAGATGCTGCAAAATGATTTGATGGAAAACATGTGCCCAGAAACTATAAATTGAATGACCTCAGCAGGGTTGCCAAAATAGGAAATTCAACTTGCATTGTTTTAACAATGTCGAGCCTGACCCTGCTCTCATCTGCCTCTAGTCTGTCATTATCCTACAGACTTTGGCCATTAAGGAAAGCTCTGCTGCACACCCCTTCTCTTTTTCCTCACAGCTTGAGAGATTACTCCCTCTGACAGCACACGCATTGACTGTAACAGCGTGATGCTTGTTAATTTTCATTGTACATATGGACAGCAGGCTGAAACACAGGGAAGGCTAAAAGCTCTGTTGCCTGTATCAATCATTTATTACTTTTTACTTTTCTTGTGAAGGAGGATTGGCCTGAATAGGAGGAAAGTGTGTGCTGCATTGAAGGAGGCCTGTCCCACTCAGCCCTGGAGAACATGGAATAGAAGTACCTCCTCAAGACTCTTCCGCCATTCAGATAGACCATGGCTGAGCTGTGACTTTACTTCATCGGCCCAGCTTCATTCCTTAATGTTGGGTGGAAAATTAAAGGCTGTGGTTGAAGGCAACAAAGAAGAAAGAGTTCATGAAACTTGGCAAAAATTCACTGGGCTGCAATGGACAATGGGTAATGATAAGCAAACACTGATAAGTCCGGTGATCCTGTTGTGCTCCCAGAAGGGGAGTGTGCATCAGAGAATCGATGCAATGGCGTTGTAGTCCTATCACTCACTGAGTTTCACATGGCTCTATTTGGAAATGGGATTGTCTCGAGTTCATTCTATAGCTGGATGCATACAACAGCAAATATCCCTGATAGAATGGTACGAGAAGTTTTACTTTAAGTTACTGCATGGGACAGCTCGGATGCTAAAGGTAGGGGGAAGTGGCGCCTGGAGTTTCAGCATTGGCATTCTGTATGGATTTCAGGGTTACAAGTTTAAATGAATTTAGAACAATTACACAAAAGGGAATAAGTTAGGTCGGGTTCTCTGCATAGAAGTAAACTGATGGGTGCATTTACATCACAAATATTATCAAAAAGCTGGAGATGATTGAAATGACATTTCAAAGCTTAGTTGGCAACAATCTAAATTTTTAATGAATGGCTTGATCATTTCCCTTCAATGCTCTAAGCAGCAATGTTAGATTCATTATGGTTGAAAGTATGTTTTTCCCATTTTCCAAGATGAGTGCAGTGATCCATGATGTTTTTGAAATGTGCAACGTGGCTCAGGGCGACAGAGCTTTTCTTTTTTTTCCTTCATTCTTTGTTGCACAATATTACGTTTTGATATCTGCTTTGTTTTTTAATAAGCAACTGAGAATGTACAATATGCTGAAATCTGCAAATGAAGCATTTCGTGAGCAGGACAGCTTTGTAATAAACTCAACATTAACCTAAACATTTTGGTGATAACATTTTTGTAAATTCTCTTAAGTAGGGCATTTAAATATGACAGGGCTTCAAGTCTACTGAATCAAAGTTCCGTTCCAAAGAAGAGATGCTTCTGTTTTTAAAGTAGTATTTCCGGATTATGCAGAAAACTTTTCCAAGATATTTGGTTGCATAGCACCCCTATTCCATGTGCTGTGCTGTGATTTTAAGGCCAAAAAGGTATTTGCTGTACACACTCACATTTCTGCTACTGTTTGAACTGGAAACCATTTTAGTGAAGGGTTTTTTTCATCCATTCGTGGGACATGGGCGTCACTGGCTGGCCAGCATTTATTGCCCATCCCTAGTTGTCTGTGGGCAGTTGAAGGTCAACCACTTTGCTGTGGCTCTGGTGTCACATGTAGGCCAGACCAGATTTCCTTCCCTAAAGGACAATAGTGAACCAGATAGGTTTTTCAGACAATCGAAAATGGTTTTATGGTCATCAGTAGATACTTAGTTCCAGATATTTTTTACTGAATTCAAATTCCACCAACTGGCATGGCAGGATTCAAACCTGGGTCCCCTGAACATTAGCTGAATTTATGGATTGATAATCGAGCGATGATACCACTAGGCCATTGCCTCCCCAGGTGTGTTAGCATGGGTGGAGAGAACATGTACTCGAAGTACGCAGAGTAGGCAAATTGTGTAATACTGCTTTAATGCCATACTACCATTTTCAAACTGAATACTCCAGGGGTGGTGGCATGTGCTGAAGGCCTTAGATCTGACTTTAAGGCTTCTGGTGAGGTATTTGCTCCCCAGACAAGGGTGCGGTAGTTACTATTCTCTGGCCTGAAGCATAATAGGGAGCCTGTGCAGAACTAGCTGCTTGAGGATAGTGGAGGAGGAGAGAGAGAACAGCCTTTATGGACTGTCTGTGTCCTCTTGGTCACAATGAGGAAATGAAAAACACAAAATAAAATTCCAAACCAAATGTATCAATAAAACCACCCAAAAGTCCATATAAAAACCAACTAATCAATTAAGTGCATTCTCTTAGCATCTCTTTCCATGTCCTCAAGCCCCTATAGAAAATTACGTCAGTAGCTGCAGTGGGAGAAGATTGGAAATGGTTTTACAGGCCAATCTCACACTGTTCTAGCACTAGAAGAACCCAGCCTCTGTATTTACCATTTTGACATTGAGCAGTCTGAGGTGGCCGAGAATTGGTGGAGTGAGAGTGGTGGGAGTATGGATGCTCTCATCCTGAGAGAGAACAACAAGTTCATACTCAAATTGTGCCACAGCCATTCCCCATGGATGATGCCTCAACAATCCTTCTAATATATTGCTGACAGCTATGTGGCCCTGCAAGCCCACTTTGCACATGAGTATCCATATATATTGTGCAGCAGTCTGAACTTGAGAGTCACAACTGGGCCGACTGTTTTTATTAACAGGTACAACTTCAGAACTGTGACACCCCTTCCAATGCTGTGGAAAATTATCCTGCCCGCTAGGTCATTGCCCAATATAAAGTCTACCTTTGCAAAAGATAATTTTTGGAACAACTCTAATCACACAAGGCCCCTTCATTAGAGCATAACTTAAATTTATTCTATGCAGTAGGCAAGACATATATTCCCCTCAATACATTCCGATTCAGTGAACTTTTCGAAGAAATTACCACATTTTATACTAACAATAAGCTCTGAGCTGAACCAGGATGACAATTTTTCTGGGCTCTTTCCTAGAAAAAAAAATAGGGCGAATTTCCCTTCCAAAATGAAGCCCTTGTTTTTTTTCCTCAGTTCTACTGACTCCGACTGTATAAACATTAGAAACACTGGGTGTTCCACAAGTCTCATCTTCTGATGCAACTTTTTCTGTCAAAGTCTCTGTCACTTCGACTCATAAGAAGTCTAACAACACCAGGTTAAAGTCCAACAGGTTTATTTGGTAGCAAAAGGCTTTGGCTACCAAATAAACCTGTTGGACTTTAACCTGGTGTTGTTAGACTTCTTACTGTGTTTACCCCAGTCCAACGCCGGCATCTCCACATCATGACTTCGACTCGTGCCAATGTTTTAGCACTTGTTTGCTTTTCTGGTGGGGCCTTTTCTGATGACTCCTTAAGTGTTGTTATTATTGCCACCAGTTTACCATTCAGTTTTCAACAAAGAGCTTTGGGATTCCCGGTCTTCCGGCAATAAAAGCGTACCTGTTTCTTGACATTACTTTTACCTTCTACAGTGTTGTTTTGCTTGACTGGCACATTTTCTATTTCCTCCAGGAAGCTAAACTCAGTTCTGTTCCTTCAACTTTTGCTGGTTTGCAGAAAGGGACTTGTTGCCCCGAATTGCCTGTGGGATACACAATACCCACCTGTCAGGGCTGCTGCTTCTTGGACCCTAAAAACTTTACGGTCTTCCAATTGTGACCTCACTGCTATTGGGATGCTATTCTTCAATTGTCATTAGCTCCCTTACATTTTGAAAATGTTTTTCTAACTTCGGTGATCAAAACCAGCGATTCCACAATATTTATTTTTTGCCCAGCAAACTCTACAAATGTTTCATTCGTTTTTCTCTTTATAGTCTGAAATTTCAACTGATATGCTTCTGGGACATGCTCATCAACTTTAACCATCTCGTTATCTGAAGATTGTTCTTCTGAAAGGTTACAAATACACATCCATAGCCTTCCCGACCAAAAACACTTTGCAGAGCGAGTCCATGTGACCTTCGGCTACTTCAGTTTTGTAGCCACCTTTTCAAAAGAGATAAAATATCTCTTAATCCTGACTTTGTGAATAAGGACAAGAGACAAAATCTCTTTGTTCTATCAAAGCTCTGAATGGGACTTGATCCCTCATCTGAGCTAATCGACTCACTTTGCTCTGTGCTCTAAACTTTTCTCTGGCCAGTTTTTGTTGCCAGATTTATCACTTTGAAACTCAAGCTTTTGCATTTTCAGTTCTTTCCCTCTTTCTTTTTTCCAATTCGAGCTTTTTTTCATTTCCATTTCTTTTTCCATTTCAAATTGGTTCATTCCTTTATTTTCCCAACTCTCATTCATAACTGAATGTTAGCTAACTCTAGCAGTGAAACATCACTTTCTGGTTTCTCTTCTTTTAATTGTAAATGCTGAGTAATTACTTTAATCATATCATCCTTCCGAAATCCTGCTTGTACTCCTACATATTCAATCACTCTGCCAACTCCCTGAGTCATGGATTTCAAACAATCTACTGTTACATTTGCTGCCCCCAGAACAGTGTTGGCAACAGTCAAAGCCATTCTGCTTTTAAATCAGTACAATAAAATTCACTGTGGAAATCTTATAAACCCTGAACATCACCAAGTATCAGCACTTATATCTGTCTTCTGCTGACTTGAGATCTTGCAGGAGCACCCAATTTATTTTATGACCCCTGGCCAGATCACAGAACACGGGGGTTTCCCAGTTAGAGACCAATAACATTTTGTTTAAAGTAGATTGTGGTGAACCATTGTTGGTTCCCACCAGGTAGTGCTGAGCCATGGTCTGGCCAGTACTATGAGTCTGTAGATATGTTACTGTTGGGGTTAGGGTTGGGCTGTTCTACCTGTTAATATAGTCCTTATGGTACACCCCAGTCGGCTCCGCCTCCTGGGAGAGGTATAAAGGTCACTGCTCTGCCTGGTGACCCTTTAGTCTGGGATCGTATACTGTATATGGTAGCTCTGTTATTGTTGGCAATAAAAGCCTTTATTTCCCGAGTACATCCAGCCTCTCGTGTGTTATATCGCGCATCATAGATAAAGTTTGAAATTCAAGACACTTACTGTGTTAAAGCCTCACGATTCCATAGGTTTTGAACGAACAAAAATAAACTTTATTATACAAGTTCAGAAAGATAAAACAATTTACAATATATACCTTATACTCTAGCATTCAGGGTAAACTTAAGGTACATGTGAATTAACAGGTAGTGTAGTTGGATACACCATACTCCAGAACAAAATGACAGATGTTACCACACTTGAATGCATGGATTTCTCACCAACCCACCCAGACATTTGTCACACTGCGAGCCAACCAATCTCACTGACCTTTGCTAATCTCAGAAGAGTTTTCAATCTCCACACATGAAGATTTCACCATGGAATTCTCTTCAAATGTTACTCCCACTCAGATATCTTCAACAATGACCCACCATATAGGGTTTCAATCACACATTCTGAGATTCTTATCCCTGGATCTTGGAGTACATGATGTGGAGATGCCGGCGTTGGACTGGGGTAAACACAGTAAGAAGTTTAACAACACCAGGTTAAAGTCCAACAGGTTTATTTGGTAGCAAAAGCCACACAAGCTTTCGAGGCTCTGAGCCCCTTCTTCAGGTGAGTGGGAATTCTGTTCACAAACAGAACTTATAAGACACAGACTCAATTTACATGAATAATGGTTGGAATGCGAATACTTACAACTAATCCAGTCTTTAAGAAACAAAACAATGGGAGTGGAGAGAGCATCAAGACAGGCTAAAAAGATGTGTATTGTCTCCAGACAAGACAGCCAGTGAAACTCTGCAGGTCCACGCAACTGTGGGAGTTACAAATAGTGTGACATAAATTCTGATTCTAGGATCGCATGATAAAGACTCAGGAGGAAAAAAGCAGAAATATTTATGTGAAATAGTGTGACATAAACCCAATATCCCGGTTGAGGCCGTCCTTGTGTGTGCGGAACCTGGCTATCAGTTTCTGCTCCGCGACTCTGCGCTGTCGTGTGTCGCGAAGGCCGCCTTGGAGAACGCTTACCCGAATATCAGAGGCCGAATGCCCGTGACCGCTGAAGTGCTCCCCAACAGGAAGAGAACAGTCTTGGAGTACATTCAAGCTTCATTTTCCATACACATTTTCAGATATTTGGCCACGCCATGCAGAATAGCATTGCTCCAAAGGGGTACCCTTGCTCTGATGGCTGGCAGAATGGAGTCACCAATGTTCGGCTACCTCCGTAGTTCTTCAGGGCCCCTCCTTGTGTCTACTTCACTCAAAGCCTGCTCTCTGCAGCTCTTTCTTGAATTGAATGCCGAATGACTCTTTCTTTATCTATCTCACTTAAGGGAACTATTTCGACTCCTTGGCTTGATCCCTTGTCTGGGACCTCTCCTTCCCTGGTTTGGGATATTTTCCTGTTCTGCTTCCATGTCCTGATCCCTGAAACACCTACGAGATGATGGCACTCCATCTCAGGTTATCTGACTTGTGTTTTTGCACCATTCTGTTTCTTTTCTTCAATGTAGGTGCACAAGACCAAGAATAGCTTCTTCCCTGCTGTCATCAGGCTTTTGAATGGTTCTATGATATCATAGAACCCCTACAGCGCAGAAAGAGGCCATTCGGCCCATCGTGTCTGCACCGACCACAATCCCACCCAGGCCCTATCCCGTAACCCCACATATTTACTCCGCTAATCCCCTGACGCTAGGGTAAATTTAGTATGGCCAATCAACCTAACCCACACATCTTTTGACCGGAGCACACGGAGGAAACCCACACAGAGACGGGGAGAATGTGCAAACTCCACACAGACAGTGACCCGAGGCCGGAATTGAACCCGGGTCCCTGGCGCTGTGAGGCCAACTAATCTTTCTCTTCACCCTGGATAAAAGAAAATTACTGTGGATGCTGGAATCTGAAACCAAAAGAGAAAATGCTGGAAAATCTCAGCAGGTCTGGCAGCATCTGTAAGGAGAGAAAAGAGCTGACGTTTCAAGTCCAGATGACCCTTTGTCTCAAAACATCAGCTCTTTTCTCTCCTTACAGATGCTGCCAGACCTGCTGAGATTTTCCAGCATTTTCTCTTTTGGTTTCTCTTCACCCTGCCTGTAACTGCAACACTGTATCCTGCACCCTATCCTTTCCTTCTCCCCAATGTACTCTATGAACGGTATGGTTTTGACTGTGTAGCGCACAAGAAACAATACTTTTTACTGTATCCCAATACACATGACAATAATAAATCAAATCAAAGGACCAGTCCCCGGCCTGAAGAACATAAAAACACCAAACTGCGCACCTGTGGCCATTTCCCAGCTGGTGGGTGCCCAGAAGGGTCAAGGGTCATCGGAAACTGCAGTTCCCATCTGATGAACTAATGTGGTAAGTACTCTTTGTATTTGATAATAAGAGATCCAAGTGATTTAGCAGAAAGAAAGTGAAATTATTTTTTCGCCTGGGTAGCAAAAACTTCTAGGGTCATCTGATAATTTGATTTTTCTTTAAACTGAATGTAAAATCAATACAGAACTGTTAGTAATTTGAGAAGAAGGCCACGCCAGAAACATTGATCAATCCCTCGTCCTTGTGCTTTGATTGACCTCTTATGTCGTTCTGTTGAACTTGCCTTGTGAATTTGTTACATTCACTAGTGTTTCCCAGAGCAACCATGTCACTTCCAATCAGGTCGAGGAATCAAATAAAGTTTGTGTCCTCTAGCACTTCACTGAATTTTATTGGACCGGCAAAGCACTGAATAGAAGAGGTGATACAGCGGCCAACTTCAAAGACCTTCAAGCTGCACAAGAGATGGGATAAAATAAATCAGTTGCTTTCAGTATTCCAGCCAGTTGCCAAACCTGATTTCTATTTCCAAACACCTGCATGGGAGTGACAAAGAATAACATTCAGCCAAATTGAAATCAGCATGGTCAATGAATTCATGAAAAATACTCAATTTTAGCAATATCCAAATTGCTAAATTTAGAGTAAAGATGCGTGTGGAGGGGAAAGAATGTAATCTTAACTTCACATGATTGTGTAAAATGGATGATACACAATTCGCTGCCATTAGACTCTTGAGCGGAAAATCTGTCTATTTGATATTGAACTTTGGAAAGTACACTGACATTCGAGCTATTGGGAGATTGAGACATAACTCATGCAGTTTGCAATGAGATGTCTGAGTGGCATAGAAGAACATCTTTAAAAACACCTCATGCAACGCCACCTCGACTTCAACCATTATTGAAAAGGAGGCCAAGTTTGGGGTGGGGTGGTGGGGAGAGTCGGTGGGGGAACGCTATATGTTTACTTGTTTGCAGAATCACGCCTTTAACTATGAGCCCATTTCCTTCACCTCGACCTATTGCAAAAGCTGAAGGAATATAGGATGCAAATGTTGCTGAATGGCTAAGATACCAGTGAAGCTATCCATCAGTAAATGTGTTTGCGACTCCTTGTAACTTTTCTCTTTAATTAAACTTGAAGGCAATCCTCATTTTCTACTAATGGCACCATCGCTGGTGCTCATGCAATTTCCAGTTGGTATTGTGAATCATGACTCACTACCTGCACGATGGTCCCATAGTCAGATCTCACTTGACACAGAGGGCTGCAAGTACTAAACAAGTGCTTATAGGTGGCTCACCAAGATAGAGGGGGGGGGCAGAAAAACTGGTGATCCGACTGCAGTACTGAGCCAGCAGATCTTTGTCACAAAAACATGGAGAGGGTTGGCACCAGCACGCTGCCCTATTTAACTGCTTTTTTCTGCTGAGAATAGGTCAGAACTCATTATCTGGGACACATGAGCATGGCGGCATGGAACTGTCGAACCAGTTTGATGAATTTCTTATGTCAGCAGAATTTCTCCATTACCATCCAAAGGCCCTCATGGCTGGCTGTGTCAAAGGCCTTGGTCAGGTCAACAGGCAGAATATCCTGGTTGAACTATTGCAATAAGTGATTCAGAAACATTCTGGTGAAGGTTTTTGTCAGAGATGGAGTGAAATGAGATTTCTCAAGGATTGTCACAAGATTGGCGAGTTCCTTCCTACTTGTACAGGACAATAGAGGTATCGTCGTATTCTTATGGGTTGTTTCCTTGCTGCCACATAGACTGAGAAGGTTCAGTGAGATTCTCGATCAGATATTGATATCCACCCCTGTAGACACCAGCTGGGATAGCAACAGTTCTTGCAGCATTGCTATTCGTCAGGAGTTTGAATGAGTTTGTTACTTCAAACAGTGTGGAAGGAAGATCATTAAGGCAGCAGTTGATGGCAACCTGTGGTAACCTGTTGATTATTTCTTCATTGATGGATGATGCCTGGTTGAAGATGATATTAAAATGCTCAGCCTATCTTTCTATAATTTGGGCTTTTTCTGTGATGTGTTCTGTGTTGACTTGCCAGCACTGAGGATTGGTGGTAAGCCAGTGGACTGAGTTGAGATCTGTCCAGTCTTTTGTGGCCTACATGACTGAAGGTTATCTGCTTTCTGATTCCGCCAAGTGTATTGCATCTTTGAGCTTGCATTGGACAGTCTGGCTGATGTTTTAGTAGGCACTGTGCTTGGATATTGATGAATTGCCATTGTGGTAAATCCTGCCGATGCAATATTTCTCCTCTGGATTAGTTTCTGGATTACCTCATTGTTTTCATCAAACCAGGTGGGAACAAGTGCCTCTGGAGCAGTGGACTAAATCTAAGGCTCTTAAGGTTAGCTTTTCACCCTTAATACAGTGAGTGTCCATTTTGTCTGTACACAGATGACTCAAGTTTCTCAGAGATCGATTCCTTCAAGGCTGCCTTAAGGAATAGGACCTTTAGGCCCCGGGACATCTACGGGAACAGATCTTGATAGTTAGATTTGAAATTACATGACTGTGGTTAGTTCGACAGTCAGCACCACATGCATACACATCTTGTCTGTCCCTCTATCCCTCATTATTTCAGATGCCAATGCACAGAACAGGGGTGGGTGTATCCAAGATGTCTTGTTGATTTAGGGAAGTGTTGGTCATTACAAGTTCACATTTTCAACAAGAAGTGCCCTTTATAAGTTTTTTTTAATAAGTTTATTTAATAGTGTCACACATAGGCTTACATTAACACTGCAATGAAGTTACTGTGAAAATCTTCCGGTCGCCACGCTCCGGCACTTGTTTGGGTATACGGTGGGAGAATTTAGTGGCCAATGCACCTAACCAGCACATCTTTCAGACTGTGGTAAGAAACCAGAGAACCTGGAGGAAACGCACACAGACATGGGGAGAACATGCACAGACTCTGCACAGACAGTGACCCAAGCCGGGAATCAAACCCAGGTCCCTGGTGCTATACCCAAACAAGCGCCAGAGTGTGGCGACCGGGGAATTTTTACAATAACTTCATTGCAGTGTTAATGTAAGCCTATGTGTGACACTATTAAATAAACTTATTTTAAAAAACTTATAAAGGGCACTTCTTGTTGAAAATGTGAACTTGTAATCATGTAAGCAGTGCGAACCATTGTGCCACCCATGCTGCCCATGTTTTTTTCTGAATACCCCTTCCCACGCCTGGTGATCTACTTCAACTCTTGTATTGAAGTCACCAGAAAGATACACTTGTTTGACTTTGGCACAGTAGCAAGTGGAGTGGGGGGGTTGTCATAGAATTTACACTCAGCTTCATCAGGGTCATGGTAGGCACATACAAACTGATGTAAGTTGCTTGCCTGTTACCATGCAGGGAGATTTTAAGCACCTTCGATGATAATGAATACCCCTGGGAAGGCAAGTCAACTTCCTGACAAGATGGTTTGTGATAGAAAAGCCTGCATCAGCTTTGCACAGCTCTGAAAGAAAGGGTCATTTGCAGCGATTTCCTTGAGCAGACCCTCGACAGGTAGACAAATCTGAGGATTGCGCAGGGCTTTGTACTCAGCCAGAGCTCTACTGACAAGACCAGTTCTTCTCTCATGTCTGGATTCACCCTTAATTTCCTTCTTGACTTACGATCACATTGATGTGATCCCTGCCAGCTGCAACCTGGGAAATGAAGCAGGCAATATTTAGGGCACCTTTTCTAGCCTCTTCCTCAAACAAGGTTGTGGTGTGGTTCTGTAAAGGGCTGCTCAGTCACCCAGGGAGGGTACCAAGTTCCACTTCTATTCTCTTTTCTAAGTCTACACTTCGCAACATTAGGCTGGCTCACCTTCAAGACCATTGGACATTAGATTAGTTTCCACAGGGATTGGTCTTCACGTGCCAGGGTAGCCAAATCCCCAAGTCACCCAAGACCTGACAGTGCACCTGTTTTTTTCTCGCCAAAGAAGTTTATCAGGAATGAGATAGCTATCATATGCTAACAACTATTTGGAGCCACAGGCGAGTACCAATGCAGGATGACCCACTCCAAAGAGTTTAACAAACTATGAGAGGTACTACCCTATCTTACATCTTGGCCTTAAAGTGATAGAGCTTTTGAAAAACACATCTCCATCTTAGCCTTTTAAACATCAGAAGCACACTTCAGAACTCATGCTATGCACAGACCTAGTCACAAAATATAGCTTGATCGGACAGTGCTGTGCAAATTATTTGAGGGAAAACTTAAAAACCAAGCCTACCATTTTTCCTCTTCAAATAAATTTTAAACAATTATATTCTTTATGATGGAAGCCAAAGAAAACCCAAGTAGTTATGCCAAGGGAACCATATGCTAATGCCACCTGACTCACACGTAAGGGTGGTAAGGCTTATGGCCCGAGTCTGACACAGTGATAACTAGAATCTCAAGTCAATATGTTTGCTCACTGTAGATGCTTTATAGCAACACTCCGATATCAAGAAAGCATGGAAAGTGTTAATTAAACATTCAAGGAGCATTGTCTTGTGGTTAGACGTGATTGATGTTGTATCATATTAATCATGTTAAAATAGAACACCCAAAGTATCTCCTTCTATAGCTTTAGGCTAGAAGTTCTGCTTCAAATGAGAAAGAGCTCCATTTGGTAACCAAGTAAGCATGAATGGAGACTGTCGACCAAGGTATCGATAAAAGTTGAAGGCACACACAGTGCTAACAGATGGGACCACAATATTTTGTTCCACCTGATCCTCCATTGTTACCTTTTACCGTCAAATGGTCCCTTCAACCAGAAGCACAAGGCGTCCACGGAGAGCCTATCAGCATTGTTCTACAATCAGTACACTGGGTGAATCAATCTACCAAGTAATTTTATCTTTTTCCATTGAGCTATACAATGTTCCGTAAGTCAGCTCTTCAGCATTCAGAATAGCTGAAACTCAACCAATGAAAGCAAATGACTTAGCAGGTAGGAAGACTAAATTTATTTGAGGATGAAAACTATTTTTCTCAAATTTACCCAACTTCACCTTTACTTCTTTAAAATAATTTTGCACAGGCCTTTCTTCGTTCCTGGAAATAGAATAAAATATGTTTTGGGTACAGATAAGGATTTGATTTGATTTATTATTATCACATGCATTAGTATACAGTGAAAAGTATTATTTTTTGCGAGCTATATAGACAAACCATACCGTTCGTAGAGAAGGAAAGGAAAGAGTGAAGATTGTACTGTTACAGTCAGAGCTAGGGTGTAGAGAAAGATCAACTTAGTGCAAGATAGGTCCATTCAAAAGTCTGATAGCAGCAGGAAAGAAGCTGTTCTTGAGTCTGTTGGTACGTGACCTCAGACTTTTGTATCTTTATCCCGACGGAAGAAGATGGAAGAAAGAATGTCCGGGGTGCATGGGGCCCTTAATTATGCTGGCTGCTTTCCTGAGGCAGCAGGAGGTGCAGACAGAGTCAATGGATGATATTATCAGTGAGGCAAAGATACATTTCAATAGGCTGCAGAGGCTGAATACAACAGTCAAAGTAGTAACCAAAGCTTGACCTGGAGGGATAAACGCAATGACTTGTATTTTTAAAGTTGGTGAGCATATTTGTTTTTCTGTCAGTTCTAACTGGGCAGTGACATCCCCCTGACGAACAGGTGAATGGACTTTCTAAGCTTCAGCTGTGCATTTGTCATCCACTGCTAACACTATCAGCGCCTCAAGGTTAATGCCTGTTTGCAAAATGATCTCTTCAATCATTTTCTTTGCGAACATGGACTTACTTACAAATCTTTCCACGCGACTTGCATAAAACCAAAACTGAAATTCCCAGAGTCAAAAATCAAGGAAATTTAATGTACTGGCAATTATATAATTGTAGTTTCTGCACACATTCCTGTATTTGACAGTAACAGCTGCTTGATTCATGTACCATTTTTAAAAACTGATGTTTGGCCATTTCCCTTCCATTAAATTCCACCACATAAGAAATGAGAGCAGGAAAAGGCCATTTGGCTCTAAGAGTATGCTCTGCCATTCAGTAGTATCATGATTGATCTGACTGTGGCCGTGACTCCACTTTTCTATCTCCCTTCCATAACCCTTGACCCCCCTGTTGATTAAAAATCGATATATTTAATTTCCCAGCCTCCATTGTTCTCCAGGAAAGGGTGGAGGAGTCCAAAGATTAACGACACTCGGTGAAGAAAATCTTCCTCAGTTCTGTCTCAGATAAGAGACCTCTTACACTGAAACTGGCCCTTAGTTCTAGATTCCCCAATGATTGGGAATGCACTCTCAGTATGTGAAAACAGACATGGAGTTTGATGTCAATTGATATTGCCAAAGGGCAGAATGTCCTTGGGGGATACCAGTGGGAAAGGAGGAACGAAAAACTATTGTCTGGCTACAATGGAATAGATAAGGATGGAATGAAGTGAGTGTAATCCCATCTAGTTGAATGACAGTGGAGAGACATTGGAGGGAGATGACATGGTCAGTAATGTCAATTATGTAGGATGCCATTTGTGGCTTTGATAAGTGCCATTTTGGTATTTTGGCAGGAGCAAAAAACTGATTGGAGGGATTCAAACATGGAGCTCCAGGAAACAGATTTTGGAAGTGATGGAACATTCAACAATTTTGGAAATTCACAGCAACTTCACTGCAATGTTAATGTAAACCTTACTTGTGAGTAATAAATAAACTTTACTTTAGAAAGGGAGAATGAAGTTGGGGCAGTAGTTTTCATGAACAGGCACCTCAAGGGATTTATTCAATGAGAGGAGTGATGATGGCAATTTTGAAAGAGACACGAACAGAACTCGAAGATTTATGACCATTTAAATTGTCATTTAACATTGAAGACAGGAATGGAAGTTAAAGGTCATGGGAACAGGGTTGAGGGAGCAGGAGATGCAGTTCATGGACAAGGCGAGGTCAAAGAGCGCATGGGAGTGGATAGGTGAGAAACTTTAGAGATGTGAGTTTGAGGCTAGGGCAGTGGGGAATTTAGAGGAAGTTTGATGCAGTAGGCAGGAGGAAGAGAGGGAAGTGACTGAGACAACTGAACATATGGTCTTGATCTTAGTGACAAAGACACCCATGAGCTCCTCACTTTCTATTGTTGTTGATGGTGCAGGAGAAAGGTTCAGGAGAAATTAAATTTGCAGTTACCTGAGCATTCCAGGATGATTGCAGAATAACAAGTAGTTTTACAAGACAAAGGTGATTTATATGTTCCAGCCAGATCAGGAACCGAGTGGGTAAGCCGTGTTGTTTGTGATCGTGATCAAGTGTGCATCCCTTGGACTTACGGAAGTGGGATTGGCGGTCATATTAAAGGGAATGGACAAGGTGAGAAAGAGGAATGGTTTTAATGGGGACTAGAGTATCAAAAGATGGAGATGACAATGTGGATCAAAATGTTGGGTGCTGCAGATATGTGATATCAAATGGAGGGCTAAAGTTGGAAATTTGAAGGTGAAGCTGTAAGTGATTTTGGAGTCTTTTTCAGGGAAGAATACAGGAGGAGTTAGGGCCTTGACAGGGAAGGTAAACGTGGGTGGAGTGATACAAAGAAAAGGTCAAAGATTACCCACTGTGTGAAAATTGAGGCCATGTGATTATCAAGATCATTGCTGTGTACATCAGTTGGGGAGTCTACATGGAGGGAGAGATTAAGGGAGGATGAAAGGTCAGTGAAGGAGAGAGAACATGATGAACTGAGATGGAGGTTGACGTCACCGAGTGTGAGAAGGTGCATAATGCAGAGTCTGGGAGAGGAAAACAATGAAGATATCTCTGAGAAAAATGTTTAAATGATACTTAGCTGGGCAGCAGAATTTTTAATGAGAGGCGAGAGAGATGGAGAAGATGCCTGATGAATAATAAGCCTTTTGACCCAACTGATCTGCCCTGTGTCTGTAAATAGCTATAAATTCTCTGTAATTCTATGTCCTGGCACCTTGCCTGCGTAAGTGCGAGCAGACGGAAAGCCATCACAAGGGACTATTTAGACAGCTAGAAGTGTTGCCATTGGGTAAGTCACAGTGCTATTGTGAATGTGACCCAGAGACTGGGGAAGAGGAAAACTGCTGTTCCATCAGAGGGAAAAACAGCAGAGAACTCAAATCTCAGGGAGCCAGTCTCCAAAAGAGCGACTAGGCCTGGAATTTCCGAGATTGAATTTACATAGAGGTTGTGTGAAAATTCACATCGGTTTTTATGCCGATCTTGCACTGTGGAAATTTCCTGGGGATCTCATTTGCCTACAAAGAAATGTAAAATCTGGTTTAAAAGAAGCTGTAATAAATGGGCTGTTCTTTTCTCATAGAATCCTGCAGTGCAGAAGGAGGCCATTCATCCCATGAAGTCTGCACCGACCACAATCCCACCCAGGCCCTATCCCCATAACCCCGTAACCCCATGTATTTACCCTGCTAATCCCCCTGACACTAAGTGGCAATTTAGCACGGGCAATCCACCTAACCCACACATCTTTGGACTGTGGGAGGAAACCGAAGCACCCATGGAAACCCACGCAGACACGGGGAGAACGTGCAAATTCCACACAGACAGTGACCCGAGGCCAGGAACCAAACCCAGGTCCCTGGTGCTGTGAGGCAGCAGTGCCAACCACTGAGCCATCCAAAGGTCCCTGCAGAGGTTCCTCACTTTCAAGACCTCTTTTAACTTTGTTGCTCCTTTTCCATTATTACGTAGAATAGGTGTATGTAACTGGTAAAGGCTATTTAATCCCTCTGAATGCATAAACAAGGAATCCAAAACTGACACCGTTTAAATTAAATACAGTGCAGGTCGCAATTTTAAAAAATGTAAATACAAACTGCATAAAATCGCTGATACCCAAGTGATTAATCACTGGGCTGTGCAGCTTTTCCTTTTCTTTTAAGACTGTCCTGTGTCCTGATATCCTTTGGTGGGTTCTGAAATGGATCAGTCCCATCTGTGACCTGCAGGCTCTGCCACGAGGAGCAGGTGGTGCTTGAAGCTTGATGGGTTGGGTAGATTGGTTGCTTGGAGCTTTGTGTGTTCCCTCCAGCACCTTGCCTTTGCAGGTTCCTGACCATGTCCATCGTTGTGCCCCGTGCCTTTCCAAACATACCTTCTTCATGTTGGACAATCACAGACCAGGGTCGCCCAAGAGGTGAGTTCATCCGGCATCTTGACCTTGGATCGAAACACTGGGGACGATTTTTAGTCCCGGTTCACTGTCAGAGAGAATGGGAATGTGGGCTGAAAATCCGGAGAGATCGCGTTCCGTAATTTTCCCCACCCCTCGCTGATAAGGTCGCGGGGTCCACGCCCACAAAAGAAACTTAAGATATTTGAATCTTATTGAACATCACCCCCACCATATCTTTCCCTGCTCGCCGTATTTTCAAACCTCACCCACATGTCAGGCTTGAACCTGTCATGGGGATCCCCTGGGGGCGTAAAGGTAAGTATAGCCCCTGGGGAAGAGGGACATACCTGTGCAGTGGCCTGGCACTGCCCCCTGACACAGGTTGGCATGGTGCCATGTGCCAGGGGGCAGTGCCAGAGGCAGACCTTGGTGGGAGCCTCATGGGGCGGTGTAAACGAGGGTGAAGCTGGCAATGACTGTTGGATGGGGAGGAGAGGATGCCGGCATTGATCACGGATCAAGGGGGTGGGAGGGTTGGGGGAATAGGATGCCAGCTCCGGTGTTTTTAACATGTGCCATAAGGTCTGGCAATAAAACCTGCCAACACGCCGGATTTCAGTCAGATCCTGACACTTTGCCATTTTTTGGCAAGATTCCACCCACAATGATTAGTTACAAAGGCTAATAGTGACAGGAACAATGAGTAAAGTCAGATTTCATCTGTTGGCTTGAAGTCTCTGTGGCTCAAATTTTAAAGATTGTGTACTCTTGCATCATGGTCATGGAACTCTTAGTTGCCATTGTTACGACCACCTCAGGTAAGGTTCCCCAGAAGTTGTTGATCCGGGCAAGACCCCTTAATTTGTCACCATCTAGCATTCTGTGCAAAGCCGGGTTAGGAAGGATGATTTTTCTTTATTCATTCATGGAATGTTGGTGGCACTGGCTGGGCCAGCATATATTGCCCATTCCTAATTGCCCTTGAACGGAGTGGCTTGTTAGGCTGTCTCAGAGAGCATATTTAAGAATCAATGACATTGTTGTGAACCTGGAGTCACATGCGAGTCAAATCAGAGCGCCCGGCAGAAACCCAGGCAGGCGGGAAGAATATGCAGACTCCACACAGACAGTCACCCGAGGCCAGATTCAAACCCATGTCCCCGGCAATGTGAGGCAGCAATGCTAACCACTGTGCCATCCATTAGCTATTAAAAAGATGAGGAGGAAATGGCAAAACCACATGCATATATTCATTTGATTAGAAATGAGAATCGAGTCCAATAATAAGTAAATATAAATAAAGATGCATACAGAGCAGTCTTTGACTTGTTGTGAGGAGTAGGTGTTGAAGCATTGCAGCTGTTACTATTTGATTCTAGTCACATTGATTTCGATAGGCAGATAGTCAGTTTCAAGATTCCAGTAGAGTTGACTTTTGCAGGCAAATTCCAGTGTTCTGCGGTTCAGTAGAGAAATTCTCCAGTTTTTTTCCAGCTGCAATCCTTTTGCTGCTTGGAACTGACCAGTCAGAGAGAGGAAGATTTGAGATATACCTGCAAACAAAACGGGCTATTTTGCAAAGATCCTGCTGGCTGTTTCTGTCACTGTATCACAACACCAGCGTTGTAGAAAACCTTCCAGTTGCTTATGCTCACAGCACAGGCAGAATGATACCACGGCTGTTCTTTCAGCTAGTTTCAACCCCTTCTTTGCATATTCCAAGTGGAAACTGGAATCCATTAGTCTGTCTAGGCATTACACTCAGGATCTTTTGAGATAAGATGGCTATTATGTTCCTTTGTCTTTACCAGAGCTGGTAATTAGTTACCGGATCTCTCGAGATGGGGTGGCCATTATGTCCCATTGTCTTTATTGGAGGTAGTATCAGTCTTTGAATGCTTTTAGAAGTAACTTGCTTGGAACCAAAAAAGGATTCCATTGGCCCTTAGAGAATCACCCTGCAGCCATTCCCGTCAGTGGCTGACTGTATATTCTCAGTAAGACGTCTCACAACACCAGGTTAAAGTCCAACAGGTTTATTTGGTAGCAAATACCATAAGCTTTCGGAGCACAGCTCCTTCGTCAGATGGAGTGGATATCTGTTCTCAAACAGTGCAAACAGACACAGAAATCAAATTACAGAATACTGATTAGAATTCAAATCTCTACAGCCAGCCAGGTCTTAAATGTACAGACAATGTGGGTGGAGGGAGCATTCAACACAGGTCATTCTCTGGTTGGTGGGGGGGTGGTTGGGAGGGGGTGGTGAGACGGGTAAGATGAATCTCTGGTGGCGGGGGGGGAGGCCAGATGGATCTCTGGTGGGGGGATGGGGGGTCCGCTGCCACTCTGCGGGCGTTTGGTGTGGGGGAAGGGGGCAGGCATCGCGATCGGTCTGGGTAGCGGGGGGAGGGGTCGGGGTGGGGTGATGGATAAGGGGGACAGTGATGTCTGTGGGGACATCTCTGCTTTCTCCGGCCCCAGAGCGATCTGGCAGGGGCGCGCCTTTTCAAATTTTTTTCGAACTGCGCATGCGCAATTCAGAGCTCCGATCGTTGCGGGCGCGCTAAGCCCCGCCCACAGTGTGATTCAGACTCGTGAATTTTTTTTTTTCAGGCTAAGTGCATATGGGGGCACCTGAAGTCGGATCTGAATTGCGCCCAGATTCAGCACTCAGAATGAAAATGGTAAAATCAGGCCCCATGTGTATTAATTTCATTGATTTGATTTTTATTGTCACATATATTAGTATACAGTGAAAAATATTGTTTCTTGCACGCTGTACAGACAAAGCATACCACACATGGAGAAAAAAAGGAGAAAGTGCAGGATGTAGTGTTACAGTCATAGCTAGGGTGTAGAGAAAGATCAACTTAATATGAGGTATGTCTGTTCAAAAGTCTGAGGGCAGCAGGGAAGAAGCTGTTCTTGAATTGGTACATGTCCTCAGACTTTTGTATCTTTTTCCCAATGGAAGGTGGAAGAAGAGAATATGTCCGGGGTGCATGGGGTCCTTGATTATGTTGGCTGCTTTTCCGAGGCAGCGGGAAGTGTAGACAGAGTCAATGGCTGGGAGGTGGTTTGCGTGATGGACTGGGCTTCATTGACGACTCTTCCGGTCTTGGACATACCAAGCTGTCGTAGCGGACAAGTCAAATTTCCTTAGCCTCCTGAGAAAGTAGAGGCATTGGTGGGCTTTCTGATTTATAACATCGGCTTGGAGGGACCAGGACAGGTTGTTGGCGATCTGGACACCTAGAAACTTGAAGCGCTCCACCATTTCCACTTTGTCCCCATTGATGTAGAGAGGGACAGCTTGTGCCTACATATTTGGGCAATGACCTACTCAAGCACATTATCTCGGAAACTAGTGAGAGCTGGTCTTTTGTATGGGGTGTGGTATCATATAAACAAATAGCAAGACATTTTTCTGTACATAGCTCAAAAAGTGGCAAAAGCAATTAAAGAAATATGTGCCTAGAGATAGGGTAACGTACAATCAATGTAAATCAGATTTTGAACAGAAACAGAGGAATCTTTACATCATCGCCACCACCACCCCTCCTCCCCCCACTCACCCAAGTATACCATGTGGTGTAATTTGCAATTGCTTAATGTATTCCTGTAATGTAACCTTTAAAGGATGTTAACCTTTGTAAAATAAGTAAGTTAGGAGGTTCATTAAAATTATTTGTTCTGAAAATTTAAACAACTGTACTAATAATCATACAGCCACTGACAGCAATACTGTAATTCTATATTTACATCCCATACTGTTTAAATAATTGTTTAAGCTAAATGTTAATTGGTAGTGGATCTGAAATCTTGTGCGCCTGAACATCTAGCTTGATGATGTTCATGAAAAATATTTTTGAATCTAAATTCATTCTAACCTCAAATTCCTCGACAGTCATTCCTCTAGCACTCAACCTATGGGGTCAACCACATCACCGGTGCTACTTTAACTTTAAAATGAAAGTCTTTGTAGTTTATTTGTGTTCTTCTGCAACTATATGACCAGCACACCTTCATATAGTCACACTTTGAAGACAGCTATGAGGAAATGTAGGCGTCGTTTGCAAAATGCACCTCTCAAACAGCACTTACATGAAGAACTGAATTGAAAGTTTGCAAAATGAAATCTGATTTAAATAAAAACAGGAAAATTAGAGAACTTCTGATAGTTCCACAATAGCGCATGCACCATTTTTCAAGCAGTGTTAGTTATAGCTTCATGTTTCGGTATTGTTTCATTTCTCACTGTCTCATTTATTTTCTTCTACACATCACTGATTTTACAGCAGTTATGAAATTCTTATCAAGTGTTTCTGCTGAGGGTCTGCCAGATGTGGCAGATTATTCCAACATGAACTTGATATCACATCAAGCTTCTCTATGAAGTGCAGCAAAATGTCAATTACACGGTTCTCATATCCTATTTTCTGCAGCAAAATATTCTTAAGATAATTGACTTGCAAGCATATAATTACTCTATATTACTGAATCACTACTATTTAACTATTTACATTCAGATCATATACTTTCCTCGGTATATCTGAAATTTCGGTATTTAATGTGTCCAATCTATTCCATAAGATAAGCTACTGGGAGTTATATACGATATTTGACATAGAATTTCATGTCATATGATGTCAGAAAAGGATACGCCTTTAAACGTCTATCATTATGGGTGTACATTCACTCCCAGTGTTTCCAACATTGAAATGGTGAAAGTATTATGCTTAAAACTGAAAATATTCATCTGGCAAAACCCAATCAAGGTAACTGAATATTTAAAATAAAATTCCGTGAGATGGTACGCAGAAATAGTGCTAGCACTAGTGTTAACACATATCTGTTACTCTGCACAGGAACAAGTCCTAACTTTCACACATAAGGTTCTTAAGCCACTTACCAGAGAACTGTAGCTGAGGTGGTTTTCCCATTGCATCCTCATGGTTTCTCATGTTTGGAATAGCTTCTGCAAGATGGGCTGGAACCAAGGTTCTTGTCTTCCACCTGCCCTTCATGATGGAGTGGCCTTTCAGCACCAGTATGAGTTGGATTGTCAACCCAATATGTTCAGGAGCTGGTGCTCTGGTCACTGTTCACTGAGGATGTGTGGAGTGGGGGCTGAAGCCAACACTTCTATCTTGGACAAGAATAAAGTACTGCAGATGCTGGAAATCTGAAATAAGAAGAGAAACGTTGGAAATAGGTTGTTCTGGTGAAAGGTCACCAACTTGAAATGTGAACTATATTTCTCTTTTCTCAGATGCTGCTAGACCTGCTGAGTATTTCCAGCAATTTCTGTTTTCAATTCAGCCTTAGGCAGGAATACTACCACTAAATTAATGAACATTCTACATGAATGGTCTGCAAATTGTCCCAGGGATGTTAACCTAGTCCACTTGGCGGGTTTATAATCCGCAAAACAACAAAACTCTCTCCACCAGAAAATTTATAATGTTATCTTCAAAGCTGATTTAAATGCCGAGAGTCTAGTGGCTCTGTGGGTAGGAGCATCTCAGCCATATGGTACGCACCTTGCACATCTTTTGTAATTACAACTTATGGGTTTGCAGTCTGGGCTGAGATCAATAAACAACTGTGACTGCAGTATATATGATCTGCTTTTAACAGGGAATCACTGAGCAAAGCATCTTGTAAAATATCTTATTCAATAAAAAAACCTTTTTAGTGGATGACCTGGTAACCTTGTGGGTTGCTGTGTAAATATCCTGTCATACAGTATGGTTAATGCAGCTCTACACCCAAGATGCCCATGTTGGGTTCCTCATACCCAAAAGAACACAAAGTTACACTCTTATTGGAGCTGGGAAAAACCTTGCAAAGAAAATCTTTCATGGGATGTGGGCATCGCTGGCAAGGCCATCACTTGTTGCACATCCCTAATTACCCTAGAACTGGAATGTCTTGCTTGGCCATTTCAGAGTGCAGTTCAGAGTCAACCAAATGTAGGCCAGGCTAGGTAAGGACAGCAGATGTCTTGCCCAGAGGGGCATCGTTGAACCTGATGTGTTTTTACGACAATTGATGATAGAAAAGACTGACTTGCAATTTAATATTTGTTAAAAATGGAATTATGCTCCACCAGCTGCCATAGTAGGATTATTCAAATTGTTTTAGCCGAGAATAACAGGACCGACAGTGTTTCACATGGTCTGGCCAGATCAGGTGATGAATGATTACACCAATTGCTTTTCATTGATGTTCAACTTTGTGTCCCTTGAACTTTATGGGGAAGGGATGAGGGCCATACCAGAGGCAGCAACCAGGGTGAGAGAACTGATAGTTTTAATGGGGACAAGGGCATCAAAGATGAAGATGAGGTGGCACAGTGATTAACATTGCTGCCTCATAGCACCAGGAATCCAGCCTTGGTTGACTGTGTTTGTGTGGATTTCCCCCAGGTGCTCCAGTTTCTTCCCATAGTCCAAAGATGTTCAGGTTAGGCGGATTGGCCATGCTAAATTGCCTCTTTGTGCCCAAAGATGTGTAGATTAGATGGCTTAGCCATGGTAACTGTATGAGCTTACAGGGATAGGGTAGGGTGGATGCGCCTGGGTGAGATGCTCCTTTGGAGAATCAATGCAACCTCGATGGGCCAAATGGCCTCCTTCTGCACTGCAGGATTCTATGGTCATGCCACAGAATATTAGCCTGGATCTCTGGTCCAGTGACATTACCACTAAGCCACCATCTCCCTTTTATTGAACCTATAGAAATGATAGAATCTCTATAGTGCAGAGGGAGGCTATTCAGCCCACTAAGTCTCCACCGACAACAACCCCACCCAGGCTCAATCCCTACAACCCTGTGTATTTACCCTGCTAATCCCCCTGACACTAAGGGGTAATTTAACATGGCCAATCAACCTAACCTGTATATCTTTGGACTGTGGGAGAAAACTGGAGCATCCGGAGAAAACCCTCACAGATGCAGGGAGAACGTGCAAACTCCAGACAGACAGTCAGTCAGCTGAAGCTGAAATTGAACCCGGGTCCCTGGAGCTGTGAGGCAACAGTGCTAACCACTGTGCCACCTCTCTCTCTTCAAATTGTAAATAGTGGCACAGAATGCACAAAAGGATTGTAAAGATTTGCAGAAATCCATGCTTGGAAATTCTCCAAGAGAAGAGAAGAAACCACAAACATATATACAGGCCACTGACCTCCTGAATAGTAACAGATTAGCACCTGGCAGCACTTTGACTCAATTTTTAAGGATAGACTTACCAAGGACACTCATTAAAAGTAACAAGTGCTGGTATCAATTTTAATACCTGTTACAAAATAAACACAGCACCATGCATCTGAATAGAATTTCTGATAAGACATGTCATTACTGATAGCTCCTACTGTTGACATTCAGAATGGGTGTAGAATAGGAACAAACCCAAGATTCTCTTTTTGAGGATCCAGTCTTGGCTAGGTTTTGAGGTGATCTATTTGTATTTTTTTTTACACAACAGGAATGGATGTCCTTAAGATGCCTGCTGACATGAGCTTCATCCTGATTAGAGCTGGGAGGGATATGTGGCTGGTCCCAGCTCACTCTCTTCGGATGACATTCCATATAATTGTGGTACTGAAAGACGCAGAGTGCAGGTCCTTACAATGGAGATTTTTTTTTTAATATATCAAAATAAGAATTAGATTTTGTAGCTATAAATAAGTACTGCAGATGAAGCTAAAACAAAACACATTTATAAAAGGTTACTCATACAAAGAAACAACAAAACATGAAATATTGTATAATTATAGCTACAGAAACAAAATTAAATATATTGGGCTATATATACTATATATTTCTCTACAACTGAAGGGTATGAGTAATGAGATCAGAGTAGAGCTTGCAATTATTTTCAATTCTTTTTATGGTTATCTGTCAGCTGTGATGGCTGACTACAGCAATAGTATGTGCATTCAGCACATTTTATGTCTCTGAATAAAAATAACTGCCAGGTTGTGCATTTTTTGTTTTGTATAAAGGGGCCTCAGGATAATCTGTATCATTTGATATCGAATTCTGCTTTCAAATATTTTCAGCAACTTGGTAACAAAACAGATTTATTTTTCTCTGCTTTTGATCTTCTTCTATTTGGTTGAAGATTTCTACAATCGTTTTGATATTTTATTTGTGGGTGTTGTTCATGTTACTGGGTGTGCGCAAGTTGTTCAGACATCTCATCATGCTCTCCGACTGCCAAGCTGCCCTACTATTCCACATCAATGTTTCCCTCCATATAAACTTCACCCCTCATCTTCTTGGTTATCCCTCAATCTCACCATCTCACTATGTCAATCACAGATAAGGCCATCTCTGATCACTTCCCACCAACATCATCCTTCCCCCTCCCAAACCTACTGCCTATGGAGTTCGCCCTAGAAAATATTCTCTTCTCCCACTTACAAGCACACTAACATTCACCACATTTCTGCACATCCACTGATCTCAAATCATCTTTACCTATGATGCCCTTGTCCCCATTAAAACCATCAATGTCTCTCACCTTGGTTGCTATCTCTGGTATGATCCTCATCTCTGCCACATAAAGTTCAAGGGACACAAAGTTGAAGATCAATGACAAAACAATTGGTTTAATCATTCATCACCTGATCTGACTGGACCATGTAAAACACTGCTGGTCTTTGTATCTTCTGCTAAAACAATTCACTGTTCCTGGATCATTGTGGAAGACTGGGACAACACCGAGTTTTTCTTTTCTCTTCCAATAAATGCAAAGAGTACATGGATTTGTCAAAAAATGGAGACAATTTGACTTCCTCTTCCTTTTCTCACCATTCTCTTCTCCCTGGACATCCTTGCTCCATAACCTGAATTTGCATCTTTGTCTAATTTCTCTCCTATTTCTCCTCATGCCCCCTTCGAGCTCACATTGTTCATAAGACCCATCCTCGGTCTTATTGCTATGAAAACGCTGATGACCTATGTTCCCTTCCTGGCTCCCATATTAGACAACATTGTTAATAGTTTGCTCACTTCTGGCATTGTTCCCATCATCAAATCATCCCTCATCACTTCAGAAAATCTGTTGGTACCTTTGAGTTTGCAAATTATTGCCACATCTCCAGGCACTCTTTCCTCTCCCAACCTCTTGACCATGCTTTCACTTTTAAATCCATGTCCATCCTACCATTTCAAGTTTGAATCCCTCCAATCAGGTTTCTGCAACTCCACAATTGTAGTCATAGAACATAGAACATAGAACATACAACATTACAGCACAGAACAGGCCCTTCGGCCCACGATGTTGTGCCGACCTTCATCTGAAACCAAGATCAAGCTATCCCACTCCCTACCATCCTGGTGTGCTCCATGTGCCTATCCAATAACCGCTTAAATGTTCCTAAAGTGTCTGACTCCACTATCACTGCAGGCAGTCCATTCCACACCCCAACCACTCTCTGCGTGAAGAACCTACCTCTGATATCCTTCCTATATCTCCCACCATGAACCCTATAGTTATGCCCCCTTGTAATAGCTCCATCCACCCGAGGAAATAGTCTTTGAACGTTCACTCGATCTATCCCCTTCATCATTTTATAAACCTCTATTAAGTCTCCCCTCAATCTCCTCCGCTCCAGAGAGAACAGCCCCAGCTCCCTCAACCTTTCCTCATAAGACCGACACTCCAAACCAGGCAGCATCCTGGTAAATCTCCTCTGCACTCTTTCCAGCGCTTCCACATCCTTCTTATAGTGAGGTGACCAGAACTGCACGCAATATTCCAAATGCGGTCTCACCAAGGTCCTGTACAGTTGCAGCATAACCCCACGGCTCTTAAACTCCAACCCCCTGTTAATAAAAGCTAACACACTATATGCCTTCTTCACAGCTCTATCCACTTGAGTGGCAACCTTTAGAGATCTGTGGATATGGACCCCAAGATCTCTCTGTTCCTCCACAGTCTTCAGAACCCTACCTTTGACCCTGTAATCCACATTTAAATTAGTCCTACCAAAATGAATCACCTCACATTTATCAGGGTTAAACTCCATTTGCCATTTTTCAGCCCAGCTTTGCATCCTATCTATGTCTCTTTGCAGCCTACAACAGCCCTCCACCTCATCCACTACTCCACCAATCTTGGTGTCATCAGCAAATTTACTGATCCACCCTTCAGCCCCCTCCTCTAAGTCATTAATAAAAATCACAAAGAGCAGAGGACCAAGCACCGATCCCTGCGGCACTCCGCTAGCAACCTGCCTCCAGTCCGAAAATTTTCCATCCACCACCACCCTCTGTCTTCGATCAGATAGCCAGTTACCTATCCAATCGGCCAACTTTCCCTCTATCCCACACCTCCTTACTTTCATCATAAGCCGACCATGGGGGACCTTATCAAACGCCTTACTAAAATCCATGTATATGACATCAACCGCCCTACCTTCATCAACACACCTAGTTACCTCCTCAAAAAATTCTATCAAATTTGTGAGGCACGATTTGCCCTTCACAAATCCGTGCTGACTATCCCGGATTAATCCGCATCTTTCTAAATGGTCGTAAATCCCATCCCTAAGGACCTTTTCCATCAATTTACCAACCACCGAAGTCAGACTAACCGGTCTATAATTACCAGGGTCATTTCTATTCCCTTTCTTAAACAGAGGAACAACATTCGCCACTCTCCAGTCCTCTGGCACCATCCCCGTGGACAGCGAGGACCCAAAGATCAAAGCCAAAGGCTCTGCAATCTCATCCCTCGCCTCCCAAAGAATCCTAGGATACATTTCATCAGGCCCAGGGGACTTATCGACCTTCAGTTTATTCAAAACTGCCAATACATCCTCCCTCCGAACATCTATTTCCTCCAGCCTATTAGCCTGTAACACCTTCTCTTCCTGAAAAACATGGCCCCTCTCCTTGGTGAACACTGAAGAAAAGTATTCATTCATCACCTCGCCTATCTCTACTGATTCCATACACAAGTTCCCACCACTGTCCTTGACCGGCCCTAACCTCACCCTGGTCATTCTTTTATTCCTCACATAAGAGTAAAAAGCCTTGGGGTTTTCCTTGATCCGACCCGCCAAGGACTTCTCATGTCCCCTCCTAGCTCTCCTCAGCCCCTTTTTCAGCTCATTCCTTGCTAACTTGTAACCCTCAATCGAGCCATCTGAACCTTGTTTCCTCATCCCTACATAAGCTTCCCTCTTCCTTTTCACAAGACATTCCACCTCTTTTGTGAACCACGGTTCCCTCACTCGGCCATTTCCTCCCTGCCTGACAGGGACATACCTATCAAGGACACCCAGTATTTGTTCCTTGAAAAAGTTCCACTTTTCATCAGTGCCTTTCCCTGACAGTTTCTGTTCCCATCTTATGCCCCCTAATTCTTGCCTAATCGCATCATAATTACCTCTCCCCCAATTGTAAGCCTTGCCCTGGCGTCCGGCCCTATCCCTCTCCATTGCAATAACAAAAGACACCGAATTGTGGTCACTATCTCCAAAGTTCTCTCCCACAACCAAATCTAACACTTGGCCCGGTTCATTTCCCAGTACCAAATCCAATGTGGCCTCACCCCTTGTCGGCCTTTCCACATATTGTGTCAGGAAACCCTCCTGCACACACTGCACAAAAAGTGCCCCATCCAAACTATTTGACCTACAAAGGTTCCAATCAATATTTGGAAAGTTAAAGTCCCCCATGACAACTACCCTGTGACCCCCACACGTATCCATAATCTGCTTAGCAATTTCTTCCTCCACATCTCTATTACTATTTGGGGGCCTATAGTAAACTCCTAGCAACGTGACCGCTCCTTTCCTGTTTCTAACTGCAGCCCATATTACCTCAGTGTGCATATCCCCCTCAAAGTGCTTTTCCGCAGCCGTTAAACTATCCTTGATTAACAATGCTACTCCTCCACCTCTTTTACCAGCTTCCCTACACTTACTGAAACATCTATACCCCGGAACGTCCAACAACCATTCCTGTCCTTGTTCTACCCACGTCTCCGTAATGGCCACAACATCGTAGTCCCAAGTAGCAATCCACGCCCCAAGTTCATCCACCTTGTTCCGGATGCTCCTTGCATTGAAGTAGACACACTTCAACCCATCTTCCTGTCTACCGGTACCCACCCTTGACCTTGATACCTTCCCCAATATCTCACCACCCTCAACACTGACTTCCGGACTACAACTCCTTTTCCCACTCCCCTGACAAATTAGTTTAAATCCCCCTGAAGAGCCGTAGCAAATTTCCCTCCGAGGATATTGGTGCCCCTCTGGTTCAGGTGCACCCCGTCCTGTTTGTAGAGGTCCCACCTTCCCCAGAACGTGTTCCAATTATCCACGTATCTGAAACCCTCCCTCCTGCACCATCCCTGCAACCACATGTTTAAGTGCACTCTCTCCCTGTTCCTCAACTCGCTATCACGTGGCACTGGTAGCGTACCAGAGATGACCACATGTTTTGTCTTTGCTCTCAGCTTCCAGCCCAGCTCCCGAAATTCCTGTTTTAAATCCCCGTCCCTTCTCTTACCTATGTCGTTGGTACCAATGTGTACCACGACTTGTGACTGTTTCCCCTCCCCCTTAAGAATCCGGAAAACACGGTCCGAGACGTCACGGACCCTGGCATCCGCTAGGCAACAAACCATCCTCGAGTCTCTTTTGCTGCCACAGAACCTCCTATCTATCCCTCTAACTAACGAGTCCCCAATAACTATTGCCCTCCCGCTCTCCTCCTTACCCTCCTGAGCCACAGGGACGGACTCAGTGCCGGAGATCCTCTCACTGCGGCTCACCACTGGTATGTCGTCCCCCTCAACCGTATCCAAAGCGGAATACTTATTGCTAAGGGGAACGACCACAGGGGATCCCTGCACCGACTGCTTCTTCCCAGCCCCTCTCACCGTCACCCATCTATTTTCATTCCTCGGAGTAACTGTATCCCTGAAGCTTCTGTCTATGGCCATCTCTGCATCCCTAATGATCCTAAGTTCCTCCAACTCCAGCTCCAGTTCCCTTACACGGTTTTGGAGGAGCTGCAGATGGATGCACTTCTCACAGGTATAATCAGCAGGGACACTGTCGTCGTCCCTCACCTCGAACATAGTGCAAGAGGAACATTGCACTGCCTTCACACCCATCCTCTCTAGATACCCTGCCAGTACCAGGTAGAAACAGCAAAAAATGAATTAACTCACCCCTGCTCGCCCTTTCTGCCCAAGCCCTGTGAGCCAAAGCCCTACTGCTTTCACTCTGCCTCCTGCTCACTCTGCTGCCCGCTAACGACGCTGCCCGCTCAAAAGTGCGGCCTACTTTTAAACCCTCCAAAAACCTTCCCAGACTCCTGCTGGGCCCACTTCCTGTTTTAAAAAAAACCTCCGATTTTTTACACAAATTTAACTTAAAATAAATAAATAAATGTAGTGAACAAACCAACTGCCTTCTCCTCAGCCTGGTCCTGTGGAACAATGATTACTCGAAATAACTTCATATCTCATCCTGCACCATGGTCTCTGGTGTGCCTTAAGGATCTATTCCTTTCTCCCCATCCATTTCCCATTGACATGTTTGGCAACATCATCCAAAATCAAAATAGCCACAATTTTACCGACTCGCTTTGCCCATCAATGGGAGGGGCAAAGCCGATAAAATCGCGCAAGAGCTGAGAAATCAGGTTCGCACTGGATTTCTCGCCTCTCGCAATCTTACCGGCACCGGATATCCAGGGCAATCAGCCTCTCATCCATTTCCAGCAATATTTCCTGGAGATGTGGGGCTCGTGATCGGCTGCAGGCCCCCGCAATAGATGGTAGGGGGGCCGGCTGGGTTGAGGCCTGCTGCAACAGCAGGGGCCTGACAGGTCTCTCTCTCTCAGACCTGTCAGGCCTCTGCTGTACTGGGTAAATCACCTCCAGCTCTGCAGCTCTCTGTCCATCGCATCTGTGGGGCAGCATGGTTGCACAGTGCTTAGCACTGCTGCCTCATAGTGCCTGAGCTGCGGGTTCGATTCCCGACTTGGGTCACTGTCTGTGTGGAATTTGCACATTCTCCCTGTGCCTGCGTAGGTTCCCTCTGGGTGCTCTGGTTTCCTCCCACAGTACAAATATGTGCAGGTCAGGTGGATTGGCCATGCTCAATTGCCCCCAATGTCAGGAGGAGATTGTCATTGACTTCAGAAAGCGTAAAGGAGAACATGCCTCTGTCTACGTCAATGGGGAAGAAGTAGAAAGGGTTGAGAGTTTCAAGTTTTTAGGTGTCCAGATCACCAACAACTTGTCCTGGTCCCCCATGCCGACACTATAATTAAGAAAGCCCACCAACGCTTCTACTTTCTCAGAAGACTAAGGAAATTTGACATGTCAGCTACGATTCTCACCAACTTTTACAGATGCACCATTGAAAGGATTCTTTCTGGTTGTATCACAGCTTGGTATGGCTCCTGTTCTGCCAAAGACCGCAAGCAACTATAAAAGGTCGTGAATGTAGCCCAATCCATCAAGCAAACTAACCTCCCATCCATTGACTCTGTCTACACTTCCCGTTGCCTCGGCAAAGCAGCCAGCATAATTAAGGACCCCACGCACCCCGGACATTCTCTCTTCCACCTTCTTGCATCGGGAAAAAGATACAAAAGTCTGAGGTCACATACCAACGGACTCAAGAACAGCTTCTTCCCTGCTGCTGTCAGACTTTTGAATGGACTTACCTTGCATTAAGTTGGTATTTCTCTGCACCCTAGCTAAGACTGTTACACTACATTCTGCACTCTCTCGTTTCCTTCTCTATGAACGGTATGCTTTGTCTGTATAGCGCTCAAGAAACAATACTTTTCACTGTATGCTAATACAGGTGACAATAACAAATCAAATCAAAAGGACTAGCTAGGGTAAATGCATGGGGTTATGGGGATAGGGTCTGTGTGGGATTGTTCTCGGTGCAGACTCGCGAGGCTGAATGGCCTCCTTCTGCACTGTCGGGTTCTATGATGCTATGAAGTCATATCAAAATTATTTAAAGAATGCTGACCTGGAATCACGGCCAAACTTCCTCCCTCAATCATCTGGCTCTTATTTCTGTGACTTTGCTGTGCACAAATTGGCTGAACCCAAACATCACTTTTAGGGGTTTGAACTCTGTCCCCCATACCCGAGCTCACCTTTCTGTTATCAGGTAACATTCTGCCAATAACTTTGTTTCTCACTCCGCTGGTGCTTCCTGACTGACCGAGGGCTAAATTTGAGCATTTTCTCTTCTTATGCCCTTCACAATGCCGGTGTGGAAACTGCTGGAACTACAGCTTTAACAGAGATTTTCACGCTTTGGTGGTTTTCAAGAGGCTCAGATGAGCAGATGGTGGTCGTGTTGGACAGCCATGGGGAAGGTCAATGTGCATCGTCACACGTAGTCAAGCTGTAAAATGTTGCAGGAGACAAGTTAACCACTTATAGGGTATAGACACTGACACACTTACTCTCTTTTCACCAGTATGTTTACATTCAAACCAAATAACAGCAGCTGCAGTAAAATTTGATAAATCACAGCTTTTCCTAATAAACATGTTGGGAAATAGGTGTAATTTCTAACTGACAAATTTGACAATGATTGATAAAAGCTATGTTTATGTAGCCAGCTTTTTGACAAGATTTCAGTACTTGTGGATCCAAAGATAGAATTGAGGATAGCTTTTCTTCATTTGGCATGACCTGTTGTTATACGGCACGGTGGCACAGTGGTTAGCACTGCTGCCTTGCAGTGCCAGGGACTCAGGTTCAATTTTGACCTTGGGTGGCTGTGTGGAGTTTCACGTTCTCTCCATGTCTGCGTGGGTTTCCTCTGGGTGACCTCCGGTTTCCTTCCACAGTCCAGAGATGTGCAGGTTAGGTTGATTGGCCATGCTAAATTATCACTTAGTGTCAAGGGGATTAGTAGGGTAAATATATGGGGAATAATGGGATAGGAACTGGGTGGGATTGTTGTCGGTGCAGGCTCGATGGGCTAAATGGCCTCCTCCTCATTGTAGGGATTCTATGGAAATCTCTCCGGTGACTCAGTTCATTTTTCATCGGTCCATTTCTTGAGTCATTTCATCATGTGCAGTTTCTTTTTCTAAGTAACACTGTGGTATTTAGTAGCAACTTCTCACCAAACTTCTAGCCATCTACCAAGAGTGTCATCATCTCTCTGACGCACATGAATTGTTTAAAGTGATGGTCATAATACAAAACCCAAGATTCCACAAAGCCATTTGTTGCTGGCACTTGCTCCAGTAACTTCCCTCTTTTTCTTTGTCCACTGGCATTAGATGCACATTAAGAATGCAGGTTTCTATCAAATTTCTTTAAAAAGAAACTCCATGTAACATCGGCCTGAACTTTGTACCCCCTCGGACTACACACTCCTTGGGCCTGGAAACAGGTGTGAAATGCACTTTTGCTGCATGCAGTCCCAAAACACAAATTCACACTGGCTGTCAACATCCTTGGGTTACTACTGACCAGAAACTGCCCACATACACACAATGGCTACAAGACCAGCTCTGAGACTAACCCGAGTAACCCACCTCCTGACTCCCCAAAGCCTATCCACCACCTACAAGGCACATGTCAGGAGTGTGATAAAATACTCCCCACTTGGCTGGACGGGTGCAGCTGTACAACAACACTGAAGAAGCTTGACACCATCCAGGACAAAGCAGCCTGAATGATTGGCACCACATCTACAAACATCCACTCCTTCCACTGCCGACATTCAGTAGCAGCAGTGTGTACTATCTACACGATGCACTGCAGAAATTCACCAAAGATCCTGAGACAGCAACTTCCAAAACCATGACCAATTCCATCTAGAAGGACAAAGCAGCAGATACATGGGAAAAACATGACCTGCAAGTTCCCCTCCAAGCCACTCACAATCCTGAATTAGAAGGTGGTGGTAAGTTGCCTTCTTGGAACACTGATGCAACTGCATGGCTTGCTAGACCACATCACAGGGCAGTTGAGAGTCAACCACATTGCTGTGGCTCTGGAGTTACATGTAGGCCAGACTAGGTAAGGATGGCAGATTTCCTTCCCTAAAGGACATTCGTGAACCAAATGAGTCTTTCAGATAATCGACAATGGTTTCATGGTCATCGATACATTCTTAATTCCAGATATTTTTCATTGAATTCAAACTCCACCATCTGTCATGGTGGGATATGAACCTGGGTTCCCAGAACATTAGCTGAACTTTCTTGGGATTAATAGTCTAGCGATATCACCAGGCCATTGCTTCCCCATTCCTTCGCAGTTGCTGGAATTCCCTCCCTACAGCATTGTGGTCAACCCACAGCAGATGAACCGCAGCTCACCACCACCTTCTCAAGGGCGGCTAGGGATGGGCAATAAATGCTGGCCACCCAGCGAAGCCCATGTCCCATGAATGAATCAAAAAAAAATTGGGCTGCCAGCGTGAAACGTGTGCTGAGAAAGTTTCAGTGCTGGCAGGGGGGGCATGGAGATAAGGGAGGGTGCAGGCTGGCACATCAATGTGCTCCCTCAGGGGGACAGCTGTGCTATGGAGCTGCCTCAGGGATCTGTAGACCTGTAGAAAATAAACTCCAATGGAACAATGCTGCAAAGTGTGTCTGGGCAGCACATTCAAGCACAAAGCTCAGTCCCCAGACATTTTTAAAAATGTCATCTAATTTCATCCCGCCCTGGATTGAGGTTGCAGCTAAAACATAAAGGGTGCCTGGCTAACCGATAACCCCCATGCCAACTGTAAAAGCAGACGGGCTTTGCAAAATTGGATTCAATTGGTCCCTTAATAAGCTAAATTGCCAACTTGATTGTAGGCAGCTGCACTTCTGATTCTCGCACACGCCTACCAACCGAAATATCACATGAACCTGTGTCCCGCGCGTCCGACATCATGATTTCGCACACTTCCAGCTCACAATTCCAAAGCAATGTAAAATTGTGGTCATCATTACCATTCATCTTTTAGTGTGAATTTATGGAAGCTTGAAATGCATTGGCAGGGTTTCCAATGAAAACCACAAGGAAACCAAACCAAATAAAATCACCCAAATTAATAGTATGCTTACTTTTTAAAAGGGAAGATATACGCGTGAGTGATTTCAGGGCAGTAAGTGTATTAGGAAGCAGATGTAATTATAATCTATTGAACTCTGCTCTTGGCAATTTATAATCTCACTGAACCCATCAGATAGATTACTCACTTACAATAATTTTAATCTATTTTAATTTGGGTCCAATTATTACATCTGCTAGCCTATAAATATATGCACATCTGCAGCGGTGTTGCTTAACAGCAAGCCAGGAGGTATATGGTCTTTGTAATCGCTGTGTTATTGTTCCTCTATTCCTCATCATCATTTAACCTCTTTCAGGTAGGTGGTGGTGAATGACTGAGAAAGGAGCTGTCAAAGTTGGCAGGCTGCATGTTGCACTGTGCTTTACAGGGTAGAATGTGACCTCCTTATAATCCTCTTCCCCGTCACTCATTCTCATTGCATCCA
Organism: Mustelus asterias; assembly: GCF_964213995.1. Taxonomy (NCBI): domain Eukaryota; kingdom Metazoa; phylum Chordata; class Chondrichthyes; order Carcharhiniformes; family Triakidae; genus Mustelus; species Mustelus asterias. The sequence continues at coordinate 60,396,190 of NC_135816.1, forward strand.
CTGCCTCTCCAACTTCCTTATCTTCTTTCCACCATATTTTCACTCCCATAACTATCCTACTTAATACATGTAGTTTTAACGTGCCTCCACCCCACTGCCTTGAACTGCCAGCTTCATACTTATTCCTCTTCCTTGTTATACTTGATGGCACCGATCCAAACTCACCACTGGACCCCCCTCTCTCGCTGTCATTAACTAACATAAACTAATGGTGGCAAGGGGTGAGAAGTTACTATTTCTCATTCTGTTGCATTTACATACCCCGGGATATCACTAGTGCAGACCCATTTTCTGGATGGACTTTATACTTGAAAAATAATCATGCAGCTACAGAGCACTCACATCAGCAGGTTGGCATAAAGTAATCAAAATCTCGCTGCAGTCAGTTTTCGCAGGTGCACAATGTAAATCAAAGCTGTTTTTTTTTAAGGGGGTGCTGGAGGCTGTTATCAAAGAGGTAAATGCAGACCGATTTCTATTGATCCTCTTTAGGTACATGCAGTGTACACTGTACCTGGCTTGCATCACAAATCAGGCACAATCTCATTTCCAGGCCAATTCCATGGCTCTTTCCCAAACATAAACGCAGACAAGGAAAATCCCCTGAGCAATTCCAAAAGATTCCCAACAGATAAGAAATATGCTTACAGAATATGAATAAAACTGCAACACAAAGGGCTGGACTTTAAGTGCCCCCACCAAATGTGTTTCCAGTGGGTGGTGGGGTAAAGGGTGGGAGGGAGTAAAATAGGTCGAATGGTCATTCCACCACTTCCCACCCACCTCAGAGTTCATCCCCAAAACACAATGGGTGGGCAAACCACCCATATGTAACAATCAATGTAATAATCAATGGTCAACTGATCTTAACGCCTGATAATACACCGCCCATGCGATAGTGCATTTGTCACAGGCCGGCCGCTTTTGTTAAAAAGTATTTAAAGGGGCAGGAGAGAAAGGGGAGTACTATTTTCAGGGGGTGCCCTTCGCATATCAGGAACGCCCTCTGAAATAGTATCCACCCCACCTTCTTCTAGCCACTTGCTGTATAAAACCAACCACCCTAAACCCCCTCCCAAACCCTTCCTACTCATTCGCCCAGAATTACCTTGCTCCACAATCCATTGGGCCTTCTTAGAATTGGTTGTAATATGCTCTGTAGCCACTACCTGTGCTGGGAACTGCTTAGACACTACAAAGTAGTCTTGTTGAAGTTACAAAGAAGTCCTTGGTAACATTATAGACCTATGTACATGTTTACAGTGGAGGGTAAAAGTATGGAGAAGACCCCATACTAAGTCCTTACATGCTGCTTCCTATCTTTGGACTCTCCTTAGCTCTAGGTCATGCGTCTTCTTACATCATCCTGTGGGTGGCACTGTACTTAGTCCCATATTAACCCTTTAGGTACCCGATCCTGCTGCTAGGAGGGTTGCAGTCCCAGCAGTGCCCACTAATGAGCTCTTAGCGCTGCTGGCATTGCTGGAGCTATCGGCCAATTGGATTGGCTGGCAGCTCCCAAGAGCAGAACTTCCTTCCCAGTAGGGGGTGAAAGTCCTACTGTCAGGCAATTTAGCCCACCCGCAGCATGGTATGGCTGCAGGGTTGGCTGGAGGAAAGCAAGTCGGCTTCCCACTGACTTTTCTTCTGGAGATGGAGGGCAGTGGTGGCCATCAGCTTCCTGGTAATATGCAACCTCAAGACCTTTAAGTACAAGTACAGAATTAAGTCTAAAAATAGAATAATGAAACGTGTAAAAAGGTGTTTTTTAAAAATTTTCAACTATCTATCTGTATAGGTGGACTAATGTTTCTATTAACTTTCCTGGGGCACTAGTTTTATGTTTCAATTACATTGAAAATTGCTGGCATCTAACCGTATGATAATAGTAAAAAGTTATGCATTTCATAGTCACAACCTCACCAAACAAACATGATGCCAAACCATGAGCTGTGGAACCAGCTGAAAGAAGAACCAATTCTGCATATAAGTAGGTGTCACCCCAAAGCCTGAACCAAAAGTGACTCTCATCAATGTAAATGGGGCACAACCATCATATACAATAACTGGTGAGTCCATTTAATCTTGAATGCTTCCTGGCTAGCCTTGTGCAATAAAGTGACTAATACTCATTATGTGTTATCAGATCAGTACAAAGTTACTGAGGAAAACTAAACATTTTAACAGATTTGATGTTAAAATAAGAATCTTAAAACAATTTCACTTTGTTTGCTCTTTTCAATGTCATCCATTTCTATACAGACTTCAAAGCTTTAATTTCTTTAAAGATTTCTGGAGCCCTTACATCGAGGAAAATATCTGTAGTAAAATTTATGGAAAAAATAATTTTCCATCTTTTTTTGAAGAATCTGTTAACTATAATTTATACCATGTGTGCCCTATTAGAGATGGTATCTGAACATTATAACCAGCATTGCTTTTCATTAAAGTAACAGCCATATCTGATTCCATTACAGGTGACAAACTGACCACGACTAAACAACCAATATCAAAGAGCCTCATAGAAAATATTAAAGATTTACATCTACTACAGTAAGTCACCTTTCCTGCATAGTGGGTCTGTTGCATTCACAATGGTCATACACTCATTGTTAAGAGGCCCTTTATTGAACTGTCTGATTCAAATGATATACCAGTAAAGTTCCCCAATCCTGCTCAGTATATTTGTTGACTCATATTCTAGCCCCAAAAGCTACTATTATGTCAATAGCCATGACCACTAAGAAAGGGTAATCATAGAATCCCTACACAGTGCAGAAGAAGGCCATTCTGCCCATCGAGTCTGCACCGACCACAATCCCACCCAGGCCCTATTCTTAGTGGGCGGCAAGGACTTAGTGGGCGGCATGGTGGCACAGTGGTTAGCACTGTTACCTCACAGCGCCAGGGACCCGAGTTTGATTCCCGGCTTGGGTCACTGTCTGTGTAGAGTTTGCACATTCTCCCCATGTCTGCATGGGTTTCCTCCGGGTGCTCCGGTTTCCTCCCACAGTTTGAAAGACGTGCTGGTTAGGTGCATTGACCCAAACAAGTACCGAAATGTGGCGGCTAGGGGAATTTCACAGTAACTTCATTGCAGCGTTAATGTAAGCCTTACTTGTGACTAATAAATAAACTTTAAAACTTTACTTTATTCCCGTAATCCCACATATTTACCCTGCTAATCCCCCTGACACTAGGGTCAATTTAGCATGGCCAATCAACCTACCCTGCACATCTTTCGCCTGTGGGAGGAAACCGGAGCACCCAGACAAAACCCATGCAGACACGGGGAGAACATGCAAACTTCACGTAGACAGTGACCCGAGGCCGGAATTGAACCCGGGTCCCTGGCACCGTGCCACCCACAAAGGGCAGAATCAAATTTACTGTGTACGATTTTGAAAAAACATATTGAACTATTCTAATGGCAGCATAACTGAGGCCAAGATTCTGCCTGTTGCAGTCTTTTCAACACCTTATGCTGTTTACTTATCTCCTACTACTCCCAAGACTGTAATTTTAATTATCGTAATACTGCTTTCTTAGGCTCGAGGGTTGCAATATGTGGCGGCATGATACTGGAGCTGGTGCTTCCAAGCATATCAGGAGAGGGAATTGTTTAGGTGGACATTTCAGATGAAATGAAAAGACTTGGCTCAGGAGGATTCTCTCTGCTAATCCGATGATCTTGTAAGAAAGCGTAAATAATTGTCCTTGCTAACTACACCTCAACTTAGATGAAACTTGAAAATCATCAATCATCTTAATTAGATTCCATTCCAGACGAGCAATCTCCAGTTTACTTGGGAGAAATCTGAGCTTGTCTCTATCAAACGCCCATCTTAACCCAATAAAATGAAAGAGGGGCTTGGCTTCTTTTGATCTATATATCTCCAGTTCTACTCATTTGTGGGATATGGATGCGAGGAATCTCCTCAGGAGTTCTCCCAATCCGTAAAATAAGAGCTGGACCCTGTTTCTGTTTGGTACTGTGATCACTTCAGGTGAAAATGAAATACCATTTGACATTAAGCAGGACAAGAGAGGTCGCCTGGATGAGTTTTGATCATCTAAGAGGCACAGAGAGGAATTTTCCAGATTTATCTCATTAATTTACTGGTACTTCATCTATCTCAGGATATCACGTGGCTTTCGGTTGGGGTGTGGAGATTATACACTGTGATAAAGGCATCACAGTTGTGTGGAACAGGCTGGAAGGACTGTAGGTTAGGTGGATTAGCCATGGCAGATGCATGGGGTTACAGGGATGGGGTGGGACCTGGGTGGGATGCTCTTTCAGAGAGTCAGTGCAGACTTGGTGGGCCAAATGCATCTGCCATGGCTAATCCATGTAGGGATTCTATGGTTCAGAGGGTGATGGTTGAGGAGTGTTTTTCAGACTGGAAGATTGTGCCTAGTGACGTCCCGCAGGGATCACTGTTGGGCCCTTGCTGTTTGTGGTTTATATAAATGATTTAGACTTGAATGTAGGAGGGTTGATCAGTAAGTTTGCAGATGATACAAAAATTGGAAGGCTGGTAAACAGTGAGGATAGCCTTTGATTATAGGAGGATATAGACAGGCTGGTCAGATGGGCTGATCAGTGGCAAATGGAATTCAATCCGGATAAGTGTGAGGTGATGCAGGACAAACAAGACAAAAGAATGCATGATGAATGGCAGGATGAGGAAGTACTGAGAATCGGAGGGACCTTGGTGTGTATATACACCGGTCCCTAACGGACAGGTGGATAAAATGGTTAAGAAGGCACATGGTATACTTGCCTTTATTAGCTGAGTTTAAGAGCAGGGAGGTTATGATGGAATTATATCAAATATTGGTTCGACAACAGGTACGGTGTGCAATTCTGGAATCCACATTATAGGAGGGATTTGATAACATTGTAAAGGGTACAGAGGAGATTTACCAAGATGTATCCTGGGCTGCAGAGTTTTATGAAGAGAGATTAGATAAACTGTGGTTGTTTTCCTTGGAGCAGAAGAGACCGAGGGGGTTCATGATTAAGATGTATAAAGTTATGAGCAGCATCGATAGAGTAGACAGGAAGAAGCTTTTCCCCTTGGAAGAGGAATCAATGACCAGAGGAAATAAATTTAAGGTATGGGGCGGGAGGTTTAGAGGGTATGTGAGGAAAACTTTTTAACTCAGAAGGTGGTGAGAGTCTGGAACTCACTGCCTGAAAGGGTGGTAGAGGCACAAACCCTCACAAAATTTAAGAAGTATTTAGATGTGCACCTGTGATACCAAGGCATACAAGGCTATGGGCCAAGTGCTGAAAAGGGGATTAGAATAGTTGGATGCTTAGTTTTTGACCAGTGCAGATATGATGGGCCGCAGGGTCTTTTTCAGTGCTGTAGACATCTATGACTTTATGACTCTATGAGATGCTCCCTGCCAGCTATACAACACCCATCAACAGGTTGGCTAATGGGGCTCACTCATTTAAGAAGGATGACAGAGGGACCCAAATGTCCAGTCCCAGAGAACAGAAATGTCCTTTGAGATCCACACTTTGATGTATGCCAAAAAAAAAACCCTCTCTCAACACTCCAGAACATCAACTTATCTCACTCTTACAAACACAAATTAGCTCGGTCAGTGTTTGCAGCAGAGCCTTTTTATCTCGCCCTTATATGCAAAAAGAACACATTTGGTTGGTCCGCCTGCCTGTGTTTCCCATGCAACATGTTTAATAATCGCAAGGGCAACATTAAATTGTGGTCAACTGAGGTTTTAATCCCCTTAAATACCTCCTTTATTGTCAGTTATTATTGTTACATGTATTGGTATACAATGAAAAGTATTGTTTCTTGCACACTATACAGACAAAGCATACTGTACATAAAGAAGGAAAGGCGAGGGAGTGCAGAATGTTGTGTTACAGTCATAGCTAGGGTGTAGAGAAAAATCAGTTTAATGCGAGGTAGGTCCATTCAAAAGTCTGATGCCAGCAGGGAAGAAGCTGTTCTTGAGTCGGTTGGTGCGTGATCTCAAACTTTTGTATCTTTTTCCCGACAGAAGGAGGTGGAAGAGAGAATGTCCGGGGTGCTTGGGGTCCTTGATTATGCTGGCTGTTTTTCCAAGGCAGTGGGCACGCTGCCAATCTGCGCCTGCATCCGTCAACCTTGATGTCAGGATGCACAGCTGATGTTATCATGTGCGACTTAATGATCTTCTGGGTTGGGCATGTGCCCACCCAGTCACCACTAAATTCTGCCCATACAGGAGTAACAACACTTCAGAAGTACTTTGATGGCTGAAAAGCACTTTGAGATGTCTTGATCAGGAAGGCACCAAATGAATGCAAACCTTCCATTAGTGAACTAAAAATCAGCCCCAATTACATGTTCAAGTATGGCTTGAACCAACAAACTTCCACATTAAAGTCTGACATGTGAAGTCAAGAAGATAGATTGAAAGTGCAGTGAAACATGGGCTTATCATTACTTAAGCTGGTATACCCAATATTCTGTCACTTTTATTACAGAACCAAGTGTAGTTTCCATCAGTGTAGAATATGGAAGTTATTGATGGGAGATGTCAGTGTTGAAGACATGACATTTATTTTCAACAAGGACTTGGGGCATTCCCAGAAAATTTTAATTTCTCACACTTGATTGGATGCATTCTCTGACACCTTGGAGCCAACTGTATTCTAACCCTCAGCCTACAATAATTCCTCTTTGAAGGATCACAGAGCCTTAAAATGTGAAAATAAAAATCCAACTTTACAGACTGCAGTAAATGCAGCCCCAAATCACCATGTTAATTTGTGAACCGAAACCTTTACAGCAGCACAGCTACAATAACAACAGCAATATGTCCAAAGATGTGCAGGTTAGATAGATTGGCCATGCTAAGTTATCCCTTCGTGTCCAAAGATGTGTTGGTTTGGTGAATTAGCCATGTTAAATGCATGGGGTTATGGGGATAAGGCAGAGGGGAGGGCCTGGGTGAGGTGCTCTTCCAGAGGGTCAGTGCAGACTAAATAGGCTGAATGGCCTCTTTCTGCACTGCAGGGATTCTATGGTTCTATGTATTTATATAACACCTTGAGTGTAATTAAATCTTCCAGGAACATAATCAAACAAAATTTGGCACAGCGCTACAAAGGAAGATGAGAGAGCAGAAAGCTAAAAGATTGGTCAAAAGATAGATTTTAAGAAGCATGTTAAAGGGGGAAAGATAAGTCAACAATTGAGGAAGTTTAGGGAGGGAATTTCAGAGATTAGGGCTTTAGCAGCCAAAGGCATGGCCACCAATGCTGGAGCAATCCAAATGGGGAATGCGCAAGAATTAGGTGAGTGCAGATAGGTTTGTGGAGGAAATTACAGCGATAGAAAAGGACAAGACCATGGAGAGATTTAAAAAGAAGAATGAGAGTTTTAAAATTGAGATATACCCAGATCCAGTGAAGCCCAGTCCATCAGACAAACCAGCTTGCCATCCATTGACTCTGTCTACACTTCCCACCGCTTCGGAAGAGCAGCCAGCATAATCACCCCGGGCATACTCTCTTCCACTTTTTTCCGTCAGGAAAAAGATACAAAAGTTTGAGGTCACGTACCAACCAACTCAAGTACAGCTCCTTCCCTGCTTCCATCAGACTTTCGAATGGACCTACCTCGCATTAAGTTGATCTTTCTCTACAATCTAGCTATGACAGTAACACTACATTCTGTGCTCTCTCCTTTCCTTCTCTGTGAATGGTATGCTTTGTCTCTATAGCGCTAGTGAAAACAATAGTTTTCACTATACCAATACATGTGACAATAATAAATCAAATCAAAAAGCTACACCCTGTACGGACTCCATGATATAAAAAAATCTTTGTCGTTCAGTAAACACGGGTAAAATGGATGAACAGGACGGGGACACGGGTAGCAGGGTCTCATAGAATCCCTGCAGTGCAGAAGGAGGTCATTTGGCCCATTGAGCCTGCACTGACAACAATCCCACCCAGATCCTATCACCATAACACCAGATATTTACCCTGCTGATCTCCCTGACAGTAAGGGACAACTTATCAACCTAACCTGCACATCTTTGGACTGTGGGAGGAAACCAGAGCACCCGGAACAAACCCATGCACACACGGGCAGAACGTGCAGACTTCACACAGACAGTGACCCGAGGCCGGGAATCAAACCCGGGTCCCTGGCACTGTGAGGCAGCAGTGCTAACCACTGTGTTACCATGCCACTCAAATTTTGGCCTCAAGTATATGGACGGTACAAATGTGAGGTCAGCCAGGAGTATGCCAGAATAATCAAGTCTAGAGATAATAAAGGCATTGAAAAGGGTTTCAGCAGCAAGTGAGCAAAATTGGGCAGTGTTATGGAAATGGAAAAAATGGATATCTCCATGTAAAACTCACACTGCCAAGTCTATATATTTAATTATCGTATGCTAACAAGTCTGCGGCATCTGGCCTTCAATTTTGCAGACGCTATTAAATTGAGTAAATTAAAGTAAAAACATACACAATTATATCTCCTCTAACAATTGGCGCAGCTTTAGTAATCTTGTCTTTTTGTCAGATGATTATGGGCTCAAGGCTCAATCTATGGGTTTGAGCACATAATCTTGGCTAACACTTCAGTGCAGTGCTGACAGCTCTCGTACATGAACGCCAGAATTCTATGCCCCTTACCCGCCCGCCACAGAATCGGAGCGGGTAAGGGGCGGAGAACGGAAATGTCTGTTGACCTTGGGCGGACATGCCTTCCTTCACTCCACTTCTTTTACATTTCTGCACTGGGGCTGGGGATCAGTTGCACTGCCTGAATTTCACCCGGCCTGAGTTAGGAGGTCAGGTGAGGCAGACACTTAAGAATTTTAGCGCAGGTAGGTCGGTATGGAGCTGCAATCTGACATTGATTGCCAATCTGAGGAAGCTATGGCCCAATATTAAATTTGTAGAATCCAACAGTGCAGAAGGAGGCCATCTGGCCCATCGAGTCTGCACCGACCACAATCCCACCCAGGCCCTATCCCCAGAACCCCATGCATTTACCCTAACTAGTTCCCCCTGGCAACTTAGGATGGCCAATCCTCTTAACCAGCACATCTTTGGCCTGTGGGAGAAAACCGGAGCACCCGGAGGAAATCCACAGAGACACGGGGAGAACGTACAAACTCTACACAGTGACCCCAGCCGGGAATCGAAACTGGATCCCTGGCGCTGTGAGGCAGCAGTGCTAACCACTGTGCCATCGTGCCACCAAATGCCCTCCTTCTGCATTGTAGGGATTCTATGAAATTACTCATCATGCAATTCTTCCTCTTTTGCTTCAGAGTTGGGTTGATTACTTTTAACACTGAATCTGCCATTGGGACTAGGTAAGTTCCTTTAGCTTTTGCATATAATTCTTGTGTGCATATTAAGGCCATGTGAGTTACAATCCGTCTTGGATAATCAAAGTATCTAATGCATTTTTTCATCTGATAATTTGCATGGTCTGCCTCCCCATCCGCTACGATTCCTGTGGTAGATGGAATGGGAAAATTTCCCCCCATATCTATCTCCTTCTTTGAGATGTTCCTAAAATCTACCCAAATATTTTATGTGGCTGGTATCAAAGTTTGTTTGATAATGGTGCTGCCACCTAATACATGGTATTAATTTCAATTATTTTTTAAAAAATATAGTAGACTTGGTACTTTAGGCTAATGGCATTCACTGTTGGAGATATTCCAAATTTAACTACGTTTTTTGTCTCCAGGTCCCAATCCATTTCAATTTTTGAAGATGTTTACCAGTGAAGTATTGGTATTTTAACTACCTTTGCATTTTTGTTCCCCTGTCTAGATTCGCAAAAGCTTTTTTATTATAACTAAGATTCCCTTTAATGTTAAGGTTTGCCATCTAAAATTTTCAAACATCCTTTCCCAGGATGGATGACAGCCAGTTCCTGTTATCTGGCTTTTCTGCAAAAAATGATAAAGGCTTAATTGGTGATAGCTAGCAAGTTGTTCTTGCGCTGATTTTGATGTTCTGCTCCTGGGGTTTGACAGTTGCTTGCGCCCTGGTATCAAGCTCAGATTTGATTATAATGTCCCCGGTCATGATGTCTCCAATCCATTATCTTCTTTTGCCCTTATTTCCAACAGGGTGAAAATGTACAGGCTATTGAATGAAATCACTTTGTCATCGTAATCATTTTTTTGGATCATGCATCATTCTCTGTCGCTGTATAAACTCCTTGCTTGAGTAGAATACATGTTCAAAATGTCCACTTTTCCCACTCTTCTGGCACCTGGCATTTATGGCTGGTCAGGTCCTGCCTGCTGTGTGGCAGTCATCCGCATCTATTATATCTGCTTGAGCTATTACATTTCTTTTTTCCACTTGCAGTTGTGTTTTCTTGTTGTCAGTGTGCTCAATTGCATCTCGAGCTGCTGTGGCATGTGGTACACGCATGGCGGATCACTTTGAGCAATGACATTTGCTGTTTTCCTGCTTGCTTCTGGTGTTTCTTCATCACTGTCACCTCTAACATTAGATTCACACCTAACCAAAGTTAGTCAGTCGGAGCCTTGTTTTGTGGTGCCAACACTAGTTTGTTCCTGGTCACTTCTCCTTTGTCCACATTTACACATTTTGCTAATCTCTGATGCTTGAGTTCTAAATTTCTCTCTGCAGTTTATCTGTTTTTTTATGTCTCCTTTTATGGAACTTAGCCCTTTATTAAATCACATTTTTTTTCTTGATAGTGAAAAATCTATTGAACTTTCTCATTGCTTTTTATTTTTAATCAGCCAAAAACACCTTTTGCTTTATCTCCCATGCAATAACCCAGCAGCCAGAAACTTACGCTCCCCTGTTGGCAGATGTTTAGGCATCAGGGGGACATGGGGGAGGTTGGTAGAGAAGGAGAGTGTGAGAAAGTGCAGGGGTGGGTTTCTTTCCAGGATCCCAGCTGCTCTGATCACACAGCGATTTTTGTACTGGGGCGGGAAAGGCCTTGGATGGGAAGCCCTCTCTGCCCCAGTTCAGAACATCAAGTAGCCAATTATTGGCCTCTTAAGTGCCGCTTCCTAACCAACCTCACTTTTTATGCTGGTGGGAGGACTGAAGTTGTGCAGGGAAGCCCTAAACGTCAATGGAGCGAGATCTCAGGCAGGAAGGGCCTCCTCCCTTAAGCTCCAGTGGCCTTCAACTTCTCCCTCCCTTTCCTGGCCTCTGCCATGAGACCCGCACCACACCACATCTCCCCCCTCCTTCCTGCCTCAGATCTTCCCTACTCTCCCCTGCCCACCGCCCCCCCGCACCTTCCCAGGACCCCTTGGTTTCTGGTGTCCACTTTTAGTCTCCGGGATCCTCCTGCATTTCCTCTTCAGGCAATTGCAGCTATCGCCGCTGTAGCAACTGAAGAGCTGTCAGTCAATCTGATTGACTAGCAGCTCTCTAAGGTGGGACTTCTTCTTGAGTGAGTGATGGAAGCCCTGCCTGCAGCCACTTAATGCTTATTCGATTGTGAAATTGCACTCAGACAGATTCCAGTTTACTCTTCGGATGCAGTACAGGAAACCTCTGCCATCTGAAGAATTCAGGCAAATACATTCACTTGTCTAATTGCTGCTCTAGTTGCTACATGATGTGGAGATGCCGGCGTTGGACTGGGGTAAACACAGTAAGAAGTTTAACAACACCAGGTTAAAGTCCAACAGGTTTATTTGGTAGCAAAAGCCACACAAGCTTTCGAAGCTCTAAGCCCCTTCTTCAGGTGAGTGGGAATTCTGTTCACAAACAGAGTTTATAAAGACACAGACTCAATTTACATGAATAATGGTTGGAATGCGAATACTTACAACTAATCAAGTCTTTAAGAAACAAAACTTAAGTATTCGCATTCCAACTATTATTCATGTAAATTGAGTCTGTGTCTTTATAAACTCTGTTTGTGAATAGAATTCCCACTCACCTGAAGAAGGGGCTTAGAGCTTCAAAAGCTTGTGTGGCTTTTGCTACCAAATAAACCTGTTGGACTTTAACCTGGTGTTGTTAAACTAGTTGCTACAACCAGGTGCAATGCAACATCATTCCGAGCTTTATTCTGAGTTCAGTCCTTCATCAGGAGCTGAAGTATTAAATTCTGCTCATTAAGATTTTATAATGCCTGTAATATTTATTTGGAGTTGAATAGTTTATGTTTGATTAAGTGAATCTGTTTGCAATTGATGCTTACTTCGTTTGATTGGTTAAGCCTGGGTGTAAACTCAGAAAAAAGCATATAAAACTCTAGAAAGAGCTGGAAGCCGGAGTTTTAAAGCACTGTAAATAAAACTTTTTTACACATGTAGGGCAGGATTCTCCTCCCCCTCTGTGGCATGTTTCACTGTGGCAGGAGGTGGTACGCCGCTTGCTGGTGGTGGGATCTTATGGTCCTGCCATTGTCAATGGGGTCTCCCATTGAACGCACCCCTTGCCACCGGGAAACCTGCAGCAGGGGTGTGCCGTCAGCATAGATCGCAGCAAGATTTTGGCAATAGAAACTAATATAATCTCTGCATAAATCTATAAAATTTACAACAAATTGACTACGTGGATATGGAGAAAAGTTTAAATTTACTGACTCCTACATCTTTTCTTTGCCAGGAGATCTACTCATATCTTGGGATCAACGTATTTGGGGTTCAAGACCTGTTCTGAGGACCCAGGTTTGAATCCCACCATGGCAGATGATGAAATTCAATGAAAATTTACAGAATTCAATAAAAATCCATGAAACCATTGTTGATTGTTGTAAAAACCCAGCTGGTTCACTAATGTCCTTTAGGAAGGAAATCTGCCATCCTTACCTGGTGTGGGCTACATGTGACTCCAAGTCCACGATGTTAAATGCCCTCTGAAAATTAGCTACGGACAATAAATATTGGCTCAGCCAGTGACTTCCATGTCCCATAAATTTTTAAAAAATTATTCAAAAAGGCTTCACAGAAATGCATCCACAGGTTCTGGGTTGTGGACACATTTTGCATAACTAGCTCAGATCTAAGGATCATGGAAAAGAGAACTCAGCAGTCTCATCAACATGTATTCTATCACAGTCAGAAACCTCTAAAACCATGCTTAAATTGTGGATGTGCCCATCAATTCACAACGTCACATTCAGCTCAAGACAAAAAGTGTAACTTATGCTGAAAGTGGAATCATTTTGCAAAGCTGATCAGGTTGGTGAAGAAGAGGATTTCATTGGTTTAGCACCTGGGGAGTCTCTTCCTGTGAGTGTATACCATCACGAACAGTAAAGTATCAGGTCATTTTAAGGAATGCTCTGTCAAGATCGTGGGCATTTCAATGTTGCTTCTCTTTGATGTTAGTTTGAAAGTATCCATTTTGAATGACAAACTGCACCATCTGTATTTTTCACAACTTTCTTTCATTCCTACGTCAGACACTCTTCAAGCTTATGATAACTGTAATATTTTGGCTTTGGGAATGATCACAGTTCCAGTATGCTACAAAAACTTCACCCAAGACAGATTCATGCTCTATGTAGCTAAAGGCCTGGGGCTAAAGCTTTTCAACAAGCTAGGATTCAAACTTGATCCCACTGGAACGCACATTAAAATGATGCTGACTATGTAAACTGGTATCCTTCCTTATTAACTGGTTTTGGGGGATCAAAGGGCAATGTCACTCTTTTCATGTCAACACATCAATTCTGCCAGTTATGCAAACTTTGAAACAGTTTGAGACACTTTCCATCAGAAAAAAGATACAAAAGTCTGAGGTCACATACCAATCAACTCAAGAACAGCTTCTTCCCTGCTACCAGCAGACTTTTGAATGGACTTGCCATATAATAAGTTGGCCTTTCTCTACACCTTAGCTGTGACTGTAACACTGCATTCTGCACCTTCTCCTTTCCTTCTCTATGAACGGTATGCTTTGTATAGCATGCAAGAAACAATACCTTTCACTGTATACCAATATGTGTGGCAATAATAAATCAAAATAGAGTTTGCAATCCTTGCTGAAATGTTGCAGCAGCTGAAATGACTAGAAACAAATGGGATAATTGACTGAATTGATTCATTGCCATGGATACGTTAAATCTAGTCATTTCATAATGCAAAAATGTCAAACTTAGACTCTGCATGACAATAAGCTGGTCAGCAAAGTTTTAACTCCAGGCAGGAAACCACAGTCCAAAAGGTATCAGCTCCAATCTTCACAAAGTTCGACATGTGACAGATTTATTTCCAGTTAACTCTGGGAGAGCAAAGCCAATATTTTACAGCTTTTGTTCCTCATGTTACAGCAGAATGCCCTGTAGACTAAAATCAGCACCTAGCATATTCTTCAAGAGTGTTTCAAGAAGGAGATAGATATATTTCTAATAAAAAACGGGTTAAAGGGTTATGGAGAACAGGTGGGGAGGTGGATTTGAGACCAGGGAGAGATCAGCCATGATCTGATTGAATGGCGGAGCAGGCTCAAAGGGCTGAATTTGCCTACTTCTGCTCCTAATTCCTATTTTCCTATGTTCAGTCTTGTCAGACATTGAAGGGAAGCTCAACCTACCTGATGATATAATTGTTCTGCTTTGTCCTTTCCGTGGACAATCAGTGGTTACAAGTGGTGTTTACTCAACTTACGCAACATAATTTGATGCTCCAGAAGTACAAATGCATATTTGGGACACCAACATTGACTTTCTAAGGTACTGAGAGACAGCAGCTGGAGTAAAATCTATTCACCACAAAGTCAAAGCAATTCATATGTCATGATGATGGAGCAAAACCCCAAATTATGTACATACGTATTGAACTTTTAAACAAGACATGTTTTTAAAAATGAACAGAGAAACCAAAAGTTAGCTGAAAATGTAAATTGTGTGAATATAAAATTCCGTGACTGTCTGAGAGATTCCTGCGTGGGCGATATTAAATCCTGAGAGACAATGGAATATCACACCCTTTTTCCAGACAGGGCTATGTCAAAGGCATGAAACAACTGACTGTAACCTCCTGCAGAGAAAATGGAAGCTGATTATCCTCTCAGCAGGAATCATATTCTATAAGTCATGCTCCAGACGGGTTTGTGGGTTTTTGCCTTTCAAGAACACAAAAGAGATTGTGATAAAAAGTCAGCTGCAAACTTGGTCAGTGTGGACCACTGCTGGGTGTGTCAGAGTGTGTGACACAGAAGCAAGGACAGAGAGCAACAGTCAACACTGCTCTGGCAGGTAAAATAAAATACTTTAAAAAATCTTTCTGATTGCCAGAAGCAGCCAAGTTAGCAAAGCTTCATCTGAAAAAGAAGCAGGACAACGCCTCTCAGTTAAACTGCAGAACACTGGAATCTCAAAGCCAACTAATCAATTGCTGAAGTCAGTGTTAGTAAAATCAAGAATCTCAAATGGCTGCAATGTTTCATCTAATCCACTCGGATAAACCAAAGACTGATTCATATATCTTTTTAAACTTATTTTTGGACTCAATTTTCATTTCTAATCTGTGTGAATGTATGTGCATGTGTTTTATTATTTTCCTTGTGTGCAGTAGCAAATAACTCACTCATTCACTGACACAAGAAAGCTTGGTGAAATTGGCTCACTTTAAATACATTTGGACTGGGAAAAGGTATCTGCAAGGGAAGGGATTCTTTTTGAAATAATCTTGTTGTGGTCAACCAAAGGGGCTGAACATGGAAAGGAAGCCAGTTCATCCCTCCTCGCCCAGGGGCTTAACAATTTGGGGAGTGTCCAGAATTTAACAAATTGGGGCTTGTGCTACACAGAGGGGTAACAAATGTAAAACATGCACTACTGACTCCATCTAATGTGAAAGAGTTGGCATTGTTCCTCAGTATGACGACGGTATCACAAATTCTTTCTGAGTAAGCAGAGATCATAGAGCCACAAAGATGCATAATCAGAATGGACATTTGCACGGCATACAATATTTGATATATTAAAGGTGAAGATAGCATCTCTGTCAGTCCTCAAGCATTTCAACCGACATGCAGAAATTTATGTCACAACCAAGGCATTAGGAAATGCAATTGGAGCTGTACTCTCACAGTACAATCTGACCAATCACTTATTTGTCATGCCTGTTGTCGGAGACTGAATGCTAATACTTTACTGGAGAACAGAAATATAATCTGCATCTAAACTTGTGAACATTGGCACATGCATTTCTACAGTGGAAAGTTCACTTTTCACATCAATCAGCAAGCAGTGACTACATTATTGATTGCATCACAATCAGGTCCCTGATCTCTACACATCTACAGATGGTCAGATCATCTTCAGTATAATCTGAGGCTGAGTATCTCATAGGTTCATTGAGTAGCTGACATGCTTAATCTTGCTACTACTGCAGACTGCAATAGCAAAGCAACTTGTGGCATTGAAGACTATGTGATTGCAATCATTTTGCATGTTACTATGAATCTTGCTACCTGAGGTGTTGAAGGTAGAATTAGCAACAGTGTACTTACTGCAGGAACTAAGTCAGTACCTAAAAACCAACTGGCCTCATGAAATAAAGAAAGAATTGGTCCCTACTGCAGACTACACAATGGACTTGCATTGTTTGACAACATCTGCCTTGCATGCAGAACTTGAGCAGTAGAAGCGTGACAGCAACATGTTTTGCATCTTGCTCATGAAGGACATCCGTGTGTTGTTAAGATGAAACAGCGATCCTGTGAAGCAATCTGGTGGCCAGCAACTGAATTTGCTATCGACTACACAGCAAATGGCAGGAAATCATTGCAATATATACCATAACCACCGCCTCAGTCACTGACATTCTATACAAGTTTACAAAATGTGGTTTGCCAAAGACTACGACCGCAAACAATGGAGAACAATTTGTTTCCAGTCAGTTCATGGAATTCCTAGCAATTTATGGAATCAATCACCATCTGGCATTGCGCTACAGCCCACGAATTAATGTTGGCATTGAATGATTGAACAGGGTGATAAATGATAATCTGATAGCAGGTACGTCAGACGACAAAACATTTGAACAATCTCTTCATATCATAGTTCGCACAGATCGGTCCATCCCACACTCTCCAACCAGAAAGACAGCAGGTAAACTGTTGTGATAGGTCAGAAATTTCACGTCTCAATGTCCATTCTTATGCCATCACTGACATTCAATATGAATGTCAGAGCGAATGCAGAAGAAATCACCAAGCGAAAAGATAAAGCGAAAATGTACTGCATACAACAAGCAAACAGATGCAAGAGAACCACAATTTTAGATTGGAATTGTAAAATTAAACAGCCAAATCTGGACCAAATCATAGAATCCCTACAGTGCAGAAAGAGGCCATTTGGCCCATCGATGTTGCACCAACAACAATCCCATCCAGGCCTTATCACTGTAATCTCACGTATTTACCCTGCTAATCCCCCTGACACTAAGCGGCAATTTAGCAAGGCCAATCCACCTTTGGACTATGGGAGGAAACTGGAGCACCTGGAGAAAACCCACGCAGACACGGGGACGACGTGCAGACTCCACACAGACAGTGACCCAAGCCGGGAATTGAACCCGGGTCCCTGACACTGAGGCAGCAGTGCTAACCACTGTGCCACCGTGCTGCCCATATGCATTCATAATCTCTATCAAGACCAAAGCATATCAGCAGTTGCTTGGCACCAATGTTTATCTGTTGAATGACAACACTAAGTGTAACTGTAGATGTTTGATAGTGAGCAGATATTGAAGGATATTTTGAAGATAGTGATTGTGAGGATACATTTCCTTTTCTGAGGAGTGGCTTTGATATTCATCATCACAGAATGGCAACCTCAAATTCATAGATCTCAGTATAGTCATCTGAGACTTTTATATCTCAAATATTATTTCTGCACTTAGAGAAAACTGAATAGCTGTACTCTGACTTACAGGTTGATGTTTGGGATCCTTCAATTTAATATAAGGACCAGAATTCTCTGGACATTTGTGGAGAATTTGGTGTTCAGCCAAATCTCTGCAGCGAGTCGGGAGAATCCCAGCTGCAGACAAGGTCGGAGAATCTGGCCCAAGGTCTTTAGTTTTAAAAGGGGGGAAAGATGTAACCCGTTAATCTCCAGCCATTCATACCCTGCCACCACTGACAGCGAGGACAGAGAATTTGGTACTCAGCCAAATCTCCGTTCACTGCAGCGGGACGGGAGAATCCCGGCTGCGAGTGAAGTGGAGGAATTCAGCCTGTAGTGTTTAATTGTTCTGTGTTTGATTAGGTGAGTCTGTCTACAATTGATGCTCACTGTGCTTGTTTGGTTAAGCCTTGTGTTGGACTCAGAGAAAAGTAAACAAAACTATAAAAAGAGTTGCAAGGTGGAGCTGAAGCATGGGGTAGATGTTTTAAAGCACTGGAATAAAATTTGTTACATACATAGAAACCAGAGTCATCTCTGCATAGATCCGAGAAATAAAATATGCAACATTGTGTAAGTTAACACATAAGTCACATTTTGGAACATCCTAACAGTGTGCCAGTTCCAGTTTACTTAGCTCTGATATTCCTCCTCAATATTTTGGGTTTGTTTTGTTGTTTTCTGACAGCCCTTCAGTTTACAGTTTCCTGCCATTGTCAGTGGCTAAGATCCAAGTTCTGACACAATGCAAAGTTTCAATATTTTTATGATTTACACAGGCAAAGCGATTGTTCAACACATCAACACAGGAAGTAGCTCTTTGTAAGGGAATGAAATACAAAGGCAGGTAAGAGCAACAATTGCAGAAGTATATAATTGTACCGATAGAATCCACTGCAGGGATCAACTGAGAGTGGTAATTAATGGGCTGAAATCATTGTGAGAATGCAATGCCTGACTCACTGAACTAATTCACTTTTATCTTAATGCATTTTTTCTCCTCTTTTGCCTAATCTCTACTCACCTACATCTGTGAATCCTCTGATGCTCTCTGCCGCTTTAAGGTTAGATTCCTGATCAACAGTCATCTTTTCTTCATTGCTTAGGGGTTTAAAAAAAAGGGCGGCATGGACAAGTTGGGCCGAAGGGCCTGTTTCCATGCTGTAAACCTCTATGACACAGAGTTCCTCCACTTCACTAATGCTTACTGTGGTGGCCTGTAAGTTTTCCACTTCTTCTTTGAACGATGGCCCAGCAACTCCCAAACCACTCCTGTCTTCTTCCTGATTTGTTTCCACCTTGAACAACTTCTCAGTTAAGCCAACTTGCTTCCACCAGATAAAACATGTTACTTTTGTAACCATGCTGATCACAAGTACCATTTTTGTAGGGTATATTCCATTATATTATGTTCTCACCACCCAACACCACCTATTGCCTCCAAGCCTATAATTTTATGCAGTTCTAAAAATAACTGGGAAGAAGTACCTGCATCTAAGTCTTGCTTGCTCCTGCCAGGGATACTAGCTGATCTGCATTTTTGACTTTCTTTTCAGAGTTCCAACACCAATTTTAATTGCTACAAACATATTTTTCATTACTTTTCATCCATGCCATTAAGAGGCAGTGTACAAAGCCTTTCCATCTGCCCATCTTACAATGAGGAAGAAATGGGATTTAAGTGTTAGCTGTGGTGGAGTTGGTTGCACTCTTACCTCCGAGTCACAAGGTGTTGGGTTGAAGCCTCACTCCATAACTTGAGCACAAACATCAAGGCTGTCACTCCAGTGTAGTGAGCTATTAAACAAAAGCCACATCTGCGTGTTCAGATGGACGTAAAAGATCCTGTGGCACTACTTTGAAGCAGCGCAGGAGTCATTTCCAGTGTCCTGGTCAATATTTATCCTTCAATCAACATCACAAGAATAGATTACCTGGTCATTAATCAGATTGCTGTTTGTGAGATTTTGCTATGTGCAAGTTAGAAACATAGAAACATAGAAAAACTACAGCACAAACAGGCCCTTCAGCCCACAAGTTGTGCCGAACACATCCCTACCAACATTTCCTACCATTACAACAGTGACTATACTTTAAAAGTGCTTCATTGGCCATAAAGCACATGGAAACATCCTGTGACCATGAGAAACTTTATTTAAGTGCAAGTCTTTCTTTCTTTTCAATGGTTTCAGCACGGACACCTGGAAGCTGTTAGTTATGACTGTGCATAGTGAAATGCACAAGGTGCTGACACTGGGTGTATATGTCATGATATTCAGCAAGAGTGGTTAATGGAGTGTTGGCCTTTATGTCAGGAGTCAGAATATAAAGGGGAGAAATTGGTGCGTTTGTGCAGAGTCTTGGTCAGTTCCTGTGTAGCAGTGTGAACACTTAGGTCATCACAGTTAAGAAAGGATATATTGGCTTTGGAGATTTACCAGAATTATACCATGACTTAGAGTGTTACATGATGAGGGCATGTTACTTGGACTGGTTTGTATTCCCTTAGGTTTAGAGGATTAAGTGGATGACCTAATTGAGATGTTTAAAATCATAAAGGGATTCGATAGAGCGGATTCAATTTTATTACAGCAACCGACACATTATAGTTGCAGGTTCTTGCCATCAAATGATCCGATTGGATGATCTTCTGAAGGCTCCCTTGGTCCTCCAAGCTGTCATCACATTTTACATCAAACCATTTATATTGAGCCAAAGAGCCGTTGCCTGCTGCTCAGGACACAAACTTGCAATGCTTCATCCCAAGGAATTCTAAATGAATTCCAAACTGAAAAGGTGAATTATTAATTCTAATTAACTAATTCTAAAATAACTTGGTGCTATTTAGAACCAGATATCATACACATTAGCCACACCATATCACAAACATAGGTTTGATCTACCTACAGAGTTTTCAGCTTGTCCACTGTGCCACACTACCTGTAATAGGGAACTGAACTGGTTCCTGACACGTGGAAGGCCTGGATTTAATTTAGCTATCTTTTATTAATGTAACATTTTGTGTAGAGTATTAAAGAGAATAATAAACAGCAGTTTCAAAAAAATATTACTTCAAATAGGCTGTTGAAGGAGGGAGAGAAGAAACACCAACATGATGATGAATGATGGTCAGTTTTAACTTTTTACTTTGAATTCAGTGAGAGTACAAACCACTGTAGTGAAGAGGCAGGCAAACAAGGAAAGCCGCCTCCCTCTCCCAGCACTTCACTCTAACCCATCTCAGTAGCAGGCCTGAGATAAAAGTTATTTTCTAAACCTTGCCTGTGAAAAGAGAAGCACCAATTCTTTTTTCATTCACAACTTCTCTTTCATTTTTGTTTTGTATCAAATCCCACAGTGATGGAGCTCTGATCTATAGACTGAGTCTCTCTGTACTGACAGGTGTTTAACCAAAAGACTTGGATGAAAGGTCGAGGCCCATTCAGCAGGATGCCACCAAGGTTAAAAATGGATAATCCTCAAAACAGTAGTTAGGTGGCCCTAAGCTACTTTTAGAAGCCGGCAGACCAATTATTACACAATTATCTTTTAGGGAATTATACGCTATGATCTTATTTTGTCCACATCTTAATAAATACCCAGCAATTAAATTAAGCAACATATCTATTTTGTTAATATCTTATTCATTCCAGTTTGATAATGAAGGTTTAAATGTTTTTCTGGTTTGAATGCCATGGTTTCCTGCTTGGAGTTAGGAAGACAATTGTAATAAATCAAGGACTACTCGATGAGGCTTCCGTACAAAAGCTTTATTGCCAATAAATAATTAAGTATTTACACTCATAGGATCAGGCAGAGTAACAATGTGACTGTACAATGCACCAGCTGAGATCCTCCCTGACCTGGGATATGCACCCTTGCATTCAATTGGTTCAGCTTCCTGCCTCAACACTGCATAGGGTCCAGCCTGATCACATGGCCCTAAGGGATTGCCCCCTTAAAGGGCCATGCTACCACAACAATCAACAATGGTTTCATGATCATCATTAGATTTTTAATTCTAGATATTTAGTGAATTCAAGTTTTACCAACTGCCATGGTGAGATTCAAACCCTGGTCCCCAGAGCATTACCCTACGTCTCTGGATTACTAGATCAGTGACAATACCACTATGGCACCACCTCCCCTTAGTGGTGTTGTGGTAATGTCACTTGGCAAGTAATTCAGATGCCGAGGTTTAATATTCTGGGGATATGGGTTCAAATCCTATTATGGCAACTGGTGGAATTGAAATAAAATTTGTTAATAATTTCAATTAATAAATCTGGGATTGAAAGCTAATTGCAGTAATGGGGCCATGAAGCTATCATCGAATGTTATAAAAACCTATCTGGTTCACTAAAGGACTCCAGACCTGCAGTAATGTGGCTGACTCTTAACTGCCCTCTGAAATGGTCTAGCAAGCTGTTCAGTTGTTGCAACTGGGGGTGTGTAACAAACTTGCCAGTGACACCCTCCATATCATGGAAGACTTAATTTTAAAAAACTCTTCATTAATTGACTTCAATCCCTTGCATCCCACCGCATCTGATCTGTTTTGCGCCCACAACTACATCCCAACAGCATACTCACTCACCCTAAATAAAATAAGAATCAGTGGATTCCAGCATGAATCAACAAATAGTCACTTAGACCACATGTATTGCTGATGAATATTAGATGACATTTAAATAAAAATAAATAAAAGTTGGGCTGGCAGCTCCTCACAGCCGGCTGCAGCTGTGATAATGCCTCGTCACCTTCAGTAGAGTTTGCTGACTCCATTCTGTGACTGCCTGCCTTGCCAAATCAGTGACAGCCATTGACCCAAGTATGCCCCATAATCATCAGTGATCGGTCTAAAGGATACCTTGTGGCCATCTTAGGGCAACACACACACAGATTTCATCCCTGTTCCATCTGAACATATACACTCTCAGATTACATTGTAGCTTCGCCATTAGATCTCCACCATCCTCGACCCCCATTTAAAGTATTTTCCTTAAGCTAAAGAAAAACAAATTGATAAACACGGTCACTGACTCCGAGAACCTGAATAAGTCAAATATATTGAAGTTCTAGTATTTTGATGCTCAGATTCCATGTATTTCTAATTCCTGCCAAAGCTTTATTATGAACGAGGTGAGCTACATGTCCTGGCCCTAATGCCCACGTACACCTGCATAGAAGTGCAGTGCACGGGCATCTCCAGTGCTCCAAATGGCACTGCCTACAACATGATACATGAACATTCATGTAACACTGTGCCTCAGGGAAGCATTGCTTCCCAATTTTCTTTTGTCGACATTGCAACTACTGATTAGTTTAACCTCCGAAGGTGGGAAATCTTTTGGAAATAATAATCCAGGACAAAAGTAACTTGGATAAGTGTAAGGACAGCAATGCAAGAGGGGGAAGGAGTGCTGTAAAAATTGCACAGAATGGCGTCGACACCCCTGATGTCATCAAGGTGAGGCTGAATTTTCCCAGCGGCAGTCAGGAGTCGCAACAAATTCTCAAAATCAGCAATTGACAGGCACTTAAGTTCATTAATGAGGAATTAGGCCAGATTAAACAGTAAGTGTACAGGAAACACAGGGTGTTTGTGTCTCTGCAGCTGCTCTCCTAAGTTGAAAGGAGTTGGGCAGCCAACAAGACTATCTTAGAATATTGTGTTCCTGGCAGGGATCTGATGAAAGAAGGACTGAGCAGGAGGGGTGGTTTGGGCAGCGTTGCAGCAGCTATTGGCAGAGTGGTCCAGTCAGACTGGCAGTGCTCAAGTGCCATAGGCAACATTCATTCCAGAGGAGAGTTTTCCAGCTTGAAGGAGAACCTGAGAAAGGGACAGGTATGGACACACAGATCAAGACAGTAGCAACCTCCTTGTCACCTGCAGAGGCAGCTTTGTGATGCGGAAGCCTCTGAACAGGCAGCAGTGCAGGGACAACCCTGTGACCAAGGTATGCAGACAAAGGATGATTGGGCAAACTTCAGATAATAGAACAGAAGTGTTGCCGAAAACTGCAATTCTACCACTACCGAGATGTTGCGACCAATCCATCTGCTGTGATGGGGGAGGATGTGAGCACCGTGTGTAATGGTGGTCATACCATGTCAGTGACTGTTTGCCTCAGGTTCATTCCAGGGATCCACTGGAGTGGATTAACGTCATCATTGCGGTAGTGACAGATGTCCTCTTCAAGAAGGTCAACCAGTACGTACGTTATTGATCTAATGTGGACAGAGGGTCAGGAGATTCAGTGCCATTATTGCAATTCCCCAAACGCAAGGTCTCATAGACTGCACACGAGGTCACCAAGGGTCACAGAGGTCAGGCAGAGTCATTCATTAACCAGAAGGCAATATAATTCCCTCAGCATGCAACCTGTCTGTGACCACCATCAGTGGATCCTGCAGGTTTGCATCCAGGGAGCGGCCATGTCGCTAGCTCGGCCAGAATTTATTGCCCATCCCTCGGTGCTCTGGAGAAGGAGGTGGCAAGCAGGCTTCTTGAACCACTGCAGCCGCTGAGTTGTAGATACACCCATGCTATGTTTCTAGTAGTAGCCAGAACACCCAGTTCCCTCCCCTGAATCCTGGGAAGGCTCTCCTATTCACAAGATGCCTAGTGTTTGCCAATCCCGTTAGCTTAGAGATTCAACTGACTTGAGCTGAATTCAAATCAGGTCAGGTTCAAATGCAAAACAATCCAACCTGCACTGATAGAAAAGGAGGGGGAGGGGGGTGGAAAATCAGCCCCAATCTTTGCACCAGTTTTATCTGGTAGCACACGTCAATGAGAAACTGACAGCAATGTAGCTGAGGCATCAAGTGATACAGACCGTGGGTTAAGTGGTACATTCAGATTGTAGCTTATAAATTAAGTGGAAAATCCAGTATTCTCTGTCATTACAGCATAATATACTCTTACAAATTAAATAAAATCTTCACAATTGCAACAACAAGCAACAGCACTAATAATTTTCAGAATATTGTGGCGTACGTAAAAATATCTTTAGAAATTCAGCACACAAAGGAAATACATTGATTAGCTGGATAAGTTGGTGATGATTTCACAATATATGAGATCAGGAGGATTAATTACTCAGATAAATTGTTTGGTTCTGCTCAGATTCTGAAGAGTAAATGTATTGTCTGAGTTACATCACATTTAATGTGGAGTCTGAGTAACAGTCATGTGCCGCTGTGAAGTGTTTAGTGCAGTAGTCTGACTGTCAGAATGATGCCATGGGCCCTGATGGAGACTAAAACCTCCCCAGACGAACTGGCAAACCTCCCAGAAACCACTTGCTTAATTAATTCCCTGATGCCATCTCTTCAAGGTTGTAAGGTACAAGAATAAATAAGTATGAGATCTTTTAAAATGTGTAACAGTTCCTGTACGAACTTTAAGACATTTGGATAGTTTTAAGACATACTTGTACAAAGAATTTCAAAACATGTACATTTCTTGCAAACGCGCCCATGATCCGTCCATTTTTTTAAAGTATTCATTTTTTTATATCATTCATTCACAGGATGCGGGTATTGCTGGCAGGGCCGACATTTATTGACCATCTCTAATTGTACTGGACGTGATGGTGAGCCATCTTGGCAACTAAATGGCTTGCTCGTCCATTTCCAAGTAATGTACACACATTGCTGTGGCTCTGGAGTCACAGATCAATCCAGGTAAGGACAGATTTCCCCCTCTAAAGGACATTCATAAACCTAATGGGTTTTTACAACTATCTGGAAGTTACAGGGCCTGAATTATGTGCCTGTTGGTCAGTGGTTCTGGATAGAATCTGTTCTCGGGTGAGATTGTGTTTTTAGTGTGATTCCAGTGTGAAACACATCTTTTACTGGTCTGAAATTCTGGGCAAGGGCAGGAGCTTGTTAGACACCATGTCCAATGGCACCCTGGCAGAGGGCTCAAAAGCAGCAAAAGCAGCTCCCTGAAGGCTGCCAGGGACCACAGACAGATCTATCCAATTCCAGGAAGACAAGTCTGTGTGGAATAGCAATGGCATCTGTACCTGCTGGGCCTGCCAGGTGGGAGGGCAAGTCCAGTGTATACTTCCCTCCCATCCCAGGTATTCTTGAGGAGGAGGTCAATGCCAGGTTGGCATTTTGATGCCCAGGAACAGCAAGAGGAGTCGCCACACCTCACCAAGAAGGCAAGAGCAGAGGTGGCAGCCAAGGTCAGCGGCCATGAAGTGGTATGGTGCACATGGGTGCAGTGCTAGAAAAGGTCCAATGGTACGCTGTGCTCAGCAAGCATGAGTACTGAGTTGGCATGAATATTTGAGGAGATGTGTTCATGGCTGGATGCCCCCCACCCCCACCATGGTGCTCAGTGGAGTAAGAGTCTGAGTTTCAAATGTCATTGACATTGGCACCAGCCAAGGTGTTGACCTATTGCCGCTTGGAGCCACAACTCAGATGTGACCTGCCAGGTGTTCCTCAGGTGGGGTTGGCCAGGCTGCAATGGTGCTATTGGTAGAGATGGATTATGAATGTTCCTCTGTCCTTTCAGGAGAAGAGAAGCCATAAAATCTTCGAGAGGTCAAGGACATGCGGCAGCCCCCCCCCAAACTTGCTGATTCTAATGAGGTATGAGTTGGATGCCCTGAAGATGGAGTGCCAACACCCAGCCTGGTCAAGGCAAGGGGTCTCTAATGAAGTTCAGATTGCAATGCACAGATGCAAAAGTGTCAGAGAGATTAAACATTGTTTTGTTGTTTCACCTGAAATGAAAACATTAAATCTGGGATGTCCGTTGTTCATTGAAAGATGATGGCACCATGATTCTGATCTTCGTCGCCTCCCCAACCTGTCTAGCATGCACAGTAACAGTGTGATGACTGATACTTCTGACATGTCATTTTCCTCCCCTGGAATCACCATCCAGCATTGCAAGACCCTGAGGACCTTTAACTCCATAGATCCATTGCCCGTCAGATGCACCCATATCACACCCCCTCTCTGCACCAAGCATCAGTGCAGATACAAGAACCTCGGTGAGCATTAGATCATCAGCTAAAATGTCAGTGCAGAATGGGGAGGGTACAGCACACTCGCATGAGCATCTGGTGGGGGCAGAGAGTGCCCAGAGCACCGTCAGTTGAAGTTGAGAAGGGGTCTCTCGGGTTAGTATTCCTTATACAGGCAATGACCTCAGGGGGTCACTGCCAATATGAGAGATGGATGCAGCACTTAGTTATCTCTGCTACATGCCCGTCCATCACTGGTAAACAGGGGGTCCAGACCAACCTCAGGCTGGCAACCTCAGATGGCAGCTTTGTGCCATCTCGCTGGGCTCTTCTCAGAGTGTGCTGGACGGCAGCAATAATTCCTCAGCCCCTCTGCCAGTGACCATGTCATCTGATGAGGCTGTGATGATTGAGGAGCACCTTCACAGGCAGTGGTCATGCAGACTCCACCAGTGTGACTGCCAAGGTCAGCAGACTGACAGGACAGCAGGATCAGCAGGCTGCCTCCAATGCCGCTGCCAGTAAGTTGGTGGAGGGGGGGGGCTGTAGTGGGGAGGTGGATGGACAACGATGGGGTGGGGGGGGGTGTTCTGCCGTTATTTTCCCAACTTGTTTACTAGTGGGACTGTTAACACCTTATTATCTATAAGTGGCAAGAGGATATAAATTCAGCTTTTGTGTTCTTGGCCTGAGTATGCTTCATTTGTTTATGGGTGCAAAGCACGTCAATGTCTCATGTTGGATGTAAGGGGCTGTAAACTTTATTGCACAGCGACTGAGTGGATTTGTGTTCCTTGGAACTGGTCATTGCAAACACCTGGTAAGGAGGTAGGCCCCTGGCATGAGGTGGAAGCAGTGGCCTGGCAGCCTAGCTTTGAATCAAGGTCTCCTCAGTATCCCTGACTCCCTGAATGTTCCAGAAATCTACCCCCACATACTCACCATGTTCTTCCTCTTCTGATCCACCACTGGAGTCGACACCTATGGCCTGTGGAGCTGCCTCGATATCCTCATCCTCCAGTGGGTCCTCCCTTGCCAGAGCCAGATTGTGGATAGCACAGCATACAACAACTGTAAGAGACAACATTGTGGAGGATGTTCTAGTGCTCCCCCTGAACATTGCAGGCTTCTGAATCTCATCTTCAGCACACCAATGGTCATCTCTATCACCACCCTTGTGTGCCAGAGAGCTGTCATAAGCCACCTTTTCAATGGATAGCCCTTGTCATCCAGCCATCCAGCCGAGCTGGAGTGATGAACAGCCTTGGCACCTGCGATTGTTGGGGAACGTATGTATCATGGGAACTGTCAGGGTTTGCACAGACTTGCAGAAATGGTGTTCTTGTGGTAACAAACTATCTGCACGTTCATGGAATGGAAGCCCTACCTATCCACAAATGCACCTGGCTCACCCAGTGATGCCCTGATGGTCACATGGGTGCAGTCAATGGCGCCCTGGATGTGAGGAAACACTGCAATCGTAGCAAAGCCTCTGGCTCACTCAGCCTGGCTGGCTTCATCTGTCCAGTAACAAATAAACGTCATGACCCACCTGAGAAGAGCATCAGTGACCAGCTTGACGCAACTGTAGGCAGCAAATTAGATCCCCCACTGACTCCTGGAAAGAGCCAGAAGCTTGGAGGGTGAGGGTACTGTGACCTTTACAGCCACTGGCATGGGGTGATTGCCCACATGTTGGAGGCGATCTCCAGCCTAACCATCTGATATATGAAGGTCACAGTCTCCCTAGCAAGGTGAAGTCACCTTCAACACTGAACCTCTGACATGTTGAGGTAGCTGGATTGCTGCCTGTACACTCTTGCAGCAGGATAGTGGCGTCTTCTGTAGTCCTTTCCGCCTTGGACCCCCTGCTGGCCCTGCAGCCCAATGTGCCTGCGCCTCTTCTCCCACAGGTCGCTCCCTTGGAACCTGCCTGTGGACACCTGGCCTTGTCTCCCTTCTGCTCCTCTCTTCCTCTTCAGAGGAGGTCTCACCAGTGGAGTAGACGCCCCCCCATTACCAGAGAAACAGAAAGCTGCCTGGAAGGCTCCACATGGTATAAATCTTCCAGGAGCCTTGGAGACACAAGTGAGTCCTGAATTGAAGGCTAGCAATGCAAAGACTGAAGTTAAAAACAGAGATAAAGCTGTCAAATTTCACTGAGCAACCAGCAGCAAACTACTTCCTAAACTCTGCACAACTCAAAATAACAATATTCTGGGCCATTTTATCCCACCCTTGTTTGACATCATGAAGAAAACAGATTGTCTGCCTATCCATTTTTCCTGTGTGCTGAGCGTGAGATCATATGGATGCCATAAAAGTTTGCTTAACTGATGTTCTAATGACCTTAATTGTTTTTAAATTGCCAGTGGGCACGCTGTCGACTCCCGCACATGCCCGCCAACTGTAATATTGTGGAATGACATTGGAACACGCACCCAAAGTCTTCTCGCGTAATTCGCATGAAGTCTCAGCGTGAACTTCTGGCCACGATCACCGTTAATGATACTTAAGTTTCTATTCCAGCTTTGATTTATTTAATTGAATTCAAATTCCCGAGTCAGCCGGATGGGATTTGAAATCATGATTTTGGGTTCTACACCAGGCCTCTGCGTTACTAGTCCGGTGACGTAACCACTGTGCTTCGGCAACTTTTCCATTCTTCCATTATAACTGACAGTAGGATTCACGAACAATCAATGTCCAATTTGTTCTGAAATAATTATATTTAGTTCACAAATCAATACTGTGTGCCACAATGCATTTCTATTTTGAATTTTTAAACATAAACAGTTGATTTATTGTGAAGTTATGAAAACAAAATGAAATCTGTTGAGTCTAAAACCATCAAAGTCACAGCACATTGCCCCAGAAATAACCGAAGGTTACTGATGAGAGGCCCCTACTACAAGAACATTGCTTTGACTATTCATTCAAGACAAAAAAAGTAGTTCAAATAGGAAATACAACCAGAAAATGCTAAAAAAAAAACCTCAGCAGGCCTGTCAACGTGTGGAAAGAAAGACAGAGTTAATGTTTCAAATCTGCATGACTCTTCTTCAAACTTCTCTTATGAGTCTGTTTCATTTATTGGCAAAGCGCAATATGTCCTTCAGTGTCCACAGGTTATGAAACAATTGAAGCAAGTGTGTCAGGATTGCACTTGGGCATCACGTAACACTGCCAAGTGCCATCCTGACACATGCAAAACCTTTGAAGAGGAGCAACCAGTCAGAGAAGGTCCTTCCCCATCTCTCCTACCCATACAACAGCAAAGTGGAGTCTGTTGACTGCAAACAAAATTTAACTGAACGTATAGTTTGGTTAATAAAGGCTGCTACGAAAGTTATGCATCAGTTTGGGGACCCTCAGCTATCCGGCTAATGGCACAGAAGACTGTTCAGTCTTTTAGGTTTATGTCAGCTTTTTGTCAGCGTTTTTTACCACAAAGATTTGACCAAACAGACGGGGCGGAGGATCCATGCCAGAAACATTCAGTAGGTGCGTTTGACTGCTGTTCAGAAATAAAATCCCTTTCCCATTTAACTTGAGGCATGGAGGGCAGCAATTTGATCTGCTTAGAGTGCAAAAATGAAGCTATACAATTAAAATATATATTTTTTAATCCTTCTGTTGCTGTTCATTTTTCGATTGTGACTTTATCTTGATTTGTAATTTGAATGTCAGGGTTCTTTTCTTCAAGGAAGCAATTCCAGCTGGTGTCATTCTTGCCCTTGAAATTTTGGATTGATCAGCAGATCTGCTCCTTCCCACCATCCTGTAATTGCATGAATCTCGCACCGATTGCTGCAGAATAGAACACATTTGCAAATTAAGATTGAATGTCACTCGTGTATCCATCACACAATTTAGAATGGTTCCTGCCTCTCTCTGCCCCATCTCCTCTGTTAGCCTCACATCGCTCGATGAGAAATGCCAGCCACTTTCAAAATAGTCTTTGCACCGTTTGTCTTCATTAGACAGCCTTTCATGATTGAGATGCAAGAAGCTGCTTCTGACTTGTTTTTTTCCTTTTAAACTGCCTAAGCTGGTGTTTTATGAATAGCTGCCAGTTGAAGAGATCTTTCTTTTTGGATCCATCACAGTTTTTGTGACATTGGCCTCAGGATTTCTGTATGTGCTAAGTGATTTCTGAGCGAGGAAATAAAACATGAATGAGGTTTTCAAAGGAAAATGCTGCAACTTGCAGCTGGTCCAAAAATGTTAACAATTTGCTGTTTATGAACTCTACAGAAATGTCACTAGCCTCCAGTGCATTAAGATTCCCATGAGGCTGTCCTGCATTCATGTCTTTCACAATGACAATCTGGGCCTTGCCTGCAGTCTTTTGAATGGGGTATGGGGTCATTTCATTTGGTGTCTGAGGTTAAATTCTAACAATTCCATGCTGTATTTTTAAATAAATGACTGAATCCAACAAAAATGCATTTCGACAAACTCTGCGCTAAAAGTACATTTTTAATCCAAGCTTTAGTCGCAGTGCTGCAATTGTGATACATTTTTAATGTTCAATTTTCAATATGTGACCTTTGAAACTTTGCCTTTTATCTCTGGGCTTGCATTAGAGGGAACAGAGTGCTTTTGGTAAGTACACTGTAAATTTGTCCAATCTTCCTTCCCTGTCTTTAAGAGGGTTCAGATAGAGGGGCCCATTAAAAACTCCAAATATATCATGTGGAATTTACTTGTAGCCTTAACACCAGCTGCCTCTAGTGAATTAATTCCCGGCGTCTTGACTACATCTCCCAGTTCTGAGTCCTTTCATGACTGGGCCTCTACAGCAGGCAGAGTGTGCAACGTTCCGTGTCATACCAGTTCCAACACAGCCACCAAGTTGAGCTGTAATCAGTTTCTGTTCCTCTTATCTCTAGCAAAGTCTCAGTAAGCCTTTTTGAACTTTTCTTATTCCCACTGTAAGCCACCATTACCTTGCATTCCGCTGTGCATTTTTTTTCTTTCTTTTCAAGTGTGTATCCAACTCTCTATAGATTCTGCTTCCACTACCCTTTGAGGCAGTGCATTTCAAGTTGCCACAAAGTGCTTGCAAAAAGAAGATTTCAACTCCTCCTCCTACTCCTCCCCAGGTTCTTTTGCCACATCTTTGATCTGTGCTCTTTGCCGAGGGAAACAGCTTCTCCACTGTTCATCGTCATTTTGAGCACCTCTGTTAAATCTTTTCTTAAGGAGAACAAGCCCAACTTCTCCAGTCTCTCCACATAACTGAACGTTCCTCATCTCTGGTATCATTCTCGTAAGTCTCCTCTCCATCATCTTCGAGACCTTGACATCCTTCCTAAAGTGTGCGGTGACCAGAAGTAGACAGAATATTCCAGCTGAGGACTAACCAGTGATCTAGAAAAGTTAAACATAATTTCCTTACTCTGTATGTATAAGATCAAGCAAGTACTCGGGGAGTAGGAACCACAGAGAGGGAGCTTCAGTCGAGGCTCTCATTTTATGTCATTGCAGACGGGCGAGGAGGGGATTGTCAGTCTCACTAATCCCATTCATTCTCAGTATTAGTACAATGTTGTTGCTGTGAACCACAACAAACACAAAGCCATCAGAAGGCACTGTCTATCATTCGAAAGCTGTACTGGGTGACTTGTTTGATTCATCCTTGTGACCTAGGTTACTTGTGTTCCATTACTCCAGCTACATTGATTTTTGGCGCTTCACTTCAATTCATACTTGTTTCTTTTCTTGTCACCTTGTTCTGCCAACCATTTAAGTTAGTTTTACTCAGAATGGTAGCAGAGCATTTCCCTTGGGGAGTACTCCTGTTCAATGCACATTCAAGGAGGATGAGAATTTCTACAACCACAAGCAGTGGCAGCATCAGATGGCCTACCCAAGGAGTCATACTGTAAAGATGAAGTTTTCACAAACTTCATTAATGAACGCAAAGGTATTTATGAAAAAGAATTGCAGAGCAGCCTCAGGGCTGTAGCCAGCTCCCAAAATGTCTCTTTGCCGAAGAGCCTCTCTCAGCATGGGGTGCTGAGTGCTGATTGGTCGCACAGGCCATGTGACCCTTACTCTGCTGTGTTACCCTTCAATGGACAATCACCAATTTGTCATGCCTGAGGAATTGTGACTTCACTGCTTAATCTTCTGGACAGAGACATTTGGGGAATTTTGCCATGTCCTGCAGTCAGCCCTCCAAATCTACTGAACTGACACATGGCCATGAAAGACACAGCTGTCTTGAGCCTTTATGTCACTAGCTCAGAGCAGACTACCATTTGCAATAATTGGAAGTTTAGACAATATGCAATGTACTGAGCATACAACAGATCAATGATATATTGTTTGCAAGGGCTAAAGTCTTTAATGAATTTATGAAGGGTCAATGAAGAGCCTCGATGAAGATATAACTTGAATATACAATTGAACTGCTGAGACAATCAAGAATATATCCCCAAAAATGAGTTGATTGAGGTTGGGTAGATTATAAAAATGTTTTCAAATCTCAAACCTGAATATAAATCAACTTGAACCCTTTCACTTCCAATATTAATGAAGGCAGTAAGGGTAAACAGATGATTAACCTGATCCCAAGAGCAGGCTTATCATATTTTAATGAGACGGCATTGGGAATTTTATGTCTCTTTCAGACTTAACTATGTCTGGCCAGGTTTCCTGCGCTCTGGGCAGCTCGAGGAGTTGTGAAAGAGGTAAGTGTCTTTCCAGCACTGCTTGTGATCCAGGAGGAGCAGGATTGTTTCCTCCCAATTTACAAAGTTAATATGCTTCAAACCTCCACCCCCTTTATAACTTTACCAAACACCCCTCTCTAGTATCGCCAAACCCAGGCCACCACATCCCCTCCCCACTCAGGACTACAGACCCCCTCTCCTCCACCACCTCCTCGGGTTTGGACACATCCCAAAGATGTGGACTTCCTCCCCCACCGCACTACTCCAGCAGCAGATACTTGACCCATTCTGGACCAGTGGGAATTTGATACATGAGGGGAAATGAGGTGCTTTAGGTAAGGTGTATTGAAAGTAGTAAAGTGTGCTGAATGGGGAATTGGGTGAAGGGCCGGGAGGAGATGCTATATTTCTTCTATACTTTTTCAGCCTCCTGTATTTGATTTCCCTATAGGTCCAGCAGAAGGAACAGATAAATCTGTTGTAATTGGTATTATTAGAAACTCTGGGGGCTATCTTACCAAAAACATTCTAACTGCCAAATGACCATGAAAATGGGAGAGAATCACACTCATTTTTTGGGTGAACATCCAGGCACAATCTTATGGCACTTAGAAAAAAAAAGAGGCAAAGTGTGATTCTCGCCAGTAGGGTGAGTGGACGGAGTCTAACCACGCCAGGAAGCTGGCTGCTAACTGTTAGAGGGTGCTATTGCACATGTGCCCAGTTCTCCCAGTGCACTATGTACAAAAATACATAGTGTATTGGGAGATTGTCACTCCCCCACTCCCACAGACATCGCACCCCACCCACCCAATCTCGACCCCCTTCCCGTGCAATCACCGCCCCCCGATTCCTCCTCCAGCCAATTGCTGCTTCCATTCACCAACCCCCCCCGCCCCCCCACCAGAGGTTCACCGCTCATGTTCACCCCCATCCCCCCACCCGGCCAATCGCCACCCCGGAAATTCCCGATGCAGAGTAAGCAGCTCCCTTTCACGTCCAGTTCCTTCACGCCCTGCCCCTTCCATTAGGCCCTACGTCCTCCCCTTAGGCCCCACCTCTTGGCACTCCTTGGCACCCGGTGGGGTGGCATGAAACACACCGCGGGACCCCTGGAATCTCATTTTAATACATTAGCATGTTATTAGTGAGCACCGTCTCCGGGACTTCACCATCCTCACCGAAATTTCAGTGTGAACCTGTCATGGGGGTTTTCTCAGAGATGTAAAAGTGAGTATAGCCACCGGAGAGAGAGATACGGCCAGGCAGTGGCCTGGGAATGCCCCCTGACAGGTTGGCATTGACAGGTTGGCACGATGTCCATGCACACATGCTCACATCATCCCACCACAGGGAACCTGGGAACCTGCCACAGAGCGTTGCCATCAGCGAGACATTTAGCCTTATGTTTCCAAACCTAAACAAGGGCAAGTGTGAGGACATGAAAACAGACTGGCTGAAGTGAATTTGCAAATTAGGTTAAGGGATAGGTCAATAGAGATGTAGTGGCAAACATTTAAGGGGATATTTCAGGATACACAGAATAGATACATTCCTACAAGTAAAAAAAAACCCCAAGGAATGGACACACCATCCGTAGTTAACTAGAAAGGTTAGGAGTAGTATCAAACTTAAAATAAAGTACATCATTGTGAAAAGATAGGCAGAAAGACAAAAGATTGGACAGAATATAAGGAACAGTGACGGATGACTAAAGAATAACAAAAAGGGAAAATTAGAGCACAAGAGAAAGCTAGCCAGAGATATAAAAACAGATGGTAAGAGTTTCTACAAATATTTTACAAAGAAATGAGTTAACAAGCGATCCTATGGAAAGTGGGTCTGGAGAATTGATAATGGAAAACAAGGAGATGGCAGATGAATTAAACAGATAATTTGCATCAGGATTCACTATATTGGATAGATGTAACATCCCAGACGCAGCTATAAACCAGGAAATGAAGGAGATGGAGGAACTCAAGAGAATTACAATCAGCAGGGAAGTGGTACTGAATAAATTGTTGGAGCTCTAGGCTGACAAAAGTCCTGATTGACTTCATCCTAGGACCTTAAACGGTTGAGGACTCTGGGTCTGTACTCGTTGGAGTTTAGAAGGATGAGGGGGGATCTTATTGAAACTTACAGGATACTGCGAGGCCTGGATAGAGGATGTTTCCACTAGTAGGGAAAACTAGAGCCAGAGGGCACAACCTCAGGCTGAAAGGACGATCCTTTAAAACAGAGATGAGGAGGAATTTCTTCAGCCAGAGAGTAGTGAATCTGTGGAACTATTTGCCGCAGAAGGCTGTGGAGGCCGGGTCATTGAGTGCCTTTAAGACAGAGATAGATAGGTTCTTGATTAACAAGGGGATCAGAGGTTATGGGGAAAAGGCAGGAGAATGGGGATGAGAAAAATATCAGCCATGACTGAATGGCAGAGCAGACTCGATGGGCCGAGTGGCCTAATTCTGTTTCTATGTCTTATGGACTTATGGTTTTTAAAGATGTGGCTAGTGAGATAGTTGATGCACTGGTTTGAATCTTTGCAACTCGCTAGATTTGTGGAAACTTCCATTAGATTGGAAGATAGAAAATGTAACTTCTTTGATCAAAAAGGGAGGAAGATAGAAAACAGGAAACCAGAGACCAATTAGCTTAACATCTGCCTCAGGGAACATGTTAGAAGCTGTTATTAAAGAAGCTATAGCAGGGTATTTAGATAGGTACAAGGTAATCAGACGGACTCTATATGGTTGCGAAAGGGAAATTATGTTTTGGAGTTCTTTGAGGAGTAATGTGCAGTGGATGAAGGGGAACTAGTGGATGTACTGTACCTCGATAGTGTGCATTTAATATTGTGCCACATCAAAGTTTATTGTGGAAAATAAAAGCTCATGGTATAGGGGGTAATATATTGGCGAGGATAGAAGATTAGCTGGCTGAATGGAAGTAGAAAGTATGCATAACTTGATCCTTTTCAGGTTGGTTAGCAATTTGTAATGAGTGGTGTGTCACAGGAATCAGTCCTGAATCCCCAACAGTTTACAATTCATATAAATTACTTGGATGAAGGAATGGATGGTATCGTTGCCAAATTTGCTGATGATACAAAGATAAGTAAGAATTAGGTTGTGAAGCAGTCATAAGAAGACTACAGAAAAATATAAATAGGTTTAAGTGAGTGGGCAAAGATTTGGCAAATGGAGTTTAATGTGGGAAAATGTGAAATGGTTTATTTTGGCAGGAAGAGTAAAAAAAATGCATTATCCAGACAGTGAGAGATTGCAGCTGAACTTTGGTGCCCATCTACAGGATTATTTAGATAGGTAACTTTCCTTTCAGCTATAAGGGCACTTTTGATGGATGCCTGCCCCTTTAAGCTGCTGTGGACCTTTAAACCTGGCAGCAGCATACGAGTCTCCTGTCCCCAAAGCTCCAATGCTGTGGCAATATCATTGTCTGGAATGTCCCTCAAATATGTGGGCAGTGCAGATCTGACAGATGCAGACTGCAATTTGTCTGAATTCTGTTTGAAATTTAATTAGAGCAGGAAGCTAGGCTATTATTCCTGAATATATTGATTCATATTGCACTGTGAAAATCAAAGAAATCAAGGTCAGTGCTGCAGCACTGTTGAAAGAGTTGGAATTTTCAGTTCACTGATGTTGGGTTTTGGCAACATACAGCAACGAAAGGGAGGTGTTTATAAATGCGAACATTTTAAATCCTCTTGTGTTTGACCTTGAGTTTGAAGCAGCATTGCTGGTTTGCCAGCTTTTTAGAGTTACAAGCACAACAAAAGCAGTTTCGAAAGAATCATTTATATTGCTGTTCGGGTCTGACCTGAAACCAACAAAAGCTGTTAGAGAAGTTGGCCTTGATTCTCCATTTGAACATCAGCCCAAACAAAAGCATCTGGCTGGCTCGCAGCGTTGTGACCTTGTGCATGCGTTCAGGGTCAACGCCATTTAAATAAAGTAAATGTCAACTCCAGCTGTGGAAAACAGATGTATTTCGGAGAATCTCTTTCATCGTGTGAGACGCGAGATTGAAAGGTCGCTTCATGGGGCAAGCATCATGGATCGTCCAATTTGGAGCACAGTAAGTCCAATAAGGTTGATTTTAACTTGGGGCATATATGGACAAATTACTGCAGGAAGCACATTGTGTTACTATTGTGAGGGAGACCTTAGCCGTTTAGAGGCCCTGTATCAGTGCTGCAGGGTTCCAATTGGAGATGGTATAATATCGTACTCATGAATGAGGCACGCAGGAGCAAGTAACAGTAACAAATACAAGAAGGCTTCACACAGGCTGGAGTTTTCTTTGTACATTCAGGAGAAGCATTCCTGCAACACATAAGCTGCAGAAATGTACAAGTTTTTAAAAAAAACTGCAGATAGCCCCATTATAGTACACTGACTAGAAATGCACACAGTTCTTCAAGTGGAGTTGAACCAGTGCTCAAAATTTACAATCACCTATTGGGACTTATGTTCTATTTTTCTGGCTATACATCCTAAAATCTTCACTCTAACAAAGGGTCATCCTGACTTGAAACATTGGCTCTATTCTCTCTCCACAGATGCTGTCAGACCTGCTGAGATTTGCCAGAATTTTCCATTTTGGTTTCCAATTCCGGCATCAACAGTATTTTACTTTCAACTTCAGTTATTGTCTGAGTGACCTTGTGTGGTCCCCAGTTAATTCAACCACTCAATATTGGTGGAATGGATAGTGTGTAGGCAATGCATTTTCCACCCATTTGTACTTCAAAATTAAATTGGACATTACAGGAACCCACTATGCTTATTACAAGACGTCTCTTATTTGAAACAGTAAGTAGCTCTGTGGCTAAATATCAGAAGATCCAGCCGAAGCTAGCACGCCAGTTTCAATGGGGTCCTGTGCAATTTCATACTGCTGACACAGGAGCACTTCAAATTGGACCACATGTCTGTATGAGAACATTTGTTCCTCAAATGGAGCCTCAAACATTCTTCAGAAGAAAAACAGGCAGACAACGGAAGTGAGCACCATAGGATTCCAGGAGAGTATTCCGGTAATGTTGGAGGAGATGTCTTAAAATACATTCAAATCTTACATGAATGCTGATTTCACCTCAGGGTCAACTGCACACCAACCTTCACCTGCAATTGTTCCTTCTTCACATTCAGCAAACCAAAACAAATCTTCCTGACTAAAGTAGCTCTATGTACATGAATGGACATACACTTCGGCATTACTGCATGACACCTTGGCAATATTTTATATTCATCATGAAGGTGAAGGTAGCACATAACAGCAGAGAGGTAGTACTTACAAGAACAAGATATCCTGAGCATTGAACCCCAAAACTCCTTCGGAGGAGTTACGTCAATCCTTATCAGGGAGATTGTAGAAAATGGTGGCGATGGGAATGTTGGAAAATTGCTGCAAACTGAGAGATCTTAAAAACCTATTGCTGCTCACTTTAACTTATCGACTGGAAAGTTAGAGATGTTGGGCGGATTTTAACCGGTTTGCCCCGTCTACCCATGGGCGGAATGAGCTGGTAAAATTGCACAAGAGCCTAGAAATCAGGGTCGTGCCCAATTTCTCGACTCTTGCGATCTGACCAGAACCAGATTTCGGGCAAGGTCTTGCCTATTTCCAGCGAGAGGCTGAATAATTTATTTAAATCTTCATTTACATGTGTTTAGTGACCCCGGCACTCAATCGTCGGGGCTCATTTGCCGTTATGGTCTCACTGGGAGAGGTTCTCTTCGGCGAGGAAAACACTTGCTCCCCATGAACGGGGAACAGTGGTGTTGGCCTTGCCGGTGTACCAGAGGCCATTGAGGCCCCCCCTGGGAGGCCAACAGCAAGGGGGGAATACCCTATAGGCAGTACCAGCCTGGAAGTGCCAGGGGATATGGGGCAGGTCCTGAAGGGGGAGCGGCCTGGAGGGACGGGGCTAGGACGGGGCAGTCCAATCGAGGAGGGAGGGGGCCTACTGCGCACTCTGCAACAGATTGTTGAGGGGGAGGGCGGGGGGGGGGCCCGCTGTGCACTTTGCAGTTGCGATTGATGTGGGGGGGGGTGGGAAAGGGGGCCTGTTGCTGATCTGTCTACGATTGTGGTGGGAACTGGGGGGGGGGGGGGGGGGGGGGAAACGTGATCGGTCTGGGTGGCAGGGGGCAGCAGGGACTACATTTTCGGGTGGTGTGGGGCTCATGATTGGCCGCAGGAGGGCAGGGGTTAGTTCAGGCTGGCTCCAGCAGCAGAGTCCTGACTGCTCTCTCTCTCTCTCTCTCCCTCTATTGCACATGAGCAATAGCTCCCGCTGCTGCTGGCTTAGCAAATTAAGCCCTGCCCATTGCCTGTAGTAGCTAGAAACCGTCTATCCCATTTTCTCACACACTATATGCACAAGATTGGGTGTAAAAGCTCACCCAAAAAACAGATTTGCAACTCTCCCATTTTCACGCTAACTAGACACTTAGCATTTTTCTCATAAAATTCCGCCCAGTGGCTTTCTCTGCCTTTTCATCTTTCTCTCTTCAAAGCAAGGACACAGCATCTGAACACTTCACAATACACAAAGTTACATATGTTAAGCATATCATTTATTCTTTCATGGAGTGTGAGCTTCATTGACAAGGCCAGTATTTGTTGCTGACCCCTCATTGACCTTGCCCAAGCACCAACCTCTATCAATCCACCCTGGAGAATTAGAAAATGAGCTGGAGGGGAATGTACTTGGTGACATACACAACATTAGTGAGTAGGAGTCACAGCTTCAAAGGATGAGGAGCCTGCTGGGCATTTTATGTTCTGCTTGGGATAACAAGTCTGTTGTTTCGACATAATAAGATGTGCTTGATAAAGGAGGATACTTCCCGATCATCAGGCATTTGTTCAGTCATTGGGGACTGTCCCAATTGTCACACTGCATATTCTGGCTCAGAAAAAAATAAGTTATCAGTCACATGTTCAACATCAACTGAGTGACAACTCCAGATCTGCATCCCCTATTGTGAAACGGCCAAGCAGTTCCAGTTTCAAAGATTGGGGATCAATTTAAGAAAATTGATCCACTGATATCATTGCTGCCATTAGGATTGCTCTCAGGTCAACCAGTGGCTATGATGGGACAGTGTGCGGGAGACTGGAGTGGGCATGGATGGTAAATTTGTTACTTAGTATGTTAACACATCTAAACAGCCCTACCAGCACTGTTCAATGCTTAGAGATGTGGAAGAATGCTTGTGGAATCAAGTTGAACATTGCAGTGGGTCCGCCAGCACTAATTCATCAACAAGATTGTGTATTTATATAGTAGCTTAAACACAACATGCATCCCAAAGATATTTCACAAGAGTATTATAAAACAAAACTGACACCAAGCCATGTAAAGCTATATGAGGAAGATGACCAAAAGCTTGGTTTAAAAAAAGTAGGTTTTTTATGGAGCAATTTAAAAGGTGAAAGAGGGTGATAGAGAGGTGGAAGTATTTAGGGAAACATGTAGGGATGGAATTCCTAAAGATAGTCATCTGGTGTTTTCCCAGAAACATTGTGCAAAAGCAAAGTTTCGTCAATAGGACCTGAACTGCTCCATGCCTACAGTGTGTGCTGTCTACAAGATACACTGGAGCAATTCACCAAGGTTTCCTCACAATACTTTCCAAACCCATGAGCTCTATCACTTAGAAGAACAGCGGCACCAGACAACTGAAAATGCCATCAACAAGTTATGCGCCATTTTGATTGAACATAGAAATCATTCCTTCCTTGTTACTGGGCCAAAGTCCTGACACACCCTTCCCTTCCTGATAGCACCTCGAGAACACCTTTGCCACATAGAAAGCAGTGCTTCAGAAAGAAGGCCCACCAGAGGTTTTTAAGTTTAAGTTTAAAGTTTATTTATTAATATCACAAGTAAGCTTACATTAACACTGCAATGAAGTCACTGTGAGTCGCCACACTCCAGCACCTGTTAGGTACATTGAGGGAGAATTTAGCATGGCCAATGCACCTAACAAGCACGTCTTTCAGACTGTGGGAGGAAACTGGAGCACCCGGAGGAAACCCACACCGGCACGGGGAGAACGTGCAAGCTCCACACAGACAGTGACCCAAGCTGGGAATTGAACCGAGGACTCTGGCACTGTGAGGCAGTGGTGCTAACCACTGTGAGGCAGTGGTGCTAACCACTGTGCCACCCTGATGGGGTGCTGATGGATGGAATCACCTGAGTATAAATGTGCGCACATGGTATCCTGGATGTGACAAGTCATGACTCCTGGCTGT
Organism: Mustelus asterias; assembly: GCF_964213995.1. Classification (NCBI taxonomy): domain Eukaryota; kingdom Metazoa; phylum Chordata; class Chondrichthyes; order Carcharhiniformes; family Triakidae; genus Mustelus; species Mustelus asterias. Next base: position 60,438,043 of record NC_135816.1, read on the forward strand.
AGAAGGTCGCCTTGACTGACCAGGAGGAACCTTGAAACTTACCTTTCTGGATCAGATATCAGAGACAGATGACATGGACAGAAAGCAGACCACCATCTCATATTTTAAATAATGAGTGATGCACTATCAATCGAGTCAAGACTAGTTGTGAACAAGACAACTAGGCTTTTATTAGCAAGAACTTGGAGCCATCCCTGTCGGAGATCTGGTCTGTACTGAAGGTTGGGGGAGGAGCCACCACCTTTATACCCAGACCAGGGGGAGGAGTCTTGGGCGGAACCGACAGGGATGTGCCACATATACAGGTAATAATAAATACTAACTAACAGTGGTTAACCACCACCGATAACAGATAACAGTCGTTTACCACAATGAGGTTGCACCTAAAAGAAACATGTGGTAATGTAGTGGTTCTGTTACCAGACTGATATTTTAATGGGCATGAATACCTCAGCATGGCAGTCTGAGGAATTGAATGCTCTGACAAAAATTCAGGAATTCAAAGAAAAATTGGGAATCAGTAAATGTGGCCATGAAGCTGTCAGATTGTTATAGGAAGAAAATCTCATGTCCTTACCAAATCTGGTCTGTATGTGAATAGCAAAGTTTTGTTGTTGTATCAGACCACTACTTAGTGAGGTGAGAAGGTGCACCATCATGTTTTCAATGCAACTAGGAATAGGCAATACATTCTTGTCAGTAATGCCCACTTCCTGAATTTAATTTTAAGTTGCACAGTGTGACCAAGAAGTACCACAGTTTAGGAGAGGAACTGTAGCATTGGGCTGTATATCGATGGGAGTCTTGCTCACCAGTAGGAGAACCAGTGGACAACCCCATAGGTTCTTATTTACATGGGAGATCCCTGACAGATTAGCCACCTTTGGGCTTCTCCCTGTGATTGAGATCCCTGGCAGCAAAGGTCCAACCTGCAAAGAGCTGACTTCCAATCAGAGATTGGTAGCTACTTGTTGCGTCACACCAACCGGAGGTCAAGGTTGACTCAGGGACCCCAAACTAAATGTGACTGAGGGCAAGTGGGGACCACAGCGTGGGGATCACAGGAGAGTAGGACACTTTCTTGTCAAACTGGGTTGTTTACCCGACACAGGGGCACCTTAACACTTTACTTGGGAGGGAGGTATTTGACCTATGTGCCTCCAGCACCTACAGGTATGGCTGTTGGGTACACACCCAGAGATCAGTGTGGCAGCACCTGATTGGACTCTATCAATCAGGGTGATCAAACCCTGATCGCTTGATTGGCAATAGCCAAAAAGGGCATGAAACCATTGAGGTATAAAAGGTGCTGCACAACAGAAGAATCTCTCTCTCCCCAACGAATGAACCACAACGGTGACCATTGCCAGCAACGATCAGCACGAGGAGAGCCACCATACCAAAGAAAGAAGGAAAACCAGAGCCAGAGTGTCAGACCAGACCGAAGGGCCAGACTACGCAGAGAAATACGTAGACCAACATGTAGATAAAGGCCAATATCTGCCTGGGTACTTGCCAGTCACGCAAAAGTTAAGTCAAGGTCTAGTATTGGACTTGAACTTTAGTATTCTGTAAGATAATTTAGTATTGATTGTGTGGGTGGTTAATAATTGTGTGTGTGAGAATAAATATTACTGTACTAACAAGAAGTCTACTCACAATTCTTTGTCCACCGTATAAGGGTTAAAACAGGCTGTGCGGCAGCCGCAGTGACAGGTGTCTGAGGGAAGGGCTGGGGGTGACGTTCAGTGGCCCGCCCTTTTCCCAATGCCAGGTTTCCAATCTGGCACAGAGCATGTGATAACGAGGGATTCCAACCCCATACACCCTTCCTCAAACTCTCACCCCGAGAGCCTGCCGGAAAATCCAATTGGAATTGCTGGAAGACTTTCTGAGGATGCAGCTGCGTGGCTCCCGTTAAATCCATGAGGCACCACCACATTTGCAGTAGCCTCAGAGGTTATGGATGTCAATGTGCCTCATTAATGAGTGGCTACTGCTGGCAGCTGGAAATCCCACATCAGCCCCTTCTACCCTCCAACTTAATCAGGGGAGCTTCTCCCACTGCTGGGGACCTGACTCACCTGCGATCAAGTGGGCCCAGCCACCCCCATTCATTTGGGCTGCATTAAATGCAGCCTATTATAACTGAAAGGGGAGGAAGTGGAGAGGGTGAAGAATGAGTAGAAAATCAGAACCAGAAGAACGAAAGTTCATGTGTCCGGAGAATATTCCTTAGGTAGACTGGAGCAAAGATGTGAAGAAATTTAAAAGCAAATCCTAGAAAGGCTTCATTGAAGAGCAAATGAATATAACTGTCCAAATCATAAATTCAAATGCCGAGGTCACCTATAATCCTTAACTTCACAATAAATACAGCATAAAACTGAGTTCTGAACACAGTCTTAGAGGGCCCGATTTTACCAACAATTTGCGCCCGTTTTCAGGCGCGAAATCGCGGTAAAGTCGGGTGTGAGGCCTTTATCGCGATCTACACCCGCGTCCGCGCAGATCGCCACTTTACCGAGACCCGTGAAGGGCGGGGATCCGTTCCCCGCCCAAATCGGGGGCAACGACTATTTAAATGCATTTGCATGCATTTAAATTAAATTAATGAACTGCCCGCCCAACTCTATCAGCATTTCCCCCTTTACCACCGCGTTCGCCGATCCGGAACCGCGCTTTTAGGGACCGGCTAAATAAAAGTCCGAGTCGGGTGCTCCAGCCTCTGAAGAGTGAGTTCAGAGCGTCCAACGGCTCTCTGACACAGACCAGTGGTGGGGGGGAGGAGGGAGGCAGGTCAGATCATTCTGTGGTTGGAGGGGGGAGGAGGGGAGTGAGGTCAGATCGGTGTCTGTTTGTGGGGGGGGACGGGGGGCTGGGAGGAGGAGGTGGGTCAGATGTATCTCTGGGGGGGTGGGGGGGGTGGTGGGGAGGGCCAAATTGTGTCTGGTGTGGGGGGAGGAGGGCTGATCGTTGTTTGGTGGTGGGGGGGGGGGGGAGGCGGGTCAGATGTTCCTCTGGAGCGGAGGGGGAGTGAGGCCAGACCATTCTCTGTGGGGGGAGGGAGGGAGTGAGGCCGGATGGTTGTCTTGGGGGGGGCGGGGGGAGGGCGGGAGGAGGGAGGTGGGTAAGGTGCATCTCGGGGAGGGGGGGCAGATGGATCTCTGGTGGAGGGTGGCAGATGGAGCTCTGGTGGGGGGGGCAGATGGATCTCTGGTGGGAGGGCAGGGGGGTCCGCTGCCACTCAGTGGGCGATCGTTTGTGGGGGGAGAGGGAGGCAGGGGTGGCGATCAGTCTGGGTAGTGGGGGGGGTGAATAAGGGGGTACACACATATCACTGTCCCCCTCATCCACCACCCCCTGCTACCCAGACCGATCACCACCCCTGCCCTCCCCACCAGAGATCCATCTGCTCCCCCCCACCAGAGATCCATCTGTGTGTCCCCCCCCCCCCCCCCCGCCCCGAGATACACCCTTGCTCCCGCTTGTCACTCCCGGGCCGCTTTCTCTGCTTTCTGTGGCTCGGGTTGCGATCTGACACGGGCACGCTTTTTCCAATTTTTTTCTAACTGCGCATGCAATGTTCAGAGCTCTAATCGTTCCGGCAGCGCGAAGCCCGCTCAGAGCGCGAATCGGACTGGAGGTGGCTGAGAGTGTATGGGGGCTCCTGAAAGCGGATTTCTAAGTCGGATCTGTACTACGCCCAGATTCGGCACTTAGAATGAAAATGGTAAAATTGGGCCCAGAGTGTTAGGAAGAAAGAGATGGTTTGGTAATTTCTAATGGTGCGGTTAAAATTTAAGTACATTGGTGTGAATGTTGGGCTTAGGTCTGTGACTGGATGACGTTAACGAAGGAAATGTGAGGCCAGGTATAGGGAATAATCCTACAACAGTGCATTTCACACTGAATTCAGTATAACTTAAACAGAATTATAAAATGTTCCGTTGCTCGGAGAGAGCAGAATGTCTCAAAAGTTCCATCCAATATTAGAGTTTAACAATGATTCAGAATTCAGTGAACAGCGTTTTGCAGGTGCACTATTGCATATGGGCACAGAGCTCGACTGGCATTGGGTAGGTGGTGCCAGGGGTGCTGACATCTTGCCATGAAGATGGTGAGTTGAGGTAAGTACGTAATATGTCAGCATCTCCCCTGCTGGGAAATTTTGCTTTTACACTTGAGAGCAAAATGTCAAAATGATTTCCTGAATACATTTTACAGTCAACAGTGGTCAAGCAGTACTTTTCTTTTATCTTCTCAGATAATCCTCTAAATCGCCAATCTCGGCTCTTCTTCATACTTGCATCTTTTCAATATTATTAGTTCATCAGCTGTGTCAACATATTCCCCCTGAGTTCTAAATTGCCATTTCCATACTGAAGCTTCTACACAGAACCACTGACCTTCTTTAAAATCTAGCTCATTGAACATAGATCAGTGTGGAATTACATTGCAGTCCCACCTCGAGTTCTACAGGGATGAAGTTTTCAGTGCCACATGCAGTCACACTGGGAGTTCTGTCGCCATCTTCAAAGGGCGGCCAGCATTTTTTTGAATTGTTGTTCCTTCTGCCAGGAGGTCAGAAGTGGAGATTCCCATTAATGATGACACAATGTTCAGCAACTCCTCTGACACTGAAGCAGCTCATGTCCAAGTGCAGCAAGACCTGGATAATATTCAGGCTTGGACTGACAGGTGGCAAGTAACATTCACACCACACAAGTGCCAGACAATGACCATCTCCAATGAGAGAGAATCTGACCATCGCCCCTTGATATTTAATGTCATTACCATTGCTGCATCCCCCACTATCAACATCCTGGGGGGTTACCGTTGACCAGAAACTGAACTGGACTAGCCATATAAATATTGTGGCTACAACAGCAGGTCAGAGGCTTGGAATCCTGCAGTGAGTAACTCACTTCCTGATTCCCCAAAGCCTTTCCACAATCTATAAGGCACAAGTCTGGAGTGTACTGGAACACTCTCCCCTTGCCTGGATGAGTGTAGCTCCAACAACATTCAAGAAGCTTGATACCATCCAGGACAAAAGCAGTCTGCTTGATTGGCACCCCATCCACAATCATTTAGTCCCTCCACCACGAACGCACAGTAGCAACAGCGTGTAGAACAAACAGTGGGTGTAGTTCCTTTACTGTTCATAGCAAAATCTGGGAGGACACAGTCTGTGACTTGGCTGCTACCATTGCTGCTCTGAACTGCATGAGATGACTGTGGCCTGTTTCTTCATCAGATCCCTCCCTCTGTGCAAGATATGGATAAATGTCTGGCTTCTGCTCAACACTACTGGCAACAGCAAGGCTAAAGATCAGAAACCCAGCCTGCTAGCATTGTTTTGGCTATAGAAAAGTGAATACTTTACTCAAGATCAGCACTGATGCCAACAGGACAAACTGATGCTATCGCCACAGCAACGCCAGAAGTGAACAGTAGATAGAAAATTGACTATGGATCCTTTCCAACTCAACTATTCCCAGCCAGTATCCCTTAGTTTTCCAAAGAACAATTCATTTGCTTTTACCTTCCCGTCTCCACGTTGATAATTTAAAAATCTCAGAAGCAATTTTAAAAAGCATTAGAAAATGCACGTCTCATATGGAGAAAATGTTCCCAATTGTTGGGGAGTCCATAAAATATACAACGGTCGCTAATTAATCAAATAGGGAATTCAGGAGGAACAGAGATTAGTCTGACTGTAAAGCGCAATACTATAATGAGTAGTTGAAGTGACTAACATAGATACATTTAAATTGGGCTGATGGTCCTGTTTCTGTGCTATTCATATCTGAAAATGGAAAAAAAGCCCTTTCTTTATAAATGAACCAGGATTAATCCATTAATGTACTTTATCTGAAAAAGGAGATAACGTACCTCTGAGTTAAATGACTGAATATATTAACACACATACTGTGAGAGAGGGTAAGGTTTAACAAGGTGTAAATTCTGAATAGAAAATGCATTTCTTTTGAAAAGAGTCTTCCGCCATGCCATCTACAGTCCTCAAATTTCATGAATTATATGTTTCTACTTACATGGATTCAAATAAAACCATATTTACAATATCTGTTGTAAAATGAGTTTGTTTTAAAACAGCACAGTGTAAGGCACTGGCTGTAGAAGTAGAGAAATTACTGGACAGTTCGTTTATTACGTGTTTACTCCTGAAGCACTTTGATAACTTTTTAATGTTAGTTTTCCTTTTCTGGAAAGAGAATATTTTTATTGTTACTGTAAAATATTAACTGAGGACGTCAAGGGGAGAAATGTGGCAACATGTCCCTTCAAGGAATGCATTATCAGGACTCACATGACCCACCGGGCCAATCATGGTGAGGAACGCAAATTGAGAGTGGGAGCATGGGCTTTCTGGCAGTTAAGAGTCCAGGAGTCATTGAGTATGGAAGCATTCTTATCTCTGTGTTGTAGATAGTTATTTTCTCCAAAATAAACCCCTGTTTTTATCTGCCTTATTGGTTGTCAGTTTCTCACAGCTCCTACAAAGGTAAAGCTGATTGAGTACATATGAACATGTCAACAATGATTGACAGGTGGAGGACCTTTGATACTTGACAGGTGAAGAAAAAGAGAAATATGTTTATCGGGTTAGATAAAGAGTTGGAGGAAGCTGGTGCAGATCAAACACCACCATAGACCAATTGGGTCAATTGGGTAATGCTGTAAAATTCTACGCAAGTTCTATAATAGAAAACCTTAGGTTTGTATACCAAATGGAAATGACAAATGGTTAAAAGAACTTTCTACAGATTCCATCACATTTTCCTGAAATGGTTATTGTAGGTGCCTGGAGGGTCCAAGTAACATAGTTTAAGATTGCTGCAGACATCTTTACCAATACATTATGACATTTTATAAGGCAACATTTCTCCCTTTATGTCAATGGTAAAAAATGTTCAACTGCACTTTGGGCGGCACGGTAGCGCAGTGGTTAGCACTGCTGCTTCACAGCTCCAGGGACCTGGGTTCGATTCCCGGCGTGGGTCACTATCTGTGTGGAGTTTGCACATTCTCCCCGTGTCTGCGTGGGTTTCCTCCGGGTGCTCCGGTTTCCTCCCACAGTCCAAAGATGTCCGGGTTAGGTTGATTGGCCATGCTAAAATTGCCCCTTAGTGTCCTGAGATGCGTAGGTTAGAGGGATTAGCAGGCAAAATATGTAGGGATATGGGGGTAGGGCCTGGGTGGGATTGTGGTCGGTGCAGACTCGATGGGCCAAATGGCCTCTTTCTGCACTGTAGGGTTTCTATGATTTCTATGAAGGCAGCCAGTCAGATGTTAATGCATCAATTTGAGAGTAGGCACTTTAACAGCATAGGTTTGTGTTGCCTGAAGCCTGGTTGTTGATTTCTCAGGCAAGTGGTCAAGTTATTAAAGGCCATGAGGGTTTTAACTGTTGGTGTAAATATATTATTGTTGTATTAATCCACTGAGAGTCTGAATCTCCCACCAGTTCAGTAGCTGTGTGAAAAAAATAACTCTTACATAAATACATTGGAACAATATTATTTCACCTTGTACAAGAGGTAGATACTTATTGTACAGGTTATCAAACTTTTCATGGGCTTTATCAATGGCAATTCCTCCATTGTAAGACTGAAGTGAGGATGATTGGTGATTGTACAATTTTCAGCACGATTTGTGACTCCAAAGATGCTGAAGTTGCTGTGTCCATATGCAGCAAGACCTGGGCAACATTAAGGCTTGGACTGATAAGTGGCAAATAACATTTATGCCCCAGAAGTTCCAGGAAATTCCTATCTCTACCAAGAAAGAATCTAACTATCTTATTCTGACATTCAGTGGCATAATCATTGGTGAATACCCTGCTTTCAAAAACTGTTGATTACTATTGACCAGAAACATAACTGGACCAGCCGTATAAATAATGAACAAGAGGAGGCTGGGAATCCTGCGGCAAGCAACTCACCTCCTGCTTCCCCAAAGGCACAATTCAGGAGTGCGATGGAATAAGGTCCCCCTGAATGAGTGCAGCTCCAACAACGCTCGAGGAGCTCAACCCCATCTGGGACAAAGCAAACCACTCTATTAGCACCCCACCCATCACCTTAAACACTCTCTCCCGATGTACTGTGGCAACAGTGTATACCATCTACAAGGTGCACTGTGAAAACTCATCCAACCTGCTTTGACAGTACCTTCCAAACCTGTGACCTCCATTACCTAGAAGGACAAGGGCAGAAGATGCGTGGGAACAACACCACCTGCAAGTTCTCCTCCAAGCCACACACGATCCTGACTTGGAAATATATCACCGTTCCTTTACTGTGGCTGGGTCAACAGCCTGAAACTTCTTCCAATGCAGTTATGTCCTTTGTACATGACTTCAATGGAAATGATAAATAGCTGACTCCATTTGCTAGATATAGGTGGCTACAATGATAAGCTTGGACAGTGTAAGTGGTTGGGATTTCAACATCATCTACCTGCTAGGTACATCATAATCATTAGCTTTGATATTATTTTGCTGCATTTCCATACTAAGAGTAATTTTCTTGGAAAGAATAATCATTATCATGATGATTCAAGTTCTGGAGTATTTATTATTAGAAGATTAAAATTGAATTACAAATGAAATATAAATACTAGCATTACACCAAGTGCATTGCTTACTTTACCTAAGCTTAAAGAAAAAAGAATGAATCCTTTTCCCTCCCTTAGTTTTATGTGTAATTTCTGGTAGATGTGACTAGATCACAACTGAAGTTCATGTATTCTACCCTTAGACTACAATCTGATATAAATTCATATCAATGTGAAGAGATGTTGACTGTTTCTGATATCCATATGAAATTGGAAGAATAATTAGGAGCTAGATCAGTGGTCTGCCCCTTGCGTATAGCAAACCAAAGAGCCAGTTGGATATCTTGCATCACTTGCATTTAGTACTGGCATAATACAGCTATAACTGGTGTAAGGTCTGGGAAATATTGCCTAAATTTAATTTTCACTCTGTCATTGGTCTGGGAGGGGGCTTGCTGCCAGTGCAAAAATAAACCATTCAGGAAGCAGAACTCGGTACCATCCAGTCATAATGAAGAGCGACAAATAATATAACTCGGGTCTACCCGCTGAGAAACAAACTACACAGATACTAACCTGCAAGCAGCGTCTGTACCATAAACACAACTTTAGATCAGAAAATTCAATAAGCAGGGGGTGGAATGCCCTGTGGGAGCAAACAAAAAGAGTGATTGAATTAAATAAATTAAGAAACGAATACACAAGGACACATGTGGAATCTCATCAAATGATGTCTTTAAATAAACATTTATCATGCTTCACCATTAACAAAGAATAGACTTCTTCTGACAAAATAACCAGCAGTTCTAGCCACTGATATAAAATTTGCAAGACTTACCAACCATTTAATATTGCCGTCAGCTGTGACTTGGTTGGGAGCATTCTCCCCTTCTCACCTTGGAGGCAGAGAGTTGAGCATAGCTACTTTCGACTTGACTTGAGCACAAAACCTAGGCTGCCACTTCAGTTCAATACCGAGGGAGTGCTGTACTCTTGGAGGTGTCATCTTTTGCAGGGGACATTAAATTGGGGCTTCACCTGCCTTCTCAAGTGGGCATAGAAGACCCTATGGCCATCCAGTGGAGTCCAGTAGCAACCATCCCTCTGAATTGATCTATACCACTGTGCACTGTAGAATGTTTTCTACATTCATATCTATTCATTATAAATTTGAATCTTTCCAGTTCTCATTATAAGCCCTTTTGATATGCAAAGAAAGAGCAAAGGTACAATGTAGCAAGATTTCAGTGATCACTGTTATTACTGTCAGTGTGACAAGTTTACTTGTGGTACTGGTGGACATTTTTTTTCAAATTAGCAGTTGAATGTTCAAAGAAAGATTCAGTCCACAACTTCAATGATAATTGCGGCTAATCCTGAATTCTTTTTTGCATGAGTATACTTATATGGAAATCTGACATGGGACTGACACACAGAGCAAATCATTCTCACCATACTGGCCATGTTCTTTATATGCAAATATCAACATCTAGTGTACTTTGAAGTCATGGGAAAATCAAAAGGCTGGCTCAGGTATAGCTGATTAAGTGTTACCATTGGTCCTATAAAACTGAAGGATTTTAATTATATGCCTGCTTTTGAAGCCTTTCAGATGCAGGACGTTACCAAGGCATTTAGTTATTACTATAGCAATTGCCTTTGACAGCATGCATAATTGTGTTTACTGTGGTTGTCATCACACTACTGTGCATCGAGGAATTCAAAGCAGTTTTAAAAGGACAAAGTTAAGACGTGATCAGCTTGTTCCAGCTATTAGAAGAATCAAGCTGCTCTTGGTCACAGCAGGTTTGTAAGACACACACTTTAGGTTTGCTTGTATCCTGCACATAAAAAGCGCTACACGTTGACTGTCAAAGTCATTTTACCATTGTTTACATAACAATTTGACTAGCAAACTTTGCAACAATACTCACAGGATGGCCACCGATAGCTGAATGCACATGCACAGGTATCCATGCGTACGCAGAAGCCAATGACGTCATTTGCAGGAAACACAATGCCAGTTGGATCTTATTTGGATCCTGAAGCTGTTTGCCTGGTTTCTGAGTCCTGCGGTGGGATGGCAGTCAGGCCACAGTCTCCCCGCAGTCTCCAGGGATTAGGATGGGGCGGGAGGGAAGGCCTCTGATTCACCTGTTGACAGCCACAATTCTGTTTGCAACTCCTGAGGGGGAGCTTCAGAAACCTTTTGGAGGCCACAACTGCAAACATTATAACGAGACAGCTTTCGTAATAGCCGCGAGGCGCAACAACAACTCAGCAGGTGAAAACTAAACAAAGTAATTTATTGTAAAACAAACTAAATAAAGAGCAGAATGATGAATGCTACTTTACCCTCCAACTCTCGGGCTCTGAGGGACACCAGGACCCGTGGTGTCTGCTGAGATTGGCGCAGGTTCCCTGCTGCACCTTGTTCCCAATAAAGATGGTGGCCGTGCTTACAAGTGCACATGCACAGCATTGGCAATAATTGCTAGCCTAGTCAGCGATGCCCATATACCATAAAGGGATTTTTAAAAATAAGCACGACACATATCTATTTCACGGTAGGACACACAGCATCCAATCTGCTTAGGCTTTTGGCCTGCTGGCGAGTTCATCAGGTGTTGCCTATAATAAGGGCCTGAATTGTCACGCAATTGATTGGCAGCAGATGGGACTTCTGTCCACCCTTGCATTGATGTCCCACCTTGGAGAGATGTTGGCCACCCCTCCAGGCACAGTGCTGCAGTGACCAGAAAAGGCCGCACTTCAGGTAAGTATCAGGGGTCCCAAAGGGGGGAGGAAAGAGGGGGTGGGTGGGAAGGAGACCGGTAGAGAGAAGGGAGGCTGGAGCTCCCAGGTCCCTGAGGAGAGTGTCCTAAATCTGAAGGGGTTTCAGGTTGAGACATTTCCCCTTCCCCTCCCCCACAAGTCCCTCTTGCCACCTGAGATTGAGTTGTCATTTTCAATTGGGCACCCTGATCCAACTGGCGCCTGCCAGTCTAAAAACTGAGGCTGGGCGGGAAGGGGCCCTGGGCAGGAAGGGGCCCTGGGCAGGAAGCCCTGGACAAGCTTCCTGTCCGAGGCCCTGACCACCCTACCGTGAAATTGCATCTGGAACGGGCGGGCATGATTCCGGAAGGAAACCCATCCATGCAGTTTTATATTCCCCACCACACCCCACCCCACTACCCTCACCCCCACTTACCTCCTCTCTCCTCAGAAACTGCCTGAGGGGGAGGGGGGGGGGAGCATTGAAAATTTGTTTTCAATGAACAGGGCAGACATTGGGCCTATCATGTTCAACTTCTTCAGCAGCCTCTGAGGCTGCCAGCTAAAGGTAAATTACCTTGTATATTTTTCTAAAGTTTCTATAGAGCCAGGAGGAGCAGGAATGCAGCCCCAAAGCACCCCACTCCCCTCCCCCAGCGGCTTCACAGTGCCCCTGGTCAATTCCCTCCACACACATTGCCCATTACAAATCACACCATCCCTTTTGAGACAGAATAGAATCGTTTCCTCGGTGAAGCTGCCTGTGGAGGCTCAATGGGCACTGACGGACATCTGGTGCAGATGAAAATCAAGAACCAATTCTTGCGATTCGGCCTGTTAAATTGGATGTGCACTGCCTCACAATACTGAAAATCTGCAAAATTGTGTTTAACCAGGGATTCTAATTATATTTGAATAAAGCCCCAGTGAGGGCCTGTCATCAGTTTGAAATTGTCGGTTTAATTGTTCAGTTTTATTGATGTTACAATAAAAAAAAATCAAGGAAGTTAATGAGATATTCCATTCCACCAAAGTAATTAATACCTTTCAATGAGTCTCTCTGAGACAGGTATTGTAGACAAAATTCAATGCCCCCAACAATGTGTGACTAACCCATTTCCTTCCGATGCAGTCCTCCTGCTCTAACATCTGACTGCTTGTTCAGTGTTAAACATGTTCTTAGTAGCTGGATATCTCAGTAGGAGGCATGTGGTTCACACCACTTAAAGCAGATCAATACCTCTTAAAAGGGAGGTGCATTCCAGTTGCAGAATATGTAGGCAGAGGCTGATGTGAGCGTCTGAACTGCCAGTGTGGCAAAACAGGGGAGAAATTGTGCTCCAAGGGTCTCAGACACTGCACTGGAGGTCTTGCTGCAGGAGGAGGGGGCCAGGAGACCTCACATCCCACAGGCAGTGGAAAAAGATAACTAGCATGGTGAATGTCAGCAGGACAACCCCAAGGATCTGAATACAGGGCAGCGCCAGGGACCTGGGTTCAATTCCCAGCTTGGGTCACTGACTGTGCAGAGTCTGCATGTTCTCCCTGTGTTCCTCTGGGTGCTCCAGTTTCCTCCCACAGTCCGAAAGACGTGCTGGTTAGGTGCATTGGCCATGCTAAAATCCTCCCTCAGTGTACCCGAACAGGCGCCAGAGTGTGGCAACTGGGGGATTTTCACAGTAACTTCATTGCAGTGTTAATGTAAGCCTACTTGTGGCACTAATAAATAAACTTAAAACCTTAAAATTTTAAACTTGGAAACAAAAAGTTCAATGACTGCACATGAATGATCAAAGTCAGCAAATTCAGCTTCAAATTCCATATCTTACCAACTGAACCATTAGCCTCCCAAGCTGCTCAATACACCAGACATCCATCATTCAGCTACCACTAATCTCCATAAATCTAGGGTCATACATAACATTCATTGCTTCACCTCACTCTTACCTACAAGCCTTACACCCACACCTCTTAGCTTTCACACACTGCAAGCTATGTCACCATGAAATCTCAGTTACCAATACTGTTCTTACTTCAGAGCACAGCTTAGGAGGTGGAAACTACATGTTATGAGATATTGGCTGCATTGAGAGACAGTGGACTGCAGGCCACAGCAGGGAACAAGAATATTACAGGTGCCAGTTGGCTGCAAAACACGGTCACACAAGTTCCATCACGGAGTACTCCGATACGGGCTATATTAGTGTGCGCTATAGAATAAGGCTGATGGCAATGCACATTGAAATGCTTGATGAATTTATAGGCTTGCAAGAAAGCCTGTAGTCAATGTCAAGAACCATGTAAGAATCCAGCACAAGCTTGGCACAGGGCTTTTACCAGAGCTTGGAGCCCATCCGCTCCAATATGAAAGTGGAGACCTGTTAGCCCATGCATGATAGCTGATGTCTCAGCTATTGTAGCATAAGAATAAGCCACCCAATCCTTGGTTACTGCAACTGAAACTCAGATTGTTCTCATGCCAGTGCAGAGCGTTATCACCACATCTGCTGAAACTACTCAGAGGTTTACAGAAAATAACAGAGTCCAGCAAACTGCTCTCTAAGATGCAGTCAGGATTGCTGAGATGCCACCTCTGGGCAGTAGTTCCATTGTGCATATACGTCTGCTGTCTTCTCTCAGGAGGACAGCATTCATCCCTCCCCACCACTGCCACTCTGACACTGCCAATGTTGCCCAACAGCGTGCCACCCCAGACTTCCACATCTCTGCTCAGGTGACTTAATTTGAAGCCAGGTCTTGGCCAGGGCTGTTCCAGCTTGTTCTCAAAGGCAATATGCGGGCTCCCCCAGTGAAAGTCAACAGCCTATATCACCTGCAGGCTACAGCCACTGGGATAGCACTGCGTGGGAGCACTCACATAGGCAAAGGCATGCAATAAAAGAATGCACAAGAATGATCAGTTGTCTTTTCCGTGGAATATTCACAATCTGCCATGGATTTGAACATAGGTCTTGCCCTGGATCTCTGGATTACTAGTCCAGTAAGAATACTACCATCCCCTGCCTGCCCCATAACTACAATAAGAAGTCTCACAACACCAGGTTAAAGTCCAACAGGTTTATTTGGTAGCAAATACCATAAGCTTTCGGAGCGCTGCTCCTTCGTCAGATGGAGTGGACAAGAATGATCATAACTACAAGCCATGAGACTAATACATCCTGTTGCGGTGGGTGATGACCAACAGTAGTTCAAGATAAACCACTTTAAAGGTGCATGCACATCATATCACTGTGTAAGTGGTTCTTGATCCTTTGAAATAGTCCTTTGTGGGTTTTTATTTTTGTTTTTTATTTGTTTATGGGCTGCGGGCATCGCTGGCTGGGCCAGCATTTGTTGCCCATCCCAGAAGGCATTTGAGAGTCAACCACATTGCTGTGGGTCTGGAATCACATGTAGGCCAGGCCAGGCAAGGATGACAGATTTCCTTCCCTAAAGGACATTAGTGAACCAGATGGGTTTGTATGACAATCGACAATGGTTTCATGGTCACCATTATACATTGGTTTAAACTCCAGATTTTTATTGAATTCAAATTTCACCATCTGCCATGGTGGGATTCGAACCCAGGTCCCGAGAGCATTACCCTGGGTCTCTGGATTACTAGTCCAGTGACAATACCATTATGCCACTACCTTCCCATTTTTTGCTGAATGTGTGTTCAGTTTGTGCACGGTTAGGAGAGAACATCTCCTGAAGCTCCAGGAATATCAAACTAGTGTGACACTCTGATTGACATCATCATCTGCCTGCTCGGCATACCTCCAGTGTTAATTCTTTGCACATGTTATTGCACTTCATCAGCATGGCACCCATACCAAATGGCACCCCTAATGCCCAACCCTGGCATCACTGATCTGAATTTCATACTGAGCTTCGGATGATGCTTGGAACAATGGTCAGCACCAAAATCAACTGTAATGATGGTTGAAATTATTCTCGGTCTGAGAGTGTTCAAGTTCTGGCTGAATCAGCCTTTTAAAGATTAAAATGCAATATATCGGAGGGGGTAATGAACCTTGAGGGTTCAATTCTGCCTGAGAGAATAGATTCTGAATATTCCTGTGAATCAACTATTGAAAACGGCACCTGCCAATGTCAGAGTGAGATGATTTAAAACTGAAAAATAAAGGCATTTGCAAACTAACTTCTGCATGTAGTGACATAGGGCAAGATTTTGCTGGAAATCGGCAAAGGCCGAAAGCAAGCGGCAAAAGTGGGATTGAAGCCACCAAGGGCAATGGCAGCTTTCTCTGCCATATAGTCTGGAAATTTGAAAAGAATCTTCCAAGGGATGAGACCCACGACGTATCGCTAGCGGGGAAGCCTCTCATTCGCCCACCCTGTCAGCAACAACAGACAGCCGCGAATCAGGGCAGCATTTTTAACGGCTGCCCCTGTGCAGAGAGTAAAGGAGCTCACCCTTGAACCCTCCCCCCCTTTGCAGCTCCCTGGAGGAGCTGCCTGGGCAGTGTCGGGGTCCGTGCCAAGAGGAAGTGCCAAAGCAGTGCTCGGGCAGTGTCCTGGCATGACTTTCTCCCCACTGAGCACTTCACTCACCTGGGTTCCCCCCCTCCGGGCCCCGTGGAGATCTGCCTGCCAGGTGGGTGCATGCCATGGGAGACCTGTTGCGATTCACGCCATTCTGCTGTCACGCCAAGGTGGATGGATTTTCCAACGGGGGGATGGGAGATAATTCAGGTGTTGAGGCCTGATAATGATTCAAATGATGTTCCTGACATTGAACATCAGGAAACGCATCTCCTCACTGACTGGCTAAGAGGAGAATAGTTTCACACATTCACGCTGATATAAAATGTGACTTTACAGTTCTCGCAATATTTTCTGCTCCTGTTGCCCAACCCATCCGACATGAATGGGAGCGGAAACTCTTGGCCATATAGGTTGGAATTTTTACAAAAAAGTGAACATTACTGAAGATAAGTGAGGCTTGACAGCTCTGACATTGATGTCACTATATTCTGAAAATAATACAGCTGGAGGACATTATACATTCAACAATACTTTACTGAGGATTGTCTTCAATTGTACAGAACGTGATGTACCTTAAACCAAAGGACGGTCGAAATGATGCTAAATTATCCTCCTGGATGAATCATAGGATCCCTACAGTGCAGAAGGCGGCCATTTGGCCCATTGAGTCTGCACCAACTCTCCAACAGAGCATCTCACCCAGGCCCTATCTCTGTACCCCCAGATATTTGCCCCACTAATCCCCCTAACTGAGACATCTTGACACACAAGGGACAATTTAACATGGCCAGTCCATCTAACCTGCACATCTTTGGACTGTGGGAGGAAACGGAGCACCCGGAGGAAGCCCACGCAGACACCAGGAGAATGTGCAAACTCCACACAGACAGTTACCCGAGGCCGGAATTGAACCTGGGTCCCTGCGCTACGAGGCAGCAGTGCTAACCACTGTGCCACCATGCAAAGAAAGGAAAAAAAAACAAATGGCAGGTGTCCATTATGGAAACTTCTGGTCATAAGTCAGTCAGAACCTAAGAAAGACATAAATATTTAAAATGGATGTAAGGTGAGGTCAAATGATATTGTTGTGGTTCACAGCCAGGCTCCCTCTAGCTTAGGTTCCCCTTCTAAACCAAGCTTCAGATCTCATTAGGCTACGTTTTAAACACTGACAAATGTGAAGAATCAAGTCAAAATTTAATGGGATGTAGATTAATCACTTTTTGAGCATTATGCTGATCGTAACAGCTAAGCTTCCGAATGTGGTGCATCATAGGCAGATGTTGCCAAGCAGAACCAGGGGTTTATTAAATCTCGTTATCCTCTTTGTTAGACAGAAGGTACCATTTGGATTACCCTCATAACTGCAACTTAGAAGAGAAGAAGGCAAAGAAGACGGGCGGCATGGTGGCACAGTGGTTAGCATTGCTGCGTCACAGTGCCAGGGACCCGGGTTCAATTCCGGCCTCGGGTCACTGTCTGTGTGGAGTCTGCACATTCTCCCTATGCCTGTGTGGGTTTCCTCCGGGTGCTCCTGTTTCCTCCCACAGGCCAAAGATGTGCAGATTAGGTGGATTGTCCATGCTAAATTGTCCCTCAGTGCCAGGGGTACTAGCAGGGTAAATGTGTGGGGTTATGGGGATAGGGCCTAGGTGGGATTGTTGTCAGTGCTGGCTCGATGGGCTGAATGGCCTCTTCTGTACTTCGGACAGCAGAGAGCTCTGGTATTACGGGAAGGAGTGCATGCAGCTGCGTGAATGTGTTGGTCCCACAGAATCTTTCTGGACCTGAGAGATTGACTTTGCAGGCTTTGACTCACCAGGGACGTCTATGAGAATTGCTACTAAAGAACCAGCTGTTACAGATTCAGTGGCAGTTAAGGTGACCATCACCTTTCACTTTTTTTGTCTCCCAGGGCATTCAAAGAAGTCAGTGGAAACATTAGCATTATCAATGAATCAGTACACCAATCATTAGTGCATCTATATAATAAAAAGGTGACTGATTCCTTGTTCGTAAGACTTAATTTGCACATCATTTACTATGGACAGCGAGTAACAACTGGCCTAGGCCCTACAGCATTTTCAAATGGTAGATTTTCAAAGGTCTGACAGGGTTAATACTTGGAACCTATGTAGTCCTTGATTCTGTTGCCAACAGGAATATTACCTATATGAACTGTAAGGGCTCCTAGTCAATCAATGTTCAGTTTGTCTGCAACAATTTACACTAGATCACACAGGTCAATGATAGATTCCCACGCAGCGCTCATGATGTCTTTACAGCAATCTGTCCTGTCAGCTTTATTTGGTGAGATTCAGTAAGTGAAGGGCTGCTTCGTGACTCACAAGAATACCCACTGCAACCTTGGCTCATAATCCCTGCACATCAGTGCAGCGCAGACATAACCAGATGCACCTGTCAGTCGCAGGGCACGTTAGTGGAATGCGAAAGCAGCACACAGACAGTACCTTGACAGTTCAGGGGTTTCCTGCAATACAGAATGTGAAGCTCACTGCCACAATGAGTAGTTGAGATGAATAGCACGAATGTATTTAAGAGGACGCTAGATAAGCTTGTGTGAGAGAGAGAGAGAGGAGTTAAAGGATATATCACAGCTGAGGAAGGGTGGGATACGGTCTGTGTGGACCATAAACATCTGCACAGATTAGTTGGGCTGAATAACCTGTTTTTGCAACTGTAAATACCTTATAATACTCAAAAACTTC
The DNA here is from genome assembly GCF_964213995.1 of Mustelus asterias. Lineage (NCBI taxonomy): Eukaryota > Metazoa > Chordata > Chondrichthyes > Carcharhiniformes > Triakidae > Mustelus > Mustelus asterias. The sequence goes on from NC_135816.1 coordinate 60,456,642, forward strand.
ACCCATGAAAGATCAATCCATCAAAAAAAGCTGCAGCAAGGGCAACTGGAAGACTTAAGGGGAGGCATGCACTAGTGGTATTATCGTAGACTATTAATCCAGAAACTCAGGTAATGTTCTAGGGACTAGGGTTCAAATCCCACCATGGCAGATGGCAGAATTTGAATTCAATTTTTTAAAAATCTGGAATTAAGAATCTACTGGTGACCATGAAACCATTGTCGATTGTCGGAAAAAACCATCTGGTTCACTAATGTCCTTTAGGGAAGGAAATCCACTGTCTTTACCCAGTCTGGCCTACACATGACTCCCGAGCCACAGCAATGTGGCTGACTCTCAACTGCCCCCCAAAGGTCAACTACGGATGGGCAATAAATGTTGGCCCAGCCAGTGACGCCCATGTCCCATAAATGAATTTTTAAAAACCTGGCAGGATTTCCCACCTGGCTACTAGAGAAGCTGGTGGAAAACACATCCCTACCAATGCCAGCTGCCCCACAGCCATGAGAGGTTCTGAGAAATGTTAATTGGCTGGAGGCGAGATTTCCATCCCTCACTCCCCAGTCTCCCATCCATTGACCCTGTCTACACTTCCTGCGGCCTCGGCAAAGCAGCCAGCATAATTAAGGACCCCACACACCCCATACATTCTCTCTTCCACCTTCTTCCATCGGGAAAAAGATACAAAAGTCTGAGGTCACGTACCAACTGACTCAAGAACAGCTTCTTCCCTGCTGCCATCAGACTTTTGAATGAACTTACCTTGCATTAAATTGATTTTTCTCTCCACCCTAGCTATGACTGTAACACTACATTCTGCACTCTCTCGTTTCCTTCTTTATGAACTGTTTGTATAACATGCAAGAAACAATAGTTTTCACTGTATGTTAATACATGTAACAATAATAAATCAAATCAAATCACTCAAGAAGAAGTCCCACATCTGAGAGTTGCTGGCCAATCTGGTTACCCGATAGACCTATAGTCCCGGCATGTCACCAGGAGCAGTGGCCATTGCTGGGCCTACAAGCAGTCCCACAGAGCACACAGAACACAGGGAAATCCAGGGACTTGCAGCAGGGATAGGGAGGCCTGGGAGGGCGTGGCGGTCTTGAACCACAGAATCATAGAATCCTACAGTGCAGAAGGAGGCCATTCGGCCCATTGAGCCTGCACCAACCATAATCCCAACCAGGCCCTATCCTCTTAACCCATGCATTTACCTAGCTAATCCCCCTGACACTAAGAGGCAATTTAGCATGACCAATCCATCTAACCCGCACATCTTTGAAGTGTGGGAGGAAACCAGAGCACCCAGAGGAAACCCAAGCAGATATGAGGAGAATATGCAAACTCCACTTAGACAGTGACCCAAGCCGGGAATCAAACCGGGTCCCTGACACTGTGAGGCAGCAGTGCTAACCACTGTGCCACTATGCCACCCCTTTGCTTTGAAGGGCGGGTGGGGAAGGCACACCAGGGGCTGAGATTCTTATGGCAACTTTGAAACGGGGCCAGTAATGGAGGCATGCGCTCCGCCCCGAAGCCTGAGAAGGATAGCCTGCTGGACATTTACCTCCTCCCGCCAGCCTCAAAATTGAGGCCAGGATGGGAAGCGGCCCTAAAATGGCCACATTCGTGCCTCCATTGTGACGTGGTTGGGCAAGTCTCATTAAACTTCACCGCCCTACCTATAAAATTGTAGTCAGGTCAGGACTGGGCAGGAGGGTGATGGGAAGGCCAGCTGGGGAATTTTGTGGGCCCCCTGTAAAATTCTGCTGATGGTTAAGAAGCCCAAAAGTAGGCAGAAACACAGGTGTGAGAGCTATTCACCAAGCATGAATTCATTCATTTCCCATGAACATTCACCAACCTTTTCACCACCGCTTATGTTGTATGTATCTGTTGTACATTTAGTTCCATGAATTGGGTGTTAAATAGGAGGTGACACTGATTCCTCCCACCATACCTTTCCTGAGGGGGATTATTGATTCTGCATTTAAAACACTATCACTGGATATTATTGCCAGCACTAATGCTGTCATCAACCACCTGACATGCTCTTCAGATTGACAGTCTTAAAGATCTCACAGATATGGGGCAGGACAGCAATTCCCTCCTCTGCTCTAATTTCTGCAGCAAGATTACGGTTTCATCATTGGAGAAGCAGAGGGCTATTTCTTCAGTCAATACATTATGACCTGATCCACATCATTTAGTGTGCACCAAGAGCGAAGAAAAAGGCTTGTATAATGCAGGCCAAAGTGCTTCCAATTATAGCTGATTACAATGGGTCACAGCAACTTCCAAATGTTGCAGACCTTAAAGGCAAATGGGATTCTGAATTGAGCGTAAAGGGACGTGGAATTTGAAAGCAGAACAGTGATGTTGGATTTATAAGTAAAGTTGTTTAAGTTACAGTTAGAATATCACCTGCTGTTCTGGATAGCCCTTTAAAGGAAAATATTTGAGTGATGGAAAGGGTACAGCAAAGAGCCACCAGAATGATACCAAGAATGAGATGTTAAAGTTACGAAGACTGGTTCCTGGGTTCTATTTCACCAGAATAGAGAATATTCAGGAGGGAACAATATGACAGATTTCTTTTTTAATTCTCAAATGTTTTGAGAAAGCAGAAAGGTCATGTCAAACCCTTGCAAACCTTTTAGTTATACTTATCAGTCATAATATTGTGCTCAGTTTTGGACAGCCTACTTGAGGAGACGACTTCAAAAAGGATCCGAAGGCACAGCCTCAGATTAAAGGGACGACCCTTTAGAACTGAGATGAGGAGGAATTTCTCCAGCCAGAGGGCGGTAAATCTATGGAATGAATTGCCACAGAAAGCTTTGGAGGCCAGGTCATTGAGTGTATTTAAGACAGAGATGGATAGGTTCTTGATTGGTAAGGGTATCAAAGGTTATGGGGAAAAGGCAGGAAAATGGGATTGAAAAGTCCATATGACTCTGTTTCAGAACTGTGACAAAAATTGAGTTGGACAAGCATTTGTAAATGATGACTATGAAAAGGATGCAGGAAATGAGTAAGGAAATAGGATTATAGTGGATAGCATCAGCAGAAGAGCCATTGTCCACAGCCATATACCAGGACCAATGAAATGATTAGTGGGGCAACAGCCTAAAAAAAAGAGTCCACAAAATGTTTATCCACCTTCGCATCAGCACACATCTCAGTAATCTCCAAATATTCTGTAAAATATATGTCATTGAGCAGGATAGTTATGTATCATTGTCATAACTAAGCTAATGCTTAATCCTCATAAGATAAATATAGATTTTCAAGAACCTTATTGTGTAATCAAGATAAATGTTAGAATTTATCACCACAGATGTTAAGAAGTGTCCACAACAAATCCACTTTAGGTTGCTTCAACTAGAATGCAAATATTTACACGAACTGTATAAAACAATGAATAAGACATCAGTGTGCTTATCCATTCTTTTCAAAATGACTAATGATTTATTTTGTGCTATAATTATTTCTTAAATTTCTAGGTTGTTTTTAATCACACCCCATAAAATGTGATTTCTTGCTTAGGTGTCAGGAGCACGAGACAATGTGATCTAGTTCTACACCGTCAATGGCAGTGAGTTGCAGGAAAATATCTCCTATCCTTATAGGTTCCTCAGAGGACCTGTCAGACTGGCTTACAGAGGATCCTAATAAGAACACCAACTCCTCAGAGACTGCTGAGCTCCAGCAGTCCAGCACTCCAGCTCCAGCCCTGATGAAGGGCCATCCAGACTCAAAACGTTGGCTCTATTCTCTCCCCACAGATGCTGTCAGACCTGCCAAGATTTTCCAGCATTTTCTGTTTTTGTTGCTGCTGAGCTCCAGTTTGGTGCGGATGCAGTAAAACACACTGAGTGAATATATCAGAAAGTGAATGCCACTGTAAGTCAACACTGAAATAAGACAATATCTTGCCTTGTTAGTTAATGTCTCATCTGGTAGGATCAGTAAAATCCTAAGTCAATAAATTGGAATGATGTGTGATTGAGGTGTCTGTGCCTCACTTGATAGTTTGTGTTTGGTGTAGCACTTCTGAAATGATTTTATGTTATCTCTTGAAGAATCTGTATTTATTTCTCTGAGTCATCCACTCCTGAAACTAGGATAACATCAATTCCTATCATGGTGTCCTTCACTGGATAACTTTCATTAGCTGTTTGATCAATACATTTACAAAATATCTCATCAGCTTCCAAAGAAGTTAGTTTCACACAGCATTACTTTTTACATTAGGAGCTACTTCAAATTTTACAACGTGCTGGAGAAATTTTTTCATTGCCTGTTGGTTTTATGTTGACTGATATTAGTTTTAGCTACAGATTTTTTTTAAAATTGGATTTAGTTGATGTCTTTAACAGTGAAAAGCAATTCAAGGTGTATTGCAGATGCATAATCAGAAATAAATGGACACCTTCCAATGTTGCAAAGTGCTTCATAGTCAATTAAGTGTTTTTCAAGTGCAGTCACTGTTTCCAGCAGCGCATGCAAGAGAGACAAATGTGAGCAAGCATCTCTTACGATGATGGTCACAGCAAGAGTGGGTATAAACATATGGGTGTTATGTTTAGTATTTTAAACTGGCGTCTAACAGGAGTAAGTGGGAAATCTGATCCCTGAAAGTGTAGCAGTGAAGTACCTTGTTATCAGCAGTCTATTGAACCAGTTACTTCTAAGGATCCACGTGGTCTACAGTTGAGATGCTGGACGGTCTCTGGAGGACTGGGGAACGTCAAACACCAAGCTTCATTCACAAGCTTCACATGTTAGCAAATTGCCAGACCATCCAAAACCAGTTAAATCTATATACAGATGAACAATCGCCTCTATTATCCAACAGCCATTCAAGATACAGTTTACATAATAACAATGCCCTTTAGAAATAGGTGATAACACCAACAAAATATTATTTTTTCCACAAGGCTTCATCCTGCATTTGACCTTGTAACTGTCTTTCATATTACCACCAGTCCTCTCCTCTAATTATCAAATAATCAACTAAATGGTGAGAGCAGAAAAGCCACTGAAGTGTGAAGCTCAATCATGGTAGTAGTGGGCCCCTTTAATGGGCGCATTTTCAGAGGGTCATATGACCCAATTGGGCCGAAGCGCATGAATCCTCTGGCTGATCACTGGTTCTCCCAGACAGTATGGAGACTGGAATCAAAGTAATCGGTCACATCTTTATCACTCTCTATAAATAGTTATATTTTATTAATTAATAATTCTTTACTTACTCCACTTGGTGGTAGCCACTCTTTCCACAATGCCGCAGAAACATTTTCGGAAAGTAGAGCAGTTGATACATAAAGGGAGCGATTCTCCCATCCCACTGCACTGCTTTTGTAACGCAGCGGGCCAGGAGACTCGAGCAGAGGCCATTCCACGGGTCTCTTATTGGGCGCTACAGCCTCTGCGAATCTCCGAGAGCAGGATTTCCATCGCCATCAGCTGCACGCCAGAAATTGGCGCGGAGCTGTATAAATGATGCAGATTTCCCTTTCAATATATTTTAAATATCATTAGCAGACCTGGGACTGAGATCTCCGGGCCTGCCAGCAACCCCCCCCCCCCCCCCCCCACCCCATCCCCCCCACTAGGAGTGGCTTGCTCCAGCAAGGTTTACAATTGCTCCCCACTTGCGGGGAGCTGGCAGCCCGACCCGCTGGAGTGAAGGGGGGTGCCATCCAGGAGGGCTGGGGATGGGGAAGGCGTCGAGGCTGGCCCAGGCATGTTCGGGGGCCAGCAATCAGGCCGTGGGGGTGTCAGAGGACCAGCAATGCGGAAGCGATCAAGCTGGCCAACGATCGGGAGGCCGGCAGTGCGGAGCCACTGCGCATGTGCCGATCTCTGCTATGACAGATCGGTGCATGCGCAGTGGCCCACTCAACACTATGCCGCCGGCCTCTCCAGCGGGAATAGTCCAATGGTTTTTGGACTGATTTATGTCAATGCACTCTGCAGAGCACAGAATGTGGGAGATTCATTTTGAAACTGCCGCTGAAAAAAACAGTGTGATTTACTCCAGTTTTTACGCAAATTCGACACTTGGAATTTTTGGGGGGAGAATAACCCGCAAGACATTTCAGAAATAAATCTAAATTATGGAAAACAATATCTTCATGTACCATCCCTAATTCCAATAGCTACACATTATACTGATTGCAATAGCCTTTCATGACAATACAATGAACAATCACCCTTAAAACAATCAGATGGCAAGCCTGGTGGGGTGCCACTCTAGAAACCCGGTGACGCCCATAAACCATTAAGATTAAACCCTGTCTACCAAAACATTTGATAAATGATTCCTGGCAGCTGCAGTATTGTTGCTCAGCCAGTCAGAGTCAAAGCAAAGTCAAACATGGCACACTAGCATGAGGTGTATTCTGAGCCTAAATTAAAATGTTCTAAAATGTGTCTGATGCGCGATATAACTCACGAGGCTAGAGGTACTCGGGGAAATAAAGGCTTTTATTGACTACAACAATAGAGCTACCATATATAATACATGATCCCAGACTAAAGGGTCCCAGACAGAGCAGTGACCTTTATACCTCTCCCAGGAGGCGGAGCCCGACTGGGATGTACCATAAGAACTATATTACAGGTAGAACAGCCCAACCCTAACCCCAACAGTAACATGTAGAACAGCCCAACCCTAACCCCAACAGTAACATATATACAGACTCATAGTACTGGCCAGACCCTGGCTCAGCACTACCTGGTGGGAACCAACAATGGTTCACCACAGTGTCATTTTCTTTCGTCAACTAATTTCTACAATAAGGAGTGCTTTATTTGCTTGAACTCATACAGCAATGTGAATAAGTCTAGCTGGGATTGCAGGAGTTACTGCACCTGAACCTACCTGACAGGATCTATGAAGGCCTGTGACATTTTTCATATTGCAGTCTTCTTGGTGGCCGATAAACTTTCCTCTCAGGCCGCATTTTTGCTCATTATTGAGAGAGAGGAATGGAGGGAAGGTTAAAGATGAACTTTGCAACAGGATTGTCTTCAAACGTGTGACGGAATTTCCAAACCTTAAAAGCAATAACAGAAAAGCCCTTGCGCTGACCAAACAGACATGTAACTGAAGATCAGGATAGAGAATATCATGTTAGGCAACGTGTAGTAAAAGAACCAACTGGGGAGAAAAGGGGAAAATTGCCAATGAAAAAGTAGCATCTAAGAAAGTATTATTTCCTTGTTTTAGTTAGTGCAATGTGAAAACTGATGCCTATATTTATTTTACTCTATTGTGTTACTATACTTATAAATGGCTTTGCACATTGAATTAGGAAAGACAAGTACTGAAGCCTTAACAATCAACTGATTTCATTGCTACCCAAATGAATAATACAAGGATTTTTAAAATAACAGCATTATGCAGGCATAACTATTCCAATGCTTTAATGATCCACAATACACATCAGCCAGAATTCTCCCGGAGAAATTGTGTTGAATTCGCGTGAAAACTGGAATAATTCACATTGTTTTTTTCAGTGGGAGTTCACGCTAGAATCTCCCACACTCTGTGCACTGCAGAGGCCACCAGCGTGAATATGATTACAAACTAGGGGGCGGGGCCTATCCTTGCTGGAAATCAGCACCCGGAGCGGGTCACTGGCAATGTGCCAATCTGTCAGTACCGAGTTCGCACATGCACAGTGGCCTTCCGATTGCTGGCCAGCTCGATCGTCAGCCACCCCCACAATCCCTGCATCGCCGGCCCTCCACCCCCCTATGGCCCGATCGCTGATCCCCCCGATCATTCCTGGGCCAGCTCCAAACACCCTCTTCCGGCATGCCCCAATATCCAGCCCAACCCCGATACCCCACCCCCACAGTCCTGACCCAGCCCCCCGCAGTGCTGACTGCCGCCACCCCCCCCCCCCTCACAGTGCTAACTCCCCAGCAGGCTGACTGCCCCCCCCCCCACCCCACCGTTGAACCCCCCCCCCCCCACAGCCCTCCCTCCTTCCCCCACCAATCCCTATGCAGAGTGGCAGCGGGACCCCCACCCCCAGTGATCACCCCCTAGACCCCGCCCCAGCAGGCCCGCCCCACACCAGGCCCCCATATGCCCCACCCTTTGGCACTACCCCATGCCTGACAGGCAATGCCAAGATGCCCCCTGGGCATTGGCACTTTCTCCCTTGGACAATGCTGCCGGCACAGGTTGGCACTACCAGGTTGCCGATGCCCAGGAGGCACCTCCCCTGCAGCCCAACCCTCTGGGGGACTCTGATTGCCCCCCCACCCACCTTCACTCTAGCAGGGTAGGGCTACTAGTTCCCCATTAGTGGGGAGTTACTCTAAACACCGCTGGAGTGAACCACTCTGGTTGGGGGGCGGGGCGGGGGGTAGGTGGGAGATACTAATGGGCCCAGAGACTTAAGTCCCTGGCCCACTAATCACATTTCAATTCTATGCAAATGACCATTTAAATGGTCTTTGTGCCTCCCCGTCGACTTCTGGCGCAGATCTGACACAGCCAGAAACCCGGCGCTGGGAGATGCTAGCGGGGCGTGATCAAGCACGTGAACCTAGCAAAATCGGCGGACACAAGAATTTACCGGCCCAGCGCGCTAAAAAATTAGCTCAGCAGGATAGGAGAATTGCAGCCATCATTTCTGTAGATCTGAGATCTATTTGTTTCTAACTACAGTCCAGTCTTAATTTACTCAAAACCCAATCACTTACCCAGAATTAAATTCAGGTCCATCATGTTGCCCCAGTTCAAAAATGAAGGAATAACATTTTGCTTCATTGCATATTATATGAGACAGCTCTGGAAGGCTTGTGGCTACTCGGATATGATTTGCTATGGAGCACTCAGAGGTCAGATGCTGCGTTACATTACAATGAGATAAATTACCAGGCTATTAATTCAGAACAACACATAAAACTTTGGTTTTTCCATTCTTACTTGTGCTTGTTAAACAAAACACCACAGTTTAATTACAGTTTTTTTCTTTTGCTCTGCATCCGCACAACAGGACACCAACCACAATGAATGTTGAATGTTAAAGTAGGAAGACAATTATTGGAAGAGGAAAAAAATCACACTTTTATCTCCAATGTTGTTCTTGATCTTTCTGGAAGGCACTGCCAGAACACAGGGCTCATTTCTAGACCAAAAGCAGGAAGCACGACTGCACTTTGTAAGTGTCAGCAAAGACATGGCAGGCTGAATGGCCAGCTCCTAGGGGATTTTCACAGGAACTTCATTGCAGTGTTAATGTAAGCCTGCTTGTGACACTAATAAATAAATTTAAACTCTGTGCTTTAAATATCTGTGCTCTTATAGTTCAGCTTGATCTATCAAACTTTACAATGTGGACATTGGAAGGATATCTTTCTAATTTTAAATGGGAACCCAGCATTAATAATTGGCCAGAATTCTTCGGCTGTTCATGCCCACGGGATCTTCTCACCCCGCCGACGGCACACCCTCGCCATGGGTTTCCTGGTGGCGTGGGGTGGATTAAATGGGAAATCCCATTGACAGTTAAAGTTTATTTATTAGTCACAAGTAAGGCTTACATTAACATTGCAGTGAAGTTACTGTGAAATTCTTCCAATCACCACAGACCGGCACCTGTTCGGGTCAACCAGCACGCCTTTCAGAACGTGGAAGGAAACCAGAGCACCCAGAGGAAACCCACACAGACATGGGGAGAATGTGCAAACTCCACACAGACAGTGACCTGAGTTGGGAATCGAACCAGGGTCCCTGGTGCTGTGAGGCACTACCATGCCATCCATGGCAGGACTAGAAGATCCTACCACCAGTGAACTGTCACCCCCCTTTCCCACTGCGAGAAACATGCAAAACATGCAGCGAGAAGCCAGAGAATCCTCACAAGGATTTGACGGCCAGACAGCAGGGAGGGTCCTTCCAGACTTTGTATTTAAGTCGCATTGTTAGCTTAATATGGAAGGAAACATAAATTGCCTGCAATCTTTGGTATTTTCAACCTGATATTTTCAATTTTTAAACATTTAGTGTAGATATGGTATTGAATTTAAGTTCAGAATGCAATATTTCCTTTCAGGACATTACATTGACCTTTGAATAAAAAATGTTCCGAAAATAGAAATAAAAGACACAGAGAATGACCTTAGATTGCCCCAAAATGGGTATGGTGACGGCTATGCACATTATGATAACACTTGCCTGCAGCCAGTGGTAATGGTGCTGTGGATTCATTGCATACATCAGAAGGCAGTCCAAAATGGTATCTTGCTCGTGTGACTTAAAGCCACACTTTGCAACTCTTAAAGGGGTCTCGCATTGTGACTGGAGCTGGGAATTGTGCAGGAGGTGAAACTAACCTGTGAAACAAGTGAAGAATGACATAACACGACAGAGAGCAGACTCCAAGGTTTATAAACGCTGTGCTGGAGGCCTTAGTGGAAATGATGCAAAGAGATGTCCTGTAACAATAGGGAGTCATGGGACCTTCCAGACACGCTCACATAAGGCAGTGGGAGAAGAAAACTATGGAGGTCAATGCCAGGAGTCTAACCCTGAGGACCTGGATGCAGTGTGCACGAGTGGCCTAGGTCAGTGACTGCATCTTCAAATACCATATTCTACCAACTACACCACTTGCCTCACATGTTGCTCACTGCACCAGAACTTACCTACTTACTACTTACCTACCTACCTTTTCTACCAGTAATTTCTATCAATCACAACTCATACTTAATATTCCTACAATTTATCTTACCCTCACACACTTCTTAGTGGTCTAAAGCTCAAACCGACACTCCTTTCCCACTGTTTTGCATTCACAGCAATCAAAGTAACCAATCATCCAAACACATTGCACTGCCTCAATAACACATTTCCCTCTCTCCTGTAGGAGTGGGTGGTGCAGAACCCGAGGTAGCAAAGTCTCTTGCTAAGGGGGAAGGTGAGCTAACCTCCATAGGGGAGAAGTTGCTGGTTAATTACTGAAGCTATGCTCAATAGCAAGGCTGAAGCCATCAAATATGAAGGTATCTTCATAATTAAACCTTCTTCTCACAAACCACATCCTCCTCAACTCGCAATCTCTTTTGACTTCCAAACTGCAGAAAATGGACAGAATTTAATACCCTTCCTCAAGACAAGTTTGGTGGTGAGGGGTCATTTAATCAGGCGAGAGGTTGCCGGGTGGTGACCCTGTGTCTCCTTGCCTCTGCCCCAATTACTCCAGAGAAGGAAAGTTCAGGGACAACCTGCCTTGCCAGTCCAACAAATGAGGCTCTTTAAACGGCAAACGCCCACCAAACTGGTTCATCTCACCACCGCTGGTATTCAACCATTGGCAGGCAAGGCAGCCACCACATGGTTTCCTGAAAAGCAAACACTATTGAGTTTGTTTATGGGCTCCAAGGAGGGGAGATTCCTCACTGTTAGACAATGAGTGCCTGATTGAGGGACCCAGCATCAGGAATGTGGAGCCCGTGGGCAGCTACCTCTATGCCCTTTCCTGTGAAACAAAAACAGAAAATGCTCAGCAGTTCTGACAGCATCTGTGGAGAGAGAATAGAGCCAACATTTCGTATCAGGATAAACCTTCATTGGAGCCCAATGCATGTTGATGTTGATTTCAAACCAGTGAATATCAATCCTTCATTTTGTGCCACTTGCAACAATAAGTGCAGATTATGATCATGTTCTTGGTTTGTTCCTCCCAAAACAGCGATATCATCTGTACAACAGACCCATCCTGGCACCGTGCATATAATACATAAAGGGAACCAGTTAGCCTGAAAGGAAGTAATTAAAAATATCACCCGAATGGGGTACAAAATATAACACGCGCTTGAGACTTTACCTCAAGGTATACTGACCAGTAATCAGGCTTGGTTTCAAGCCTCATGAAGAATTTTACACCTGCAAATCTTGGATTTAACTCTTCTAATGTGGATATGTTGTAAGGACAATGTTTCAAATCTGTGTTTAAACGTCATGGATCGAGACATATATTCAAAGTTCCATCCTTCTTTGTCACACATGAGATTGAGCTAAACCAGTTTTATGTTCTTGTACTCTTTGAATGATTCTGAAAATTTCTCCATTTTGACTACTTAGATTTGACTTGTATGCGGATGCTGCATATACATGGTGGATTAATTGATGGACTTACATTCTCCTGCAAGTGTAGTGTTGCAGCTCCCTTAAAACTGCCAATTTTGTCAAAACATTCTGAGTATTTTAATGTCAAGTGAGAAGCTACTCTTATCACCTCAGTTCATGAGGTTGATCCTCCTGGTGATATCTGAACTTATTCCATATATTACTAGTATGAGGTCATGACATGCCAATGGACCTGCAATTACTAGGCCTTTGATTCCATGATGTGTTTTCCACAAGATTGATGGTGATCACTGCTCTTCATGTGCACATCATCGTCATTTTTTTGGTTTGTCAGTCACCTTGTGTATATGTTACTGAACGGATGCCAAATGGTTATTCTTATTGCTTGAATGTATCTGTAATGTACGGTCCTTTTGGATCAGTGCACAGCTTTTTGTAGCAGCATCAACCTTTGTTCTACTGCACTGTCTCTGTCAATGTGTCTTTACCACCACATGCCTTGCAGAGTTGATGAAAAGCTGGGTTCCCTTGATGCATGTAGAAGTCCACACCTGCCAGATGTCTTGTTAGGTTTGAGAATTCTAGTTAGAATGTCAACAATTGGATTTGTACTTAAGATCTGTAAGCTTTCAACATGCAAGGATGGCTTCATTCTTGAGTTCTTCCTTGAGTAGCTCTTCAGTGCAAAAACATTTTGGCCTTGTCTAGCAGACTTTTCTGGAATGCTTCCAGGAGAGCAGATGTGATCACCAACTCAACAAATATGTCTGCTCGCTCTGCATTTAAAAAAATCACAGTACATATCATTTCCTCTGCATCTGCTGACAAAAGAGGTCTATGGAGTCTTTAGGCCATTGTCAAAATGTCATGAACACTAATCGATGAATACAGAAGTTTAACCTGATTCAATGTAGTCCATAACCTTTGGAGATCCCTTGGCACTTCTCCTGTCAATCCTGACATGGTCAACCTGTATAGACCATCATTCTAATTACTAGGCAACATTTTATGGCTTGCTTATCTGGTTCAGACACACCTGAATCAAGAAACCATGCATGGAATTCTCTCAAAATATTATTAAGTGTCATAACGGTGAAAATAATGGAATGATCTGCGCCGGTCACTTCAGTGCACACCATACTGCAATCCACCGACACATGGAGGCTCTTTCAGCGCACTATGTGAATAACACTATTCTGGAGTCCCCAGGCCCATGACTCACCTGGTGTGGCCGCAGCTGTCCGCTTGTCAACAAAGAGGAGCTGCATTTAAACACTCCTGCTGTACTCACAGCCAGTCACGCCAGGGAGATGTCAGCACGCAAACCAGCTCCACGATTTATGGAGGGAGAGGTTGGACAGCTGCTAGAAGCTATGGAGGAGAGCGGGTCCATCCTGTACCCCCGGGAGGGAAGAGGACCCAGGAGCAGGGACTCCGATGTGGCCTGGGAGGAGGTGGCCATGGCAGTCAGTGCTTGTGGTCTGACATTCAGGTCCAATGGCTAAAGATCTGATTTGCGTGTCCATCCATCTCATCCTGACAGCAGTCCTGTCTGTCACATCTGGAATGTCCACCTTGATCCACCCCCTGACACTCCACCACCATCCAGCACCCAATCCCCCACAGTATCCTACTCAAATCCCTCTGGCACCCCTCCGTCACAACCCCTGCCTGGTGAGGCAAGGTGCCGAGGTAGACCACCAATTTCCACCCCGCACCCCCATGCCTGCCAACCATCAGGCTCTCAGTCATCCCCTTATGTTGCCACAGGAGAAGATGGCGCATAACCCCAGAGAACGGGAGGAGACTGGCGGCGGAATCGTCCCGAGTTGCATCTCCTGTTTCCCTTTGAAGAATGCGCGATGGATTTCACAGGAGTCACCTGACAGGACTGTGAGCGACTGTGATGTTGGCGTGCACCACAGAAGTGAGGATCCACAAAACCTTCATCGTATAGACTTAGACAAGCAAATGCCAAGTTGCCCAGACACTCATTCCTCCCTAGCACTTACCCATGTGTCTTCTGTTGCAGGAGCAACACCAGATGAGGCCGGGTCCTCAGGAGTCAGCGTCCCCCCTCCTCCCGTATCCCCTGCAATTTCCATCCCCCTCACCTCCCCACCTCCCCGCGTGACCCTGCTAGCACCATGGAGGAAGGCACCAATGAAACCACTGACCAGGCATCAGATGCATCCAGCAGCAGAGACACACACCTCGGTGAGTGCGATTAGCAGACAGACTTCGGGGTCACTTCCTGGTAAGCACCACAGAGCTACTGATGCACGTCAGGTAGAGGCAGGAATGTCCGAGAGATCGGGCAGGCGGAGGTCTGCTGGATCCAAGGACACAGCTAGCCCCCGGCCAGATGCCAGGCCACTGAAAGATGTTCTCACAGAACTGTTGGGGATGCAGAAGCAGAGCTGGGAACTACAGAAGTGAGTGTCAGAGACATTCAGAGAGGTTGTTTGGGGGAGTCCCACAGCCTTCAGGTGAAGGAGATGGCGCTGGCATTGCGTGGGACCCAGGATAATACTGCAAGGGTGGTGACTGCAGAGAAAAGTCTGGGGCAGGAAATGTTAGCCATGGGTGGCAGGATCCAAGCCATGGCCGAGTTGCTGAGGACCATGGCTGAGGGCCCTGGGAGCATGCTCAAGACACATTGGGCAATTGCAGAGGGGCTCCAAAGCTTGGGCCAGGCTCAGAGGGCCACCATTGTGAGTCTGCACACCATCGGCAGACACTGTTGGGCCTTCAGGACTGGCCGTACCAGGTAACGCATTTGCTTCCGGAACTCTCTGCAGCTGTCTCGCCATCTCTTGGAGTGTCCCAGGGGCCCACAGGCACCCCAAGGAAGTGTAAGTGCTGAAGCCCATGCTGGGGCCTTTCACCCAATAGAGACTGGCTATACCCAGCTCTTCCGTTTCCCTCCTTCCTGACACCAGTGCATCTCACGGACAGCAGACAGACAGATGGCTACATCAGTGACACCAGATATTGGGTTCATGTCCCACTATTTGTAACCCCCACAGAGTTTCACTGGCTGTCTTGTCTGGAGACAATACACATCTTTTTAGCCTGTCTTGATGCTCTCTCCACTCATGTTGTTTTGTTTCTTAAAGACTTAATTAGTTGTAAGTATTCGCATTTCAACCATTATTCATGTAAATTGAGTTTGTGTCTTTATATGCTCTGTTTGTGAACAGAATTCCCACTCACCCGAAGAAGGGGCTTGCAGCTCCGAAAGCTTGTGTGGCTTTTGCTACCAAATAAACCTGTTGGACTTTAACCTGGTGTTGTTAAACTTCTTACTGTGTTTACCCGAATGTTGGCCAGGGACCCCCACGTCAGAGATGGCGGACATCACACTTCCTAATGTATGAACCTAATGGTGATGAGGATCTCCCTGATCTCCTGCCAGACCCTTGTCGCTGCCACTGGTCCCACATCCTCTTCTGGCAGCGTCTCAGTCTCGACCTCCGCACCATCCTGGTCCGCCTCCTCCACGGGAGCATCTGCCTGGACCTTCTCCTTCTCTAGGATGTTGTCTCGCTTCTATGCCAGGTTATGGAGCACACAGCAGACCACCATAATGTGAGAATCCTCTGGGGGCTGTACTGTGTTGCCACGCCACTTCGGTCCACGCAGTGGGAACTGCATCCTCAGCAGGTTGATGCACCACTTGACAAAGGACCGGATGGCAGCGTGGGCCTCATTATAATGGGTTGCTGCCATGGTCTCAGGCCTCTGCACTGAGATTCTTAAGTGTTATTGGAGCTGCACTCGTCCAGACAATTGGAGAATTTTCCATCACACCCTTGATGTGTGCCTTATAGACTGTGGACAGGCTTTGCAGAGTCAGGAGGTGAGTTACTCATCATAGCATTCCTAGCCTCTGAGCTGATCTTGTAGCTACAATATTTATATGACTGGTCCAGTTCAGTTTCTGGTCAGTGGTGACCCCTAAAATGTTGATGGCGCTTAATATCTGTTCAGGTGTGAAAGGTTATGCAAAGGATGGATGATTTAGCTGCATAATTGAAGCACAGGCATCAAATCAGCATCGCAAGCTGATTAGTATCATGATTTGGCTACTCTGCATTTGGCATTTGGCTACTCTGCATTTAACCTGGTGTTGTTAAAACTCTTACTGTACTCTGCATACTCCCAGTGCTTGTAAGCTTTGTCCATGTTAATACCTTCACCAATACGGGGTCCATGTGATTCACAGCAGAAGTGTGCGCGTGTGCATCAAATACTATTTTGATCTCCCAACAGCGTTCGTAGAATTCAAACAATATGTGGTACCAAACCAAATGTTGTATTCATTATACTTCCTGAAGAACCACCTTATTCTTCTGGTAAATCAGCACAGGCACAGTAACATAATTCAGTAGAAGATGAGCTCAATAATATCAGAAACAGTTGGATCCTCCAGATATGAAGGAGTATCAGCAGTTGTTAGATTCGATCTTGCTGAAACCAATGCAGTAGAACCTAACAGCAGAGCAAATGGAAAATTTAATTTTGGTGAATTATGAACATGAGCGAGCAACCAACTGAAGCACATAAATGAGCAGAATGAGGATAAATCCTTAAACGGATGTTTCTCCTCATCTTTTCCCCGGGTGGGCTCTTTGCCAACACACACTCTCTGTCACCCTGGAGAAAGCAAGTGTACTCCCAAATCAATCCAACCAGCATGTTGGTTAGACAGCATTTCTGAATCTTTAGAGTTTATGGCCATGTTTAGTGTTACTCCCAAGTGGGCAGTGCAGTTCAGGGGAAGTGAGATTGTGACTACTTTATTCTTCTGCCACAAAAACAAAAAGTGCTGCAAAATCTCAGCAGGTCTGACAGCATCTGTGGGGAGAGAATAGAGCCAATGTTGAGTCTCGATGACCCTTCATCAGAACACGGAACTTTATTCTTCTGCTGCTGCCCTCCCCACAACCCCTCTCCCACACTGAGCATTCCATAGGGTTAAAAACTGCAGGACATTTCAGAAAGCTGTTATTCTCAGGTTTCCCAACCTCAAAACAGTGTACACCTCTCACCTAAGACCACCCAACTCCCCTCCACCTTGCATGGAATACCTCTCTGGACTAAAATTCAGGCCTTTAAGATCTTCAAGGCATTTGAGAGGGGCATTTGGAAGCACATAAATGGTTGTAGAAATGGAATTTGCTTCCCAAAAGAATAAAGGATATTGATGTTGAAATAATTGATGCTTTCAAGTCTAAGATGGATAGATGTTTGTTGGATAAGGGTCGGTCCTTTGACAAGTAAATTGAGTGGATGCGCAGATCCGTCATCATGTAATTAAATGGCAGAGCAGCTCGATGGTTCTGAGTGATTTATTCCTGTTCCTTAACAGATTCCTCACCACTCCATCGCAGCAGAAAGGACGGGGAAGCCGATTGACTGGCCTGCAGCCATTTAACATTCAATTAGCTGTTAGTAGGTGGGACTGTCAACCTTCTGGATCAGGAAGGTCTCATGGTGGTGATTTTTTAAATATGGAGGCCGGTGGAGTTGGGTACATGATGGCAAGAGGAACCCTATCATGGTCCTTGGAGGGAGAGGAAGTGCTGAAAGCAGATGTGTGGGAAATGGGACGGATACGGTCAAGGGTCTGTTAGCCACTGTGAAGGGGAATCGTCGGTTGAGGAATGACTTATCAGAAGCATGCCTAATAAATGTTGTATCATTTGAACAGATGCAATGGGGACAGAAAAACAGGAAGAATGGAATCAAGTCCTTAGAGAATTGGAGGCAGCAGGATTCAGGAAGGGAATGGAAGTGTCATAGGTGAGTAATGGATTGAAGTAGGAAGCAAAGTTGATAAAAGTTTCCAGTTAGGGTAAGAACAGGAAACGGCACCAATACAGCCAAGAGGTGAGAGAGGGGGGCCTTGTTCCACCATTGTCACAAAAGGCAGGCATAACTAGAACCCAAAGCAACACCTTTTATTTGGAGGATGTGAGTGGAGTTAAGAGAGAAATTGTTCAAGCTGTGAACAAGTTCAGTCAGGTAAAGGGGAGTGCTTGTGGATGGAGGCTGGCTGGGTCTCCATCGAAGGACGAAGCGGAGAGCCCTCTGTCCATCCTGATGAGAATTGGATGTGTATAGATATTGGGCATCCATGGTGAAGAAGTGGTGCCAGGAAATTGAAAATTGTTGAATTTACGAAGGATGTTTGGACAGCTATGGATATAGGTGGAAGAGACAAGACAAAGGGAGAAAAATAGAGTTGAGATCGGAAGAAATCAGTTCAGTGGGGCAGAAACAAGATGAAATGATAGATCCATCAGGACAGTTGTGGATCTCGAGATGGAGGTAGAGGTTCAGGTTTGGGGGATGTTGAGGTTAGAAAACCATAGAAACCATAGAAAATTACAGCTCAGAAACAGGCCTTTTGGCCCTTCTTGTCTGTGCCGAACCATTTTATGCCTAGTCCCACTGACCTGCACTTGGACCATATCCCTCCACACCCCTCTCATCCATGAACCCGTCCAAGTTTTTCTTAAATGTTAAAAGTTTACCACTTTATCCGGCAGCTCATTCCACACTCCCACCACTCTCTGCATGAAGAAGCCCCCCCTAATATTCCCTTTAAACTTTTCTCCTTTCACCCTTAACCCATGCCCTCTGGTTTTTTTCTCCCCTAGCCTCAGGTTGGAGACCCTGGATCTCCAGAGGAGAAGAGGTCAGTGACAGACCTGGAGACGATGGCTGAGTGTTGATCTGGGGGGAAAAAGGAGCACGCGTTGGAGAGTTGGCATTCAATCTCTGTAAGGTAATAGTCAGTTTGTTAAACAATAACAGCACCACCTTTGTCAGCAAGTTTTCTGACAATGTTAGGGTTCGACCCAAGAGGATGGAGTGCAGCAGGTTCATAGATTAGAGTGAGTGAAGGGAGCAGAGAAATTGAGATGGCTGATGTTGCATGGACAGATCTCAAAGAAAAGATCAAGGGAGGCTAAGAGGTCAGAGGGAGGGTTCCAGATGGAGGGAGGATGCTGGAGAAAGCTTAAATGGTTCTTTGTGTAGGGTGAGCATACAATTTGCCATTCACATTGTCTCTAAACGCATCTTTTGTTTCTTGTTCCATTACTACTCCCTTTGATCCTGCACCACTGGTTATTTTGTCATTTAATCTCTATTCTATTCTATCACAGATCTTCCCTATTATTCCTTTTCCACCATCCCACCACCAGTTTTCACTTGCTTAAGACTTATTGGACAGGATTTTCCGGCCGTGCTTGCAAGACCGGAAAATCCTGTCCGAAGTCAATGGGTTTTCCATGGTCGTGTCCCACCTGCTACGATTCCCATGGTGGGCGGGATGGGAAAATTCCACTCGTTACATTTCAAACTTCTCCCAGTTTGGATGAAAGGTCATCAACTTGAAATATTGGGCTGAATTTTATGTGGGCTGCAGGGGTACTGACACCAGGGCTCAAAATGGTGATCAACTCTGCGTTAGTGACAGAAGGACACAGGACTATATTTTGCCAGCAGCTGCCAATCAAATGGCTACTAAGAATGTACTCCAAAGAGCTGACAGCGCAATCAGAAGGACGGCAGAGCACTGGCATCAGCAACTATTACTAGGGCGGCACCAGAAGGTTGAGGGCACATCTCTGGCTGTGTGCTCACAAACTAAAGTGTCTGGGGTGCCAAGGCCAGTCAAGCTGGCCCTGGAGATAGGGGGAGGCAGTGGTTGCTAAATGCTTTGCCTTGGGGGTGACCATCGACATGGAGGTTCTGCTGTGACCGCAGGATTACTCAAAAAGTGCTTTCCAAACCCTAAACATGCTGGGAGGCTGCAAATACTTACATGACAGTCTCCCCCATAGTGGGAGGCCCCCAAACAGCAGGTAAAATGCCAGTTGAGGCAGGGAGCGGCCCTTGATTGGCCACTTAAGCGACTGAATTGGGCTCTCGGCGAGTGGGTCATCTGCCACCTTCCCCACTGATAACTAAAATGGTAGCAGGAGATCACAGGCACACCACCTTACACCATTCCACACCAGTTTGCCAGCTTTGCTGTCTCTAAGGCTGTCCTCAAAGGGCGGGCAAAGTTCAGTCCATTTCTCTACATATGCTTTCAGACTTGCTGAGCATTTCCAGTATTTTCTGTTTGTGTTTTAGGTTTTTAGCATCCATTGTCTTTTACTTTTGAGTCAAATATAAAACTTTCTTATTATGACTTAAGTGTTTAGTCGTGCCAGCTTCTGAGTCCTTTCACTATTTGAATATTTAAGCTTTGGTTTTAACAAAGCTTTCAAATGTCAAAACTTCAACTGGTGCATTTGAGCTTGCAGCTAAAATGCTGGTTCCAAGTTTTAAGACATCATAGAAATCATAGAAATGACATCAGTTATACAAAGACCAAATTGGTTTCTCACTGCTTTTATCACTTAACTAAGGTAACATTTGATTAAGTGCAGGGTAGAAAAGCATTATTGTCACTTGAATTGGAATGTAATATCACTTCAGAAAAGCAGAGCTGTTGGCATGGAAACATTCGGAGTGAGATCTTTATGAGTGGGACCAACATCAGTGAGACTGATTGCAAACCCATTTAAATCTGTGGGCAGATGGTTATTTTCAGAGGAAAGTACATTAGATTAAGTTACATTGTGGACTGAAATGAGCAGAACTCAACAAGTTCGAGGCAATATATTAATGAAAATGCTTGATATCAAGCAACCGTGCTGGGTACATTTGGGTTTTATTCATTGAACTCACAAAAAAACAGCGCCCATATGTTTAGAAGCTTCAACTCAGTCTTGGTTAGATTTAGGCCCTAAAGGTGTGAGAGTATTGTGCTCATCTATTGCGGTCTATAATCTGCCTGTGTCATTAGAAGAAATAGGCAGACATTTCCTCCAGCTAAATATTGGAAAGACCATTGTCTTTTGTTCCCGAACAATGTCAGTGTCTTAGCCACTATCTCCATCTTACTCCCTGACAACCTTCCTACTGTCCTTTCTGAAAGGACAAATCAATTCTCCTCCATGTTGAACATAACTTGGATGAAGTGCAGAGGATAACAAGGTAGAGGACTTCAATGTCCATCACCATATCATTGCATTCTAACTCCACTTCTGATCAAACTGGTTGAGCCTGAAGGACATATCTACCAGATTGAGCAGATGGTGAGAGCGACAACCTGAGGGAAAAATCTGCCTGAGCTCATCTTCAGCTACAGATGCACCATAGAAAGCATTATTTCCAGTTGTATCACAGCTTGGTATGGCTCCTGCTCTGTCCAAGATTGCAAGAAACCACAAAAGGATGTGAATCAAGCCCAGTCCATCATTCAAACCAGCCTCCCATCCATTGACACTGTCTACGCTTCCCACTGTCTTGGAAAAGCAGCCAGAATAATCAAGGACCCCACGCACCCCAGACATCCTCTCTTCCACCTACTTCCATCGGGAAAAAGAAACAGAAGTCTGAGGTCACGTACCAACCGACTCAAAAACCGCTTCTTCCATGTTGCCATCAGACTTTTGAATGGATCTACCTCGCAATAAATTGATCTTTCTCTACAGCTATGACTGTAACTTTGCATTCTGCACTTTCTCCTTTCCTTCCCTATGTATGGTATGCTTGGTCTGTATAGAGTGCAAGAAACAATACTCTTCACTGTGTACTAACACATGCGACAATAATAAATCAAATCAAATCAAATCTATTTGCTGCAGATGAATTTGTCTTTGATAGTTGATGGGAAAGAAAAACGCATAGTCCATGTGTTAACAAAGTCCCTTCTCCATGTTGAGGACAATCTCCATTGTGCTGGGTGGCACTAGTTACAAGGAGAAGGACAGATTAGTAGAGTGAACCAGACTCTTCGCAAATTTGTCACATTTACCCCAAGATCCACTTCGACCACATATCTGCACCATCACTAAGACCTCCTATTTCCTCCCCTAACATGACTTGAGTCTGCCCCACCTCAGCTTATCTGCTGCTGAAATTGTCAAGGATGCCTTTACTATCTATGAATTTGACGATTCTAATCCACCCCCTGCCAAGCTCCCACTTTCTAACCTCAATAAACATGAAGTTATGTAAAATGCTCTCTATGTCCTAATTTGCACCATGTCCCGGTCCCCTGTCACCCCCGTGCCTGCTGACCTACATTGGTTCGTGGTTAAACAATGTCTCCATTTTTTAAAAAAATCATCCTCGTCTTCAAAACATTCATGACCTCACCCCTCCCTATTGTGATCTCCTCCAGCAACCCTCCTAGATATATGTGCTCTTCGAATTTTGACCTCTTGAACATCCCCAATTTTAATTGCTCCACCATTACTGGGCATGTCATCAACTCCCATTGCACTAAGCTCTGGAACTCCCTCATTAACTTCTCTGACTCTCTCATCCTTTAAGACAATCCTTGAAACTTTCCTCTTTACCAAGCTTTAGGTCATCTGCCCTAATATATCCTTACAAATTCAATATTAGTTTTTTTCTTATTAATGTCTCTTAGTGCCCTGGGTATTTTACTTAGTTAAACATATTATATAAGTGCAAAGACTAAAACACACACACACACACACACACACAGTGGAATTCTAATCTTAGCAATCACTGATGATGTAATTTGCCTACATGACCAGTAGAATTGTCACTTGCATATTATTTTGGTGTCTGCAGTGCACATTTTTTACATTCTAAACTCTTTTCTGACAATTTGACCTAATCTGCTCATTCACACAGCAAAATACCTGAGGAAAATGAAAGATGTGAACGACCTCAATTTAAAGAAAATGCGGAGAGACATAGACCCGATGAAGCATTCTCATTTTAGATCTTAACTGCCTGAGTGCTGCTAACTGGATAAATTCACTTCAACAAATGGACATCCAGAGTGGCAGAGGGACACGAGGGAATCAGTGGGGAGAGAAAATTCAGAATATAGTAAATAGATAAACTGGAAAGCAACCATCCAAATAGAAGGAGCAAAACAAATTGCAAGGCCTGGTACTTTTCACCCATGTCTCTGTAACCTCATGCATCAGCCTGATTGCCAAGATTAGATACAATCCTGGGAAAGAAAAAGAAAATGCAACCAACTCCAGAGAAATGCTTTGCAAATTAATCCAACTCTGTGAAAGAAAACAGTAATGTACTAGCATTGCCTATGATGCAAAAGCAGACATGGATGGCATGGTGGCACAGTGGTGAGCACTGCTGCCTCAAAATACCAAGGACCCGGGTTCGATTCCTGGCTTGGGTCACTGTCTGGTTGGAGCCTGCATGTTCTCCCTGTGTCTGTGTGGATTTCTTCTGGTACTCCGGTTTCCTCCCACAGTCTGAAAGTTATGCTAATTGGTGCATTAGCCATGCTAAATATTCTTCCTCAGTGTACCTGAACTGGTGCCAGAGTGTGGCGACTAGGGGATTTTCACAGTAGCTTTATTGCAGCGTTAATTTTTTTTAATTCATTCATTGGACATTGGCATCGTTGGCTGGCCAGCATTTATTGCCCATCTCTGGCTGCCCTTGAGAAGATAGTGGTGAGCCTTCTTGAATTGCTGCAGTCCAGCTGCAGTCCATGTGCTGTGGGTTGACCCGCAATGTCGTTAGGGAGGGAATTCCAGGAATTTGACCCACTGACTGTGAAGGAGTGGCGACATATTTCCAAGTCAGGATGGTGAGTGGCTTGGAGGGGAACTTGCATGTGGTAGTGTTCCCATGTATCTGCTGCCCTTGTCCTTCGAGATGGAAATGGTCATGGGTTTGGAAGGTGCTGTCTATGGATCTTTCATCCATGTTTGAACCAAGGATGTAATGAGGTCAGGAGTTGAGTGACTCTGGCAAAACCCAAATTGGGCATCACTGAGCAGTTTATTGCTGCTTGATAGCACTGTTGATGACCCCTTCCATCACTTTACTGATGATCGAGAGTAGACTGATAGGGCGGTAATTAGCCGGGCTGCATTTGTCCTGCTTTTTGTGTACAGGACATACCTGTGCAATTTTCCACTGGTAGATGCCAGTTTTGTAACTGTACTGGAAGAGCTTGGTAACAGGAGCGGCAAGTTCTGGAGCACAAGTTTTCAGTACTATTGCTGGAATGTTACCAGAGCCCATTGTCTTTCCAGTATCCAGTGCCTCCAACCGTTTCTTGATATCACATGGAGTGAATTAAATTTGCTGGAGACTAATATCTGAGGTGCTGGGGATCACTGGAGGAGGCCAAGATTGATCATCCAATTGGCATTTCTGGCTGAAGATTGCTGCAAATTCTTCAACATTATCTTCTGCACTGATGTGCTGGGCTCCTCCATCATTGAGGATGGGGGTATTTATGGAGAATCCTCCTCCATTTAGTTGTTTAATTGTTCATTACCATTCGCGACTGGATGTGGAAGGACTGCAGAGCTTATATCTGAACCATTGGTTGTGGGGTCACTTAGCTCAGTCCATCACTTGCTGTTTATGCATTTGGCATGCAAGTAGTCCTGTTTGGTAGCTTCATCAGGTTAACACCTCATTTTTAGGTATGCCAGGTGCTGTTCCTGGCATGCTGTCCTGCACAATCTATTGAACCAGGTTGTTCCCCTGGCTTGATGGTAATGGTTGAGTGGGCAATATGCTGGGCCATAAGGTTGCAGATTGTGCTGGAGTACAGTTCTGCTGCTGTTGATGGCCCACAGCACCTCATGGATGCCCAGTCTTGAGCTGCTAGATCTGTTTGATGTCTGTCCCATTTAGCACAGTGATAGTGCCACACAACACGATGGAGGTTATTCTCAATGTGAAGGAGGGACTTTGTCTCCACAAGGACTGTGCAGTGGTCAATCTCACCGATACTGTCATGGAAAGATGCATTTGCAGCTGGCAGATTGGTAAAGCTGAGGTCAAGCATGTTTTTTCCTCTTGCTGGTTCCTTCACCACTTGCTGCAGACCCAGTCTAGCAGTTATATGCTTTAGGACCCAACCAGCTCAGTCAGTAGTGCTGAGCCAATCTTGAAATCCCCACCCAGAGTCAATTTGTGCTCTTGCCAACCTCAGTGCTTCCTCCAAGTGTTGTTCAACATAGAGAAGTACAGATTCAGCAGCCGAAGGAGGACGGTACGTGGTAACCAGTAAGAGATTTCCTTACCCGTGTTTAACCTGAAGCCATGAGACTTCATGGGATCCAGTGTCAATGTTAAGGACTCCCAGGGCAACTCCCTCCTGACTGTATACCACTGTGCAGCCACCTCTGCTTGGTCTGTCCTGCTGGTGGGACAGGATACCAGGGATGGTAATGGTGGTGTCTAGGGTGTTATCTGTAAGGTATGATTCCATGAGAATGACTATGTCAGACTGTTGCTTTACTAGACAACTCTGCCAATTTTGGCACTAGCCCCCAGCTATTAGTAAGGAAGACTTTGCAGGGTCGACAGGGCTGGTCAAGAGCCTACTTGTGACACTAATAAATAAACTCTAAAAGTTTAGCGAATCATTTCCCTCCTCATGCACTTCAGTGCCTGCCTCAGTCAAGGACGGTGGCACAGTGGTTCGCACTGCTGCCTCACAGCGCCAGAGACCAAGGTTCAATTCCCAGTTTGGGTCACTGTCTGTGTGGAGTTTGCACGTTCTCCCTGTATCTGCGTGGGTTTCCTCCGGTGCTCCAGTTTCCTCCCACAGTCCAAAGATATGTGGATTAGGTTTATTGGCCACAGTAAATTGCCCCTTAGTCTCAAGGGGACTAGCTAGGGGTTATGGGGATATGGCCTGAGTGGGATTGTGGTTGGTGCAGACTCGATGGGCTGAATGGCCTCCTTCTGCACTTTTAGGGATTCTAAGGATGTTAAGGCTCAGCTATATATAGTTAGCTCTGGAGGCAAAATATTTCCATGGAAAGGGAAAAAAGGGCCTGAGAGAACTGTTTAAAACAGAGGGCAATGTTTATGGTGCTGGACTGTAATCCAGATGTTTCAGCAATTGATCTAGGGGTAAGGTTTCAAAACTCACTATGAGCGTAGCTGAGGAATTTAAATTTGGTCAGTTAAATAATCCTGGAGTTAAAAACCAGTGTCAGTAGTCCTGGATTATCGTAGCAATGTATTTAGTTCACTAATGTCCTTTGTGAAAGGAAACCTGTTGACCTTGTCTGACTCCATACCCTCTCTCAGCTGCCAACTGAAATGGCCTAGCAAGCCACTCTGTTGTTTCAAACTGCTACAAAATAAAATCAAACTTAAGAATGCAGCCAGATGAACCACTTGGCATTGACCTAGATATCAGATTTGATGGAGCCCAGTTGGCATTCCAAAGTATCTCTCACTAACAGCTGTGGACTGTCCCAAAATGAGGAGAGCTGTCCCACAGACTAGCCATGCAAAACCCTGACGCTAGTTATGTTCGCAGAATCATATCCCTTGATGACTATCACAATTCTTCTTCACCATTCCTGGCTATACCCTGCCCCACAGTGGTATACAATTGGGAGAGAAGTCCCAGGAGTTATCAACAATGATTCTGGACCCCATCAAATCTCTTGGCATTAGGTCAAATATGGCAAAGAAACTACTTCTGAATATCACCTACCAATGAGAGGCTAAATCAGTACTCCTCCATATTGAACACAACTTGGATGAAACACAAAGGATAACAAAGGTTACCCTCTGGGGGAGGGGACTTCAATGTCCATCGCCATGAATAGTATTCCAACACCACTTCTGACCAAACAGGCCGAGTCCTGAAGGACATATCCTTCAGATTTAGCAGGTGGTGAGTGAGCCAACATGATAGAAAAATCTACTTGAGCTCATCTTCAACAATCTACCTGATGCAGATGAATCTGTCTATGATGCTGTTGGTGGGAGTGACCATTGCCCAGTCCTTGTGGTGACAGAGTCCTTTCTTCATGCTGAGGACAACCTCTATTGTGTTGGGTGGCACTACCATCATGCCAATTGCAGTCTAGTCAGAACAGATCTTGCAGCTCAAAACTGCACATCAATGAGGCACTGTGGGATACCTGCAGATGCCTGGTATAAACTTGCATTCTTCCATTTCCATCAAGCCAGGGAATCAGCACCAGGTATAGCTTAAATGAGATTCTGCCCTGCTAAAGATTGAAATCTCCACACCAGAAGGATAAGCAGATGAATTGGGCAGTCACTTCCTGCACGCTTCCCTCCAAGTCACACACTATCCTGATTTGGAAATTATTCACCATTCCTTTTCACTGCTGGGTCAAAAGTCTTGGGATTAAAAAGGACTGAGGGTTTTGCTGGCATAAACATTGTAAAAGTATTTCCACTTGTCTGTGAATCAGCACTTAGAGGCTTAAATTTAAATCATCACTAAAGGGATAAAGCAAGAGGATCGGAGATTTCCTTTCACAATGTGTTATAATGGCCAATGAGAAACAGTGGCAGCAGCAGAATGTTTTATTCATTCACAACATGTGGACATCATTGACAAGGCCAGCATTTATTGCCCATCCTTAATTGCCCCAGAGAAGATGGTGCAGTCTGTGTAGTGGAAGTACTGCTCAGATTGGAACTTCAAAGACTTTGGTCCAGTGTCATTGAAGAAACAAGATTATGATCAGAATTTTCCACTCTGTACACAGAGTATTGGCTGAGGCAAGAAAACTCTCCAGCTGCACAGCCGAGTTTTCTCTCCAGATTCTCTGGCACTCTGTACACAAAAAAACCTGGAGGTGTGAGTGGGGCCTGAAGAGGGTGCCCTGAAAAGGATACTCCAATCTCACCCCCCTCCCCCCATCGTCCTCCCCTCCCTCCCCCCACAACATAAAAGGGGAAACCACTCCCCCCAATACATATAAGGGGAATGCCCCCATTTGGTGTCACTGCCAGGGGACATGATGCCCAGGGCAGTCCCAGGGCACTGCTTGGGCTTGTCCCTCTCCCCCATGGGAGCTATACTTACCTTTGTGCCCCCAGTGGCTCAACTGCTTCACGTTCTGAAAAGCCAATGTGATGTCACATCAACAAAGGGAACTCTTAATGTGGGAGAACATATTGCAGGGAAGAGCTTTAATTATATTTAAATTTATTAAAATGTAACTAAATGATGTTCCTGCCTTTTCTGGGTGGGAACTTCATTATGCCACTGGCGAAGGGTGGAGAAAGTCAGAGATGAGATCTTTGAATCATAGAATCATAGAATTCCTACAGTGCAGAAGGAGGCCATTCGGCCCATTGAGCCTGCACCGACATGAGTCCCACCCAGGTCCTCCATTGATCTCGGCAAGAATTTCCGGTCTCACTCGAGAGAGGCCATAAAATCCCGCCCAAGCACTTGCCACTGTGTCAGAAAGTTCTGGTTTCAGGCCCCACTACGGGATTTGAGCGCAAAAATAAACACTGACACTGCCAGTACAGTATTGAGGCAGTGCTGTACTGTTGGAAGTGCTGTTTCACAACGAGACATCATGTGAGGTCATGTCTGCCTCTTAGATGTATGTAAAATGATCAAAAGGGATAAAAAGGTGCTGCATGAGTGTAAGGTTTTCTTTCTTTCGTCAGGCACAGAGCGTTAAAATCAACTCTTATGATTCAGCATCCACATAAAGAAGGAACGTGCATTCAAAAGCAATTAATATCCTCAGGATATCCCAAGGACACTTCTGAAGGTTTCACCTCAAGCAATGCAATCTACAGCAATTACTCTGCTGTATTATGGAAACATACTCCTGATGATATTAAGATTGACAGAAGAAGGAGTAGGATTGTGCTCCATCCACATGGAGTAAAAGATTACCATTTACTTGATGGGTCAAAGGCCTGTTTCTGAGCTGTCACATTCAATGATTCTATGAGATAAAAATAACAAAGTTAAACTTTACGATCATTTGGATTTTTCTGGAACACCGAAACTCCTTACTGCCGCATTAATGTAGCCAATTTCTGCAGCATAATTGCATGAGATTATGATGCATTGCATTTTGTGGTAAAATCTTAGGTAATACCCAGGGCTGCCCACTTTTTAGTATTATTAACCTTCGGTTAACAGACTCTGCTGCTGCCACGAGTGATTTTCACAGAATACGTCTCTAACAGATCTAGTTCATCGGCTGGATCATTTCTAAGCTGTCTTGGTATGTTTGCTAAAGAAAACACCAAATGTGGCGGTTTTCACAGCAAACGTTGGCAGGGCCTGCATGAGAAGACAAAATGGGTCCCAATTGTTCTATTAAAAAACAAACATTTTGTTAGCACATTGTGCAAGGCTTTACTGCCAATATAAACAGAATTTTTGGATGAAATTATTAACTCCTTGGATCCAAAAATGAGTTCTTCATCTGGTACTTCAGATATAATTCTGTAAATCTGTTATACACAGGAGTGGTCCACGTAAATAGAAAGATGATTGTGTTTCTACCACAGTTTATATTTAAATATGCTTGGTTACTTCAAATCTAGGGATATTTGTTGTTAGAAAGTGCATTTTAGCATATGACTGTATATTGAATCCATGATATTCGCTTGTATTAACTAATAAAACAAACCCAAAGATCATCTATGGAATAAATTACAAGGTTCAATATTAATTTTGTCTGGATGCTGAACTGAACCGTACAGAGAGAGGTCACTCATCTGATCCCTGGCCAATGCTGAATCAATTTAGCCAAAGCAACAGTGAAGATGTTCCAATTGCCCTCAGCTTGGCTGAGAAGAAAATATCAGCCAGAGTTCTGCTCCTTATCACTACCTACTCTTGGCAAAGATGTGATCAGTCTTAACTGTGAAGTTTTGACAGCTTTTAGGTCTTAGGCTTGGCTTAATGAAAAGTGGCTTGTCAGGAAAGCACTCCAGCTTTGTTTGTGCCTATAGGACTGTACGTGAGCACCATTGCAAGAAAACACGAGACAGGGCTAAGATCAAGTGTCGTTTTGTTGTCCTGCACTTGGTTGAAGTCATGAGGTTACACTGAGGCTTCATTTGAAGCAATTTTTTAAAGCGGCATTTAGGCCTTTTGCAAATGAGATCAAGCCTTGCCTACTCCAATCAGCTTGGATCATGTAGATCAAGCCCAAGCCAGGACGTGGCGAGCCTGTCTTGTCAGCTCGGATCTGAAAGTCTCACTTGCTGAGGCTTTGAATTGGATTGAATTGAATATAAACAAAAAAAAATTCATGGAGTCAGAGAATGACAAAGCACAAAAGGAAGCCATTCTACCCACTGTGTTTGTACCTAGTGTGGTGAACCACTGTAACTACATGTGGATGCCTGGACACACCCATGCTGCACCTGGCCCGAGACTCCACCCTTTCCACCTGAGACTCCTCCCTTTCCACCAGAGCGAGGTATAAAGGTGATGGTTCCTCCTCCTCACCTCAGTCTGGGCCTGTTCTTTGTGAATAAAAGCCTGTTAATTCACTCACTCTCTGGAGTCCTCGTATCGTGATTGATAGTGCATCAATTTTATTCGCAAAGAAGCCCGATACATTAAACCTGGATCCGCAAGCTGTGGGAGCCGCCAACAGCTTCAATCACTGGCTGAAGTGCTTTGAAGCCTTCCTCGGAGCCTCCACTGCCGTCCGGTCCGATGGAGACAAGCTGCACGTGCTCAACACCCGGGTAAGTGACGCAGTTTTTGCCACCATCTGTGACGCAGAGACGTACGTGGACGCGCTAGCGCTCCTAAAGAGCCAATACAGCCAACAGACAAACGAAGTCTACGCCAGGCACCTTCTGGCTACCCGAAAACAGCGGCCGGGAGAATCAAACGCACAGTTTCTCCGCGAACTACGTGCGCTCGGCAGGGCCTGTAACTGCAAGGCTATATACGCTGCGCAGTATACAGAGGACTTAATCCGCGATGCCTACATTACGGGCATCGCATCCAACTATATTCGGCAGCGCCTGTTAGAACAAGGTGGGCTAGATCTACCAAAAACTGTGACACTCGCTGAATCCCTAGAAGTAGCATCCCGTAACCTCGAGGCGTACGCACCCGATCACGCGACATCGTGGGCCTCACGGCCACTACCACCCCAGTACCTAGGAGGGCCACAGACTTATGCCACACGGCGCCCCACCAACGACTTGACTGCTGTGG
This sequence comes from Mustelus asterias, assembly GCF_964213995.1. Classification (NCBI taxonomy): domain Eukaryota; kingdom Metazoa; phylum Chordata; class Chondrichthyes; order Carcharhiniformes; family Triakidae; genus Mustelus; species Mustelus asterias. Next base: position 60,487,823 of record NC_135816.1, read on the forward strand.
CTGTTGCAGGCCCAAAGTGCTATTTTTGCGGTCGAGGGAAGCACCCCCGACAACGCTGCCCGGCAAGGGAGGTGTTCTGCTCTGGGTGCGGAAAGAAAGGCCACTATGTGAAAGTCTGCAGGGCAAAGTTGGCCTCGAAACCAAACAGCGCAGTGTGCAACCCGAGGGAACCGAAAATCCGAACGCCATCAGCCGCGTGTGACTCAAAGGAGCCGCCATGTTGGACACCATCGACCACGTGTGAGTCAAGGGAGCCGCCATTTTGGACGCCATCGGCCACGTGGGAGTCAAGGGAGCCGCCATCTTGGACGCCATCGGCTGCATGCAAGACAAGGGATCCACCATTTTGGACGCCGGTCGATGATTCTCCGGGACCCACGGTGGCAGCGGTCCAGCTGGACCAGTCTTGTCTGCATCAACTCGCCAGGTCCATGATGGACATACAGGTAAACGGCCGCGTGGGAAATTGCTTGTTTGACTGCGGGAGTACGGAGGGCTTCATCCACCCCGATACTGTGCGCCGCTATGCCCTTTCGGTGCGGCCAGCCAAGCAAACCATTTCCTTGGCCTCAAAGTCCCGCTCGGTGGATGTCCTCGGGTATTGTGTGGTGACCCTTACGGTTCGGGGGACCGAGTACGCAAATTTTAGGCTCCTGGAGCTGCCACACCTCTGCGCTCCCGTACTCCTAGGGCTCGATTTCATGACCCATCTTAGGAGTGTCACGTTGCAGTACAACGGGCCTCTTCCCCCGATCTCCGTCTGCAACCCACAGTTCCTAGACTGCCCACCGCGCACGACTTGCGGCCTTTCAACCATCCAAGTCACCCCTCCACCACTATTCGAACACCTCACCCCCGAGTGTAAGCCCATTGCCACTAAGAGCAGACGGTACAGTGTGGGGGACAGGACCTTCATTAGGTCCGAGGTCCAGCGGCTCCTGAAGGAAGGGATCATTGAGGCTAGCACCAGCCCCTGGAGTGCACAGGTGGTAGTGGTCAAAACTGGGGAGAAACACCGGATGGTCATCGATTACAGTCAGACCATCAACTGGTACACGCAGCTGGATGCGTATCCCCTTCCGCGCACATCCAACATGGTCAATCGGATTGCGCAATACCGGGTGTTCTCCACGATTGACCTCAAATCGGCTTACCACCAGCTCCCCATCCGCCCGGAGGACCGCAAATATACGGCTTTCGAGGCGGATAGCCGTCTCTACCACTTTCTTAGGGTTCCCTTCGGCGTCACCAATGGGGTCTCGGTCTTCCAGCGTGAAATGGACCGAATGGTGGACCAGAACGGGCTGCGGGCCACGTTCCCGAACCTGGATAACGTCACCATCTGTGGCCATGATCAGCAGGACCACGACGCCAACCTTAATAAATTCCTTCGTACAGCCGCTCTCCTAAATCTGACCTACAATAAGGAGAAGTGTGTCTTCCGCACTCACCGCCTCGCCATCCTGGGGTATGTAGTGGAGAACGGGGTCATCGGCCCCGATCCTGACCGCATGCGCCCCCTCATGGAACTTCCCTTTCCCACCACTCTTAAAGCCTGGGCTTCTTCTCATACTACGCCCAGTGGGTCCCTAATTACGCGGATAAGGCCCGTCCGCTTATCAAATCCACCCTTTTTCCCCCATCGGGAGAGGCCCGCTTGGCCTTTGACCGCATCAAAGCGGACATCGCGAAGGCCACGATGCACGCTGTGGACGAGTCAATCCCCTTCCAGGTGGAGAGTGATGACTTCGCCCTGGCCGCCACCCTTAACCAGGCGGGCAGACCCATAGCCTTCTTCTCACAAATCTTTCAAGGCTCGGAAATTCGACACTCCTCGGTCGAGAAGGAGGCTCAGGCCATCGTCGAAGCAGTGCGACACTGGCGCCACTACCTAGCTGGCCGACAGTTCACCTTGCTCACGGACCAATGTTCGGTGGCTTTCATGTTCAACAACGCGCAGAGGGGCAAGATTAAGAATGATAAGATACTGAGGTGGAGGATTGAGCTCTCCACCTACAATTATGATATCTTATACCGGCCCGGGAAGCTCAATGAGCCTCCGGACGCTCTGTCTCGCGGAACATGTGCCAGCGCACAGGTGAACCAACTACAGACTCTCCACAATGACCTCTGTCACCCGGGGGTCACCAGACTCTACCATTTTATTAAGGCCCGTAACCTGCCCTATTCTGTTGAGGACGTCCGGTCTATAACCAGACACTGCCCAGTCTGCGCAGAGTGTAAGCCGCACTTCTATTGGCCGGACAGGGCACACCTCATAAAAGCCACCTGCCCCTTTGAACGCCTCAGTGTCGATTTCAAAGGGCCCCTTCCTTCTTCTGACCGCAACATCTATTTCCTCAACATTATAGATGAGTACTCCCGATTCCCCTTTGCCATTCCCTGCTCGGACATGACCTCAACCACGGTCGTCAAGGCCCTGCACGGCCTCTTCACCCTGTTCGGTTACCCTAACAACATCCACAGCGACCGGGGATCCTCATTCATAAGTGATGAGCTGCGTCAGTACCTGCTCTCTAAGGGCACAGCCTCGAGTAGGACTACCAGCTATAACCCCAGGAGAAACGGGCAGGTAGAGAGGGAAAATGCGACAGTCTGGAAGGCCGTTTTACTAGCGCTACGGTCTAAAGGCCTTCCAGTCTCCCGCTGGCAAGAAGTCCTCCCCGATGCACTGCATTCAATTAGGTCCCTCCTGTGTACGGCCACCAATGCCACCCCCCATGAGCGGATGTTTGCTTTCCCGAGGAAGTCCTCCTCGGGAATCGCACTACCATCGTGGCTGGCGTACCCAGGCCCCGTTCTGCTCCGGCGGTATGTGCGACCACATAAGTCGGACCCCCTGGTTGAAAAGGTCCAGCTCCTCCACGCCAACCCCTAATATGCCTATGTGGCATACCACGATGGGCAGGAGGACACGGTCTCTATCCGGGACCTGGCGCCTGCGGGTGCCCCGGAGCCCACTATGACCCCTCACCCCACATCCCTAGACCCCTCTGTTCAGGTAGCACCAGGTCTGCTTACACCTTTGCCCCTTGTACGCAGCTCGCCTGAGCCCCCGGAGTCACCACGCAGGACCGGACCAGAAGGGACGACGGCGGATTCGAGCGGTTCCCCCCTGCCATCGGAAGCAACACCTCAACTGGTACTGCGGCGGTCACAGCGACTGATCAAGCCGCCCGACAGGCTGAACCTGTGAAGGGACGACGCCTTACCTCAGTTTTGTGACTCATACCTCTGTACATATTGTTCCACCCACCCCCGCCGGACTCTTTTTTTTAAAGGAGGGGTGAATGTGGTGAACCACTGTAACTACATGTGTATGCCTGGACACACCCATGCTGCACCTGGCCCAAGACTCCTCCCTTTCCACCAGAGCGAGGTCTAAAGGTGATGGTTCCTCCTCCTCGCCTCAGTCTGGGCCAGGTCAGCTACAAGGGTGTGCTCCTGTTCTTTGCGAATAAAAGCCTATTAATTCACTCACTCTCTGGAGTCCTCATATCGTGATTGATAGTGCATCACCTAGTCTATTAAAGAGCTATCCAATAAGTTTCGCTCTCTCGTTCTTTCCCTAAACACCTGCAAGTATATATGCTATTCCCCTTCAAAAGTGAACACAACTTAAAATGGCACTTAGAACATAGAATCCTTACAGTGCAGAGCAGGCCATTCAGCCCATCAAGTCTGCACGGACTCCCTGACTCCCACCCAGGTCCTCCCCTCCAACCTATCCCTGTAATCCTGAGCATTTACCATGGCTACTTCCACTAACCTACACAACTTTGGATACTTAAGGGTCAACTTAGCATGGCCCAATCACCTAACTTGCACATCTTAGGACTGTGGGAGGAAACCGGAACATCCGGAGGAAACCCAATCAGACATGTGGAAAATGTGAAAACCCCATACAGTCACCCAAGGCCAGAATTGAACCTGGGTCCCTGGCGCTGTGAGGCAGCAGTGCTAACCATTGTGCCACCGTGCTATACATTTAGAACATTACCAGCAGTGATTGAATAATTCTGTTCTTTAATATTTGCGAACATAAAAATTGGAAAGATAATGAACTGCTTGTGTGGAAAAGTGGCGGTTGTTCCTTTTCTCATCATGTTTGTTACAATCCGGGTAGGGATCAGTAACGCTTTGTTTAAATTACACACAGTTTGAAATTCCAGTTACTCCCCTCAAAAATAAATCACAAGATTCCACAGTTATAGAGTCATAGAGGTTTACAGCATGGAAACAGGCCCTTCGGCCCAACTTGTCCATGCCGCCGTTTGTTTTTAAAACCCCTAAGCTAATCCCAATTGCCCGCATTTGGCCCATATCCCTCTATACCCATCGTACCCATGTAAATATCTAAATGCTTTTTAAAAGATAAAATTGTACCCGCCTCTACTACTACCTCTGGCAGCTTGTTCCAGACACTCACAACCCTCTGTGTGAAACAATTGCCCCTCTGGACACTTTTGTATCTCTCCCCTCTCACCTTAAACCTATGCCCTCTAGTTTTAGACTCCCCTACCTTTGGGAAAAGATATTGACTATCTACCTTGTCTATGCCCCTCATTATTTTATAGACCTCTATAAGGTCACCCTCAGCCTCCTCCGCCCCAGAGAAAAAAGTCCCAGTCTATTCAGCCTCTCCTTATAACTCAATCCATCAAATCCCGGTAGCATCCTAGTAAATCTTTTCTGCACACTTTCTAGTTTAATAATATCCTTTCTATAATAGGGTGACCAGAATTGCACACAGTATTCCAAGTGTGCCCTTATCAATGTCTCGTACAACTTCAACAAGACGTCCCAACTCCTGTATTCAATGTTCTGATCAATGAAACCAAGCGTGCCGAATGTCTTCATCACCACTCTGTCCATCTGTGACACCACTTTCAAGGAGCTATGAACACGTACCCCTAGATCTCTTTGTTCTGTAACTCTCCCCAACGCCCTACCATTAACTGAGTAAGTCCTGCCCTGGTTCAATCTACCAAAATGCATCACCTCGCATTTGTCTAAATTAAACTCCATCTGCCATTCGTTAGCCCACTGGCCCAATTGATCAAGATCCCGTTGCAATTGGAGATAACTTTCTTCACTGTCCACTATGCCACCAATCGTAGTGTCATCTGCAAACTTCTAACCATGCCTCCTATATTCTCATCCAAATCATTAATATGAATGACAAATAACAGTGGACCCAGCACTGATCCCTGAGGCACACCACTGGTCACAGGCCTCCAGTTTGAAAAACAACACTCTACAACCACCCTCTGGCTTCTGTCAAGAAGCCAATTTTGTATCCATTTAGATATCTCACCCTGGATCCCGTGAGTTTAACCTTATGCAACAACCTAACATGTGGTACCTTGTCAAAGGCCTTGCTAGAGACCATGTAGACAACATCAACTGCACTGCCTTCATCTACCTTCTTAGTTACCCCTTCAAAAAACTCAATTAAATTTGTAAGACATGATTTTCCACTCACAAAGCCATGCTGACTGACCTAATCAGTCCTTGCATCTCTCAATGCCTGTAGATCCTGTCTCTCAAAATACCTTCCAACAATTTACCCACCACAGATGTGAGGCGCACTGGCCTGTAGTTCCCAGGCTTTTCCCTGCAGCCCTTTTTAAACAAAGGCACAACATTTGCCACTCTCCAATCTTCAGGCACCTCATCCGTGACTATTGATGATTCAAATATCCCGGCGAGGGGACCCGCAATTTCCTCCCTCGCTTCCCACAACGTCCTGGGATATACTTCATCAGGTCCCGGGGATTTATCTACCTTGATACGCTTTAAGACTTCCAGCACCTCCTTCTCTGCAATATGTACACCCTTCAAGACATCACTATTTACTTCCCCAAGTTCCCTAACATCCATGCTTTTCTCAACAGTAAATACTGATGAGAAATATTCATTTAGGATCTCACCCATCTCTTGTGGATCCGCACATAGATGACCTTGTTGATCCTTAAGAGGCCCTACTCTTTTTCCCTTTATGTATTTGTAGAAGCTCTTTGGATCCTCCTTTGCCTTATCTGCCAAAACAATTGTGTCCCCGTTTTGCCCTCCTGATTTCTCTCTTAACTCCACTCCTCCTTTTTGCCTTCCTGATTTCTCTCTTAACTCCACCCCCTATACTCTTCAAGAGATTCACCTTTGTTGTTCTTAAAACAACAAAATAAACTTTACTATGCAAAGTCAGAAAAGTAAAACGTTTTGCAATATCTATCTTATAATCTAACATTCAGAATTAACATGAAATAAATATGAATTTACAGGTAAACTATTGCTGAACACACCGCACTTCACATTGAACGGCATGTGCTACCGAGACAGATCCCACAGATTGCTCAGCAACACCACAAGACATCAATGACCATTGAGTCACAAAATTTCAGTAAAAGTCTGTCTCATTTTTGGAGAGAATGCGCTGAATGTAATCTTGGTAAAGATTAAATATAAAAGATATACACATGCACATAGCTTACTTAAAACCAAGCAGAATAAATAAATGATGACAATCACTGATTTAACACCATTTTAGGGCAACATATTCCAATTGATATCTTGTCTTAACCTCACACAGCTACACACGTTAAGCAGTATGAAGAACACAACCCCTCCCCCCTCCAAAAGTGCTATTTAACAGGATTATCTGTCGTAGTAGGGACTGGTACATACAGGGTTAATGTGGAACTGAGTACCGTACCACCCACAGTCATGTCAGAAGACACATGACCCAGAATCAGGGTCATTCTGGAGATGGGCTAAGATATAAAAAGACCTAGGTTGGAGTCAGCTCCAACCTGTACCCTCGACCGTATATATGTACATGGTCAAGAGTTGTTAATGAAGACTTGCTGTTAATATACTCAAGGTTACAAAGGCTACTTTTCAGTTGTTTCAGGCTTAAAAAGATTAAAGGGAATATGGTGTGACAGATGCTGAAGTATCCCTTTGTGGACTTCAACACTTCTGCACAAAACCACTGGGGGGGACAAGGAGGGCTCTCAGCACAAGGCCATATCTACCCAGTGTGTTGAGGGAGTAATGGTCCTTCCAGAACCTCAGCAAGGAACAGTGTGCCAAATGTCAATAAGACAAGCTCACTGAAATCTGCCACCTGCAGCAACCACAATACCAACCTCAAAGTAGTGCAAGGGCCACATTGCCAATGGCTGTGAAGGTGACCGTGGCCTGAACTGTTTATATGCCTGGCTCCCTCAAGAATGATGCTGAAGAAGTGAGCAACATCTCACAGCTTGCTCTCCACTATTGCATAAAGGCAGTCTGTGAGTTTCTTGATTTAAAAAGAGAGAACTTAGTTTAATTTCCTGTTGCCAAAGAGAAACAGGTGGAGAGGCCATGAGGGTTTGCAAAGTATGCAGGATTTCCCATGGTACAGCAAGTCATTGACTGCATGCATTGCGCTTTCGGCTGTTGCATGTCAGCTCTGCCATGTACTGGAACTAAATGTGCAGCTCATGTGTGACCACAGGGAGCATATCTTCAGGCCATTGTCCAGTACCCTGGCACCAGCCATTCTGTAGCAGTGTACTGTGCCAGATGTTTATTAGCCACTGCAGCAAATCAAGGGGTGTCTTCTGCGTGAGAAGGGCCATCCATTCACAACATGCCTCATGACTCCAGTGACTAATCACACAAATGCTTGCCCAGCATGCATTAACTGAGCAAAATACTGCCAGAAGAAATGTGATAGGGCGACTTTTGGCATGTTAAAGCAAAGATCCCACTCTGCAGAGCACTGAAGAGCAACCCTACTGTTCTTTGATGAGTGAATTTCTAGATTGTGATGCTTTGTTCAATGCTACACCACATCACCTTCGTGAGAAAAACAACCCTTGACATCACCTATTAGGTGTGAATCTGAGGAGAATGAGCATGAGAAAGAAAAGGATGATGTAGCCACTTTCAGCCTTGACTACAGGTGAAGAACTATGTGACCATAGAATCATGAAATCCCTACAGGGTAGAAGGAGTCCATTCCACCCATCGAGTCCACACCGACCACAATCCCACCCAGGACCTGTCCCCTTGACCCCACGTATTTACCCTGCTAATCCCACTGACACTATGGGGCAATTTACCATGGCCAATCAACCTAACCTGCACATCTTTGTGAGAGGAAACCGGAGCATCCGGAGGAAACCTTCGCAGACACGGGAAGAACGTGCAAACTCCACACGGACAATGACCCGAGGCCAGAATTGAACCCAGGTCCCTGGCGCTGTGAGGCAGCAGTGCTAACCATTGTGCCATCGTGCCGCCCAGTAACCTCAATTCCAATTCCACATCCACCACTTCTTACTTTCTCTCTGTCATTGACTCTCATCATCATTCTCTTCATCACAATGCAAAACAAAAAGCCAACACAAAGTCAACATTGCAAATCAAATCATTCCATATTTCATTAAAAAATTAAATGAATCACACTTGTGCGTTTCCTTTGTGTCTGCCGTCCGTGTGCCTTTTCCTGTCCCAGTGTATAGTGCTAACCCAATGGTACAGTATGGCTAGTGGAAGGACACTAACTTCCAGTGGGGAAGGCTGCAAATGCCCTGGAGGATAACCTCAAGCAGCCCTGGGATAAGGTCCAGCTTCAGAAAGCTGCATCTCCACATGGACAGACAACAGCAAGGGCACTGGTGGAGAGGGGGTGATCGGGGGACAAAAACTGTTATCTTGAGAGAGGACAGCAGGCTCATCTTTCACCGACCCAGTGCCACTCCTCCGAGCAGCACCTCAGCAATTCTAGCAATCACAGTGCAAGCGCATTTGCAAACTGGCAACTATAAGCATGATGGCAGCAGTCCTAGCTTCCACACAACATGCTGAGCTTTCATAGCAGCAGTCTGAGCTTGCTTGGCAGGACTCAGGCTTTTGATGAAAGCTATTTGTGTTGCAATGGAAGCTGAGACATCAGGCATGGCAACATGGCTGGGTCCACAGTTTTGTTGATGGATTTGGCTCCACTTCCATATTGGAAAGGACTGGTCCAGGCTCTACACAAAGCACCGCACAAATTACTATCAGCAGGGTAAAGGGACTGGAAAAACAATTATTCTGGGTTTATAAGTCTAGGTCAGCTGATGTTGATGAGGGAGTAAAGGGTTATGGGGGGCAGACGAGAAGGTGGAGTTGAGACCACAATCAGCTCAGTTACGATCTTATCAAATGGTGGAGCAGGCTCACAGTGTCAAATGGCCTACTCCTGCTCCTGAGCTATATGTTCCTGTGTTCTTTGCACCAAGTTGGTGCTGGATATCTTTGACCATAAACTTTCTGGCAAGCCTTCCAATGCACCAGGCACCCATCAGCCTTTTCCTGTAGCCTGGTCCATTGAAGTTCTCAGATCAGCCTCTGCAGTAGAACTGGCATGGACCTCTTGCTTTGGCAAGCTGGCACCTTCTCTATCCTTGCCTTCTTTCCTGTTTTCAGTACACTTGCACCCAAAGGGACTGAAAGCTGCTTTCTAAGATAGGTGTAGTGTCAGATCTTGGCAGGCGGATGCAGTATGAAATCAAGTAAAGATATGCCCTCATCATTCCTGCTATTCTTCCACTGACTGCTCATGTTGTACTTCTTGGATATCTGAAAGATAAAAGGCACAACGGGACAACTGCGATGTGCGTAATGAGCAATTAAGGTATTGGCTTACATCACCTGAAGCTTGTAAATCGGAAGAGAATGTGCAATGGGGGGAAAGCGGGATGAGAGAAGGAGAGTTAGGTACAGGGATGGCATCATTTTCAATGGATTCAGCCCGACTGCTGACTTCAGCCTCAACAGTGTTCCTGAGCCACTGCATCGCTTCCATGGAAATTGTAACCTGCAGGTGTGCTTCTTCCCTTTGGGTTAGTTCCTGCTGCCTCCTCTTGTGCTCAACCTATTCCTGCAGGATAGTACGAATATCCCTTTAAGAGATGCAGGCTTGCTTTAAGTCATGCCAGCAAGTAATGATATTGAGCCACCTGCTGATGCATGCAGCCAATCAACGGACTGGAATCATTATATTGAGCAGACAACATACAGGTGCCGTGCTGGCTGCATTAGATTGAATGTGGGGGTAATCATGATATTCATTACACAACATAATCCTCTCATCCTTATTTGGGGTCTATCCAGTTTAGGTCCCCTTGAGTGGTTATGGTGTGGATTTATGGATTAGAAATTGGACTGAATAACAACATTCGAGCTGCTGTACATACTTTTAAGATGTTCTTTGCACTTATTAATTTCCACTACGGGTAGGTAGAGGTTTTTAATCACCATTCTCATTGATGACATGGTTTCCACAATTTCCACATCCTGCAGCATATGCCTGCTCATATAATACACAGAGGCCATGATAATCGATATGCATTGCTAATCCTGATAACAATCCTCATCAAATTGTATGAGATTATGTTTTTTCTTGCCAAATTGTACCATTTGAACACAGGAGCCTGGTGTCCATAACTATCAAAAACAGAAAATGATAGATGTAAGCCATCAAATAGCAAGAAAACATCATTTTCAATTTTAGGACAAAACATGTGTTTGAGCAGGAATGAATCTCAGTCCTACTACATTTTTTTTTGCAGTGCAGTACATTTAACCAGCTCATCACCGGATTCTAGCACGCTTAATGTACCGGAAGGGAAACTCAATACCCATGTGAGTTCAATACCTGTTATGGCAACTTGTGAATTTGAATTTCTTTTAATTCATTTATGGAGCGTGGATGTCACTGACAAGGCCAGCATTTGTTGCCCATCCCGAAGGAGCAGCGCTCCGAAAGCTTATGGTATTTGCTACCAAATAAACCTGTTGGACTTTAACCTGGTTTTGTGAGACTTCTTACAGTGTGAAATTCCACAGGAGTGTCATCCAGGCATATCCATTTGTAATCCACTTGGAAGCTTCCAGAAGCTTGACAAACACTGCAGTTGTAAAAAGGTCTGATGACCCCTGGAGTCGATTTTTTTTAAAAAGCCCATAATGCCCATTTTTAAAAAAAGTACAGATTTTTTTTCACATCATATCCTCATGTCTGCTCTGCCATGACAATTGGAAAATTAACCGGATGAGACACGTAAAGCTGTTGACAGGCAAATCCCACCATCCTAAATATCCTGACTATTATTAACGTGTTTCTATGGGGACAACATTAGACAGACTGTTAATAAGAAACAAAGGCTGCACAACCCTGAGTTTAATGCTGTTCTGTCAGTCCACTGTTTGCTCTCAGATAGCTATTTGTGATATCTGTATTAACATTAAATATTGCATTAGCAAGTACGACTGAATAGGCATGAGGTTCAGGAGGTAAATTATCATTTAGCACTGAAATACTAGAAATATGGTCATGATATTAAAAAGAAAGATACCGGGTTATATTTATATTTATAACTAACAGAATTCCAATTCACTTTTTTATTAATAGCTAGCCTGAAAGCATGGAGATAAGTTCAGCTGCAATGATAATTTAAAATATTGTGTGCCGATCCTCATGTCGAAGCATAATAATTACTGGAGTTCCTGATACATATCTGTTGTATTAGAGTAGGGATAACTGGTATGCAGTTTTCTCACTGGTAAAATGAAGATAAAATGTAATGGAACATTAGGATTAAAGTTATTAGCTCTGATCACAATGTTCTGCCAGATTCCTTGTAGAATCATTTGTTTTGCACACATTGCTAGTACAATAGTTAATGCTTCCACATCATGACCAAACTTGCCCTGTACCCTAACACTTTCCTCCCTGTATTGTTTGTGATATTTCTACAGAACCCATAGAATCCCGAACGGTGCAAAAGGAAGCCATACATCCCCCACTTTATCCCTGTAACCCCACGCATTTACCATAGCTAATCCACCTAACCTGCACATCTTTGGGCTGCGGGAGGAAACCGGACCACCCATAGGAAACCCACACAGACTCGGGGAGAACATGCAAACTCCATACAGACAATCACCCAAGGCTGGAATCGAACCTGTGTCCCTGGCGCTGTGAGGCAGCAGTGCTAATCACTGTGCCACCATGCGAAGCAAGCAACTTCTCATTACAATTCAAAAGGATGGGATGGAACTGAGTCTTGTTGCCTTCAGTTCTTCTATTATTTGCCCTCTTCCTGGGCCCTCTCTGTGTCCCCCTCTCCCGGTGCTTCCAATGCTCTCCCCTCTTCAGGTTTTCCAGTGCCCCTCTCCGTGACCTTCCAATGGTTTCCCCGCCCTCTCAGGGGTTTCTCAATAGCCCCCTCTCAGTGGTCTTCCAGCATTCCCCCTGTCTCAGGGGTTTCTCAGTACCCCCCTCTCAGGGCTCTTCCAATGCTTCTCCCCTCTCCGGGGTCTTTTACTGCCTACCCTTATCTGGCGTTGCCTCTTTCTTGAAGGCATATTACTTCCTCTCAGCTTCAGCATTGCCTCTTGAGGCGTTAATTTCCTCTGCTGAGGTCTTGCATTGCCTACAGATCCTCTTTTTATAATTGTCCTCTGTCTGGGGTCTTCCCTGGTTTCTGTCTTGTCCTCTGTCCCTTCTTGTGGTTGCTGCTTTACATGATGTACAAATTTAAAGGTCTTGCCACTTTAAGACTGTCAACTTTCGTTTTTTTCAAACTGTCAATAGCTGCTGTTTTTCTGTGCTTGTCCTGTGCTTTTGGAGTTTTGGAAGTAATCTATAGCTCCTCCTTTGTGGACGCTTTTTTAGACTTCTAACTTCTCTATTTTTTCTGTTAGAAGACTGACATGATACCTACAATTTTCTTATTTCTTCTGGCTAGCTGGAGAGCCTGCTTTGCTCTTCTACTCCTGATGCCCTCCTTTTGTTAATTTCAGTAATGGCTCCCACCCTGTCCAATTGGGACCATTATCTTCTTTTAAAAAGCAATCTCAGTTTATTTCCTTTTCTTTTCAGCAGGTACAGGACTATGCCTCATCTAAACCCTTTAAACCTTCACTGCCTGCAGTCCCTCAGTGCAGCGATTGCTACCCGGACTCCCCGCAAACTCAGATCAGATCAGGAACCCTGCAATTCTCAGCCTTTTTCACTTTCCCATGTCTCTGGGACAAGTTCTGGCATTCCCTGGGGCATTTTTCTCCTTTCTCTCTTTTTAGCCTCTAAGCTTATCTAACTGCAGCAAATATCTGCCTTCTATTTCTTCCTTGTCACTTCGAAACCTGTTCTGTTTCATGTGTCTTCCTCCCTTCCAGAAAAAAAACTGCAGCTCAAATTTTGCTTCTCTTGCTCCTGAGGGCTAATTTCTCTTCATTTCAATTTTCTATCTCTTTCCAAACCTCTTGACTTGCCAGCCACACCGGGTTCATAACTTCTGCCACTCAGAGTCTGGCATTATCTGAACAACTCCCTCTGAGTCTATTCATCCAAAAACAGGCACATGAATGAGTATCCCTCTTTTCCAGACTCCAACTAAACTGGATACTCACAGGTAGGCTGTGCCACCAAAACTTATTGCCTCAGCTCCAATATGCAGTAGTGTGGCTGGCACACTTCAGACATCAAGAGGCTGCAAACTTTGTTAGTGCAGAAGGTATTTATTGATAATGAGAACTGTGTATAGGAGGTTGCAGCCTTAGGCTGCCTGGAGCACTGCTCCAGCCTTTACGTATCTACTACATGGCTGCCAGATGTATTCTGCCTGAGAGAGGACTTCATCCTGTGGCGTGATTATTCACTCTCAATCCCCATTGGTCCCTCAAGTCAGGTGACCCACATCTGCTGTACTGTCTAAAAGAGACAAACACCACATACACAACAGAAACTAAGCTGCTTTCTGTGATAAAACTGTTGTCCAGAAGTCCAGCTAGTACATTGAGCCTATCCCCAAGAGTCATGATACAGCTAGGCACCAAGATCCTGAATACTCCCACCACCAGCAGACATGTTGGGTGGGATTCTCCCAAAAAAATTTTAAGTGTTGAGTTCGCATAAAAACTGGAGTAAATCACGTTGGTTTTTTCAGTGGGATTTTCAAAATGAATCTCCCACACTCTGTGCACTGCAAAGTGTATAAGCGTGATTCACTCCAGAAATCAGAGGGGCAGGGCCTATTCCCATCTGGAAGGCCAGCAGCATAGTGCTGAGCGGGCCACTGTGCCTGCAGCAATCTGTCAGCGCCGAGGTCAGCGCATGCGCAGTGGCCCCTGTCTGCTAGCCTCCCGATTGCTGGCCAGATCAATCACTGGCCAGCCTCACAATCCCACATCGCCGCTCTACCAGCCCTCCACAGCCCGATCGTTGGCCCCCCCGAACATGGCCGGGCCCAGTCCTGACACTCCCTCCACATCCCAGTCCACCTCGATCTCCGGTGACCACCCCCCCCCCCCCCCCCACTGGCAGTCCCAACCCCCTGTGCAGTACCACCCCCCCTGCAGCCCCGACCCCCCCCCCAGCACGCTGCCCCCTCCAATCCAATGGTTAGCCCCGATCGCTGGCCTCCCTGCCAACGCCACCGATCCTGACTGCAGAGTGGCAGCGGGACCCCCACTGATCGTTTCCCAGAGGACCTGCCGCCATCATGCCTAGCCCTCTATTAGGCCCCACTCCCTTGACACTGCCCCATGCTCGATGGGCAATGCCAAGATGCCCCCTGGGCATTGGAACTTTGTCCCTTGGGCAGTACCAGGGGGCCCAGGCTGGCACTGCCAGGGCGACAATGCCCAGGGGGCACTCCTTGGTACCCAACCCTATGGGGGGGGCATCAACTGCCCCCCTTCTGTCCAGCGGGGTCGAGCTGCCACCTCCCCGTTAGTGGAGAGCTATTGTAAACCCTGCTTGAGTGAACCACTCCTGGCGGGGGGAGGGGTGAAGGCCAGCGGGCCTGGAGATTTCAGTCCTGGGCCTGTTAATAGGATTTAAATTATAATAAAATTACTTGCTGCCTATATTAGGCAACTGTGCACCGGAAATCGGCGCGGAGTTGACGGTGCCGGAAATCCGATGCTGGGAGACGCGCCGATGCCCAGTGCGAATCATGCGAATCAGCCACCACTAGAGTCTCCCAGCCCATAGCGCTAAAAAAGCAGCGCAGCGGAATGGGAGAATCGCCCCCTGTCATCTCATGGCAAGGACAAATAACCTAGTTGAGGTTAATCCGACCCAGTAGCTCATTGCTACTGTCTCTGTAACAGGGTCCTGCACATTAAAAAATGCTACTTAGATAATCACTGGTTACAACCTCCAAGGTGGTGCAAATCTTCGGCCTGTTTTGTTTCCCGCTAACCATTAAGTCTCAGTTTTGAAATCACATCACAAACAGTGGGGTTCACACAGATGTGTCGGATTACTTTACACCCAACCGCACAAACACAAAAAGATTTCTCAGAACAAACTGATAAAAGCTAACCTGAGCAATTCTGCTGGTGAGTTAGTTGGCTTCATTTATCTTGTTCCTTCAGTGAAGTATTTCTTTCTGCAAAGGCATTTATCATCAAGAAAAGGAGCAGTATCTCTCACAGACATTTTACTTTTCACTGTTCACTACACCACATAGCTACAGCTTGCTCATGGGACACTACCCACAACCTTTTAATCTCAGTCTTCCCAACACATTACAGATAACTGTTCCTGAGAGTATTTATATGTTTGCTGATTTTCCTATAAAACGTATATAGCAGCATTTATTGAAAAGAGAGGCTGCACTGAGGTTTGACTACGTGTTGGGAATATAAATGTTCTATTCTGACTTGAAGTGCCACAGTCAGATTAAGGCAGCTCCAGGCATTATCTGTAGCTGTAAAATCTATTGCATTTTAATGGCATTAAAAGAAAAGTTTGAACCTTGGCCACGCCTGCTGTTGTGTTTATCTCGCAGTGTTTCAAATCGCAACTCATTTACACTAACCAAATTAGAAAACAAACATAGCAAAAGGATCTATTTATTTTAAACTATGTTGATTCAGAATCGAGTGCTTAATTCTACAATGATACACATCAAGTAAATAAAATGGTTGTCTTTAGATTTGGTGCTCTTTGTTTCTGAGATAAAACTAAAGATTGAGAATACATACACACACATTCTTGGAACAAGAGAAGAGTCTATTAGTTCTAGTCTATAAGCTCATTAGTTCTGTAATATAAGGGTCTGGTATATATAGGGTTAATGTGGAACTGTATACAGTACCATCCATACATTGATGTAAGAGAGCACATGACACACACCGAGGGTCAGTGTCATATTGGACAGAGCCATGTGCACCAACAAGGATTGAGACAGCTCCTAGCTTGTACCCCTACGATATTAGTAGATAGCTCTCAGAGTCAATAAAGATCACAAAGGCTTCTTCAGACCCACCAAATTATAACCAACACACTATAACAAGTTCCACAGTCCACTTTTCCACTGATGGAACTGCTCCCATCACCTCACCCAGTAAGCCTGTACTCTCTAACCACATGTGAAAAATAAATAAAGCTATTAATACCTCCCTCAGTGTCATATACATAATGTTCTTCCTTACTGCGCAAACCTCTTTCACACTAGGAATTGATCCGATGTCTTTCTAAAGGTAGTAACTGGCCAAGAATTGAAGTCATTACGCCATCAGCGAAATTGCAGCTCATCTCAAATATAAGCAGAAAATGCTGGAAGTACAAAAGAGAGCCAATCAGTGCCTGAAATAGATTTGACAATTCAACTTAATCAGAACTCTTACTCGAAAGGAACAAGAAACATTGAGGGAGAAATTGCTTTGTGACGTGCTCTATGTGGCAGGGTTATGGAGGCCTTGTAGCGCTCTCCATGTGCCCCATCCCCTCAGTCCACAATACCACTGGTTGCTTCCTCCATAGCCCATGTGCCATTCAGTAAAGTTAAGAGTGCATGCAGATATGTCCCACATGCACTGGAAGCTTTTACTTGGCTCTACCCTGATATCACACAGCCCAATCTGATGTGATACCAGAATCACAAAGTTGGGCAACAAACATCCAGACATCTCTAATATAAGACAGGACCCGTGGTAGTGTTATTTGAAGAGTCAGACACCTTGATTGCAGATAAGGGGGCTCAGAAAATGGAGCTGGTCTTCTGTCTTTCCCTGTTATTATTGCCAACCTTCTCCTGCAAGCGAGAGAGTAGAATATTAGTGAATGTGTGGCACTGTATTTGGGTGACAGGCCTGCCATAGCTGGATGTATGAAACAGTGAGAAGTGGCTGCGTTGCTGGCAGCATTGTTTCATGGGCATGGGTGAGGATGTGTGTTTGAATGGTAGTTGTGATTTCAGAGTGGCAGCATGTGGCAGCGTGAGTGACTGGGGTATTGTGTGTTAAGCAGGAAGAGAGGTTGCTGCTGTGATAGACAGGTGATGTACTGTGAGGATGCATTCTCTCACCTTCACTACACATATGAGCCCATTGTATTATATCCTACATTGCTGCCAGACCAGTGCATTGACTTCCCGCCTAAAGTCTTCCCATTCCCTTTTCAGGCTATTTCTTGAGGGCTTTTTTTCCACCTGAGAAAAAATTGGCTATGGTGTAGAGTCTGTCTCAGTGACTATATCCTCTAATGTGTTGTCACTAAATCAGGGGCCCTGTCCCTTGCCTGCTGAGACATTCTTCCGGTCTTGAAAATTAATTTTCTGCCAAGCATTATTATTTCCTTTAACAGACATTAGTGAGCCTCTAAGATGAGTAGGTTGCCGAGATCATGTAATCAGCAAGCACTGCTGCCAGGCCCTCCTACTGCACATGGGTAGAGGCTGTAGGCAGCTTGAAGGTAAATAAGCAATGCTGGAACTACTGGAGCAATCGCAAAACTCATTCAGGTGCAGGTGAGTAGAAAAAATTGCAATGTCCCTTGTTGGGGACCAGATCAGAAACTCCAGGTATTTTATAAAATTAGCCTCGACCCCAACTAATTCTGGCATTAGTACGAGCATAAAGTGTTTCACAAAGATGTGATTCTATTGACCCACTGGGTACTTTCTATTTAAAACAATCTTTATTTAAGAATACGGTTATACAGTATATAATAATGTTACAATATAACAAGAATTAGCATAACTTTTACCAATTTAAATACTCAAACATGGCAAGTTATCATTCTCTATAGTACCAACTGAAGCAATATCCCAATAAACATATAGCCTTCTTCAGAACCAATTCGCACCAGAAACATATGTGCACACATGGATGCTAGATTTCCAGCCTTTTAACACCTCTGAACAGAGATCCAGAAAGATACCTGTCTTCTGACTCCTATACAGCAGTCTCCAGAGAAAGATTTAACTTCAAACAGCAGAACTTCAGAGAGAGAGACTTAATTTCTGGCAGATTCAAGTCTCCAATGTTCAGATCCCAAGCAGCAACTGAACTAGGTTTCTCTCTGTGAGTCTAGGCCCACCCATTCACATGACTTCATTAAACACCACTGTGAAAACCCCCAAGGGAAAACGTAAACATAACAACCTGGCATTAACCCTGATTAAAACAAACATTCCAGCAATTAGGATCAATTATATTGCTGCAGTAACAACATGGGACAATGGCTATAGACAAAACGGCATCAATAGTTAGAAGTGACTGCTAAAGAAAATCCGGCACAAGAAACATGGCACAAATATATTTCTTAAAGCATAGTATCATCACACCTCACCACAATCTGTATGCACAAGCAGGTAGCGGTAAACCCCGTACCCAAAAATTAGCTGACATAAATTTCTAGTTCATTGTTTCAGAAAGCAACACATGATAAATAACTGACAACATTAGCACATTACTGCTACCCTGGATATTGAGGTCTAAGTTAGCTATGGTTTATTAATAAAGGGTCTAATATCTAGTGTTGAGTATAGGCACACTTTAGAAAAGATTAAAAAACATCTACAAAGTACATAATTATCCAATCTAAATTTCATGGAGGCATGGGGCCCAATTGTTATCCTCCTATCACAAAGATAGATATCTCCATGTGAGGCCACTTCAAATAAAAGAAAACATTTAAACCATTACATGAAAGAGTTACAGAGCTGAATCCAAGAAAGTACCTGACACACTTAGAATAAAGAGTTCATCTGTTATATGAGAACATCCTCTTGTGTATTTAAAATAAAGAAAGATATACAGTAATATAATCCCTTTCATAACATCAGGACATCCCAAGTGTTTTGTGATCAATTAAATATTTTCCTATAATGTAGTCACCATGCATGGCAGCTAATTTGCACACAACAAGTTCCCACAAACAGCAATGTGACATTGAACAAAGAACAAAGAAAATTACAGCACAGGAACAGGCTCTTCGGCCCTCCAAGCCTGCACCGACCATGCTGCCCGACTTAACTAAAACCCCCTACCTTTCCGGAGACCATATCCCTCTATTCCCATCCTATTCATATATTTGTCAAGATGCCACTGAAAAGTCACTACCGTATCCTCTTCCACTACCTCCCCGGCAACGAGTTCCAGGCACCCACTACTCTGTGTAAAAAATTCTGCCTCGTACATCTCCTTTAAACCTTGCCCCTCGCACCTTAAACCTGTGCTCCCTAGTAATTGATTCTTCCACCCTGGGAAAAAGCTTCTGACTATCCAGATATGATATCCAGACTGAGCGGATATCTGTTTTACAATGCTGACTAAAGGTACATAATGGTCAGGACTCTAAGGATAATTTCCCTCTCCAATTTGAAATTGGAATCTTTTATATCCATTTTTTAACATCACATCGGAACATTGGCAGATCTGACAGTGCAGCACTAGGAGAATCAACTTAGGTTCTTGTGTTCAAGGCATGGGAGTGGGACTTGAGTCCACAACCTTTGAACTTGGAAGTGGAAGTGCTACCAGCTGAGCCATGACAGATGTTTATTTTCATCAGGATGTGGGTATTTCTGGCAAAGCCCATCTCTAATATACGTTTGAGAAGGCAGCAGTGGGACTTTTCTTGAGTTGCTGCGGTTTTGTGGTGAAGGTGCTTCCACAATGCTCTCAAGTGGATCTTTCCAGGATTTTCACCTAGCAATAATGAAAGATTGATAATCTATGTCCAAGATGATGCATGGCCTGGAGTAGAAATTGGCAAAAAAAGATTTGCGTTTATCTCGCTTTCATGACCACCACACATCTCAATATTCTTTACAGTTGTAATGTAGAAAAACTGAGGTTCTGGTCTTCTAATGTGTCTATTGTCATTGTCCTTCAAGGTGGTGAAAGTCAGAGGTTTAGAATGTGCTCTTCAAAAAGCCTTAGTTGCTTGTTACCAGGCCCAAGGCGCATGTTGTCAAGACTTGTTGAATGGGGGTATGGATGGCTTGTTTCTGAGAAATTGCAGATAGAACTGAACACAAGGCAATCATCAGCAAACATCCCTGATTCTGACCTTTTCATAAAATCCCTTTTGGCCCATCAAGTCTGCACAGACTGTCCGACAGAGCATCTTACCCAGTCCCTGCTCCTGCCCTAGCCCCATAACCGCACATATTTACCCCAACTAATCCCCTTAACCTACACATTCTGGGACACTAAGGGGCAATTCAGCATGCTCTATCCACCTAATCTGCACATCTTTGGACTTTGGGAGGAAAATGGAGCACCCGAAGGAAACCCACACAGACATGGAAAGAATGTGCAAATTCCACACGAACAGTCACCCAAGGCTGGAACTGAATCACAGTCCCTGGCACTGTGAGGCAGCAGTGCTAACCATTGTGTCACCATGCCACCTCAATGAGGGAGGGTGGGTCATTGATGAAGCAGATGTAGATGGTTGGGCTGTGAGGAACGAATGTAGGAAATTCCTTGGGGCTGAGGTGATCGTCTCCCAACAAGCAAAACTTTCTACCAACTGTACTCCCACCATCATTGAAGCTGCAAACATTCATCTGTCTCCTCCCATTAACTGTCACCATTCATGCTAGAATAGCAGGACTATTGCTGTTAGATTGTGTGGGTAGCAAAGAGAGGTTCATCTTTCATTTGTTTATATGTATCCCACTTCAGAAGACGAAAAAGGATAATAATTTTCTAGTTCTGAAGAAGTAAACTTTTTCAGGAAGGGAACAAGCTGTGGTCATTTATGGTTTTGACTGTGACTATAACTGGGAGAAAGCAAAGCTATCAGCAGGAAAGATAGGGGTGGATTTGAACCATGAAAATATATTATTTAGTTGGTAAAAGACATCTCATCGACTAAAATGACAAGATACATTGAGTCAGGCAAGTTCAGAACTGATATTTTCACTTATACAGAAGTAATTGATTTGCTTCTTCTGTACTCACTCACCTGCATTAAACCACACCAGAGCTCGTCAAATAGTTCTTTGGCTTAAAATCAATGTCAAAACTTTTTCTGAAGCAGCACTGGATGGATTGTCAATGAATGCTTAAAAAGGAAATTACTCTAATAACACTGATTGATTTGGCATGATGTTACTCATGAACAACTTTTAAAAAATAAATGATCTCTTTTTTCCTGTAATTGTCTTTCTGCTTGCTTCTCAATCTATTTTTTTTTCTCTCACCATCTGTCTTTCTGTTTATCTTCCAGTCATTCTGCCTCCCTTTCTCTAACCCTGTGGTGCACACATTTGTCTCCTTATTATCGTCTCAGTACCTGCTTGTCTCTGACTTTCTTCTTCTTGTGTTAAGATTCTGCTTCCCTCAGTTTCTTCTCTGCCGCATTTAAGAAAAAAACTCAGCCCACTTTTCACAGCACGTTGATGATTACACTCTGGGACAGGTCTTTTTTTGGCCAGGTATCCTTCACTAATTGCAAGTAAGCAATGGAAAAATGTGGTCCTAAATTTACCAAGTTGAGATTTCTCAGCATGGAGTGGGGGAATAGTCTTGGTCGGGGACACCCAGAAGTCAGAGTTTTCCTGAATACTATGGAGTTTTGACTCCATTTGTGCTTCATTTCATAGAATCATAGAATCATATCCCTACAGTGCGGAAGGAGGCCATTGGGCCCATCGAGTCTGCACCGACAACAATCCCATCCAAGCCCCATCCCCATAACCCCATGTAATCCCCCTGACACTAAGGGGCAATTCCACCCAGACCTGTTCCCCGCAACCCCAAGTATTTACCTCGCTAATCCCCCTAACCTACACATCAATCCCCCTGACTCTAAGGGGCAATTTAGCATGGCCAATCCACCTAACCTGCACATCGTTGGAGTTTGGGAGGAAACCAGAGCACCCAGAGGAAACCCATGCAGACACAGGGAGAACGTGCAAACTCCGCGCAGACAGTGACCTGAGGCCAGAATTGAACCCTGGTCCCTGGTTTCTAACAGCATTCCCATTTGGAAGCCAGCTTGATTGACAGGCTTGGCCACTCCCAGCCCCCACCCCGACTCCCTCCTGGGCGAAGAAGGAAATACAGCTCGACAGCAGTAAGCCCATGTTACTGGGGTAGGGATTGCAAAGACGTGGATGGAAACAAAGTAGTCTGAAAGGTGAAGGATGATTGGGGTAGGTCAGCAACAGATCAGGGACAGAGGTTTGAGCTTCAGTCATCACAAAAAGTGTTCAATCATTGGGGAGATCAGTGATGGTGATTCAGTGATTGTGGGGAAAGGGCCAGTGATCGTGTGAGGGTTCAATCTCTGGTCAGGTGAGGGGTGGTGGATGGTCCACTTGCAGGGAGGGAAGCAGGTTTCTTTTAGTGGCCTAAGAGAAAGTACTCATGCAGCTTCTGGGTATCAACCTGCTGGAAAGACACTTGCCTTTTCCATACAGCAGTCCTCTGCTCTCTTGAGCTGCCAGGTTTCCTGAGGCTCAAGAAATCCAGCCAGCCAGGTTCAAGCTAGAAGAAAGATAAAACCAGATACATGCAACCTCATTATAATACTTAAATAGCAACCTGCTTCCTGGTTACCCGCTTCCGCCAGCCAATTCCAGTCCCATCCCACTTCCATGAACACAGGAGGTTGACAAATTCAAGGTGGCTTGGCTTTGTGTTTGAGATGTTAAAAATGTTTACATCCTACTTGATCCAAACCCACTCATGTTTCCACCTCTGAGTCACAAATAGTACATCATAGAATTATAGAAGTACTACAGGGCAGAAGGAGGCTATTTGGCCCATCAGGTCTGCACCGACTCTCTGACAGAATGTCTTGCTTGGGCCCATCACCTGCCCTAGCCCTGTAACCCCATGCATTTACCCTGCTAATTCCCCTAATTTGCACATCTTTGGACACTAAGGGGCAATTCTACCATGGCCAATCCATCTAACCTACACATCTTTGGCCAGTGGGAGGAAACTGGAGCACCTGGAGAAAACCCACGCAGATACGAGGAGAATGTGTAAACTCCACACACACTGTCATCCAGGGCTAGAATTGAATCCAAGTTCCTGGTGCTGTGAAGCAGCAGTGCTAACCATGTGCGTACTGTGATCCTCTTTCTGTACCATGGTTACCATTGGCTCAGACCAAAACACTGCAATGCCATATTTTATAGACATTTTTCTTTATTTATTCTTTCATGGGCTGTGGGCATCACTGGCAAATCCAGTCAGTTGCCCATCCCTAATTGTTCTTGAACTGAGTGTCCTACTAGGCAGTTAAGAGAAAATGTTACTGTGGATCTAGAGTCACCAAGTGGGCCAGACCAGTGAGGATGTCAGATTTCCTTCGTGTGCCAGGTGAGTCTCTAAAACAATCACTGATAGTTCATGGTTGCCATTGCTGTGATTAACTTTCAAGCTATCAACTAAATTCAAATTCCACCAGCTGACATGGTGGGATTTGAACCCATGGCAGCAGAACATTAGCTTGGGCTTCTGAATTACTCATCCAGTGACCTTACCACTACATCATTGTCTCC
This sequence comes from Mustelus asterias, assembly GCF_964213995.1. Classification (NCBI taxonomy): domain Eukaryota; kingdom Metazoa; phylum Chordata; class Chondrichthyes; order Carcharhiniformes; family Triakidae; genus Mustelus; species Mustelus asterias. Next base: position 60,511,651 of record NC_135816.1, read on the forward strand.
TCTATAAGATGAATAATTCTCACTTCCTACAGTTTAAAAGTGTGATACTGTCCCACATGAACTTTCTTGTGTGGGATGCTGAATCTGGTACATTGATTCCTTCCCCCATTCCCAAATTCCCATATCAACGTGCTAAGCTCTGTGCTGGGAATGATAATTCCATCCTCTGCATCCATAACCTCTTGGTGCTCACTGATAGAAAAATCCATCCCTCCTTAGTTCTGAAAGCTTGTACACTTGCTTTTTAGTGTATGACATAAAGCTGCCCCTATTCACGAGCACTGTTTGCCATTATGTTTCTCAGCTGACTGATCTGCAATCAAATTAAAATAGCTTTTATTTCCAAAGAGCTGTCATCACTTTTGCAAGATCTAACTATTAATGTGTCCTAATACACGAAGGTAACAACATTTGTACTGGAGAGACCAGAACGAAAACAAAATTCAATACCGAAAACTCCAATTTGATGGCCTTGCATAAAGAATAAAATATTATCAGCCCAACAATTGAAGCATTTGATTGCCTTGGAAAGTGTGCTGGGATAAAGGGTCCAGCTGACTCTAGATAACAGCAACCAATAGCAGCTTAAAATGAGGAAAGCTTGTTGTGCAAAGAAAATGCATTTTTAGATGACAAACCAATAACAGGGACTCTGACGAGAAGATTTCAGCAACACACAAGTTGAGAGCTTTTTATTGAGCTACTGTTGAACATTGTTTCCTTTTGAGGAATATTTCTAAAAACCACATATATGTTTAATTTGCATATGCCTAACCATGGTAACAGTTTCCATGTGGCATACGCATCCACTAATAAACCTGATCCCACTGTATAAAGCTGCTGGTGTGTGCTGGGTTGGTTTTATTTAAAAATAGTGACTCCGATTAATACTACTGCTATTCCTTCTTGTCTTTATTGATAAATCATTGTCCGACATGACCAATTACAGACCTACACATACACAAGAAAACTATAACAGCCTATATTTATATATGTCATCAATAAACAAGCTTACAATATCCAGAATGGGATCTGATGCGTTTGCATTTTGTGAAACAACTCTTTTGTAACTTTGACATTTGAAAATTAATTCCTCATTAATATTTCAGGTATTGAAAACCATATCTGCATTTTATAGGAGGTAATTATAATATATTTACTGCATTCAGATGTCCCTAATTAACTATTAATCTCTAAATCCATATTAATTAAATTATAGCACTGTGACCTTTACTCTCACTTTTGATATTCATCATCAAATGAATTTCAATATACTATAAAAAGTGAGGGTTAAGAATTACCTCAAAAATTATATTAAAAGCAGTCTTTATGTGACAACTCCAATATGATAAGATATGTAAACATACTGTATTTTATGTTTTATAAGTAATGGAAGATTTGGAGCCAATGTACAGGACAACCCTTAATCACTCATCGTCAACAGTGATGTTCTTCTGGTCCCTTTGCACATTGTTAACCTTTAAACACATCATTTACCAATCTCAACATAAATGTAGACATTTTGTTTTTGCCCAGGTATTTAATTTGTAAAAGTTGATAATTGGGAGATGTACATATCCACCGCCAAAATTATTTTCTATTTAGCTGATCTCGCCCACACACATATTGGTCTCAAGTGACTCTCCATTCCGCTAAAGCTGACCGACATACTTCAATAACCTTCCTTTAATTGACAGATTCAATGGGCTAGAGTTTTCCAAGCCTATTACTCACCAGTGGAATGAAGAAAACTCACAGCAGCAATTGAAGAGGCTGAAGCAATCTCAGAGAAACAGGCCACTAAATACTCAGCACTCATTCCTGCTTTCTTATCTGCTCTTGGGGAATCGTTTGCTCACTGATTTTTTTTGCTGCGAAGTTATTTTACAGACTTTGAAGATTTCCTCAACACTTGGGGAAGTTGGCAGGTCTGACCTGCACTTCAAATGCCTGTTCTATCGGCCCCAGATGCTGCCTCAAATTTGGACCAAGACGGCCAGCAAGAGGACCAACATAAGTCTCAGCAATAGACTCCTGCTGGTCAGCAACCTATAATTTCACAGAAGGAAGGTGCAACTCACAGGGGACAATTCTCAGCATGCAGCATCAAAAGGCACAGGATAAGCTTTCCTGTCGTACCCACACATTTGTGACTCAGGAGGCAAGATCAGGTCAATCTGATGCCCATGTTTCAACAGTGGCTCATCACCCCTCAATCTTTTTGGCGTTGGGGCTCTGCCAGTGCCATTTGCAGAATCTCCCAGTCAATAACTCTAAGTGCATCAGATAGGTGATTGATGGAGTGCCACTTGGAACTACACCATTGTTCCTTTACTATCATTGGGTCAACATCCTGCAATTACCTCTTTCACATGGTCTTTAACAGCACCATGGATGTACCCTGTCTCACAGACTGCAACGGTTCAAGAAGGTGACTCACCACCATTTTCTCAAGAACAATTAGGGATGGGCAATAAATGCTGGTCTTGCTTATGATGCTCACATCCAAAAATGGATGAATTATAATGTTAAAGGGCAACTGTCATGATGCCTGTATTTTGGGACAGCCCACCTTCCCAAACGTATTTGCCGGCAAGGGGGAAGATTCCAGGAGGCCGGAAGATGCCTTCTTGGACATGCTAATGGAATTGAAATTTATTCAATCCTATGCAAATAGGATTTGTACCCTTTCTGGGTGTGAAGCCGATCTCAACAACAAAACAGGGCTGGGAAGATTGGGTGCAGCACCAAACTGGTTCGTGCCTGGTGCAAACTGGACTTTTGATCTGGGACATAATCTTACCAGCTCACAGTGCATATTCACTGCTGTGGCGAGCCAGTATGATCACCTTTATTGTGTCTGGCATGTCAGGCAACATTAAACTCCTCACTAGACCGTGCTTTTGTGGGCCACAGTCTGTGAGCAGTATAACCTTTTGCTTTTCCTCTGCTGTGATTTCATTTGCTACAAAGAAATAGCACAGCCTTTTGATACACTATCCCCATTTTCCACTTTTGGGTCAAATGGTTTAATCTTTCCAATCAAAGGCATTTTTATGTGCATACTGTGGTGAACCACAGTTGGTTACCACTATGAGTGCTGAGCCATGGATGGTCAGCACTATGGGGGTTTGTAGATATGTTACTGTAGTTACTGTTGGTGTTAGGGTTGGGCTGTTCTACCTGTTGATATTGTTCTGTGGTACACTCCAGTTGGCTCCGCCTACCTGGGGAAGTATAAAGGTCACTGCACTGCCTGGTGACCCTTTAGTCTGGGATTGTATTGTATATAGTGTGCTCCATTCTTGTCAGTAATAAAAGCCTTTATTTCCCGGGTACAATCTAGCCTCCCGAGTGATTTAATCGCGCATCACATACATACCTTGCTTCTTCGTAGTTTAGATGCTCAAGTCTCCTCCTTCTTTAGCTGCACACTGCGATCTCTTGACAACTTCGAAAGTTTTTCCTCATTGCCAGAATAATAGATTGAAGGTGTTGTGGCTTTAAGTATAAAGGGATGTAATACCAGTGATAAATAGTTATTTACAAACAAGGATCTGACAGACACAACTATTCCCCACTCCCCCCTGGCTCCAATTGAGGTTCCTCTACGACCCAGGACGTGCACCCTTGCACACAATTGGCTCAGCTTCCTGTATTGCCATTTGATAGGATCCGGCCTGATCATGTGGCCCTCAGAGATCACCCCCTTAAAGGGACCTCACTACCACATTAATATCCTCCCTATATTAATTCCTAAATGTATGAGAGCGTGAAACATATCTAAAATCGGCAATACATGTCTCCAGAGCAACAAGATCGGTGGCATTTTTAACTGGAATCCTTCTATCACTCAGTGCAGACCACAATTGCTTTTGCGCTTTTCGCTTCTTTGAAAAGTTCAGATGAAATGCAGGGGAGTGCTAAACAGCAGTTTACTTAAAATATGTGAAAGTGTGTTGTGTGCCTGCGTCGTACATGGTCTTAACAGTGTATGTCTCTCTTTGCAGATTTCAGTACTGCAGAATCATATTCGGAGCTACCTACAACAACAACTTATATTGTTGGCAGGTGGACGCTGTTGAATCAGTACCATAGTTACCTATGAGTGAGAAGTAGTTTTAATCCTTCTAACTTTTCCTGGGTAACTATTCAGCTAGAGAAGTTGGAAACATCGAAAGCCTCCAATTTACATCAGAGTATTGGATGGTTCCAGATGTAGGTTAGTTGCCCATCAGAAGTTTAAACTTCCCAAGCAATTTCCATGCAATCTTTGTATGGGGACTTCCAGGGGACCCCAGCTCATCTTCTAGAGTATGTCCAGGGTAATGAAATATTCTATGGTTCACACACATTCCCAATTTTAATTCAAAGCATGAGAAATGAAGTCTGACTGTGCACAAATTGGCTTTGTCTTGGTATACAGTATAAACAGTGAGTACATTTCAGAAATAATCTATTGGCCGTGGGGTGTTTTGAGTCATTCAAAGGTCTGGAAGGTGCCATATGCTAGGATAGGAAGTGGTTAATAGTCATCAAGTGATTAAGTGAGTAATTAGAGGTTAATAGATTTTCTTTCTTTCTCAGAAGACTAAGGAAATTTGCTATGTCTGCTATGACTTTTACAGATGCACCATAGAAAGCATTCTTTCTGGTTGCACCACAGCTTGGTATGGCTCCTGCTCTGTCCAAGACTGCAAGAAACTACAAAGGGTAGTGAACGAAGCCCAGTCCAAACTCAAACCAGGCTCCCACCCATTCACACTGTCTATATTTCCTGCTGCCTTGGAAAAGCAGCCAGCGTAATTAAGAACCCCACGCGCCCTGGACATTCTCTCTTCCACCTTCTTCTGATGGGAAAAAGACGCAGAAGTCTGAGGACACGTACCAACTGACTCAAGAACAGCTTTTTCCCTGCTGCCATCAGACTACCTTGCATTAAGTTGATCTTTCTCTACACCCTAGCTATGACTGTAACACTACATTCTGCACTCTCTCTTTTCCTTCTCTATATACGGTGTGCTTTGTCTGTATAGTGTGCAAGAAACAATACTTTTTACTCTATACCAATATATGTGACAATAATAAATCAAATCAAATCAAAATCAAATCACACCATTGGTGCATATAAAGGAGAAACAGGTAATGATCCAAGGGGAGTTCAATGTGGTTTGCAATAAAGCTCTGTCTGGAAGAAGTAATGACTTGAGGCAAGTTTTTCCTCCCGCTCTGCGGCATGTTTCACGGTGGCGAGCAGCAGCTTTGTGCCACGAGGGACGGCCTGTGGCAGGACTAGAAGATCCCACTGGAGGGAAGGGCTGTAAAATCCTGCCCAATGTGCAACACATAACTACACAAACCATTCTTAATATTTTCACATAGCTCAAAATTATCAGGGGAGATTCTCCAGCCTTCCAGCTGCGGGTTTCCCACCGGCGGGAAGTGGAGTGCTGATTGCTAATGTCGGGATTCTCTGGTCCTGCCGCTGTCAGTAGGAATTCCCATTGACATCACCTCACGCTGGTGGGCGGGGATGCACTGCCGGCAGGACTGGTGATTCCCTGTGGTGAACCATCGTTGGTTACCACTGTGGGGTTATTCCAATGTTACTGTTGGGTTAGGGTGTTGCCACTGTGGGGTTGTTATAATGTTGTTGTTGGGCTAGGGTGTTTACACTGTGGGATTAATATACCTGTGGTGGATGCTGTTATGGCACATCCCGGTCGGGCCCCGCCTCCTGGGGAGAGGTATAAGACCCTCTGCTCAGGCGGGACCCCTCCAGTCTGGATTGGTGTACTCGTGTTTAGATAGTTCCATTGTTTGTCAATTAAAGCCTTCAATCGCTGAAGCCTTGTACCTCGTGCTTGATTGTCGCGCATCACTCCCGATGGTGTGAACAGCCAGAGAATTCCAGCCATAGTTTCCCACTTTTTATAGCTTAAAGCACCGATCATTAAACTCATGCCTTTGATCTGAAAAAAACAGTTTTATCAGAGGACAGAGCAAATCTTACAAATCCACACAATATAATTGCATTTATGTCCTAGCAGAAGGTTCTACATAAGGATAGCACCGTCAACTGTCACACTCTACTCTACCAGCAGGGAGTGTTGCCAGAGAAGGTTTCCCATTGAGTTGTACCCATTTACATTCAGTTTTTCAACAACCCTGTCACAATTGCTACTTTCATGGAAAAGGCATTTCCAAGCAAAGCAACGTTGCTTGCCTCTACAAGCATTGGGAGGTTCACTGTTAAAGTTAAAGTTTATTTATTAAGCACAAGTAAGGCTTACATTAACACTGCAATGAAATTACTGTGAAATTCCCCGAGTCACCACACTCCGGCACCTGTTCAGGTCAATACACCTAACCAGCACGTCTTTCAGACTGTGGGAAGAAACTCATGCAGACATGGGGAGACATGAGCAAACTCCATACAGACAGTGACCCAAGCCGGAAATTGAACCTAGGTCCCTGGCGCTGTGAGGCAGCTGTGCTTACCATTGTGCCACCGTGCTGCCCACAATGCAAAGTTAGCTCAGAATCCTCTGCCTTTGAGACAATAGGGAAAGATTAGTTTATTTATTCCCCATTACACTATATTGCAGTGTCAAACATTTCTAATCGATCTCCAAGATATGCTCAGGTGAGACAATGGATATTAATTTGTGATTTGTTTTCTCATCCAACTGTTATATTAAATTTTACAAAGTACACTGCTCAAACCTTTGCAGTGTCATGACATTAATAACAATCAAAACATTCTACCAAGGGGCATTTGGACAACTACTCTATGCCACAAAACATCGAGAGACGCACAGCAAAAAAAAGAATAAGACTACAAATTTAATGTATAAACCAAAGTACTCCAAAGTAAAAGTAAAAGTTTATTTAGTAGTCACAAGTAGGCTTATATTAAGCAATGAAGTTACTGTGAAAATCCCCACAAATATTATAAATAACATATGGGAAGGAATAGTTTTTAAATCAAAATTAAGACAATTCTTCTAAGCCACTCAAGTCTTCATATCAGTTTAAGTCTGTTGAACCCATTGAATTGTTTATAGTATTACTCATTCCTTGCTATCCATTGTTCTTCATGATTGCTATTTTTAAGATTCTGGACAGACTTAATAATGTAAAACATAACAGACGGCTTCACCTTGTCCAGATCAGTGGTTTCGGAGTGGGGGAAGAAGATATGAGTGAGTTATGTTCAGGAAACCCTGAACATAACCCTAGGAGTTTTCCCAAATGCTGCAGAATTGTGTGTGTTTTTCATTGTAAACAGATTTCCTGCCCAGTAGCAATGCAAAGGGAAGCAGAAAATGACAAAGATATCAATAGGTTATATGAAGTGGTGAAACTGTGGCAAATGGATTTCAATGTGATGTCATCTGAGTTTGGGCCTAAAAAGGATCCTTTTTAAATGGTGAAAGGCTAAAAATAGTGGAGGGCCAAAAAGACTTGACAGGCCTAGCTGTCTGGTGTAAAGAGAGGTACCCGGCGGAAAAGTCGCAGATAAGAATCAGGTTAGTTTTTGGAAGCAGAGATTGTGGGATAGGCAGATAGGGGCAGTGGGTAGGGGGCACCTGGCATGACCACAGAGGGTTCAGAGATTGCAGAGGTTGGTGATGTGAGGATTGGGGAGATGAGAAGGTTGGTCATCAGAAGAGGGCTGGATCAGTGATTTTGGGGAGTGTCAATGATGATGGGGAGGTCACTGATAGATGGGTTAGTGATAAATGGGTTTTGGAAGTGTGAGGCTTACTGGGCAGTGTATTGGGAAGGGGGGGGGGGTGGAGGGCGGTGCAGTAGTGACAGTGGGGAAGCTCATCTTTCTTTCTCTCAATCAGTGCTGTTAAGGCATTTACCTAATGATCCCAATCCTTTTTGCCCCATTTTATTTATCGGATTGTCTGAAGCCCAAGACTGGCCAACATGGAGTTAAAATTGAAGCCATATAAAAATGGATGCAAGCATTCCTTTAAACGATTTCAGTGATAACAGACCTCCTTAGAGGGGACTAGTTACCTACCCCATGTTCCACCTCAATTAAGAGTGGAATGTGTGGATTTGAAGTGTTTTGGGTTCCCATTTCAGAGTATAACATTTGAACCTCCCACTCAAATAAATCCATACATCTTGGAGGGTTAAAATTACCAAATTATTTTAATGAGTAGTAAAACTGAAATTAGCTTTATTATAGGGTGGTAACAGTTGGTAGTTTTAATTCATACAGATGCAAATTAAAGATATATCATTCAGTAAATCATATTTTATGATGCAGTATATGTGTAATTTGCAGAGTGTTATAAATACTAGCTTTATACATTCGTTATGCTTTTGGACTGTTTAATTTCAGGTAAAATGGAGTAGTGAAGAGGGTCATGTGACCTGCTCCATATCCTGCTTGACAATAAGCTTGAGTGGCTTGGTTGCCACAGGGACACTAAGGTCCAGACTGATTTCCCAGGAAGAAAGTATAAGGTGTCCTCCACCAAACACACCTGTTCTCCTGGGACATTTGGTCAACTCTACATATTTTCCTGTGTTATGATCCCAGCTGATGTCACTACTGGATGGGAATGTCCCAGGATGGAACCTTGGTTCAATAGATCATAGCTTTTTTTTAGAAACGTGAATGAACAGAGTCACAGGACTGCCAATTAGCTTTTAACAAAAGAAAAAAATAAACACTTATCAATAATGGAAAGTTTGACAACAATACTCCTTCATCCCACCTATAACTTTGCAGATGCCACCTAATAAAACTTCTGTGGATTTCTTCTCAGATCCACCCAGATGCTCATCACTCTGTGAGTAAAGTGACCTCACTGGAACTCCGATTTCCACACGAGTGTTTCCAAACTTCACTCTCGAAAAAACATCTTATAATCTTCTCCCAAACAATGCTGTCATTTTGATGCCTTCAGTATAGATCCACTTCCAAGTTTCTCTGCTTTGGATTGGTATGTGCATTCACACTTCTCAGCCATGTCAACAGAACACCGCTGCTTCACAGGCTGCACTAAGGTCACCAGTCTTAGGAATACTTCAGATATCCGTCTTCTCCACTTTAAAACTGGTTTCTGTAGCTGTTTCTTTAGCTCAGAGCCCATTCTCTGCTGTTTACTTTAACTTCAAATTCTTGTTTGTTGTTCCTTTGACTTCAGGCTTCCTGAAATATTCTTTATTTGTCCCAATTCCCTGGTGTCTAGAACTACCTATTCTTTAACTTCTGGATTTCTGCATCTTACTCCATTGCTCTGCCTCTCTGCTTCTGGCAGTTCCCATAGAGATGTTACCTTTCAAGTTATCTGGCTCCAATTGCCGCTGGCTCTAGCCTAAACTAAACTCAAAAAAATTATTTCTAACTTAAAGTGGTCCCTGGTTGCTCAGCAACAGCCTTGTCTTTCTTTAAACTGTTTGTTTTCACACTGTAAACCCTTTAATCACAATGCAGACACAATTTGAAATTAAACCAAGATCCCATTACCTGCATGCACCTTTGTTTTTCGTGATCCAACTAAAGTTTTAATCCTTCCTTACACAGAAACACACAATTAAACTCACTTAAATCTAATTCTAATATCCAAAAATACAAATATACTACCTGTTTCCTAACACCTGTCCCACCTATGATGTTGACCACCACTGGTGGGGCAGGAAAATCTAGTCCTTATTCTCCAAAGCTTACAGGGAGGTGTTAGGAATGTCAGGTTTTATAAACTGTTATATGTAAAGTTGTCTATTTAATTCTAAGATTGAATGGAATGGGGGTCTAAAGGAAAGCTAATTAGTAGTTCTATCTGGATATATGGCCCATGTGATTCATGTTGTGATGAGACAGGCTTTGACGGTGGGGAGAATACATAGCAAACCATTGTAGTATTGGGTTATATGGTTTTTCTGAGGGCATCTTTGAATTTCATGGACAGGAGAGTCTGCAAGAATCCAAGATGCTGAGAACCGAGAGATAAAGACAGCCAGTCTCTATCATTCACTATGCACAATGCGGGTTCAAGCTTGCACTCAAATTAAATAGACCAAGTTCATGAAGATTTAAATTAAGCTGGAAGACATGCCTAGTTTTGGCTGGAGGAGGGATCTCTAGGGTAATCCTCACCATGAAAGCCACTTCAGCATTTAGAAGGTACGTGGTTGGAAAAGGAGAAAGGATGGAAGGCATTGGCAGCGGAAAATCATTGAATCCCTACAGTGCAGAAGGAGGCCATTCGGCCCATCAAGCCTACACTAACAACAATCCCACCTAGACTCTATCCTCATAACCCCACGTATTTACCCTGCTACTTCCCCTGATGCTAAGGGGCAATTCAGCATGGCCAATTGCTGAATTGCCCCTTAGCATCAACATTTCTTATGTTCTTATGCTCAATCAACCTAACCCACATGTCTTTGGAGTGTGGGAGGAAACCTGAGCACCCGGAGGAAACCCATGCAGACACAGGGAGAATGTGCAAACTCCACACAAACAATGACCGAGGCTGGAATTGAACCTTGGGCCCTGGCGCTGTGAGGCAGCAGTGCTAACCACTGTGCCACTGTACTGAGAATTGTGTTAAACTGGTTCCTGGAGAATGAAGTATACGCCTAAGGAACAGAGTAAAGTATAATCATAGAGGGGGATTTCAATTATTTTAATAATTCAATGAGGAAACCTTTATGTCATTTAGAGCACAAATTGCCTACCGAAATAGTATTTAACCAATATTGCTTTTAATGGCTGGAACTTTCCAGCCGTTCATGCCAACGGAATCTTCCGGCCCAACCGTTAGCACACACACACCACGAGATTCACAGCAGCAAGGGCTGCATTCATCAGGAAACGCCATTGACAACAGCAGGACCAGAAGATCCCACCAATGGCGAGTTTCATGGTAGGTTGCACGGTAAATCCCGTGTTTGTGACAGTAAAATTCTTGTGGATCCCTTCAGTCAATCTCAGGAAGTTAGAATTTCTTTTTAAAAGGGGAGAGTTTCTATGAGGATTATAAAAGCTGCATGCTTGAGAGAAAGCCAATACTTTTAGAGTTATGCTTCACAAACCTTCCCACCACTGGGAGTTGTCCCCGCCTCATGCCTGGACCTATTTACAGTAATGATGGAGATTGATTACCATAACTTATAACCACCAGAGACACCAGACAGGGCCTCGGTTTATTGTCTCATCAAAAAGTTGGCACCTGGGTGATGCGCGATATAACTCACGAGGCTAGAGATGCTCGAGGAAATAAAGGCTTTTATTGACTACTACAATAGAGCTACCATATATAATACACGATCCCAGACTGAAGGGTCCCAGACAGAGCAGTGACCTTTATACCTCTCCCAGGAGGTGGAGCCCGACTGGGATGTACCATAATAACTATATTACAGGTAGAACAGCCCAACCCTAACCCCAACAGTAACATGTAGAACAACCCAACCCTAACCCCAACAGCAACATATATACAGACTCATAGTACTGGCCAGACCCTGGCTCAGTACTACCTGGTGGGAACCAACGATGGTTCACCACACTGGAACAGTGCAGCACTCCATCATTTCTGCACTGGAATGTCTGTATAGATTTCTGTCCTGACTCCTCTTCAACTGACAACTTTCTGACTTAAATGCAGGACGCTCCCACCGAACCACAGCTGATTAACCTTGTATCATGTAACTACCTGGATGACAGAAGATGAATGAGGTGAACCCTGATTTTATTTTCTTCCAGCTCTTCCTATGTTAGCCTTGTAAAATAGTTTTCCTTTTTGATATCGCATTCTCCCAATTCACTCCAGTGTAAATTGATCCCAGGACATCGAAGTCCAATCTGATGTGTGTTTATTTGTTAGCTAGTGCCATTTGTTCTTGATATTTAAGGTTACATTGGCAGAATAGGTATGAAACAGTGCTGAATTTTAATTATAAATTCCTCACAAGCTAAAGCAACCATTCAACATTCCCTCAACAGTTCTTTGGCTGTCATGTTCATGTCATCAAGTTTTTAACACGCTGCAAACTATGAGGCCTTGCTTGTCAGACATTTTAAACTAAAGCACTGAAATTGGACTTTCAGATCCTCAGTCCTATTACACAGACCCTCTGAAGTCTATTTATTAATAAACCAACTGCCACAAAATGCCCAAGGATGAATTCATTGACTGAGCTTCACTTCTCATTTAAATGAATTCTGCAAAATATCTTGAACCTGCAGCTCAGTCCTTGAAGCACTTCATTAATGAGTTGAGGTGGTTATTATGATAGTGGCAGTACAATCGTTGGAGGGTTCTATCATTTTGTATGTCGTATTTTGAGGCTTTGAACATTCTGGTTGAGAGGTTGGGCTATTCTGCCAAGCAGTAAAGCAGCCCGAATCTCAGTAACAAGCACTCACAGTGTTTCCAGTCTCTCTGTCAAGGTTCATACCCTTGCACCCTGCCTGCAGGTGCCAGAAGCTCTCAATGTCGACATATTGCAGCAACAAACAGTTGTCCTGGCTGATTTAATATACGTCTTTGAAACTTGAACCGTGCAGCTTCACTGAACCCCTGTGAAATATCAATCTCAGATGAACATTATTTAAGAATTATTTAAAGGGACAGACACCTAACTTGCAGGTGAGGTTCTTGACTTGCTTTTGCTACAAGAAGGTTTGTTGAAGTATTGTGGAGTGTTTCAGGAGGTGTTGCGATGAATTGTTGGATTTGGCTGCATCCGTACAAGTGAGAGAAAATGATTTGATGACACGACCGCACAAAGATTGTAACATGCACGGGTTGCAGTGACTTGAGATCTGCAATAAGAAAGACAAACGGAGCAAAGACTACATACAGAGAGGGGAAGCTCTGTATGAAGAGGAGGAGGGCGCTTCACATGGCTTTTCAGGGACCACTTTTCCTCCCTCCACTTCAGGGAAGAGGAATGGTTGAGGCATCTGAGATTCGCCAAGGTCAACTTCTGCAGAACCAGAACATTCCAGAAGGAAGCAGGCAAGCTGGCCGGAATTCTCCAGCTGTTCATGCCGGCGGGATTCTCTGGTCCCACAGCAGCGCAGCCCCGCCTGTGGGTTTCCTGCCGGCATGGGGTGATGTCAATGGGAATTCACATTGACAGCGGCAGGACCAGAGAATCCCGCCACTTGCAAACAACGCGGCACCTCCCGCCAGCGGGAAACACGTGGCTGGGAGGCCGGAGAATCTCGCCCCATGTTTCATTATGCCATACATTGTTGGTGGCGGAGGCCCTCATTGCAAAGAGAGGAGAGTTAGTTGTTTTCTCTCTAAGTAGAGAGAAGGAGGACTTCATCAGGATAGTGAGATTTCCAATGGTGCTGGAAATCATCAGCTGCACACAAGTCACGCAGTAGGCCCAAATATCAATGGACAGAGGGATAAGAATTGCAAAGTCTCCCACTCCATTAATGTGTGCTGGTGTGAAACTGCACACAAAGTATCACGAGACAGCTCCTCAAATCCAGCTCTACAGCAGCAGAGGAGGAATTCACAGACATCAACATAGAAGAATTCACAGACCTCAACATTGGGCAGTACAGCGGCACAGTGGTTAGCACTGCTGCCCCACAGTGCCAGGGACCTGGGTTCGATTCCCGGCTTGGGTCACTGTCTGTGTGGAGCTTGCACATTCTCCCTGTGTCTGCGTGAGTTTCCTCCAGGTGCTTTGGTTTCCTCCCACAGTCCGAAAGATGTGCTGCTTAGATGCATTGGCCATGCTAAATTCTCCCGAACAGGCGCCGGAGTGTGGCGACTAAGGGATTTTCACAGTAACTTCATTGCTGTGTTAATGTCAGCTTACTTGTGACAATAATAAATAAACCTTTAAAGAAGATCTGTCATAGTGCTCACCCACAACCTCCACCAGTGCAGAAACACACACTTCAGTGGCCTAGTTCTAGAACAGCCTCAAGGTCACAAGTTGATAAGCAGATCATACTGTCTGATCCACAGCAGACAGAGGCAGGGGCATCTCAGTGTGTCGGCACTTAGAGTGTTGCTGGAAGTCAAGAATCTGACAAGTCCCGGTCATGTGATGGCCTTTGGACTTGGTCATCATAGAATCATAGAAACCCTACAGTGCAGAAGGAGGCCATTCGGCCCATCGAGTCTGCACCAATCACAATCCCACCCAGGCCCTACCCCCATATCTGCCCGCTAATCCCTCTAACCTACGCATCTCAGGACACTAAGGGGCAATTTTAGCATGGCCAATCAATCTAGCCCGCACATCTTTGGACTGTGAGAGGAAACCGGAGCACCTGGAGGAAACCCACGCAGACACGAGGAGAATGTGCAAACTCCACACAGACAGTGACCCAAGCCGGGAATCGAACCCAGGTCCCTGGAGCTGTGAAGCAGCAGTGCTAACCACTGTGCTACCGTGCCGCCCAGAACTGGTTAAAGTGGAAAATTTATTCATTAGTGTCACAAGTAGGCTGACATTAACACTGCAATGAAGTTACTGTGAAAATCCCCTAGTCGCCACACTCCGGCGCCTGTTCGGGTACACTGAGGGAGAATTTAGCATGGCCAATGCACCTAACCAGCATGTCTTTTGGACTGTGGGAGGCACCCGGAGGAAACCCACGCAGACACGGAGAGAACGTGCAGACTCTGCACAGTTAGTGACCCGAGCCAGGAATTGAACCCGGATCCCTGGCGCTGTGAGGCAGCAGTGCTAACCACTGTGCCACCGTGCCGCCCATGCCTCAGTTACTGGAGCTCCAAAGGCAAGATCAGGAAAATCAGGAAGCAATGTCTGTTGCACTCCTTAGATTGCAAGGCTCGATGGAGGAGTCCATCCGCTTTCAGACTGAGGTTATTGCACTGACAGGCCAATCCAATAAGGTCAACATTAGTAGTGTGGTGGCCACTATAGACATCTTAGTCCAAGACTTCTGTACTGCACTGCTGAAGGAGCTGTACTCCATGGCTGAGGTACTTACTGGCACCCATCAGTATCTCCAATGTCTGCAGGTATGTCAAGCACCATTTGTACACCATGGGTCTAGCGAGGTGTCGAAGACTGATGGCTTTCTTGGATTCATTCTCTGTGTGTGGAACAAGCCCTGCCACCTCTTCCTCTTGATGGTTCTGCTCCTGCCTTTGGTGAGTTAGGTGTCACCATTGACATCATCTTCTTCCCCTCTCCTATAAGTGAGAAGAAAACCAATGGGATCAACAGGCTCCATGTTCTTGAGCGTCTCGTCACCACAGTATCAAAGAGAAAGGCTTGATGATTAGCATCTGTCTGCTGAGGACCACTCTTCGTCTGTTCATCATCTGCCTCTTAAAACCCACTGACTAATATCCTCGCCATAACATTGATGCTCAGTCCTTTGTTCACACACTTGTGGGACAAAACTCCCACATCACCCCTGCTCCACACCACATAACTGAGTGGAAACAGCTTTCACCACTCTACTGCATCTTGAGCTCTCATCTTAGCCATTGGCATTGTCCTAACTTGTACTCCAGACCCTTCAGACCTGTCAATAGGCACTTCAACATAAAGCAAACAATTATGAGCACTATCCTCAGGCAGTGTGCCATGATCACCTTCCTATGAGGGGATATTATAACTTGCCCAGTCAGGCAATAGTAAAGCCAAACCATAGAGGTCAAGAATTAAATGCTGAGCAGTAATCATTGACACTCACAAATAAGTGCTGCTTCAGTGAGCACAACTGTTTGAATAATCTGACTCCAAACATGTCAATTGAGCTCAAGCTAAGCATTCTGATCATTGATATGACACATGCACGCACACACACACACACACACACACTCAGGAATCCACAGGTGTCATAGATTCCACAGTTGGAAGGATGGACTCGAAACTGTGTCACACTGGAGACAGGCTCTTCCATGTCCCCGATAGTGATAGGAGGCCTATCAATGCAATAAGTATCTTGGCGTGCATCCTTCATTACCCTTATAAGCCACACCATCATGGTCCTCATCTGTGCAATAGCAGAACTCATCTACAACATTGTCCTCCAAAAGAGGTCTGCAGTTTGCACCTTGTGCTAGATAACAGGATGAAGGTGAGGTGGGATTTGGGAAGGGGCGTAAGGAAATCATACAGCATCATCCTGAGTGTACTTGGTGACACTGGGTGTGCCAGATCCAAGATGCAAAGAACCATCTCCTCTATAGTACACAGGGGATTCAGGTGTCTCTGCCACTTCTGCGCTGCTCCTTCCCTTGGCAGGAGGGAGGGAAGTATGTCAATGCTTGTGTTGCTCTGTATTTGGGTAATGTGGCTGCCATGGATGAACACTGGGAGGTATGTGGAGTTAGTGAAAGGAGGGTGTGAGGTTGGCATCATTTGGGATTTTGGGGTGCAGGGCATGTGAGTGTGAGATGGCATATTTGAATGTTAGGCCTGAGTCATGCTAGGGGCCTTGATGGATGAGTGATGGGTGTGTAGTGCATTAAGAAATGTGACAGGCTGGTGTGAGGTGTAGTAGATGTCACATGAAGGTACATTTGCTGACCTTGACCACCCCTGTGATGTCACTTAACCTTTTCCAGCACTGTTAGCAGATCGTCAGCTCAGGATTCCTACACCGACTGCCCTGACTATTTCCTGCCATTCCCTTCAGAGGGTACTTTTAATGGCCTTTGGCTCCCACCCAACCCCCTCCCAGACATACAATTACTTCCTCTCTCCTGGAATTTCATGACTAACGCTTCCAAAACTGTATCAATGTACCTGCCTTGGAGCTCCATTTGCTTTGATTTTAGTTACATTCAGCACGGCAGCTTCCCTTCAGTCAATGCAGCTCCTATTTAAGGTGGGGAAGACTGTACTTAAGAGCTGGAGGCTAGCTGGAACAGGTGATAGCCTCACACCTAACCTTATTCGGCTCCTGTTGAGCCGGCGCTTAGTTAGTAGCATGGATCATGCTCAGTTGCATTCAACAATCAAGCAGGTACAGAAACAGCATGAAGTTTGGTTGCCATCTTGCTCTAGGGAGCCGGATGTGAATGGATCACAATTCACAATCCCAATGCTCAATAATGGATGCAGGCAAACCTTTAGCTTCAGATGTTTTTGGTACATCCAGGTACATTCAAATTATGGCAATTAACAATTAGCTCTAAAATTGCATGCTAAATCCAGACTTTTAAACAGGCATGTCTCACTAACACAGAATCTATTTAGTGCCTATTTTCATCCTTTAGCAGAAATTAACTCCCCATATCTTTTTCATTTTTACCATGAAAATGATGGAAAGCTAGATTTCAGTGAAATATTTCTTATTCCATGTGAACCCTTTTAATTCTAAAAGTAATATTTCATGAAGTTCTGCTCCATATATCACTGACATGTCCTGAGTGATGATTTACACAGTTCGTCTTTTTGTTGCTCTAACTAGAGTACTAGCTCACTTCAGAATCTCATTCAGTCACAGTTGACAGGAGAGACAGACATTGACTGAATAAGAACTCTAAATGCTACCGTGGGTTAAAGAACTCAAGAGACCCAACACAGTAACAAGGCTACATTTTAAAACAAAGGGACATGTTTTTCTCAAGGTATCAACGTTAACAAAAATTAAGTGCCAGTGAATAGTTGACTAAAATAGAGGTATCATGCTAAGATATATGAATGGAAATTGGCTTGAAGAATATGGCTTATTACTGACTGTCACAGCCCAACGCAGAGAAAAATCATACAGCAATACTCGGGAGAATACGAATGAAAGATACATTTTAAACTCAAACTCACAACTGGGCTCTAGGCTGTAAATTAAGTATAGGAGTTTGAAATGTCGCCAAAGCTCCTGAACTCATTTACATTTAACATATAACATGATTTTATATTTTAGTATCATCTGCAAATATTTTGTTGAATGTACAAGGATCATAGGACCAAATAGATTGGGGGTTTGAGAGTAATGCATATGATTCAGGGCAATTCCTGGTTACATAGAGTCATGATGTGGAGATGCTGGTGTTGGACTGGGTTAAACACAGTAAGAAGTCTCACAACACCAGGTTAAAGTCCAACAGGTTTATTTGGCAGCACTAGCTTTCGGAGCCTCAAGCTCCTTCTTTCAGGTGAGTGAGGACTTGTGTTCACAAACAGGGCATATAAAGACACAAACTCAATTTACAAGATAATGGTTGGAATGCGAGTCTTTACAGGTAATCAAGTCTTAAAGGTACAGACAATGTGAGTGAAGAGAGGGTTAAGCACAGGTTAAAGAGATGTGTATTGTCTCCAGCCAGGACAGTTAATGAGATTTTTCAAGCCCAGGCAAGTCGTGGGGGTTACAGATAGTGTGACATAATAGTACTCAATGCCGACAACTGCCAATCTCCAGATGCAATTCTACAACTCATCCGCTTCATCCTGGACCACAACATCTTCACCTTCAACAACCAGTTCTTCATCCAGACATACAGAACAGCCATAAGGACCAAATTCGCACCTCAATATGCCAATATCTTTATGCACAGGTTCGAACAAGACCTCTTCACCGCACAGGACCTTCAACCGATGCTATACACTAGATACATCGATGACATTTTCTTCCTTTGGACTCATGGCGAACAATCATTGAAACAACTATATGATGACATCAACAAGTTCCATGCCACCATCAGACTCACCATGGACTACTCTCCGGAATCGGTCGCATTCTTGGACACATGTATCTCCATCAAGGACGGTCACCTCAGCACTTCACTGTACCGCAAGCCCACGGATAACCTCACGATGCTCCACTTCTCCATCTTCTGCCCTAAACATGTTAAAGAAGCCATCCCCTATGGACAAGCCCTCCGTATACACAGGATCTGCTCAGATGAGGAGGATTGCAACAGACACCTACAGTCGCTAAAAGATGCCCTCATAAGAACAGGATATGGCGTTCGACTCATCGATCAACAGTTCCGACGTGCCACAGTGAAAAACCACACCGACCTCCTCAGAAGACAAACACGGGACACAGCGGACAGAGTACCCTTCGTCATCCAGTACTTCCCCGGAGCGGGGAAGCTACGACATCTTCTCCGGAGCCTTCAACATGTCATCGATGAAGACGAACATCTCGCAAGGCCATCCCCACACCCCCCACTTCTTGCCGTCAAACAACCGCACAACCTCAAACAGACCATTGTCCGCAGCAAACTACCCAGCCTTCAGGAGAACAGTGACCATGACACCACACAACCCTGCCACAGAAACCTCTGCAAGACGTACCGGATCATCGACACGGATGCCATCATCTCACGTGAGAACACCATCCACCAGGTACACGGTACATACTCTTGCAACTCGGCCAACATTGTCTACCTGATACGCTGCAGGAAAGGATGTCCCGAGGCATGGTACCTTGGCGAGACCATGCAGACGCTACGACAACGAATGAATGAACACTGCTCAACAATCACCAGGCAGGAGTGTTCCCTTCCAGTCGGGGAACACTTCAGCAGTCACGGGCATTCAGCCCCTGATCTTCACGTAAGTGTTCTCCAAGGCGACCTTCATGACACACGACAACGCAGAATCGCTGAGAAGAAACTGATAGCCAAGTTCCGCACACATGAGGATGGCCTCAACCGGGATCTTGGGTTCATGTCACACTATCTGTAACCCCCACGACTTGCCTGGGCTTGCAAAATCTCACTAACTGTCCTGGCTGGAGACAATACACATCTCTTTAACCTGTGCTTAACCCTCTCTCCACGGACATTGTCTGTTCCTTTAAGACTTGATTACCTGTAAAGACTCGCATTCCAACCATTATCTTGTAAATTGAGTTTGTGTCTTTATATGCCCTGTTTGTGAACACAAGTCCTCACTCACCTGAAGAAGGAGCTTGAGGTTCCAAAAGCTAGTGCTGCCAAATAAACCTGTTGGACTTTAACCTGGTGTTGTGAGACTTCTTACTGTGCTTACTATATGATGACATCAACAAGTTCCATCCCACCATCAGACTCACCATGGACTACTCTCCGGAATCGGTTGCATTCTTGGACACATGCATCTCCATTAAGGACGGTCACCTCAGCACCTCACTGTACCGCAAACCCACGGATAACCTCACGATGCTCCACTTCTCCAGCTTCCACCCTAAACACGTTAAAGAAGCCATCCCCTACGGACAAGCCCTCCGAATACACAGGATCTGCTCGGATGAGGAGGATCGCAACAGACACCTCCAGACGCTGAAAGATGCCCTCATAAGAACAGGATATGGCGCTCGACTCATTGATCAACAGTTCCGACGCGCCACAGCGAAAAACCGCACCGACCTCCTCAGAAGACAAACACGGTACACGGTGGACAGAGTACCCTTCGTTGTCCAGTACTTCCCTGGAGCAGAGAAGCTACGGCATCTCCTCTGGAGCCTTCAACATGTCATTGATGAAGACGAACATCTCGCCAAAGCCATCCCCACACACCCACTTCTTGCCTTCAAACAACCACGCAACCTCAAACAGACCATTGCCCGCAGCAAACTACCCAGCCTTCAGGAGAACAGTGACCATGACACCACACAACCCTGCCACAGCAACCTCTGCAAGACGTGCCGGATCATCGACACGGATGCCATCATCTCACGTGAGAACACCATCTACCAGGTACACGGTACATACTCTTGCAACTCGGCCAACGTTGTCTACCTGATACGCTGCAGGAAAGGATGTCCCGAGGCATGGTACATTGGGGAAACCATGCAGACGCTACGACAACGGATGAATGCACACCGCTCGACAATCACCAGGCAAGACTGTTCTCTTCCTGTGGGGGAGCACTTCAGCAGTCACGGGCATTCAGCCTTGGATCTTCAGGTAAGCGTTCTCCAAGGCGGCCTTCACGACACACGACAGCGCAGAGTCGCTGAGCAGAAACTGATAGCCAAGTTCCGCACACATGAGGACGGCCTAAACCGGGATGTTGGATTTATGTCACATTATCAGTAACCCCCACAGCTTGCCTCCTGATCTTACTAGCTGTTCTGTCTGGAGACAATACACATCTCTTTAACCTGTGTTTAATGTTCCCTCCACCCACATTATCTGTACCTTTAAGATCTGGCTGGCTGTAGAGATTTGCATTCTAATTAGTATTCTGTAACTTGATGTTGTGTCTCTGTGCACTGTTGGAGAACAGACTTTCACTCCATCTGACGAAGGGGCAGCGCTCCGAAAGCTTATGGTATTCGCTACCAAATAAACCTGTTGGACTTTAACCTGGTGTTGTGAGACTTCTCACTGTGCTTACACAGAGTTACACAGGGATATTTCCTAAAGGTTATGGGATGAGAGAAAAGGATTCGGGGTATGATAGGTCACAAGCAGTGTGGTGAGGCCATAACTATGCAAATAAATTGTGAGGGTGTATGACTCGGATGCCATAATATAGAATGACAGGTTCAGCTTCTTTTATCTGTAAATCCGAACACATTCGAAAGCCTCGCTTTTTTGAACCTCATCAACCTTGAGTGCAGAAAATCTAATTGTTTGTCTGCACGATTTACCTTTTGACTTTTGTGAAGAACATGTCAAAAAGAAACTTATTACAGGTATTCTGTACTTATTATTCAGTGATACATCTTACTTTTCCATCCACTTTATTGATTTTCGAATATAGCGAGCCTAGGCTTAGACTGTTGTAATGTAAGTTTATACGTGGTATCCAAAAAGCAAAATGATCTGAAGCTTGACATGCAATCATAGAAATCATCATAGAAACCCTACAGTACAGAAAGAGGCCATTCGGCCCATCAAGTCTGCACCGACCACAATCCCACCCAGGCCCTACCCCCATATCCCTACATATTTTACCCACTAATCCCTCTAATCTACACATCCCAGGACACTAAGGGGCAATTTTAGCATGGCCAATCAACCTAACCCACACATCTTTGGACTCCTCTCACTGTCTCTCCAACTCCAACTCCTCTTCATGTCCAAATCATCCCCAACTCCAAAGCCAAAGCTCTTCACTCCCCCCTCCTGGCCCTACCAGCCCACAATACTCCCTACACCACAACCACCCTCCAACCACACAACCCACTCCACACCCCAATTGCCACCAAAATATAAAGCCATACCCACTGCTGCCTCCACCCCAAAACATCCTCCCCCACAAAACCCACCCTGCCTCCCTCCATCCCCTAAACCAACACCACCCCCATACCTTTAACCACCAACCACCCTTCAACCCTTTCCCCTCCCAACCCCCACTCCCCTCGACCCCCCATACCCTCTAACCCCCTCATCCCACATCCCCTTCACTCCCAACCCCCTGCCCCATCCTTAACCCCCACTCCCCTCTTCACACCCAACCCCTTGACCCCCCATACCCCCTAATTAACCCCAACCCCCACCATAACCCCACCCCCTCTCAAGAGTTTAGGTAAAGGATGCTCAAACTGTAGGGATAATTATATACAACGTTTCTGTATACAAGCACTGTCAAAGTTTTGGTTTCCTGAAATATTGAAGCCCTGCAGAAAGGCCTTGAGGAGAGCAACCAGAAAATTATGCACAAATACCCTCTGGCAACATATGGACAGGGTCGAATCAAATATTGTGGGTCTCTTTTACCCTGACAACTGAATGTTCTCCAGATGCATGGGAGAGGAAAGATTGACACTTTAGCTAATATCTGCACTATTGATAAAAATGTATTATCTGGTCTTTTGAAATATAATCTTTTGCACACAGATGGCACATTAATGCCAATAAAGAACAAATGGACAGGTTAAATTATTGGATCTCCATGACTGTAACAGATAAGTCATCTATTTATCGGCAATGGAATAAACTCAATTGGGAATAACTGGAAGATAGCAAAAGCATTCAATTACTGTGGCAACCTTCAAAAATCAAATCCTCAAGATATTTATATCTCGTTGCGTTAGTTCACAAAACATGCATATTGTCCATCTTACTGTGTATAATGAATTCATATCATGGAAGTAAACTAACGCTAATCAAGATGTACATGCTGGACATATACATTATAGCTGAGGCAATTACTGAGAAAAAAATGATGGGTTAAAGCAAGTTGTTAGATATTTTGAGCGATTTCTGACAATCTGGTGGGCAGATTGTTCAATTTCAGAGTATTATAAGGACAGCAAGGAAATCTGGACATATGGTACCTTTCATGCTATAAGGAAGTCTGAAGGTACTTTACTGCCAATTAAGTATTTTATAAATTGAGTCACTATACTGACGTAGGGTGGCACTGAAGTCACATACAACAAGGTCCCACAGAGATGCAATGGGGTAAATTACCAGATAGTCAGCTTTAGTTATTTTCAAGTTGTTGAACAAGCTAGTAACTTGATTGCCATCCCATTAACCACCATAAATATTCACTCCCTCCACAACTTGCGCACTGTGCCATCAATGTGTACCATCTACAAGATGCACTGCAGAAACTCATTAAGGCTTCTTCGAAAGCACCTTCCAAAATCACAACATCTATCAACTAGGACAAAGGCAGCAGATGCATAGGAACAGCAAAATCTGCAAGTTCCCCTCATGCTCACCCATCATTTTGGCTTGGAAATCTATCACTATTCCTTCATCGGTGCTCATTGGAAAACCTGCCTGACAACACTGTGGGAATACCTACACAGACTACAGCAATTGAGGAAGGCACCTAACTACCACCTCCTCAAGAATAATTGGTGATGGGTAATAAATTGCCAATTGATTCACCTCTGCGTGGTTGAACAACACTTGCTCGCGATGCCTACGTCCCATGAACGAATAAAATGAGCTATTGCACATTACACCATGTGACATGTTTAACATCAAGAATATCTACTGCAAGTCCAGAGGTAACAGCTACCGCAGATATTAACAATGCAATGAATGCCCCAGGATAGCAAAATGAATGAAATATTAAAGTTGACAAATCATAGCAATGAAATATTAATAATTAGTAATTTGACAGTAATTTCTAATTACTCTGTCGAATTGGTTGGGATCACTGACATTCAAACAGTAGCAACTACAGGCTATAGCCAATAGCAAGATAAAGTATTGTGCGGGTTAGGTTGATTGGCCATGCTAAAAAATTGCCCCTTAGTGTCCTGAGTTGCATAGGTTAGAGGGATTAGCAGGTAAAATATATAGGGATATGTGGATAGGGCCTGGGTGGGATTGTGGTCGGTGCAGACTAGATGGGCCAGATGGCCTCTTTCTGCACTGTAGGGTTTCTATGATTTCTATGATAATGTTTTGACAGTAAATTCTGAGTACTGATCTTCACTGCAATGACATACTGGAAGGAATCTTACCACCTTAGATGTTAAACAAGCAACAGGGCCATTTCCAGGTCCAACCCCAATAGTTTATGGTCCGCCTGCCTGCACGACCTTACCGGGGGAGGCCAATTAACAAACATCTCCTGGAAGAACCCTGTCCAATTAAGGACTGCATTGAGAAGGCTGTGCAGCTGAGTGAATTAACGGCAGCAACTGTGGCACTTAACAGCTGGTAGCTCCAGCAGGAAATGTAGGCATTGCCACTGTGGGTGGGGGATCATGAGGACATTATAAAATTAAGGTACCTCTGAAGACTTCCAATCGAACCTTAAAATAAACTGTAACAAGGCTATCAGGCCATCATTCTGGAACGGATCCTCCATAGGAGGGGAATTAAAGAATGGTGCTTTGGCATATCGTTGGGAGGTCGCTTTCAATCATACGTTAGGCTTTGGCCTCAGCAGAGGGTTTGCTGCCATCTATCGACATTACCAATTTGCCCCTAAGTGGATAGTTAATTGCTCCAATTAGCCACTGCCAGGCTGCTAGCTAATGCCAGACTCACCCCATCTCCAACATTGCTCAGAGGTTGAAATGCATTGGGGAACCCTTCTGCCCATCAAATGAGATTTTCTAAAACTCCTGAATGCAAAGCCACCGCCACACGGCTGATAATATTCTACCCACCAAGTTCAACGCTGCTATTTCTTCCCAACCTTTCAAAAGTGAAAAGTGTGGTCAAATTATAATTAATGTTACGATCGCTCCATTGCTGCTCAAAACTAAGTAGTTCAACTGCAGTGTGAGAGCCATTTTTGAACCTGGTTCTCTCCCTGATAAGCAAGCCAAATAGGAATAAATCATTTTCATTTCAGAGGCAGGACCACCTTCATTGAAGAAAATGAAGGTGAACTTCATATAAATGAATATAGCATCACCTGAGGTACATTTTGCATATCGAGTGCTCCACAGCTGCCATTGGTCTCTTTGTTTTGTGAGCATATTTGCATATCTGGGGTTAGCCTGGGTAATAAGATACGTTGCAGGACAGGTTTCAAGGTCTCCCAGTGCAATGGTCATTGAAATGAACAAGACAATGCATTGAATTTAACACGATGGGACAGCTACACATCAGACACGACTTGCAGCGTGTTGTGTAACTGTAACAGCTGAAGCAGGATTAGCTTCAGAATACAAAGACATTAAGTGAAGTATTTCCCAGCTGCCGTATTGAACCACGCTCGGATGTAGCCTCAGGTAAATATAATGAGAAAAGGTCAAAAAGCTCGACAATAATAAAAGAGAGAAAGGAACCACACGAGATTGTGACAGCATTTCAGATACAAAGCACCGCAGCAGCTCAATTTATCATGGTTTTAATGTTAGTTAAAATTATTGACCTTGGGTAGCCAAGGTTGCAAGCAACTTTCAGCAGTTCAATAGTATAATAGATTACAGGTCAGTCACGGTGCAGAGACAGGCTGTGCATTTTATAACACCATCTGGGTAGGTGAGGGACACAATAAAAGACTGACTGTTTTTTTACAAGGATGAGGCATAGGTAAAATTAGGAATCAACTTCCTAATTGCTCATTGTTCCAAGTAAATAGGCTAAAAATAAACTCCCTTAACAGTCATTACGAGTATTATGTGAAGAATATTAAAAATAATATGATGATATGACTATATTCTTAATAAATATTCTTTAAACACACTTTCTAAAATAATAAATACATTGGGCAAATTGTACAGATCCCACAGCAGATTTGAAGATGCGGGTCTTCGTAAAACACAGACTGTTGCCTAGACCCATCCCTGAGCTGTTTCCCGTTTTGTGGGGTGGACGGGGGGGGGGGGTAGGCATGTGACTGCTGCCCTGAGGAAATGTCTGAGGACAGCCACGATACATTCAGTTCAATAAACACACCACACTGGAAAGATTGTCGTCTTTAAGCACATAACAGTCCACGCCAGATGGATAAAATAGCAGCTTTAACTGGGAGGGCTGGCATTGGACAAGGTTGAGGAATCACTCTTAGGTTCCCCTGTGTCCATCAGAGACACACCTTCCTGAGGTCATGACGCTCTTGAACACCCATCACCCCCCCCCTCTCCCCCCCCCCCCCCCCCCGCCAAACAGTCCCTATCAATGTCCTCGACTAATATTCAGTCCTGCTAATGTTGCAAAGACTGTGTATGCTCTAGTTGTGATTCAGAGCAGCTGATACTAACTGGGAAAAGGTTCAGGTACGTTAGCTTGCACCTGTGTGGGAAAAGTAATCTGCACTTATACTGAATCTTATGAATAAACCTATGCTGAAGAGAAACTGGCTCCAGCTTCTCCCTTTGCCAGAAGGATGTTCACTGCACTAACATGATAGCAGAGGATTAACATTGATCTGTGGAGAGCGGAAGCTGAATAAGGGATTTTTAACTCTTGTCTGACAAATGTAATGCTCCCCGTAGCCTCAGGTGCAAAATGATTGGGGCTCGTTGCAAAATCTCTAACTTCGATTATCCGCCATTTCTTCTAGACTCTGAACTGCCTGAGCAGTGGATAAATGACGTGGCTTGGGCAGACGGATCAGGATTAATTAGAATGAGCTGGATACCTGGTAGGTTTGGGTTGAAGTGAATGGAGGTCGCGTGCTATCAACCCGGTGGCTCAGCATGACTGTGGATGGTCAACATGCTCCCTCAGCATGTCTGAAAGATCATTTGTGATCATGAGGATATGACAATCCGGAAATTCAGGTATGACAAGAGTGTCTATCTTGGTGCTCTGAAGTACATGCCACTGACTGTTCTGAAACTACCGGAGAACATGCTTATGTCATGGGAACAGGTCATGGATGTTTCACTTTTGTACCACATCACAGGCGCAGACTCGCTTGTTTTTGAGATTCCATTGGCTTATTGAACAAGTTTATATACCTCAGTGGGGAACAATGGAGATCATGATGTAAAAAAGTAAAAGGCAACACTTTAAAAGGATACAGTTTCCATTTCTCAATGGTGAGGAGCCTCCACTGGATTGCACAGATAATATATTTGACATGGAGCCACTCAAAGTAATGCAGATGGCTTGCAACTACCCATTTAATTTGGAGATTTATTTTTTCACCAGCATTTGGTTCAAGTTCACAATATTCATTCTCGGTATCCTCCCATTGACACACTTTGTAGAGTGCACATTATGTCAAAGAGAACGGTTGTCTACATCATGCCCACACCGAATCCTGACCACACAGGCATTTGAAAATCACACCCTCTGAGTCTCGAGTACCTATTAACACCTTAAAGATATATGTTTTGCACCTCCTGTGACGGAACTAATTTCCAGAATTAATAAACACTGTTTGGCATTATTTAAGAAAATCCATTTTATATCCTCGATTTTGCTGATCTGCCAAGCCTACAACTACTCCGTGTACAGTGCAATAGAATGATTATTTTCAGTAAGAGGCCACAATCTATTTTGGGTGGGTAGGAAAGATTTCCTCAGAGGTGTGGTTGTAGGGCACAAAACACCAGCGCACAGAACAGATTTTAAAAGGCTTGGAACTATCTTTGAAAAGGAAAGTTGTGGCAATATCAGTAAAGCTGCTTCTTTCGACATCAGAGATTTGTAGGTCCTGTTGTAGAAAATGTACCAAAGGATGAAGGTTGTATTTGGGGCTGCAAGACACTTATATTTAAAAGCAGAGGTGCTAACTGAATGGAAAGGCATTGCTATCCAAGGTAATGACATTACCCAGGTCCATTGTAACTAGTTGCCAATGGGGAAGAAGTATATTTGTATCAGAAGCAAGATGAAGGTTCCTCACATCTTCACATAGCATTGCAATGTTAAGATAGTGCATGGTCACGTTAGATTGGGACCCACCTGACAGTCCAAAGGGAGACTCAGGATCCATCATGTCAGCTGCTTTCTGTTCTACTTCAACATTACAAGAGTGGAATTTGTGCAGCCAAAAGAGGAGGAATGTGATCCTGCAGCCTTAGAGTATGGAGAGGAGCGGGTGGATAATATGGAAGGAATGATCTGGGCTGATACAACGCCAAGGTTAATTGATGCAGTGAGGATCTGACCAGGCATTTTTGTGAAACCATCGCTTTTCGACCTTTTGGCTAACATCAAACTCAAGATGGGATGCAGTGCCTTATCTTGTCAGCTTTCATCTTGTTTGTCTCTTTTGTGGGGACCATGAATTGGCTTGAATTTGAATTTGGTTTTTGGAGCAAGCAAGGAATGAATTTGGGTTTTCCTGGTGCACTCTGAGCATTGACTTTATAACTTTAAGAATGGAGCAAAAGTTATTTTAAAAACCACTCTGCCTGCCATGCTCCGTTAATTCTGTACCAACATGTTGGGTTAAACATTCCACTTAAACTACTATCATAACAAGTTTGCCTGCAATAGCAACCATTGTATGGTGCTCAGGGTAATAAATATTCACCAATTATGCCAAAGAAAGTAAAACCAGTTTATTACTCACCTCCACTTGTATGTCGCTGTATCTTTGTTTCCCTTGTTCCTGCTTTTGGTGATAATAATGTGTAGCGTATGTCTTATTTACTTCCTAATTTCCCATTTCTTCCAAATACTACCACAGTGGCCTGTACATGTTTGATAACACACTGACACTCCTCAGTTGGATCCTATAACCTTCCTTTTTCAAAATTCTGAGGCACTCTCAGAATCATTGCACTGGCTGGCTGCTGCAATTCCCCCTTTTAACTCACTTCTGGAGGGAGCCAGTTGCAAGGCACTGAAAGGTTCTCACCCTGAGAGATATGATCAATCCACTTCTCCTTCTACTCTACCACTGTTGCTGGCTGACCCTTGTGAATGCATCCTCAAATCCTTCCTCCTGGCGCGAGATTCCTCATCTTGGAAGATGCCTAAAAATACAAGCATTGTTAGCATTGGGGTATGAAGCCAATGGTTTGTTTTTACACAAGTCCACATTCACTGGATGGATGACAGTTGCAGACCCATAGACCTTCTGCACAGTTAATTGGCTAGGAGGTCATGACCTGCTGGACATCCGTACCTCTGTTATCAGGTCACCTGCAGATAAGATACAAAGATGACAGACGTCAACACAGACAACTGGAAGACAGTTGCCATTAGCCGGGACCTCTGAATGCTGACTGTTCACAGGGGCATCGGAAGAGGAAAGGAGGTGAAGGAAAGTTCAGCTAGCTGAGAAGGATGTTCAGGGAAAGCAGAGGCCAGTGAATCCTGCACACCCTCGGCCCACTGTCTTCCTCCGCAGCAAATGTAGAGTCACACAAGGTGATGCTTAACACCGTGTTGACCACCAAGCCGCAAACCATCACCTCACCAGATGGAAGGCCCCAAGGAGTCTTCCAGCTGAGGGAAATGTGCCTAATTGCTTGTCACTATTGCGTGTTGGCTGTTAGCATGGTATGGAAATTGAAGCACTCATTAATTTGTTAGCTTAGCCTCCCTCATTCACATCCTTAATGGCTCTCCCTACAATTCTTTGGAAGGCCTGTACTT
The DNA here is from genome assembly GCF_964213995.1 of Mustelus asterias. Taxonomy (NCBI): domain Eukaryota; kingdom Metazoa; phylum Chordata; class Chondrichthyes; order Carcharhiniformes; family Triakidae; genus Mustelus; species Mustelus asterias. The sequence continues at coordinate 60,541,452 of NC_135816.1, forward strand.
CAGAGCAACTGAGGTAGCTGATCAATCACCAGTGCAGTTGCCTAGGTACAACTTTTCCATTTGAAATCAGAACAAAGAGATTATTTGAACACAGAGGGAACTGGCAAACAAATGTTCAAGTAGACATTGCGCAAAATCTGAAAGGATGCACATGCAAATAGTTCTCAAGCCATATAACAAGCGGGGAACAGAAGCCCATTCATTCAATGGCCATCAAGTTGGAGGTGGAGTTGCAGACATTTTGGAGGTTGAAGATGTGAGAGGCTAGTACAACTTGGGACTTGGGAGTCATTGTTCAAGATTCTCTTAAGGTTAACGTGCAGGTTCAGTCGGCAGTTAGGAAGGCAAATGCAATGTTAGCATTCATGTCGAGAGGGCTAGAATACAAGAGCAGGGATGTACTTCTGAGGCTGTATAAGGCTCTGGTCAGACCCCATTTGGAGTATTGTGAGCAGTTTTGGACTCCATATCTAAGGAAGGATGTGCTGGCCTTGGAAAAGGTCCAGAGGAGGTACACAAAAATGATCCCTGGAATGAAGAGCTTATCGTATGAGGAACGGTTGAGACTCTGGGTCTGTAATCATTGGAATTTAGAAGGACGAGGGGGGGATCTTATTGAAACTTACAGGATACTGCGAGGCCTGGATAGAGTGGACGTGAAGAGGATGTTTCTACCAGTAGAAAAAACTAGAACCAGAGGGCACAACTTCAGGCTAAAGGGACGATTCTTTAAAACAGAGATGAAGAGGAATTTTTCAGCCAAAGAGTGGTGAATCTGTGGAACTCTTTGCCGCAGAAGGCTGTGGAGGCCAAGCCATTGAGTATCTTTAAGACAGAGTTAGATAGGTTCCTGATTGATAAGGGGATCAGGGGTTATGGGGAAAAGGCAGGAGAATGGGGATGAGAAAAAAAATCAGCCATGATTGAATGGCGGAGCAGATTCAATGGGCTGAGTGGCCTAATTCTGTTCCTATGTCTTATGGTCTTATGGTCTACAATGTTTACAGATAGTAATACTGATTTGGCAGTATAGTGTGGAGTAAGAGCTCATGCATTGTCCATCCATTTCTGAGAGTGTGCATCCATCAGTGTTCCTTCCTCAGTACAGATAAAGTCTTTCTCATTTGTTTCCATAAATAATGCGCAGTGAAGATAACAATCACATGATTACAGTCTTCTTTAATTTTATATGGAAGATTTCCCTTTGCCCCCAAAATTGCCACTTTTGACATGCCTTCATTAATCAATCCAGCTTCCTTTAAGAACACAACTCTTTAAGAGCTACTTCACTACCAGTAGCAGTGAATCCTGTCATTCGGTGCCTGAACCCACCCTGCCCACTCAAAGCCAAATAGGAAAATTAGTTAAATTATGCAAACTAAGTCCTAGATATTTGCTCCCGGATCAGAGACAGAAGAGTTCCTGGTTGGAGAATCCAACATTGGACGGATTTTTATTCCAGGGAAGTGGGTTGGCTTAAAAACCGGGCACAGCACCCTCCAGAACTAGTGAGTTGGTGATCTGGGTGGAACCCTGTCTCTGTGTTCTGGCACTATGTTGAATTAAATAATAAAAACAGAATAAATGAAAGAACAGAACTCACCCCTCACCCCCCGATTGCCACTCCCCAGACCCCATGCATGCTAACCTATTCCAATTTATGCTCCCATGTCACCTCATGTACCCACTAGCCCCGTTCTATGGCCCACATACCCCCACGCCACCTCATACCCCCAACCCACTGCCCATGGCACCTCATACCCACTATGTCAACCCATACCTACATCACCTTTCCATTGCTCCTCATACCCTTGCCCAATTCATGCCCCTACACTCTCATGGCCCTTCTCACCTCTTGTGCAAACCTATCTCCCTCTACCCACCCCTCTTAGCCTCTCATAGACCTTATGCCTCCAAATTCTGAAAGTCTTTTATAGCTCCTATGACAACTTGTGTCAACCCATTCCTGGTACCCACCACCCTATGCCTGTACCTCCCCATGCTAATCCACTTACCATTTGACAGTTCCTTGACAGCTTTGAAAGCTACTTAACAGCTTGATAGTTCTTTGACCACTTGACAGTTCCATTGTATTTATGCACAATCATATTTATTTATAACAATTCCAAAGGTTTACTTACCTCCCCCAGTGAATGCCTCACCTCTCCCAATGGTGTTCCAGAACACTATCTAAAGAGGTACCTTACCTCTCAAAGGAGTATCCTGGCTATCCAAATGAATCCACCAAGTTCTGACCTCCTTTTACCACGAATAATCTGGATTACCTGGGCTTCATATTCCCGACATATCAAAATCCCACTGCATATGAGACAACTGTGATTTAAGTGGCCAGCAGCTTCCATAAACAGTTCATGAATGAACCCTGGCCTGGTTCCACTCCCACCCCCATGAAAATTGAACATGCCATGTTTGAGGGCAGGTCTTAGGATTTCCGCCTATTTCCTAGATTTTCATCATGTTGGAGAGGCTCTCTATCGTGGCAAAAATCTAGGTCTAAGTCTTACCTACACGCTGCAGCTGAAATAGTTCAAGCATCCAAAAGCAACTGCTAGCCTTAACATTGACATTATTCTCTACCTGTGACTTCATTAGATTTTTAGTTTCAAATTGTGACAATAAATAAAATGACTTTGTTGGAAAAATAATTCTATTCGAAAATTAATTACAAAAGCTCTTAGTCCCAAATTTCATTGGAAATGTCTCAATCTCCTTCTGACTCTTCAATTGTTTTGTTCTTTCTCTAGATGGTCCACCCATTTCCAACTAAAGTCACAGCAGGAGACTTGGACAACCCCAGTGGAAATCCAGGACCTGATTTTGTTCATCTACCCGTCAATTATTGCCACACAACTTCATCATCCACTTTCATAAACTTTGCTAAAAGAAACACATTTTAGATGGACAAATATGTCTTCTCTTCTTTGGCAGTGCCTCAGGGTCGAGGATGACTTGATTCCACTCCAGGGAGGTGGGTTCGGCAGTGTCTGAATAGTCTAATCCTGGCGCCGCAGATTCTGTTACAGGTTTGGCAGGTGGTGTTTGATGAAGTGCGTGGATGGGACGCTCTGGATTCTGCACTCTCTTTCTGCTGTTTATGTTTGGCATCCGCGTGCTCTACCCAGTGACACTTGAGGTGATTGGTGCTTTCGCAGATGCTTCTTCTCTAGTTTGTGCATTCTAAGGCAAGTGATTCCCACGTGTCGATGGGGATGTTGCATTTATTTTGGGAGATTTTCCTTGCAACATTTCCTCTGCCCTCCTACTGACCACTTGCCATTGCGGGGCTCAGAGTAGAGCACGTTTTTCAGAAGTCTTGTGTCAGGCAAGGGGACAATGTGACTCACCCATCACAGCTGGTCGAGCGTGACCAGTGCCTCAATGCTGGGGCTATCGGGCTGGGTGAGAACGCTCACATTGGTACGCCTATCTTGCTAGTGGATTCACAGGATTTTGCAGAGGCAACATTGGTGATATCTCTCCAGGTGTCTGCTGTACACTATCCATATTTCTGATGTACTCAGGAGGGCGGGGACCGCGGCTGCTCTGTAGGCTATGAGCTTGGTGCTAGGTTTGAAGTCTTGGGCTTTAAACAATCTGCTGCTCAGGTGTCTGAAGATTGCACTGGTGCATTGGAGGCGATATGGGATTTCACCGTCGATGTCTGCTCACGCCAAGAGGAGGCTCCCGAGTATGCGAAATGATCTACATAGTCCAGGGGCTCATCATGGATTTTGATGGTTGGGCGGCAGTTTTGTAGGGCAGGAGCGGACTGGTAGAGAACCTTACCAGAAGGACGTGGAGGCTTTGGAGAGGGTACAGAAAAGATTTACCAGGATGTTGCCTGGTATGGAGGGCATTAGCTATGAGGAGAGGTTGGAGAAACTTGGTTTGTTCTCACTGGAACGATGGAGGTTGAGGGGCGACCTGATAGAAGTCTACAAGATTATGAGGGGCATGGACAGAGTGGATAGTCAGAAGCTTTTTCCCAGGGTGGAAGAGTCAATTACTAGGGGGCATGGGTTTAAGGTGCGAGAGGCAAGGTTTAAAGGAGATATACAAGGCAAGTTTTTTACACAGAGGGTGGTGGGTGCCTGGAACTCGCTGCTGGGGGAGGTAGTGGAAGCAGATACAATAGTGACTTTTAAGGGGCACCTTGACAAATACATGAATAGGATGGGAATGGAGAGATATTGGTCCCCGGAAGGGTAGGGGGTTTTAGTTCAGTCGGGCAGCATGGTCGGTGCAGGCTTGGAGGGCCGAAGGGCCTGTTCCTGTGCTGTAATTTTCTGTTTTCTTTGTTTTCTGGATATTTAGTCTGAGGCCCATTCTCTCATATGCTTTGGTGAATGCATCAATGATAGTTTGTAGCTCGGCCTCTGAGTGTTCGCACACACACAGGCGTCGTCTGCATACTGCAGCTAGATGACAGAAGTTAAGGTGGTCTTGGTTCTGGCCTGGAGGTATCGGAGGTTGAACAGTTTCCTGCTAGTCCGGTAAGTTAGCTCCACTCCAGCGAGGAGCTTCAGGGTGATGGGGTTGAGTGTTGCAAGGAAGATGGAGAAGAGTGTTGGTGCGATGACGCACCCCTGTTTGACCCCAGTTTGGACACGTATTGAGTCTGTGTTGGTTCCATTGGTGAGGATCATGGCTTGTATGTCATCGTGGAGCAGGCGGAGAATGGTGAGAAATTTCTGTGGGCAGCCGAATTTGAGGAGGATGTTCCACAACCCCTCACGATTGACAAGAGTCGAAGGCCTTTGCGAGATTGAAGAAGGCCATGTAGAGGTTGATGCTGCTCCCTGCACTTTTCCTGGATTTGTTGCATGCTGAAGATCGTGTCCATAGTGCCTCTTGATGGGTGAAGTCACACTGAGACTCAAGGAGGAGCTCATCAGCCACTGGGAGAAGGTGGTTGAGGAGGATTCATGCAGTTACATTTCCCGTGGCGGAGAATAGGGAAACCCCTCTGTAATTTCCGCACTTAGACCTGTCTCCTTTCTTGAAGATGGTCACAATTAAGGTGTCTCTGAGATCTCTCGACATGCTCTTTTGCTTCCGACAAGGGTGATGAGATTCTGAATTGTCAAGAGTGCCTCTCTGCATATTTTAATACTTCAGCGGAGATTCCATCTGCGCCGGAGACTTTGACTTTCAGCTGGATGGCTTTCTTGACCTCACGCTGAGCTGGGGTTGCGCTGAAATGATGGTGGGTCGTATGTTGCGAGATGGTGTCAAGGGCACTTGCGTCGAAGACTGAGTCTTGGTTGAAGGAGTCCGCAAAGTGCTCTCTCCAGGGATATTGACTGTATTGTTTATTAACGAGGGAGTCCTTGACAGTAGCAACAAGTCACATTTTATAGTGCCGTTGTCATAGTAAAATGTGCCAAAGAGCTACACAGGAACAATTATCAAACCTGATTTGATAACGAGCCATATCAGGAGACATTAGGACAAGGAACCAAACCTTGGTTAATGAGATCGTTTTTAAGTAGAGGCTTAAAGGAGGGAATGGTAGGGAAGGGGAGAAATTTCAGGAGGTAATTACAGCACTTAGGAAATAGGCCGGTGTATGCACAACCAGCAATAGTGGAACAGAGAAATTGGGATGTTCAGGAGGCCAGAAATGGAAAAGTGTAGATGTCTCGGGGCGTTGTAGCCACTGGCAGAAGTTGCTGGGATCGGGAGTGGTGCATCACGGAGGGATATGAACACAAAAATGAAAATTTTAAAGTTGAGGCTTTGTCTTTCTATGGTTGCATACAGGAGAATCATGGCAAATAACTTGCAAATTGAATGTGTACCAGTTAGAGATTAGTAACTGCATTGTCTATGGCTCAGCATGCAGTTGAATTACACAGCGCCGAACCCATCATCAACCTCAGGCAGGTTGAGAATATTTTTCAGTAGTTACTTTATTAATAATGAATGGAGCCTGCAAAATAGATTGAGTTCATTACTAATGAAAGGGGTATGAAATAAATATGTTAGTCAGTGAGCCATGCACAGTTTTGCAGTTTTTGACTAATAGGTATGCACTATGCTGCAGAGATTAATTCCAAATCACATAGCTGCATAAAAATAGCAGACACTGCTTACAGATTATCAGAATTAATAAAGTTCAGTGGCAGATTTATCTGCAGCAGCCTGGGGATAACAGGGTGTAGAATTGTTCTGGCAGCTCTTTTTTTTAAAAAAGAGGGATCGCTGTTTAGGTACCAAAGTAATGCTGCTAACCTATCAACACCGCAAAAAACTTGTCAGAAGCAAGCCTCGATAAACAGAATGACAGTCACTTCTCTGAAAGGTTTTCATGTTAAATAAGTTTAAGCAGTTCTTTAAATTAAGTTTGCAGCAGTGGAAAGGCCCACAGCTAAAAGCTCCTCTCTCCAACAGTAGTCTTGGCCAGGCCTGACGAATATAAAAGAGCAGAAGGTTAAAATCACACTGTACACTAACCATAAAAATGTGATCTGTCATTGTCTGGTATTTTACTTAGGCACTGGTCTGCTTAATAATATCAATTTACAACCCAGCCATTATCAATAGCAGCCTGGGTTTTAGCGTAAAAATATAGGAGTGTCTAACCAATGCACAAAGGAAGGGTTGAAAAAGTAGATGACATGAATGATTTAAATATTCTGGCGGAAGATCACAAGTTGTAAAGGTCCTTATCCATGATAGAAAGCAATTTAAATACATATCCATCGCCATATCTAAAATTTCTCACTTATCCATTATTACAATGAAACATTATAAACATTATATTCCATTTCCACCAGCAATCATCCCCATTGGTGTGAAGGAACAAAGAGCTCAGGGAGGCTGGACCACTGCAGGGAAAAAGTCCCAGGGATTTTAATACATATCTGCATATCTTATTGTATTTGCATGTCAGCTTCACAATGATGCAGTGAAAGCCCTTGCATTCATGATTAGGTGGGGGTGGAGTGGGGGGGGGCGGGGGGGTGGCATTTTGCCCCATGTGTGTAGTTGATAATGCCCTGCACGTGTGAGAAACCAGCCAAAGACACCCGCGGATCGGAATAATCCAAAGGCAAAAAGGCTGAGAGCAGTGGCCACATTGCCAGCTATAGGTGAAGAATGGACACTAGGTCCAGCAGAGAGCAGGTCATCTTCTTGGAGGATGCATATGTCTGCCACCTCCTGATAGCACAACATGAAGCATTGCTCTTGAGACATGACAAGGAATCCCAGCCTCTGTCTGCAGACCCTGCATCAAGTTTGGTGCTGCCTGCAACTTACCCCTCTACTGCTCCCTGTAAGTCAATGTATTATTTGTCTTGATGTTTCTTTATTTATTTTATACTAGTGAATGGAGACCAGTTGTGGTATAGCCCTGTGTGTGGAGTCTGTCTCATGGTGGTAAAATGGAACATCGAGGAATAAGAACAACCCAGATAAAAGATTTATAACGAACTATACTGAACTGCATTGTGGGCTCAAAATGCAGAGCATGATGGTTAATTTAATCAAACAGAAGCCTTGCTAAAATCAGCAAATTCTGCAAAAGGACTTAACCTACAGGGGGGCTCGCACCAAGGAAGATAAATGGACTGAGCTTTGTTAAGGGGCAATAAATGTGTCATTTCTCACAGCTCTATAAATTGATAATGGTTTCGGAGATAACAAAGCAGAGTTAAACAGACTATGGCACTTCAAGTGTGACCTCCAAAGGAGGCCTAGCCAGGAAAAATTTGGAGAAAGCATGGAGATCAACAATGTTGTAACTAAAAAGCAATTAAATGGATTTCCAAAAGCAGGCTTTACCTTATATGGCACAGGACCACAGCAAAAACAGTATAAAGAGCCAACAGAATTATCTTTACTTTGATGGGTTAAAGGAATTTGATCAGAAGATGTGCATGGAAGATGTGTCAACAGATTGACCACTGAGACAGAGACTCTGGTTCACAGGAGAACTAAGCAATTGATATTATTGTGAGTATGTGTTATTTCTTTTAAGAAAGGTCTATCACCTTTGGTGAAACTTTACCCGAATTGTTGTGTCATTGATATCCAGCGAAAAGACAAAAGAACCTTTAGACCAGGTAAAGAGTCTTACATCCTTTTTCTGCTGACAAGCTACAAGTCTCTCAACTGCAGACTCCCTCTGCTACTGCTGGAACTGCTCCTTGTCTGAGGTCCAATCTGAAGCAACCAAGGTGTCATCCATCCTGATGTGGTTCAGAAAACCTCCAAAGTGCAGTCAATAAGCTTTCATCAAGACTCCTCTCAGAAAACCTTTCCCATTAGTAGGTAACTTCAAAGTGTGTTGAAATATTGCTCCATTTGAGCAATTAGTAAATGCTAATAAGCAAATCCCCTCTCCCAAAAGTGCTATGGGTAATCTGCTTAACATTTTCCAATTAAATGCAAAAGTTAGTTCCCAATAGGCTTGGATTTCTTCCAGATTAACCATCCCCACAACCATCCACATCCAAACACAAGCACTCCTGCAGATTAAAACTCCCCCCATCCTCTCATTATCTTTTTTGTATCTCTGGGCCAGATTTCTACTACCGAGTTGGATAGCTTGAGTCAGGAAATTCCCTGACTCAGCAAATCTCTCTTGATGGAAAAGTGCTCAGACCAAATTCTTACTCCAGGGAGGTGGGGGCAGAAGAAAATTCAAAGTGACCATTGGGGCAAATGAGTGTCAAGGTAGCCTGGTTAAAAGGATGCTTTGGCTCTCTGGGACTTGGTCCCAGTTGTTTGTTCAATTTATGGCCCTCTGGCTCTCACACTCCATCAACATCCCCACCTACTCTCCATGCTACCGTGGGGGCCTTATGCCAATTCAATTCCAATTCATGCCTCCCACCCACCTCCTTGCACCATGTTGAGAGGAAACAAAATAAAGTTCTAAATATGTAATTCAACCTTCACTATAATAAAAAAGTTCTCATTTATGAAAATCTACTCGATCCTTTTAAATCTCCTCAAATGGTTAATTCTTATAGAAAAAGCACATCTATTCATAACACCTGTACTGGCTGTCGTATTTCATGTAGGCCCTGCCTCCTTTCCTTGCCCCATGCTAGTGGAGTGGTGCCCCTCAAGCTACAAGCTGTGAAAACTGTCTCTCACTGATGAAGAAAGGTGGGCTATGGTCCTACAGGACTATGGCTAGATAAATTCATAACATCACATCAAGACAGCTCACCATTTAATAGCCTCCTTGAGCTGTCAATCAGACTATGACTTTAGAACCCTACCTTGTAAGATAATTATAGCTTTTGGAAATCAGCCAAGTCTTCATGTAGATGTTAGCAAACAGCTAAAATTGCTATCTCTCACTGACACCAGCACCCTGTTTTTTCCATTGATTAAGAAAGCGGGCATTTAAAAATCTTCACATCATAACTTTATCCACCCATCAAAAACCTTTATACAAACTTTATCCACCCATCAAAAACCTGTCTACTCCATAAATTTGTCTCCCCACATTGTGGGTTAAGGCTCTTACAATAGCCAAAATGGGCTCTGTTTGAACTCAAAACTGAATTTTAATTTTCTTGCTGAGTTTGGGTGGGATGCATGCGTGATTCATGCCCTCACCCCTGTCCCCTATTGGGATCTGTCGGACATCGGGTGGGGGGGCGGTGGTGGTGGGACCTCCTAAACACCTGGGTTCTGCCCGTCATTTTGGAAACTCGGTGCAGTCTCCATGACACTTCAAAAGGCTAGCCCTCTGACCTTCTGTGAACCTCATCATCATCACTCCTCAGTTAATATTCTAGAGACATTGTTGCTTGATGCAACTGTCCCTTACTGCAACCATACTAATGTTATTTAAATTAAAAAGCAAATGACAGTTTTCTAGCTGAATGAATACAAGTTTTCAATACATAGAAGAGTGATTAATACATGCTATTTATTAACACTTCTGATGAAACAGAAATTCTTTGAAATTAGCATAATAAACTCTGCAGTCCCTGGCACTTGAAGGGTACTATTCTGAAAATTTCAATGCATATTGGTTAGAATGAAAAGAACTGCTAAAATAATCCCTCTGCAGGTAATTAAGTAAACTGTTCAAAAGCATTTCTTTGAAATGCACAAATTGCCATCCTTCATTAAATGCAAATGTCATAATTTTAGCACTGATAATGTTGGGAATTTTGCCAAGGCTGACAAGCGAGAACAAATACCACAGAGCCACCATTTAATAAGAGTTCGCTACAGTTTGCCTGGCTTCATTTTGCTGCGGGGCGGGGGAGTGGGGGGGGTGGTGGGGTGGTGGTGGGGGGGGGGGGGGGGGGGGGAGGGTGGTTAAGGCATTCAAAGCACATTTGCTTATCTTTCTTCTGGCTGAATCTTTGACAGTGCTTTATTCAGTAATGTACAACGCAGAAGCTGCCAGAGGCTAGCATATTGTTATACACCCTCTCTGAAGACACTGACACAGAAATGTTTGCTAACTTTGCAACTGAACTTTAACACTGATGTGCCATCTGCTATACATACAACTTGGTTCAGCAAATAGAAGTCCAAGAATTAATTATACGTCAATTCTTTTAGCATTCTTACCTTTTACATCTCAGATTTATAGCCAAAAATTCTATAAATAAAATGCAAAATCTCTTTCTTAGTTTTATTGTTACTGAACTGACCTGTCAGCAGATAGCAACATCTTGAAAATGGAGGCCAGTTTGGCTACACAATGGGCAAATAATAGGCAGGACAAGTGCACACTTTGTTCTCTTGTTACTGCCATGAGGTCCGACCATCAGTCAAATTCAACTGTAAGCTGTGCATTTTCTTTTATTCATTCGTGGGACATGGGTATCTCTGGCTGGCCAGCATTTATCGCCTATCCTAGTTGCTCTTGGGGAAGTGGTGGTGAGCTGCCTTCTTGAAACACTGCAGCCCATGTAGGTTGACCCACAATGCCGTTAGGGAGGGAATTCCAGAATATTGACCCAGCGACTGCGAAGGAACACCAATATATCTCCAAGCCAGGATGGTGAGTGGCTTGGAGGAGAACTTGCAAGTGGTGGTGTTCCCATGTATTTGCTACCTGTGTCATTAAAGATGTAAGTGGTTGTGGGTTTGGAAGCTGCTGTCTAAGGATATTTGGTGAATTGCATTGTAAAGCTTCTCACTGATTACAATGGAAGGCACATGAACTGGCCACCATGTGGAGCTAACCAGTAGTTGGAACCTTGATGAGTGGTCATGCATTCTCAGCAGGTTCACATGTGACTTGGTAGTAAGACTTCCTACTCTTACTGGCCCCATAAATGGACCATTTTTGAATGTTCTCAATTAACCCCTTTAAGCATCACTGCTAGGCTGCCCATCACCACTACTGGAGGGCAAAATGTTTGTGGCACATTCTCTGCCCATTTGTAATGTACACCATACTTCCATTTGCAGATTAAGATTGGGTTCCTGCATGAAACTGCAGTCTAGACTAGTCTCAATATGCTACACAAGGTGGCAACAGCCCGACCATCAAATGGACAACACCATTTTCAGGCGGCTTACCCACATTTGTATCAGTTGGAAGGGGTTATAGTTGACCTCAATTAATCTAAATCCAACCCAAAGCTGAATGGTTGGAAACTCAAGGGAATACAGATCCAATTTGCCCAATTTCTCCTCATAAAATAATCCCTCCATCCCAGGGATTAATCCCTAGAGGGAGTGAACTTCAGGTGCAGCCCCTCTAAGGAAGTATATCCCTCCTTAGATAAGGGGATCAAAACTGTACACAATACTCCAGATGAGGTCTCAGCAAGGTTCTATACAACTGCAGGAAGACATCTTAATCCTGTACTCAAATCCCCTTGTGACGAAGGCCAACCTACAATTTGCTTTCCTAATTGCTTGTTGAACCTGCATGCTAACTTTTAGTGAATCATGAACCAGGACTCAAAAGTCCCTTTGGACATCTGCATTTCACAACTTCTCACCATTTATGAAATATTCAGCCTTGTTGTTTTTTCTGCCCAGATAAATAACTTCACACTTATTCACATTATATTGGAGATGGAGTAAAGTTTTTTAAATAATGAGATTTAAAGACTGAGAAAGAAACAGGAACCCTGAACTAGGTGGTGAATTTAAATTGGTGAGGTAGAGTCAAATCAGGTACAGAAAGAGAAATAAAGAGAGGGAAAGACAGATTTGGTTTGAGAAAGAGAAAAAGAGACAGGAATAGAAAAAGAATGAAATCTGACATTTTAAAAATCACTCACCATGTAGGGATGGGACTCAACAGTTTAAATTATTCCCATTAAAGGCCGGAGAGATTGACCTGAGATTGCACTAACAACCATATTGCTAAATAAATACACAAATAGTTCTGAGCATTTGTTTGTTGAAGTGAGTTCAGTGAGCAATTAATCTTCAAATCTTGCAGGTTCTTCGAAGTAATAGCGAGGCTCAGAATGCAGTATCATTTATGTGAAGCAAGTGACAGAGCCATGCAGATAAACTGGGAAGTTCTAGAGATTTGCAATTCATTGCATATTTCTTCATTCCTGTACTTGATGGATGAATTGCATGGTAATCCAGGATGCTTTATCCTTAATATCACCTTATGTAATTCATTATCAAATTTTGTTTTGCTAACACTTCTCCGAAGAACCTTAGAAGATTTTACTATAGTACATGCACTACATAGAAATGCAGGTTGGTAGTGTAGTCCTTTCTCTTTGCATGCTGACAGGTTTGCTGTTCATTTACAACATGGTTTTTTTTTTAGAATTTATTATTAGGTTTTCCTCTTTAACTTAAAAAGTGCGATATACATGTATAAAGTATTATCTTCGTACATAAATATTGCTTAGCTATTCAGAATACTTAGTAATCTAACAAGACCTCACTGTAAATAAATTTGCTGTCAAGTAAATATTACCTTTGTCCTTGCAGAACATATATTTTTCATTCCGAATAATGTTTCATTCAGGACTCTTGTGACGAATGTGCAGTGAGATATGTCGTTTCATACATCAAAATATAATAAATAAAGTAGGGAAGAAAGATATTGAATACAATAAATATTCAATGATCTCCCTGACTATAAACCCATGAGTGGGTTATTATCAATTGAATATTTGTGGCATTTATTCTCCCTGTCTAGTTATACTAAGAAAGCAGGGGCACGCTTATTACATTTCAGATATTTGAAATAACTGTGTTTGGTTCAATTGCAACCCATATTTTCTGATGATTAATGGCCCTAAAGTCTCAAGGGCTCGCTCCTCCAGCAGAACTGCAGTGCAAAAAGAACCATTACCCGCCACTCCACCAGAATATCTGAGGTTGGGTGAAGGTCACCTCATTGGCATGCAGGTGGCTGGTAGCCCAACCACTGTTAGCACATCTTAGTATTCACCAGAGTAGTGGGGATTGGAACAAACAGCAATAGCCAGCAAAATGTTTTCGAGCTGCTCCATCAGCCCAAGAGGCCACCAAACAGATCAGTATGGGCATTCTGATTGTGGTGCGGAGGGGATGATAGTACAGATGAGGACCCTGGCCTACATCCTCAGCGTTGTACTGAACTGACTGGAATGCCAAGTTTATTCCAACATCCAGATCGCTTGGATAGAAAGACAGGGACCAAAGGATGTCCCAGCATGATAATTCCCTCCAATGATAAGGGGCAGCTTTGTGGCAGATGCAGGCTTTGCCCCAAACAGGGAGCAGATAATTGTGCGTGGTGCTTTATTGAAATATTTTTATATTATATCTGTGACCTTAATAAGTTCATGCAATAAATGGGTACTAGCGCTTTAGTTCACTAATAATAGCAGAGTATAGAATCACTGCCAAGAAGGAAACTGGCATACAGCCTCCTCTCTCAATTGTTCACGCTTTCTGTGCCAGTTGGCACCTGCATTCCTGGAAAATAAGACAAGATTTGTGATTTTATAGCCTATACTGGGCTTTAGTTAGGCGTAAGACCCATTGAATTCATACCATTTTGTGGCGCTTTCTATTCCTTTTTAAGCATAATTCCAGCAGAATAGTGATTAAAATGTTCAGTTCATAATCACTGCCCTCACAACAGCAACAACATGGACTTAATATCACATTTACATAACATTGAAAGAAAGAATTCCTCCAAGGCTTTTGCTCCATTTAACCTGTAAAGGAATTTGCATCCAAATTGAACATCCATGTTCCCACTTGCCTCACGTTCTATTCCATTTAGTTGATGGCATTTTCAGAGCTGGCAGGAAGGGAAATGATGGCCAATGGCTCTTGCGAATGTTCTTCGCTCTCACAGCCAATTATCACAGGAATCTAAATCCGCTTTTAGCAGGATTTTAGTCGAAAGATAGTTTTCCATCACAACAGTGTGAACACGAGGCACTTGGTCCTTGGCTCTATGCCACAAGTGTTACTAACATACCTGTTAACAGGTGATGCTGTTGTGCTCGAGACGCATGCGCTCTGCTTGTTTATATATAAATTAGTGTGAACTAGCACTATCTGGAGGTGGGAAAAGAACTGTAGTGTTGATTGCTTTTGATGTGTGGATACAACAAGCTGTAATCATGGTACACATAATCATAGAGAATGCTCTGCTCCAGCCCATAGCAAACACGGGTTATTATTATCCCATACAAATAAACATTTGTTTTTGTAGAATCTGAGGACAAAGAAGATTCCAAGGCGGCAACGAAAGTTTTGTGGAATGCAATATTAGTCCATCAATGGGAGGGAAGATGAAAGGTCACACATTATTTTGTATTCTGCTCAATGGATCTCCCTTTTGAAGAAATTACAAGAATCGTGGATGGGGCAGGTCTTGACTTTGTGGGGTTGTGTAAACTGGGTGATTGTGAGTCGGCAGCCTGTTTTACATCCCTCCCCATTGGTGTCAATGGAAATGAGAATCAGAGAGATAAAATGAGCTGCTGGTTCTTTAACCTGCCGTTCACACAATTCCGCAAAGTCAAGATCTAACTCCAGATGTGAGCTTTCAGCACATGCAAAATTAGAATTCGGGTGACTGATGTTCGAGATACAACATCTGTGTCTCAGCAGGCTCAAGTTTCTCATGGTAGTTTCAAAACATGCTTAGTTAATTCTTTCCGAATGTTGCATTTAAAAAATGAACAAAGCAGTGTATAATAATGGCTGCGTAAAATGCAATAATGCATGATGTACATCATACAAAAACCTGAAATCAGAACCAAAGCCGGGACATTCTGGAGGTGCACAGCAGCTCCACCAACAAACAGTAGAGGCCAGGCTGGTTAAATGTTTCAGGTGAAGATCATTGTGTGAACCCAGTGTCTGATGAATCACACACTGTCAACCTACCTTTTCTATTTGTAGGTGCTGCAAGCCTACTGTGCACTTCCAGCATTTTCTGGCTTTATCCCTGCTTTTGAGTTTCTTTTATCATCCAATAAACAGCGGGCATCTGGTGGGGTGCTGTGAAATGTGAAAATTGTTCAGAAATGAGCTAGACACAAGCTTCAGAACTCCTTAGATCACATAAACTACCCCTCCCATTGCTCCAGCATCTTGAAAATTCCCTTTAGGACAATACTGCTGAGGTCACCTCAGCCTAAAACACACTTCAATATTTCCCAAAGGGATTTTCAAGAAGGTATATGCAGTTAGAGAAGGTATTGGGAAATAATGCAGCACCCCAATGTTTTTACTGGCCACTATTAAAGCAGTGTCAATAGCAATTCATTTTCAACTTACTCACAAGGTGGGCCTGCAGAATAAACACTGCAGAACTGTGAAATCAGAATTAATGCTGCTCAGGAGAAGGGGCTAGATAACACAGCCCTGGCTTTTGAAAAAGTAATATGTGTTAACAGTATTGAACCAAAGGGCTTAATAATTAACAACAAGAACAGAAGTTCTGTTTTAGAATTAGCTGAAGTGGAAATGTAATGAATAGAATTTGTATTTAGAAATAAATCTAGCAAGAACAATATGCTCGCTGCTTCTCATTAAACAAAGAAAGTGTGGAATCAAGACCAGAAGCCACTCCTTCTTGTGGCCATTTGTATATGTTTGTATATATAATGAAATCAGAATAAACTAGTTCAGTTGGTACTTGACTGGGCAGTTTTAATCACCACACTATCAGAAGGATGTGGATGCTCTGGAGAGGGTACAAAGGAGCTTTACCAGGATGTTGCCTGGTTTGGAGGGTTTTAGATATGAGGAGAGATTGGATAAACTTGGAAAATTTTCACTGGAAACTCAGAGACCGTAAGTCTCAAAATTATGAGAGGCATAGATAGGTTGGATAGTCAGAGGCTTTTTCCCAAGGTGGAAAGGTCAACTACAAGAGGGCACAGGTTCAAGGGGAGAGGGGGAAAGTTTAAGGGAGATGTGCGGGGAAAGCTTTTTATACAGAGGTTGGTGGTGCCTAGAATGCATTGCCAGCGGAGATGGTGGAAGCAGGCACGTTCAAGACATATCTTGATAAACATATGAATGGGAGGCAAACAGATTGATACAAACCATGTATGGGCAATAGGTCAAGGGTTTAAATAAGGATTAGGAATTGGCACAAGGTTGGTGGGCTGAAGGGCCTGTTCCTGTGCTGTATTATTCTTTGTTCTTTGACTTTCCATGTGGCACACTAACCCTAAACTGTCCTACAAATATATCACAATGTGGTGATGAGATGGGATTGTGAATTCCCTCGCTGAAACAAATTTGGGTTGGGGAAGATCCCAGCAAACCAACAGAGAAACTGTAAGGCTTTTTTTGTTGAGAAATAATTTTAAAGTCCAGTCTTAGCAAAAAGGCTGTTTGTACATATAGGTGGACTGCTGTTCAAAAGATGCCTGCATCAATAGGTATTGTTGGACAACTGGGAGAGTACAGTCATAACCAAGAGTCTTTCAGTGCCCATGTGGAGTGGGTCGACATGTATTTCACTGCTGCATTCCCATGTCATTGGAGATTGCCGAAAGCTATTGGTTTGGAATCAGGAATCAGTCGCATAGTTGGAGACTTTATCATGACTTTGAAGAAGCTGTCCATCCATTGTAATTTTGGAGAATTTCAATGAAGAGCTTTGCAGCATAGATTTGTCTGCAGTCTAAAAACTGAACACTTTGCAGGAAGTTGCTGACATTGCTGAAATTAATTTTTAACATAGCTCGCCCAATAGAAATGTCTATAGACATGGTGGAACATGAGTCAACTGCTGAAGTAAATAAGCTGAAGCTGAGTAAGCAGAAGACCCTAACAACAACAGCAGCTTGTAGTGGCAGAGGTACTAAAATGTCCTGTTACTGGTGCTTAGACGAATCCCCGACACAAAATTG
Source organism: Mustelus asterias (assembly GCF_964213995.1). Classification (NCBI taxonomy): domain Eukaryota; kingdom Metazoa; phylum Chordata; class Chondrichthyes; order Carcharhiniformes; family Triakidae; genus Mustelus; species Mustelus asterias. The sequence goes on from NC_135816.1 coordinate 60,558,761, forward strand.
CCCATTTCTAAATGCAGAGTGCTACAGAGAAGGGTCAGCTTACCAAGGCAAGTCGAAAGAATGTAGGGAAAACGCTAGCTGGAGGAAACAGCAGTCACTGCATACGGTTGTCGAATAGCACCAGGTCAATGAGGAGTTGGTTGAGACCCAGATGATCCAAAGCACAAGGATGTCCAGTGGAAATTCAAGGGCATCGTAATCCAAGTAGCATTGGATGGAACTCCGGTAAACATGGCAACATTAATCAGCATGAATCCTGAATCACTGTACATCAGAAGTTAAATCAGCATCAACTGGAGAAATCACACGTTAAGCTATGAAGGACATAAAATCCCCGCAAACGAATTCCAGTCAGGACAAGGAGCAATGTACAAAATGACCCATCATTGCAGTGAAGGTAAAGAACCAACCTTTTAGAAAGAAACTGGTTAACAGCTCTTCAGTTTAATTGGGACAAGCTTTTTTCAGGTTGAAGTGAAGTTCACAATGCAAGATGACATAATCGTCAACTACACTCAGGTGTTTAGTGAAGCAGGCAAACCAATTCAGGGATCAGGCCAATGTACGATCCCAGAGGAATGCCAGAGCATTTCCCTATAGTCAAAAAAAGAAAGTAGAACAAGAACTGATAAGGTTTGAAACTGAGAACACTGACCATGATTTTCTGCCCCCCCCCCTTCCCTGCCCCGCCCTGCACCCCCCTCCCCCTCCCCATTTGGGTTGAACGGATTTGGGAATGAGAGTGGAAAATATTGCGATAAATACAAAGTCATGTTTTAGGTCGACATGGAAGCATGATGCAATTGTCGATTTGTTAGCTGTGGCTCAGGGGTCACACTCTCATCTCTCAGTCAGAAGGTCCTACTCAAGAGACTTGAGCACATAAGTGAGACTAAAATTCCAGTGTAGTGCTGTGGGAGTGCTGCATTGTCTAATTTGCTCTCTATTGGTTGAGATATTAAAGCAAGATTCCATCTGCCCTCTTAGGTGAGTGTAAAAGATCGCACAGCATTGTTTCCAATAAAGTTTTAAAGTTTAATTATTATTCACAAGTAGGCTTACCTTAACACCACAATGAAGTCACTGCAAAAATTCTCTAGTCGCCACACTCCGGTGCGTGTTTGGGTTCACTGAGGGAAAATTCAGCATAGCCAGTGCACCTAACCTAATAAGAGCAGGGCATTACTCTCTGGTGGCCTGACAATATTAACCCCAATCCAATCTCACTAAAGAGAAGAATTATTTGGTCATTATCACATTCGTAATTGTGGGGCAGAAATTGATCACTGTGATTCCTGAATTACAACAGTGGCTGCATTTTTAAAACTTTGGCCTTTAAGTGATTTGGGCACCTTTGATGCTACAGTATTTCTTCTTGCAAAGGACATCAGACAGAATGAAAAAAAGAGGAATACCAAAGTTTCCAGGTGTAATGGGGATGAGGTATCGTCAATGTATTTGAAATAGTGAATGTTACAGATGATACCGTGAACTCAGAATATTGTGTTAGGGTAAGTCAAACCAATAAAATAAGAGTTTATGAATTTAAAATTGTGAAAATAAATTTAAAATCATGATATAAAAAACCTCACAAAGGAGTGTGAATATTTGGAATAATGTACCAATTAACGTGGAAGAGACAAATCTTTAAAGATCTGAGGAGAAGGAGGCGGCCTATTGACATATGTCCTATCTGTGTCCCTCTCAGTTGGAAATGGAGAGACAGAGAGTTCAGAGGTGTCTGGTGGCAGGATTTTTAATATCTCTGATGCATATATGCTGACTGTAATTCAATTATTTAACAATGAGAAGACGGAGTGTGGCAATTGTCATGAAAGATTTGACTTCGTCACACCTAGCTCAAATCCATTAATTTTGTCTGTCCGCACTGTCACAAATGCAACAAGTTTCATAGGATGTCCATGAGGTTGATTCCTCAGATGACCTCATTCCTTCGCAGCATTCACCATCACAGGACATCATACAGTCATGCATCAGCACAAATTCAGTGGGTCTAGTTAGGGTTAGTTGCGTTTTCACCTGTTGATCATACATACAAGACACTGGTGGCAGGGGCAGTTGCCATTCATTGGGGAGAGGTATGGGGAGGGGTGCTAGTGCTGTTGGAGCATAATCCTCTCCAAGCTCTGCTCAATTGGACACAGATACGGAGCACTGAAGGTCAATGCTGAGCAGGAGAATACTGGATGAGCATCAGCAACTTAGGCAGGCATTGACACACATGCCATGACCATTCTCCACAAAGGGGACATGGAACTGTGAACGCCACTCAAAGAGCTTCCACTACTTATCAGTAAACCGCCTCCCTCAGTACCTAGCAAACCGTGTCATCTTCCAATGGTTCATTCCATCTTTGCAAAGGAATAGGTGGAACAGTCATTGGTGGGACCTCAGGCCCTCCGAGACCTAGAGGTAGTCAGCCAAGAGCAATTCAAAGGTCAGGGCAGGGACAGAGAAGCCTGTTTCTACCTCTACTGAAGCCACAAAGGTTGCTCCACATGCAAAAGCAGGAATTGTATGTTGAGAGAAAAATTGAAAGTCACTGTGAGCAGGTCAGGGGCTGGGAATTCAGCCTCACTCAAGCAATTTACAATCTGAATCCCCAAAGCCTGTCCACCAATTACAATACACATATCAAGAGTCTATTGGAATACTCTCCATTTGCCTGGATAAGTGTAGCTCCAACAACTCGACTCATCCGGAACAAAGCAGTCCAGTTTATTAGCAACTAATAGGATTGACTGGCAGCTCTCAAGGGCAAGAGTTCCTCTGCCTCAGGGATGGAAGTCCAACTCTCAGCTTGTTAAGGTTGCCCCAGTGTATTAATGTGAAGGACAGCCCTTTTTAAAGTGCGTCCCTGAGATGTAGATACATGGATTATCATGGTATTCTCCTTGTAACTCTTCTCTGCACTCTCTCCATAACCTCAATTATATTATAAAATGTATTATACATGTTTTCTAATATGGTGGCCAGAACTGCATACAGTACTCTTAAGTGTGGTGTAACCAAGGTTCAACACAGGTTGAGTATAACTTCTTTATTTTTCAATTTTATCCCTCCAGAAATAAAGCTCAGTCCTTGGGTTGCTTTTATTTTAAAATCTTGCTAACCTGCAGTGTAACTTACAGCGATTGGTGTATTTGTTGCACCGCCCCATCGAGAATTGTACCTTCCAAACAATAAGAAAAACAAACAGATGCACATGGGTATTTGATCAAATGTAATGTCGTTCAGGTTTCTTTTTAGAATTGTGCCAGATTGTATTTATTGATTAACACTATTTCCATATCTGGCATTTCACTGCATCCCAAGTGTCAATTTGCCCTTTCAATTGTCTCACAATGAATGTCATTGCAGAATGGGACCCATTGATCGGTGTACAGGAATTTGCAGTGAATCATTGGATTTCATCTGCTCTTTCACACCAGGTGAACCCTTGTGATATGAATACAACCCAGGGTAGAAATCTATGTGGCTGGTTTGGTGCTGGAAATCCCACCTTTTTCCTTCTCCTCCCCCTTCTCCTCTATATTCTCCTTTTTAGAATCCACCAGTAACCACCCCACTGCCGTGAAACTTTGAGCAGGATGCAGCAGATCACAATTATTCAGAACTCGCTTACTGGTAAATACTGTAGGATGTCTCTAGACCTTTCTGGGCACCTGAAAAAGAGCTTAATCGATGATGGCCTGATGGGCAAATCTTTCTCATTGCAATGCTCCTGCACCTCATTGGTGGGCTCCCCCCGTAGGTATCATGAGCGAAATTTGAAAGGGGCATCCCTTATTTCCTATGAGCCAGCTGTCAAGTCTGCTTCCTGGAATATAAAGATCTGAAATGCTGGGCTGCTGCAGCATGAAGGTATCATGACAGATCCCATGGAATCTGGCACCAACCTTCATGAGCCTTCTTCCTGTGGTTGCACACATACTGCACATTGAAAGAAGACTGTTTCCTGTGGTACATAAACAGTCTTGATTTCTGTGCTGGTGTTTGGATTACTACGTGTGTGCAGTTGGTGGCATCCAGAAAGGTGATAGCGTGTGTTCAGCCACTCTGACTGGCAACATTATAGGCAAGTTTAACATTGTTGCTGGGCTGGCTTCATTGCAGTGTTAATGTAAGCCTACTTGTGACACTAATAAATATACTGAACTACACAGTTGCCTACCTGCCTAATGCGTTTATGTGTCACCAACTAGGAGATCCTACTTATGTCTCGAGTTGCACCCTGGATAGAGCTGGAGATGGACAAATTTAGAGCAGTGTTCACTTTCACACTATCGGTCACCTGGCAGGCATTTAAATCATTGCAGCACTCCATTCTGCAGCAGAGATTTTCCTTTCTCCCTGTCAAAAGCTGACAAAGAGGAGATGCCAGTTTCACCGGGGAAGAGGGTCGTCATTCCATTCTGCACAGATGTGCGCTCAGCCCCAATGAATGCCCACAACTTTGATCTGAAGTTGCTGAAGTGTTTGCATCAGAGGACATTAAACTGCCAACTGTCAAGCAGACTTAGACTCTGTCAGCATTGCAGTTAGGATTAATGGGGTACTTGAGGTGCATTCATCTGTAAAGGGAAATAAAAATAAAAACACAGATGGCTAGAGGATGATAAAAATCTATTGAGCTGGCAGTTGAATCTTTTTCAAGACACTGCAGGGTGGATTTGTTACAGATCAAAGACTTCAAGTGCAATGGAAAGGCTTTCAAAGATTTCAGCCTGCCGGGAAGCCTCAGCGACTTCAAATCAAAACTGTGTGCATACATTAGGGCTCAGTGCACAGCTCTGCAGACTAGAAGCATGTCCCCCCCACCCCCACCCCACCACATCAGGTGAAATTCTCTCTGGTAGAGGACTTCAAAGGGGTCTACACACATAGTTTCTGACTGGGAGAAAGGAAAATCTCTGCTACAGAATGGAGTGCTGCAATAATTTAAAATCCTGCCAGGTGACCAGGGGAGCATGGGGACTTAAGTGACCTGTACAGAATTTGTACAGCTGACAGGCAGGAATGCAAATATTAATCAAAGGATGTACCTGAAAATCACCATGCCAGAGGTAGTCTTCAAGACTGCCAGGGCTAGAAGGGGCACTGGAGCCACAACACCCCCGTCCTGGCAGAAAGTGGAGAGGTCAATCCCTTGCCCTTAGCCTGAGCCCACCCAACCCCAGGGTCCCTGAAGGACTCATCCTCTGCAGCCTCGCAGCAGCAGAGGGGTAAATGACCTCTGATCCTTCCTCCTTGTGCAACCAAGGCACCAGGCAAGGGTGGCAGGGTGCCAGGAGGCAGTGCACTGTTGGAGCTACCAAGGTGCGTGAGCCAGAAAGGAGGCTGAGTCTGGGGGGCCTGAGGGGAAGGGGGGGCTTTGTGGGGGTTCCAAGGGAGAAAGGGGGGCTGTATAGGGTTATGAGGGGGGAGGGGACCTGAGTGGGGGGTCATATAAACTAGCGTGGGTGTGGGAGAGAGCCTCTCATTGCTGAGGGTTGGTGGTACTTCCTTGACCCTTGGGGTCCAATACACTAGGTGCTCGCTTGAGAGGATCTGTAGAAAAGCCCGCCTCCTCCAGAAACTGCAGGCGAGGCAGATGAATAAAGGGAGCTATTTGAATTGGGCTTCAATATATTTAAATTAATTAATTTGAATAGTTATCGAATCCCCACCCACTATGGTTGATTGGGGTCGGCAGGGTGGGCTGGGAGCATCACAACAGGTTTGGCGCCCGGTGCAAAACCCATTTTCCATCCAGTGCCCGATTCTCTGGGTCATTGCGATACTCACTGGGAGTTAGCAGGCCCAGAGAATCCCCTCCATGTCCTTTTATTTCTCTCTCCTGCAGGCTTATTGGAATAAATGGTCTTTTTTCTGTTCCTCAAATTTCTTGATTGCTGACATGTATACCAGCAAATTTCCCAAAGAACAACTCAAGTTGAGTTAGAGAATATGCTTCAGTGTGACATCTGAAGATTGATGGCTAAAGGGTGACATGAAGTAACAAGACATTTCATTACATTCAAGCAAATATCCCAAGGCACTGCTCATAGTTAGCCAGGGATAATGAAGTTACATAACAAGTGGATTATAAAATATAATACTACTTTTCCAGTCACTTCCCTTGCTTTTGATTAGTATTTTCCATGTACATTCAAGTCCGACTTGCTGACTTGGAAATAGTCAGCAAAGTGTGACGATCAAAATATAAAAGGGGAAATATGACAGCAAGTAAGGAACATGAGAGCAGGAGTAGGCTACTTGACCTGTCAAGTCTGCTCCCCCATTCAATTATCACGGTTGATCATTTATCTCAACATCACTTTCCTGCACTACCACATGTCCATTGATGTCCAGAAATCTATCAATTCCTGTTTTGAACCTGCTTAGCCCCCTAGGATAGAAAATTTCAAAGATCCACGACCTTCTGAGTGATGAAACTCCTCCTCATCTCGATCGTAAATGGCCTGCCCCTTATTCTAAAACTGTGTCCCCTGGTTGTAAGCACACCAGCCAGGGAGAACATCCTATCTACATCTACCCTGTTATGCCCTGCAAGAAATTTGTAAGTTTCAATGAGGTCACCTATCATTTTTCAAAACTCGAGAGAATACAAGCCTAGTCTCCTCAATCTTTCCTCATGAGACAATCCCACCACCCCAGGGTTTAATCTTGTGAACCTCCGTTGCAATCCTTCTATGGCAAGTATATCCCTCCTTAGATAAGGGAACCAAAATTGTACACTGTACTCCAGGTATGATCTCACCAAGGCTCTATACAATTGCAGCAAGACATCCTTACTCCTGTACTCAAATCTCAAATTGTAATGAAGGCCAGCATACCATTTGCCTTCCTAATTGTTTGCTGTAGCTTCATGCTAGTTTTCAGTGACTCGTGAACAAGGACATCCAGGACCCTTTGGTTATCAACATTTCCCAACCTCTCATCATTTAAGAAATGCATTTCTGTTTTTCCTACCAAAGTGAATAACTTCATACTTATTCACATTATATTCCATATGCATGCTCTTGCCCATTCACTTCCTGTCAAAGTTTCCTTGAAGCCTCTTGGTTTCCTCCTCACAACTTCTGTTTTGTGTTCATCAGTAAATTTGGAACTATTACATTTGGTCATCACATTCAAATCTTTTACATAGATTGTGAATAGGTCTGGCCCCAGGACTGATCCTGGTGGTACCCCACTCGTAACAGGCTGCCAAGGAAAACTGATGCAGGACATGTTCTTTCATGTAAAATTATCAAAAAAGCATAGAAATCAAAGAATTGCTACAGTGCAGAAGAAGACCATTGAGTCCATCAAGCCTGTACTAACAACAATCCCACTCAGGCTCTATCCACCTAACCCCACATACTTACTCTGCTAATCTCTCTGACATCAAGGGACAATTTAGCATGGCCAATCAACCTAACCCGCACACCTTTGGACTGTGGGAGGAAACCGGAGCACCCGGAGGAAACCCACACAGACATGGGGAGAACTCCCCACAGACAGTTATCCAAGGCCGGAATTGAACCGGGGTCCCTGGCACTGTGAGGCAGCAGTGGTAACCACTGTGACAGCGTGCCATCCCTTTATAATTTGATATATACAAATATGAGTATAATCCATATCTAGTATCATTATGAATTATTAAAACATACTTTATTGGGCACAACATTGTTCAGACTGGACACATATAATATGAAAAAAATAGGAGAAAGAATAAGACTGAAAATTGAACTCAAAATGAAGATGTATATTTTGTTTTTGAATAATGACAGAGAGCTCATTGCAGACATTTCTATCATGGAGGATTTAATATCCAAAAGCAAGAAAAGGCAAAGTAAGTGTGATTTGGAATATTATCAAAATTCAATTATTTAAGTATTCCATTAGTACTGCATGGCTTTTAAAATTAGCATGCACTGTTTGTGTGTAGTAGCTTGGCTCCACTAGCTAAGAACAAACTACAGATGTTTATGAATGAACAGCAACTATGATGCAGATTCAATGCTTCCAGTTAGTCTAGGATCTAACTGCTGGGACAAGCCCAGACAAGTTGATGTGAAGATCCAACGTTTCCCGATTGGTCAACCTGGGTCACGTGAACCTTTCAGAGGATCACCCATTAAAGGGGCCAGACACTAAATTGTTTCTAGCACATTTATTTCTTGAGTATCAACTGCTAAATATTACATGCAAATGAAGATATGTATGTTACTGAGAAAAGGAATACCTTTCCCTTTGACCTGAATTCATTGTCCACTTTGCATTTGGAAAGCAAATGGCCAGGAGATGAAAATGTTAGTCTGGGATTGTGGGATGGGGGGGGGGGGGTGGGGGAGGGAAGGTGGGGAGAATGATGAGGGGAGCTCACCTGTTCTGCTGAGGTGTACAGTCCATGTCTGAGTGCAGTAAGAACTCAACATCAGGTTTGAGCTCCTAAATGACACATATCATTCCTACTATACAAGCACCAGGCAATGCATATCTCCAACAAGGGAGAATTAAACCATCCCCCATTGATATTCTGTGGCTTTACCATAGAACGGCATGGCAGCATAGTGGTTAGCACTACTGCCTCATAGCACCAGGGACCCGAGTTCGATTCCCGGCTTGGGTCACTGCCTGTATGGAGTTTCCACATTCTCCCTGTGTATGCATGGGTTTCCTCCAGGTGCTCCAGTTTCCTCCCACAGTCCAAAGATGTGCGGGTTAAGTGGATTGGCTATGCTAAATTGCCCCTTAGTGTCAGGGGGACTAACGAGGGTAAACGCATGGGGTTATGGGGATAGGGCCTAGATGGGATTGTGGTTGGTGCGGACTTGATGGGCCGAATGGCCTCCTTCTGCACTTCTTGAACATTCCACTGTCAACTTTCTGGGATAACCACTGACCAATAGCATACCTGACCTAATCACAAACATACTGTGGTCACAAGTGTAGGTCAGAGGTTGCATATTCTGCATTAACACTGCAATGAAGTTACTGTGAAAATCCCCTAGTCTCCTGTTTGGGTACTCCGAGGGAGAATTTAGCATGGCCAGTACACCTAACCAGCTTTTCTTTCAGATTATGGGAGGAAACCAGAGCACCCGGAGGAAACTCATGCCGACATGGGGAGAACGTACAGACAGTCACCCAAGCCAGGAATCGAACCCCGGTCCCTGGCGCTGTAAGGTAGCAGTGTTAACCGCTGTGCCATTGTGCCGCCCAGATGGCACAATGGCACAATGGCACAAGAATGGTGGAATAATTTTTACTTGTCTGTATGAATGCGGTTCCCATAAAAATTCAAGAAACCTGACACCATCCAGGGCAAGGCAGCCTGCTTGATTGGCACCCCAGCCACAACCTTAAAGATTCACTCTCTCCACCAGTAATGCACCGTGGCAGCGGTGTATAGCGTCTATAAGATAAACTGCAACAACTCACCAAGGCTACTTCAACAGCACCTTTGAAACCTGCAACTTCTACCACCTAGAAGAATAAGAGCAGTGTAAATGTGAGAAGATTACCACCTGTAAGTACCATTCCAGGTCACACACCTTCCTGATTTGAAACTATAATGTTATTCCTTCACTGTCGCTGAGTCAAAATCCTATAACTCCCTCCCTACCACCACTGTGGGCGTACCTATACCACATGGACTGCAGCAGTTCATGAAGTTGATTCATAATCACGTTCTCAAGGGCAATTAGGGATGGGTAATAAATGCTGGCCTTGCCAATCCCATGAACGAATTTTAAAAATTGAATAGTGGAGTAAGCCAAAGGAGCAGTATCACCTACACCTGTTCCTAATCCTCTTATCATGCTGAGTACTATATTAACATCCATTCTGAGAAATATCTCAACACACTCTATTTTGTTGCACATGCCAAGGGTGTTTCAAAAAAGTTGTTCACCAGATCATGCAACACATAACTTGGACAGTTATTTTTGGGTTGCTGTACAGAATTCAGTGTTAAATCACACACATTTGTACAGAGACCTCGTGGCTGAGAGGAATTACTGTTACTTCAGTGCACACATAAGTTATCTCAAGACTATTATAGCCTACTATACGATGCAGAATTAAAGCATACTCCCTGTGCACATTTACACACAGCAATTTCTGATCAAACATTATACTGTATAGGCTTGGGAATTATAATGTTGCTATCCTTGGAGAGGCATCATTTGAATATCCTACTTATAGGGGAATTATGTGGTGTTCTGATTTAATGCATTGGTTTGCAGCTCCAGGACATGGATCCAATTGGCCCAGATTAATGGAATAAAAGTTTTTTTCTCTGGTGGGAGGGAGTTATTTTTCTCCAAGGCTAATTAGATAAAAGTCCATTAGCATCTATACATAGAGCACAGTTACAATGAATGCCGGTACAGTGGCTCCCTATAAACTCAAACAATTACAATGCTCCATTAATTCATTACTTAACTGAACCAAATGTGGCACTTCTGGTCAAGAATGAAATTATTGCCTGTTTTAGGAAAAAAATTAAAAGATAAGCTAAGTGTTTAGTTTACAAGTAATGTAGTAAATAATAGAAAACCATGTTTGCTGTTTGCGCAGTAATAAATGCTACAAAGAGCTGTTTTAATTATACTTTCCAGATCGACTATAGGAAAATAGGTTCGACTAAAGGAAAATCTAGGGATCAGAATATATTTTGCAGAGTACATTATTATTTTTGTGTTAGGTTTGTAATTCAAAATGACAAAGAATGAAACATTCCTTTCATATCAGTGTCTCAGCATTACTGTTAGATTGTTTCATAAACTTAGTTGATTGCTTTCTGAGTCCACTCAAACTTCTGATGTGATCAATAATATTGATCGAAACAATTCCTGATACAATGACATTTTACGACAAAGAAACTCTTCTCATTAAAGAATTCCAATGTTTCTCCTGGTTTCATTGTTCAAAATTCCAACCTGATCTTGACCACCATAGCACCAGCCTGTGAAACTACTAAAGATCTGCCTCATTATGATTCTTCTTTCCCTGTGGGTGCCATGAGGTAAATACTTGATGTAATTTTATTTGAGCATAAAAATTAGATTTTATTTGTAACTCTATTTCAAGTGGTTTTCCCCAATGACTCCCATGGTAATACCCCATGCCTAGTTTGAAACTAAGCATTACGATCCAGAAAAGTCCCAGACTTCTCGTCAGCATTTTGGTTTGATGACGTCAGTTGGCGCTTCAAGGTGGAGAGGTCATGGGTTTGGAAAGTGCGGTCAAAAGAGCTTTGGTCATTTGCTACAGTGCACCTTGTATGTGATACACACTGCTGCCATTGTGCATTAGTGGTGGGGGGAGTGAATGTTTAAGGTGATAGATGACAAATCACATGGGCTGCCTTTCCCTGGATGGTTTTGAGCTTCTTGAGTGTTATTGGAGCTGCACTCATCTAGGCTTGTGAAGGGTATTCCATAACATTTGTTTTGGTCTAGAGAGGAGTGTGGACCCAGGTATCTCAGTGGGTTTGCTCGGAAATGGAAGGTTCTGCTGTTCCACTTGTTTCTGTTCAGGTTCAACAGTTGCAGCTACAGGTGCTACAGATTCATTAGTTGAATCAAGTCGGGTTTCATCAATTGGAGCAGATGTTTCTCAGAAATCTTCAACTGTCTCTGCGGGGCTGGCCAGCAATTGAGCTGACCAGCAATTGGAGGGCCAGCAGTGTGGGCCACAGTGCATGCGCCGATCTCTGCTCTGACAGATCAGCGCATGCACCGTGGCCCACTTAGCGCTCTGCCGCCAGCCTCTCCAGTGGGAATAGGTCCCACCCACTTATTTTTAGCGTGACTCATGCTAGTGCACTCTGCAGTGCACAAAGTGTGGGGGATTCATTTTGAAACTCCTGCTGACAAAACCAGTAGGAATTACTCCAGTTTTTATGTGAATCCAACACCTAGAAATTTTTTGGGAAAATCCCTCCCCTTATCTGCTGGCTTGTCAGGGGCAATAAAATTTTTCAATAAAGTGAAGTTTTTTATTCACAGACTGTAAGAAACACCAAGGACTGCTTTATTCTTTAATCTCATTCACAAGGAAAAACTGCTCCATTTGCTCAACATAAACTACAATGCCCATAATGGCGGGATCACAAAAGTAACTGTGACATCGTTTGAATCCTGGAATATTTTAGAGAATGGGTTTCCAGCCTCTAGATTCATGTCATACAAGAGCCTCCAATTTGTTATGATCTCTACAGGGACTGATAACTTAGAAAGCGACAAACTCAAAGGATAACTTGACAAAATCCCACCCTGGGATTTCAAAGAGGCAAATGCAAGTCAGGAACTACATGTGGTGGCTCGGTCTTGATGTAGACATTACTGACTAGGTTGGACAGTGTGAGTCATGCCAAGAGAATAAAAAATTCTCCCCCTCAGCCTCGCTACATGCATGGGAGTGGCCTGGTAGGCCCTGGGTGCGAGTGCATATGGACTTTGCCGGGCCTTTCATGGGTTCCATGTTGTTAATTAAGGTTAATGCACACTCAAACTGGTTGGAGATACATCACATAAGTTCTACCACTTCCCATGCTACCATTGAGGAACTTTGACAAAGTTCTTGCTTGCATTGGTTACCTGAAGTCCTGGTTTCTGACAATGGCACTGCTTTTACTAGCACCGAGTTTCAGATCTTCATGCTTTACAATGATATCAAACACATTAAGACCAGGGTGGATAGTCAGAGACTTTGTTCAAGAGTGGAAAGTGTCAAGTACAAGGGGCACAGGCTCAAGGTAAGAGGGTGAAGGTTTAAGGGAGATGTGCCGGGGAAGTTTTTCACGCAGAGAATGCTGGGTGCCAGGAATGCGCTGCTCGAGGAGATGGTGGAAGCAGGCACATTAGCAACATTTAAGAGGCATCTGGATGGGTACATGAATAGGAAAGGAATAGAGAGATACAGACTGAGTCAGAGCAGAAAGTTTTTTTAAATTTAGTTAAGGCAACATGATCGGCACAGGCTTGGAGGGCCGAAGTGCCTATTCCCATGCTGTATTTTTCTTTGTTCTTTGACAATGCATTGAAAAAAAAACTGAACACTCACAATAAAATTTAAAGGGAGCATTGATTGAAACTTAATCTTGAGCCCACCATCAGCTGAACTGTCCAGGACAAGTTGGTTGTGCAAATACCTCAGACTAAACTTCTGAAAGGGTAGCGGACCCCAGCTGTTTGTGTTTCACTGGGTACAGAATGGACTTCTCCCTTCAGTTTCACCTAAATCTCGGATGACGGGCTGATCAGGATGATCTAAATCGACTATTAATAAATGAGACACCATTCTAATTTTTACCATTCTGTTTGACATTTCCTAGAAACATTTTCAAGAACTGCAAATTTCAAGAACACAAAAGTTATTTTTCCCAGAAGCAAACTTATCCTCCATTGGATTTAGCAAATACAGGTCTCAACACTGGGTATATGGTCTTGTGATTGTTGTACCTAGTGACTGCAACGTGTCAACGTTGTGAGTGAACCTTTCCTCCAGATGCAGTATTTCAATGCTTATATTGTACTTAACATTGACTACATCTAAAAATTAGGATTGCTGTTACTTCTAATATTTTGCTTCATCAAAGTATTAATATTTTAGATTACAACATTTCACATTTTAATGATGCTGTTTTTCCTTTGTCATAGATTTCATAGAATCCCTAATGCAGAAGGAGGCCATTTGGCCCATTGAGCCTGCACTGACAACAATCCCACCAGGGACCCATCCCTGCAACCCCACGTATTTACCCTTCTATACCCCTGACACTGAGAGGCAATTTAGCATGGCCAATCCACCTAACCCACACATCTTTGGACTGTGGGGGGAAACTGGATCACCCGGAGGAAACCCACGCAGACACAGGGAGAACGTGCAAACTCCACACAGACAGTGACCCAAGCCGGGAATCGAACCCGGGTCCCTGGCGCTGTGAGGCAGCAGTGCTAACCACTGTGCCCCACTGTGCCACGCAAGTTATGTGTTTTAGATTTAAATTAGGATTGGTGGATACTTAATAAAAATCATCAATTTTACAAAGAGACCAATTCAGTCAGCCTGTGAAGCTGATGAAAAAAATCAGAATTGTAACATAATGGGTTAATTGTTATGGTAATGAGTTGGTGGTGTATATCATGATGTAACAGTGATACCAGTAGTCAATGTGCTACAGTGCATGGAACAGGCCTACCATGTAGCCTATCATGTGTATAATGTTAATGAAATAGTTTGAAGTAACCTGCCTGAGTTAGACTGGAGTTACTCATGGTAGGAGGTAAACCTTCCCACTATAGCTTAGTCCACAAGACAAAAGCACAAAACAAGAACTTTCTTGGTAAAATCAATGGTTTGATTTCTCCCCAAAAAACTAGTATGAAAATCAAAACTAGCACTTTGAAAGATGGGGGAAAGGGCACAACAAGGGAGAAAATTTTGGGGAATAAGAAACAAAGATTTAAAAAACTGAATATTAACCCAAGAAACACTGCAGCATGTTTTCATCCTGCTCCACCATCTCCTATAAGGCCTAATCAGAAATGACCTCAGGAATATTCTTAATTGCAACTGTTTATTTAAATTTTAAGACATCTTAACAAAACAGCTCAATTTACCAAAAAGTTTAAACTCAATCAAACAACACCAGGAAAGCCCAAAGACTTTAACAGCCACAGTGCCATCAATACCAATGACTGAGAATCTGCAGCTTCTAATTTAATGCAAAGTGCACCAAGTTGAAATGAAAAAGGAGAGGACAAACAAGGCAGTGCACAAGAGGGTCATTCATTTGATAATTTCCCACACTTAGCCCACCAGGGGTATGCATACAATAGTTTTGGAACATTCACCCACTCCACCACTGACACACATTGGCAGCAGTGTGGACCATCTACAAGATGCACTGCAACAACTCACCGAGTCTCCTTCGTCAGCATCTTCCAAACCAATGACCTCTACCACCTAGAAGGTAAAAGGAAGTTGGGAAGAAGGGAAGCAGGGAAAGACCACACCCTCACATTCCCTTCCAAGTCACACACAATCCTGGCTTGGAACTATATTGTTGTTCCTTCACTGTTGCTGGATCAAAATCCTGGAAGACCCTCCCTCACAGTCCTGTGGATGTTCCTACATGGACTGCAATGGTTCAAGGAAGCAGATCACCACCAACTTCTCAAGAGCAATTAGGGATGAACAATAAATGCTGGCCTAGCCAGCAACACTCACATCCCATCAACAAATGAATTTTTAAAGAAATCCCTAGCATAGCACATTTCTTTTGTTTGAAGTGACATTGGTGTGGGAGCTGCCTATAAAGAAATTAAACTGGGTTTCCTTTTAACAAGCAATAGTGCTTGAAATGAATAGTTACACAACTGTGCTTCTTGGAGCTTGCTGTTAATATACTGGACATCTATCTTCAAATTGCTATAATTTAAGTCTGAGTTTAAGCAGACTATTAAACTTCTATGTAAATTTAAAAGTGCCAAGAGGCAACAGAAAGTTTCTCACACATAAACAAATGTGAATAAGTCTTTAATTATAAAAAAAAATCAAAGTTAATAGGAATGTGAGAATGTTACTAAACAGCAAGTGTGGAGTATTACAATGAGCCAGAATGCATTTGTGTCTGACATCCTATTGATTCTCCAGTGGAAGTAAATTACTGAAAATATACTTTGCAACTCCTTAAGAACTGTAGGAATTGTGGAGAAAGTGGAGTAGCTCTCAAATCTTTGACCTATCAATGTCTCCTTCAAGAGGGCAAAGTTGCCCACACATCCTGATTATGTGTAGCTGATTGTTCTACATTTGCCTCTAGAATTGTAAAGATGTAGACTTGAGCAAGTCTCTGATTTTGTGACTGAGCAGTATGGAGTATGAACTATTCAGTTTGCAATCAAACTTACCGGGATCAAAGTTCTTCAGGAAATTCCGCCAGTTTCCTGCCAAATGCTAGCGGTTAGTCCAGGACTGAAAGTTATCTTGCATTGCAACGGGATCTTGATTGGGTCAGTGGGCTGATGAATGGCAGATGGAGTTTAATTTAGATAAATGCGAGGTGATGCATTTTGGTAGATTGAACCAGGGCAGGACTTACTCAGTTAATGGTAGGGCATTGGGAAGAGTTACAGAACAAAGAGATCTAGGGGTACAGGTTCATAGCTCCTCGAAAGTGGAGTCACAGGTGGACAGGGTGGTGAAGAAGGCATTCGGCATGCTTGGTTTCATTGGTCAGAACATTGAACAGAGGAATTGGGATGTCTTGTTGAAGTTGTACAAGACATTGGTAAGGCCACACTTGGAACACTGTGTACAGTTCTGGTCACCCTATTATAGAAAGGATATTATTAAACTAGAAAGAGTGCAGAAGGGGTTTACTAGGATGCTACCGGGACTTGATGGTTTGAGTTATAAGGAGAGGCTGGATAGACTGGGACTTTTTTCTCTGGACTGTAGAAGGCTGAGGGGTGATCTTATAGAGGTCTATAAAATAATGAGGGGCATAGATCAGCTAGATAGTCAATATCTTTTCCCAAAGGTAGGGGAGTCTAAAACTAGAGGGCATAGATTTAAGGTGAGAGGGGAGAGATATAAAAGTGTCCAGAGGGGCAATTTTTTCACACAGAGGGTGGTGAGTGTCTGGAACAAGCTGCCAGAGGTAGTAGTAGAGGTGGGTAAATTTTGTCTTTTAAAAAGCATTCAGTTACATGGATAAGATGGGTATAGAGGGATATGGGCCAAATGCGGGCAATTGGGATTAGCTTAGGGGTTTAAAAAAAAGTGTGGCATGGATAAGTTGGGCTGAAGGGCCTGTTTCCATGCTGTAACCCTCGATGACTCTATGACTCCTCCATTTCGCAAAGTTCCCCACTTTTCCTTTGTTCATTGACCGATATTGAGTCCCGTTCTGGCAGCAGCTCGATTTAAAAATGATCATTGTCAATCTCTGACCTTGACTCTCTTTCCTCCAGCCCTACAACATTCCAGCATGTCTGTGATTCTCCAATTCTGGCCTCTTGCACATCCTTCGCTCCTCCTTCACCTCTCCTCTTGAATGCTTTCCTCAAAGTCGACCTCTTTGACAAATATTTTTGGTCACCTGTCCTAATATCTCCTTACATGGCTTGGTGACACACTTTGTTTGATAATGTGTCTTTTAAGCAACTTGGGATATATTTACTCTAATAAAATTATTTTATAAATGCAAATTGCTATTGTAAGAGAAAGGGACTGAAACCATTCCCCATCTCCTACAAATAAAGTTATGCTGGAGTGGTGAATCCAAGGTTAAGGATATCATAGAATCCCTACAGTGCAGAAGGAGGCCATTCGGCCCATCGAGCCTGCACCAACAATAATCCCAGCCAGACCATATCCCTGTGTTTACCCTGTTATTCTCCCTGACACTAGGGGGCAATTTAGCATGGCCAATCCACCTAACCTGCACATCTTTGGACCATGGGAGGAAACTGGAGCACCCGGAGGAAACCCACACAGATATGGGGAGAATGTGCAAACTCCACCCAGGCAGTTAACCAAGGCCGGGATTGAACCCGAGTCCCTAGAGCTGTGAGGCAGCTGTGCTAACCACTGTGCCACCGTACTGCAAATGTGGTAAACATCTTTTGAAAACATTTACAAAAAAAACCTACCCAAAGAATATCTACTCACTGCAGCTAGACCATAAATTGTGTGTGCAAATAAATAAGGGCAAAAACTCACCTATCATTAGTAAAAGTGACAGAATCTAGGGCAAGATTGCAGCTCAGTGCTTCAATACCGGCAGCCTTCCGAACCCGAATCGGAGGTTCAGAGTTGGTGCTCTTTCAGCGTGCACGTGCTGGGACTTCTGTGTTGTCCCGACGTGCATATGTGGAACACAATTGGTTAAAGTCAGCATTCGACCCAGAAGTTCAGGACTATATATCTTCGCCAGGAGGCCAGGAAGAGATCGTACCCTGACCTTCATTATTGTCTTCTGCGATTGGCCATAGATTGAGGTACTAGTGACAGGAACCTGCAGTGACTCATCTCTTCCATTTAGCTTCTGTTCAGGGTCTTGACCTGATGGCAATGCTCGGATCAAGAAACTGCAGGCACACACCACACGCTGCATTTCTGTGGCAGCGCACACTGAGTTCTAATATGTTGGATTACAATGTCGTCCCAGTTAGCAGATTTCTACATATTTTCTCCGACTGTGCACTGCAGCTCCAAGAAGCTTCAGGGGGAAGATCACTGATGTTTGCTGTCTATAGTGGAATCATAAAACTGGAGTTGAAGATACTGATTTGGCAATTAGTGGAAAAGGATGTTTTCCAGATGCAGGATAATGTTATATTAATTTGTAGTTTCGATGGCGAGGGTGGGGGTTTCAGTTTTGGTTAAAAGACAAAATATAAACGCCTTTCTGAACAATTAGCCTATAACTTGTTTTTAAGGCTTTAATTTAACTAACACCCTCATGACATAGTACATTAGTTGACTAATCAGGTGGGATATGACTTCTTCCAAATGATACCTGCCAGAATCAGGATCTTCTGTTGGAGTACAAAGGTTGGGATGAAATCTTCAAGCAGCCGGTACATAGTGGCAAAGGGGAAGGTGGAATAACAGGTCACTTAGCCACCCTCAGGGAATAGTGTACGGTGTGCGTGCCTAGCTGGGGAAACGCCTGATGAGGTGGAACAACTGACTTTGATTCAAATCTAAATGCACGACAATAACACTCACTTAAAAGATGTGATTCAGGCAACGAGGCTTCCCAAGGCTAGACTCTGAAATAGGATGAGTGAGGTGAGATGAATGAAACCACAGGCAGAGGTGTACATTTTGAAGACAATATTAAATTAATTATCTAGCGGGGATGATAAGGCATTTGAGGCATAAAATTCATTCGCCCCCGATTTACAGGCGGCGAGCTCTGTGATTCGTGGTGTGCCTACACCTGCTCAGGTCGAGATGTGCAAATCACAAAGTTTGTCTGCCCACTTTATCCACAGCTCTCAGCACCTCCAGCACTGGTCACCTCCTTGCAATGCTGCTGGTGAGCTGTACACGCTGCAGGCAGCTCTGGCACGTTGCTGCAGACCGCATGACACAGCCAGTCTACTTTCCTGATATTCTGCAAAGCACAAATTGCTGCAGTGGATATTCTTGCAAACTGAACAACAGGGCACACAGAGGAACTCTGAGTACCAGGTACAGCAGTGGTGGCATTAAGAGATGGCACTGTCTTGCAAAGGGCCAGGAGACCCTCTCTGACCACCCTCAGAAAGGGAACAGGGTCAGAAGGACCTGGCAGCAGTTATATAAGATTTCTAATGACTTCACACAGTTTGTCAATGTCGGCAAATGTATTTCTATATATCTCCTGCCCAACGCATCACCGACGTCTCCTAGTGTTCAATGCCTATCACTCACCCAGTAGCACTTAGGACTCAGACCTAACATCCAGATGCTCCAACTTACCCTCCCACACCGAACGGTATTGCCAGCCTCACACCCACTTCTCGCTGCATCCACATACATCCAGCTGATCAGCTGTGGCAGGCATTTCACCCAAACACAGCGCAATGCACACTGACACTCTGCCCTCTCTCTCTTGTAGGATAAGGTGACAGACAATAGAAGGGAACATAGCAGGGATGCTGGGGGACAAAGATGCCTGCAGCCCTACCATAGAGGTGGCTCTCAGATGGGCTCTCATGAGTTAATTGCGGCAGGGCCCATAATGTTTAATGTCTCTGAGAATATTAAGGATGATGGCAAATCCAAGCACACTTCATTCCTGCTATCTGGCATGATGGGCATGGTGTAAATGGTGTGATCGTTCTTCCATCTGATCAGGGAATATTAACATTTAAAAATCAATCATGATGCATTGTTTTAACCAATGGAACTATGCCACAAGATTTCATTCTTTTAACAAAACAAATTATATTGTATAATAAAATAATATAATCACCATTAACTGAACAATATGGTTTATAACTATTACTTAGGCATATAGGGCCCAATTTTACCATCGCGTTGTGCTTGTTTTCGGGCGTGAAAACTTGGTAAAGTCAGCTGTGAGGCGAGTAGTGCGATCTGTGTCCGCCTCCGTGCCGGTTCCCCTTTTACCAAAGTCTGAAAATGGCCGTGATTGGGACCGCGCTCTAAATGGGTGCGACGGCCATTTGAATGCATTTGCATGCATTTAAATTGACTTAATGGGCTGCACGCCCAACTTTACCGGCACTTCCCCCTTTGCCACAGTGTTCGCCCATCCAGAATCAGCGCCAAACAGACATGCTCCATTTAAGCCCAATTTGGGCGCTCCAGTGAGTGAGGAGGTGGGTGCCTAGCAACCAACAGCTCTCTGCTTGAGATTGGTGGGGGAGGAAAAAGGGGGGTCCACTGCCACTCTGCCTGAGATCAGTGGAGGGGAAGGGAGGTCCGCTGCTACTCTGCCTGTGATCAGTGGAGGGGAAGGGGGGTCTGCTGCCACTCTGCCTGAGATCAGTTGAGGGGAAGGGAGCTTGCTGCTACTCTGCCTGAGATCAGTGGAGGGGAAGGAAAGTCGCTGCCACTCTGCCTGAGATTGGTGGGGGTGGGAAAAGGGGGTGAGGGGGCCCACTATCGGTCTGGGTGGCATGGGTGTGGGGGGATAAGGGGGCAGTATTGTTGTGCAGGTGGGGCAATGACTGTGGGGGCCAGGGGGAGGCATTATCCAGCCGAGGAGTGATGTGGCAGGGGAGCAACATTCTACCATTGTTTTCTGAGCATGCGCAGTTGGTGACGCCGATCAGAGCTACAGGGTTTCGAGTGCGTTAAGTCCCACCCACAGGCTTGTGCAGCGCAATTCGGAATCACTGATAACTTTTCAGGCAGAGTGTGTATGGGGGCACCTCAGAATGGGTCTAAAAGTTTCAAGTCCGCCCAGCACTTAGAATCAAAATAGTAAAATAGGGCCCATAGAACCCCTACAGTACAGAAGAAGGCCATTCGGCCCATCAAGTCTATGCCGACTCTTCGACAGAGGATCCCATGCAGACCTATCCCCATAACCACATGTATTTACCCCACTAATCCCCCTAACCTACACATCTTGGGACAGCCAAGGGACAATTTAACATGGCCAAAGCACTTAACTTGCACATCTTTGGATTGTGGAAGGAAACTGGAGCATCCAGAGGAAACCCACACAGACACGGGGAGAATGTGCAAACTCCACACAGTCACCCAAGGCTGGAATCGAACCCGGTCGTTGGCGCTGTGAGGCAGCAGTGCTAACTACTGTACCACAGTGCTACCTTTATATGTGCTATGCGATCAGGATTACTTCCTACTTTCCCCAAGAATTCTCCTATAAGGCATTTCAATCTTAGAATTATGTACCTGTGTGGAGAGCACCCATAAATATACAACAGTCCTCTGGAGAATTCTCCTCAGCTCCAACTATTCTTAAAGATTTACCCTCTCTTGATTATGGAGACCTCAGTCCTTTGTTCTGGTTACTTTTCCAATAATTCCAAGCAAATCTTGTGGTTACTTTCTTTTGCAATAAGGCAATATGAGGCCCTATATAGCTTCTCCCATGAATTTTAAATTAGGCAATTCTGTTTGCAAGATTCAAACTGAAATTAAGCCTCACTGCCTTCCACACAGTCAGTATTTAACTCCGCTTACTGTACAAGTCTATTTAACTGTCCTTTATTTAGCTAACTTTGCTCAGTGAGCTGCAACCACACTAGGTCCAAACTGCAAAGAAGAACCTCTCCCAGCAAACAGCCAGGTAAATTGAAACCAGACAACCTTACTCAGCTACACCTATTTCCATGACATAGTCTGCTTTGGCCTATCATCAAACCAACCTTTAAGTTAATTATCCCTCATTTACAATTTATTTTTTGATCTGATTAAGTAAATAGATTTCAGGATTCGCTAAACGCTTTTAAACTAATTCAGCTTTAGTTCCAAAAAAACAAAAGCGTCTCTCTGGACTGCATTCATTTACAAGCACTGTAGACATCAATTCCCGAGCTAAGTAAGACCTCCTGCTGTTTTATAATCTTACCTTTCTTGCTGCTAATCTCTTAAGCAACATGTTCCCAACCTTTCAAGTGTAAAAAAAACTCCAAGCTGCCTTAATTGCATTTATCCCATTTTCTACAGTTAAACTTTAATTTCTAAGGCTAAATATTATATACTAAAACCCATGAACTTCCCCCCTCACCCCACTTTCTGCATGCCAGTCGTCCCTTGTCCCCTTCTAGGTTCCTGCTTTCAGATACCCAAGAATTTTTGTCTGTACAGCCATAGCAGCCCAAGGAGGAAGCAATGGAGCTATGATAAAGATAAAGAGACCTCATCACTGGATGTGACACCAGTTCAGATATAGGCACCGCACTTGTCATGGCTGCAAATTTAGAGTTAGTATCAGAACACAGTAAATCACCAAGCATGAGCAAGCTGCAACCAGGCCAGGCATCACGAATGATTTATTTCCCAGCTTATTTCCAGGTGAGGTGACAGATAGGTACTGATGCAGAGGACACAGACGAAGACCTTGATGGGCGCAGGAGGTTGAAGGGCATGCAAAATTCCGGATGCCTTGCCTAGCCTACCAGGCCTCCTTCTATCACTGTAAAGGAGGATGGAGGAGTCCGGCTCCAAGTTGGCAATGGGCGCTACAGAGAGATTTTACTTTTTGAAGCCTCAGCTCCATCTCTCTGTCATCTTGTAGACACAAAGAGGCAATCACCACAGACTCCATTTCCTATTGCAACTCCTCCGCCATCCTTTGAGGATGTAGAACATAGAACATAGAACATTACAGCGCAGAACAGGCCCTTCGGCCCACGATGTTGCACCGACCAGTTAAAAAAAAAAACTGTGACCCTCCAACCTAAACCAATTTCTTTTCGTCCATGAACCTATCTACGGATCTCTTAAACGCCCCCAAACTAGGCGCATTTACAACTGATGCTGGCAGGGCATTCCAATCCCTCACCACCCTCTGGGTAAAGAACCTACCCCTGACATCGGTTCTATAACTACCCCCCCTCAATTTAAAGCCATGCCCCCTCGTGCTGGATTTCTCCATCAGAGGAAAAAGGCTATCACTATCCACCCTATCTAAACCTCTAATCATCTTATATGTTTCAATAAGATCCCCTCTTAGCCGCCGCCTTTCCAGCGAAAACAATCCCAAATCCCTCAGCCTCTCCTCATAGGATTTCCCCTCCATACCAGGCAACATCCTGGTAAACCTCCTCTGCACCCTCTCCAAAGCCTCCACATCCTTCCTGTAATGTGGGGACCAGAACTGCACACAGTACTCCAAGTGCGGCCGCACCAGAGTTGTGTACAGTTGCAACATAACGCTACGACTCCTAAATTCAATCCCCCTACCAATAAACGCCAAGACACCATATGCCTTCTTAACAACCTTATCTACTTGATTCCCAACTTTCAGGGATCTATGCACACATACACCTAGATCCCTCTGCTCCTCCACACTATTCAAAGTCCTCCCGTTAGCCCTATACTCAACACATCTGTTATTCCTACCAAAGTGAATTACCTCACACTTCTCCGCATTAAACTCCATCCGCCACCTCTCGGCCCAACTTTGCAACCTGTCTAAGTCTTCCTGCAAACTACGACACCCTTCCTCACTGTCTACCACACCACCGACTTTGGTGTCATCAGCAAATTTGCTAATCCACCCAACTATACCCTCATCCAGATCATTAATAAATATTACAAACAGCAGTGGCCCCAAAACAGATCCCTGAGGTACACCACTTGTAACCGCACTCCATGATGAATATTTACTATCAACCACCACCCTCTGTTTCCTATCCGCTAGCCAATTCCTGATCCAATTTCCTAGATCACCCCCAATCCCATACATCTGCATTTTCTGTAGAAGCCTACCATGGTGAACCTTATCAAACGCCTTACTAAAATCCATATATACCATGTCCACTGCCTTGCCCCCATCCACCTCCTTGGTCACTTTCTCAAAAAACTCAATAAGGTTAGTAAGGCACGACCTACCTGCCACAAAACCATGCTGACTATCACCTATCAATTCATTACTCTCCAAATAACTATAAATCCTATCCCTTATAATTTTTTCCAACATCTTGCCGACAACAGAAGTGAGACTCACCGGTCTATAATTCCCGGGGAAGTCTCTGTTCCCCTTCTTAAACAATGGGACAACATTCGCTAACCTCCAATCTTCTGGTACTATACCAGAGGCCAACGACGACCTGAAGATCAGAGCCAGAGGCTCTGCAATCACTTCTCTTGCCTCCCAGAGAATCCTTGGATAAATCCCATCCGGACCAGGGGATTTATCTATTTTCAGACCCTCCAGAATATCCTGCACATCCTCCTTATCAACTGTAATACTGTCTATTCTACTCCCCTGCAACCCAGTGTCCTCCTCAGCTATATTCATGTCCCCTTGCGTGAACACCGAAGAGAAATATTGGTTCAATGCTTCACCAATCTCCTCCGGTTCCACACATAACTTCCCTCTGCCATCTATAACTGGCCCTAAACTTGCCCTAACCAACCTTCTGTTCTTGACATACCTATAGAACGCCTTAGGATTCTCTTTAACCCTATCCGCCAAAGTCTTCTCATGTCCCCTTTTAGCCCTTCTAAGCTCGCTCTTCAACTCCCTCTTAGCCAATCTAAAGCTTTCTAGTGCACTACCCGAGTGCTCATGTCTCATCCGAACATAAGCCTCCTTTTTCTTTTTAACCAACAAAGAAACTTTTTTGGTGCACCACGGTTCCCTAGCCCTACCAATTCCTCCTTGCCTGACAGGGACATACCTATCACAGACTCGCAGTAGCTGCTCCTTGAAAAAACTCCACATGTCGGACGTTCCCAGTCCCTGTAATCTCCTAGTCCAACCTATGTTTCCTAATTCTCTCCTAATAGCCTCATAATTACCCTTCCCCCAGCTAAAACCACTGGCCCGAGGTTCATGCCTATCCCTTTCCATCACTAAGGTGAACGTAACCGAATTGTGGTCACTATCACCAAAATGCACACCAACTTCCAAGTCTAGCACCTGGTCTGGCTCATTTCCCAGCACCAGATCCAATATAGCCTCACCTCTAGTTGGCCTGTCTACATACTGAGTCAAAAAACCTTCCTGCACGCTTTGAACAAAAACTGACCCCTCTAACGAGCTAGAGCTATAACAATTCCAGTCAATATTAGTCAAGTTAAAATCCCCCATAACAATTGCCCTATTACTTTCACTCCTAAGCAGGATTGACTCCGCAATCCTTTCCTCAACCTCTCTAGAACTTTTAGGAGGTCTATAAAAGACTCCCAACAGGGTGACCTCTCCTCTCCTATTTCTAATCTCCGCCCATACTACCTCAACAGATAAGTCCTCATCAAACCTCCTCTCTGACACTGTGATACAATCTCTGACCAATAATGCTACCCCTCCCCCTCTTCTACCTCCTTCCCTACTTCGACTAAAACATTTGAACCCCGGGACCTGCAGCATCCATTCCTGCCCCTGCTCTATCCATGTCTCTGAAATAGCCACAACATCGAAGTCCCAGGTACTGATCCACGCTGCAAGTTCACCCACTTTATTGCGAATACTCCTGGCATTGAAGTATACACATTTCAAACCCTGCTCCACCCCACCTCTGCAATGCCGTGCATTGCAGTCCCCATCCATGCATCCCTCACTTTCAGCCCCACTACTCAGGATCCCTCCCCCCCCCCGAATCAGTTTAAACCTCCCTGCATGGCCTTAGCAAATTTACCCCCCAGGATATTGGTCCCCTTCTGATTAAGGTGTAGACCATCCTTCTCATAGAGGTCACACCTTCCCCAGTACGAGCCCCAATTGCTTAAGTACCTGAACCCCTCCCTCCTGCACCATCCCCTCAGCCATGAATTCAAACCTTCCCTCTCCCTATTCCTCTCTAAACTATCCCGTGGTACAGGCAAGAGTCCAGAGATAACCACTCTGTCAGTCTTGGCCTTTAGTTTCCACCCCAACTCCATAAATCCCTGCCTAATATCCCCTTCCCCTATCCTCCCTATGTCGTGTGTCCCCACATGTACAATAACTTGTGGTTTATCTCCCTCCCCCCTAAGAGTCCTGAATACCCTGTCAGACACATCCCGGACCCCAGCCCCTGGTAGGCAACACACCAACCCTGAGTCCCTACCTTTAGTTCCGACCCTCCTATCTGTCCCCTTAATTGTGGAGTCCCCAATCACAAGGCCCAGTCTTTTACAGCCCCTAACCACCTGAGCTTTCTCACTCGGCTCACCCCCAGAGATCTGCTCTCTATGCTCAGTTGATTCCTCCTCAACTGTAGCCTCCAGCACCGAAAACCTATTATGGAGGGGAACCGCCCCAGGGGATTGTCTTCCCGATTGCTTCTTACCCCTCCTCCTGGCATTGACCCAAGCCTCATTTCTAGGAGTTACTATTTCTCTATAACTCCTATCAACTTCCACCTCCGCCTCCCGAATTATGCGGAGTTCCTCTAACTCCCCCTCCATCTCCTTTACACGCTCCTCCAGAAGCTGCAATCTAATGCACTTCTTACAACTAAAATCTCCTGAAACACTACTGGATTTCCTCACCACATACATCCCACAGGAGATGCAGCATACTGCCTGAACTGCCATCCCTGAAGCCATTACCAGCAAGAAAAAAAGAAAACAAAAAACTTCCCCACACTTATAATTAGGTTAGAGGAGGATGGAAGGGTGGGATCCTCTACCAGTGTAGAGGATCGGGTATCTCCTCTGCACCAATTTATAGGGCTAGGGGCCCGAGAGAAAAAAAACTACAGCTACCGGCAGGCTTCGCGATGCGGCCTTCCGGTTTCCGTTAATTACAAGAAACCTCCCGAAAATTAGACAAAAAAAACCCCAGAATTTACTCACAGTCCGCGCTCTCTCTCTCACCGCTCACAGTCTCCACCCCGCAGGTCCGCTCCCAGAGGAACACTGAGGCCGCTACCCCGAGGCGAGTACTTATAAGGTAAGTGAGAGAAAAAAAAAAACTACAGCTACCGGCAGGCTTCGCGATGCGGCCTTCCGGTTTCCGTTAATTACAAGAAACCTCCCGAAAATTAGACAAAAAAAACCCCAGAATTTACTCACAGTCCGCGCTCTCTCTCTCACCGCTCACAGTCTCCACCCCGCAGGTCCGCTCCCAGAGGAACACTGAGGCCGCTACCCCGAGGCGAGTACTTATAAGGTAAGTGAGAGAAAAAAAAAAACTACAGCTACCGGCAGGCTTCGCGATGCGGCCTTCCGGTTTCCGTTAATTACAAAAAACCTCCCGGAAATTAGACAAAAAAAAAAACCCAGAATTTACTCACAGTCCGCGCTCTCTCTCTCACCGCTCACAGTCTCCACCCCGCAGGTCCGCTCCCAGAGGAACACTGGCAACAGTATTTGACAACAGGATCAAAATATCCCCAAGGACACTCCAGGATACTTTCAGGATACGTGGGCAAGTGCGAGGTCGTACACTTTGGAAAAAAGAATAGAGGCATGGACTATTTTCTAAACGGTGACAAAATTCATAATGCTAAAGTGCAAAGGGACTTGGGAGTCCTAGTCCAGGATTCTCTAAAGGTAAACTTGCAGGTTGAGTCCGTAATTAAGAAAGCAAATGTAATGTTGTCATTTATCTCAAGAGGCTTGGAATACAAAAGCAGGGATGTACTTCTGAGGCTTTATAAAGCACTGGTTAGGCCCCATTTGGAGTACTGTGAGCAATTTTGGGCCCCACACCTCAGGAAGGACATACTGGCACTGGAGCGGGTCCAGCGGAGATTCACACGGATGATCCCAGGAATGGTAGGCCTGACATACGATGAACGTCTGAGGATCGTGGGATTATATTCATTGGAGTTTAGGAGGTTGAGGGGAGATCTGATAGAAACTTACAAGATAATGAACGGCTTAGATAGGATGGACGTAGGGAAGTTGTTTCCATTAACAGGGGAGACTAGGACGCGGGGGCACAGCCTTAGAATAAAAGGGAGTCACTTTAGAACAGAGATGAGGAGAAATTTCTTCAGCCAGAGAGTGGTGGGTCTGTGGAATTCATTGCCACAGAGGGCTGTGGAGGCCGAGACGTTGAGAGTCTTCAAGACAGAAATTGATAAATTCTTGATTTCTCGAGGAATTAAGGGCTATGGGGAGAGAGCGGGTAAATGGAGTTGAAATCAACCATGATTGAATGGTGGAGTGGACTCGATGGGCCGAATGGCCTTACTTCCGCTCCTATGTCTTATGGTCTTAGGAGAGTTCCAATATTTTTACCTACCTGCAATGTGGGTGCCTGGCCCTTTAAATGACACCATTGCCTCTTCCTGCTTCTTTCTTTCATTTCTGGCAAATGCAGGCATTGTCAGGTCCTGGCATCACATCAGCTGGTTAGGCACTGCGACATCACGATAACAGCAATTCAATACTCTGGGACACACTTCGGGGACACAGTCACATGCATCAATATAAATGAAGAATGTCATACACAGGTAGCCCCCAGAGAAGCAAGGTAATCATTTGTAGCACTGTTAGAAGCAGCGCAATGTGAGGGAATTTCTCACCCAGGTTAGTTATTTCTTTAATGTCAGGACAGGCAATGAGTTATTAGATCAGCAAAATACACAGAAATATGAAAGACCTCAGCGACGGCATATTGGTGTCAAGGTGGGTTCATATTTTGGGAGCACCTGCTTTCCCTGGATACTCCATGAGTTATGTTGATGCATTCGTAATTACTTGTGTCACTTACATTTCTGTGTATACAGGTGCTGTCAAAGCTACTGCTGAACCAAGTGACCTAATTCCTTTACTTTACTCACTTTCTGCTATCACACACACACACACACACAGCCCTGCAGCAAAATACAGTAATCAAAGGTGTAAGTAACAGTGGCCATTTCAAAGTTCAAAACATTTCTATTCAGCTAGTAAATGGCTGTTAAAATCTCAAGTCATTCTGAATTGGGTATGTTTCATATTAAAATAGGGAGATCCTAGCTAGGGCACAGATACTGATCTCTCAATAGCTCGCAAAAATAAATTAAATTGTCACGTAATTTTTAAATTTGCAGAAGAGCTAGTTTCATCCCGGTCACTGTAACTTCCTTAAGGGATGCTGATGTAACATCCGTTGCCTTAACCGATGATGAAAAATTATTCAGGTGAGCGACCGATAATATATACATCAGAGAGGAGGCAGTGGAACCAATCTTAGGCCTTTCATTTCAGTTGACATATGAAGAACTGTTTAATACTCAGAGAGATATGAATGCCTGCCTCTCCAGTTGTTGAGATATCCACCAGTGAGTTGACCACACGCTCCTCAATGAATGGCTGAACAGCACTTGAATGCATTCCAGCAGCAAGAACCTTGCCAATCATCATCAGTGATTTACCTGATGGCCCATGATTTAAGATTCAAGAAATACCTTCCTACAGAGACGAACAGAATTTAAATCTCAATGCTCCCTCTGCTGTAAAATGAAGGAACTGCAACCTGATCCAGAAGTAAGGTAATTAAGTTAATCTGTAATCTCACAGTTCTAGGAGGAAAATAAATCATTGAATCATAGAGACCCTACGGTGCAGAAGGAGGCATCTGGCCCATTGTGCCTGCATCGACAACAATCCCAGGCCTTATCGCCGTAACCCCACATATTTACCCAGCTAATCCCCCTGACACTAAGGGGCAATGCCGCATGGCCAATCAACCTAACCCGCACATCTCTAGGTCTGCAGTTCTGGAAAAGAACAGGTTGGAAGAGGAAAACAGATTATCCTTCATCTTAACAGACAGGAAGCAGTTGTAGCATACAGGAGGACACATTTGGAGCTTAGGAGGAAGAAGGGAAATATTCTGAGCATTTTTTTAAAATTCAGATATTAATAGAGAAAACTATTGTCAAGAGATTGAAGGGTGGAGCTGGGAAAAGAATTACTTATCAATTAAGTTAAATGTATGAGGTAAAGGGAGGATTAAATGAACAAAAGCTCACCCTGAATTCAGTTCCTGCTGTTTAATCCTTCATTAATTTTAAACCAAAAGTTGGAATTTTCTCCTTGGTGCTAAAATAGATTCTCACAACATGCCACCAGACAGGGCACTATAACCCAGCTCAATACTCTCTCTGCAGAATAGCGAAGGAACTACAATCTGATCCGAGCAACAGCACTGTGAAGTATCTTGGAGAGATATGGACCAAAGGTCTTGTCGCATTAGTGTGATCAGGACTGTAAGGGTTAATGTGAGACTGGGGAAACAGTACTGCCCACATTATGATGTTGAAAGAGTCCCATGGGAGAAGAGGAATGCAGTAGTGAGTCCGTTGGAAGTCAAAATGAAGATAGCGCTTAGTCAGCATTGTATCCTCTGTCTGTACAGAGTTCTGTGTTATTAATAAACAGTTATTGTTCAGCTCTCTATACCCATTCATGAGACAATATACAATCGTACAAAAGGTTTGGCATGCTTTATTCTCCAGGCTCCAGTGCAGTCAGCTCCCTCAGAGCTACTTTCTATGTGGTTCTTTGACCACCTGCTGCCATCTTTTGCCCTTTCTTCATCAATCTCCTTTCTCACACTGTTTAACCTCACCTGGCTCTAAGTCAGTGCATTTAAGTCTGGACTATAATGGCTAACTTAAACCACCATGATCCACCTCCCAGCAATTTCTCCTCTTTTCCTCAGTAAGCCTACAGCTTTCCTCTGCATCTTTGTTGACATCGTCTGAACAGCCATTAAGGTAATCATCCCTATCACCTTACACAAACTGCCCGTTCCTACTCTCTCACTTACTTTCCCTCTCAGCACATCTGCTAGGTTTAGACTTGCCAATCTCCTCCCAGACCATCTCACTCTCCCAGTATTTGTACTGCATATCAAAGCGTCACATGCCAACAAGCCAGCACACACAGCAAATGGAAATGAAATGGGATTATTTATTTCCAACCACATCCTCCTTTCCCTTTTTTTATTCATTCAAGAGAAGTGGTCATCGCCGGCTATGACAGCATTTATTGCCCATCCCAAATTGCTCTTGAGAAGTTAGTGGTGAGCCACCTTCTTTAATTTCTGCAGTCCCTGTAGTGTAGGTACACCCACAGTGTGGTTAGGGAGGGAATTCCAGGATTTTGACGCAGTGACAGTGAAGGAACAGCAATATAGTTCCAAGTCAAGATGTGAATGGCTTGGAGGGGAACTTGCGAGTGGTGATGTTCCTATGTGATTGCTGCTTTTGTCTTGCTAGGTGCTAGAGGTCATGGGTTTGGAAGGTGCTGTCGAAGAAGATGCGACAAGTTGCTACAACGCATCTTGTAGATGGTACATACTGCTGTCACAGTGCTTCAGTGATGGGGGAACAAATGCATAAGGTGACGGTGAATAGAGTGCAAATCAAATGAGCTGCTTTGTCCTGCATGGTGTTGAACTTCTTGAGTGTTGTTGGGTGCTGAACTCATCCAGGCAAATGGACAGTATACCATCACACTCCTGACTTGTGCCTTGTAGATGGCAGACAGGCTTTGGTGAATCAGGATGTAAGTTACTAGCCACAGAAATCCCAGCCTCTGACCTTGGAGCTAGAGATTTTATATTGCTGCTCCAGTTCAGTTTCTGGTCAGTGGTAATCCTTGGATGTTCATAGTGGGGGATTCAGCAATGATAATGCTATTGACTGCCAAGGGAACATGGTTTGATTCTCTCTTGCTGTAGATGATCATTATCTGGTATTTTTGTGGCGTGAATATTATTTGCAATTATCAGCCCAAATCTGAATGCTGTTCAGATCTTGCTGTATTTGGGCATGGACTGCTTCAGTGTTGACTGTTTGCACCAGTGAGTTCAGCTGTTCTAGGTTAAGATGGGATGTTAGCTGAAGCATCTTGGTTGAATATTGTAGCACTAATTTCCAAGCAATGTACATGCTGATGTCTCAATCTGGCTACACTGCATACATCCAGCACATGCACCCTGCACCTATGCTTATTATTGTGTTTTTAACGCCTTGGAGTTGTGCAGATGTACCAGTTTCTATGCCTAAACGGGAACTTTATTGACAGTGCTTTTAAAATGTCTTTGCGCTCTAATGTTTCCAGCTGTTTCCTTCAGTTTAGTTTCTGTTTCTCTGTAACCACACCCAGGCGTGACTAATAGCACACAAAAAACAATCAACAGACACACACAATCAAACACCAAACAAGCGAAAAATCAAATGCAACCTTTTCCAAGATGACATCTGAACAGGTTGGTACCAGCAATGTGGATGCTGCCAATGCCAGATTGGACTGGATACAGCACCTGGTAGCACCAAGAAGATGGGCATTAGCCAAACAAATTTTGCAGACTTAGTCTTGACATGCAATGTCTTGGAATTTTGCGGCTGCAATACTGGCTTTTTATGAGTCGAACACCTTTTTTAGAAACCAATGTCCTTTCTGATTTCCTGTTGTTGGGTTCTTTTCTTTTAGCTTTAAGGAATTATTGCAGACTACCCAGCTACTCAACTAGTGACTATAACAATCCAAACTAACCCACAAAAGTGAATACAAAGTTAACTTAGCCACGGAATATAGAGGTCGTTCCCTTCAAATGTAGGATAAGCATGGTTCAGAACCTATCCTGGTGCAGCAGTTTCATTAATCTATGTCCATTTAGAAGACGAAATTCAGTGGGATTGCATATTTGCTGCATCGCTATAGGTCAGTAATAAATGAACAAGGCAAAAATAGGATTTCCTCTTATCCATGCTTCAGTTCAGTGCTATCTTGATGTTCCTGTATTTAATGGTTTCAGCCTTGGATAAGCCCTCTGAGGATAGATTGTGAGCATAGTATTCACATTTATCACAGAAAATTGTAAACCCACAAAATAATGTTCTCTGCTAGTTCTGGTCACGATTGAATTTCCCAAGGGCTTTGGTGAAGCTTAGAATTTAGGAAAGAAAATTTTAAAGGGAATCTTCTCTTTGAGGTCTGAACATGTAGTTATCTCATAGAACTACAAGGTCGGAGCTACTTTAAGGCATTGTGGCACTTTACACTGAAGCAGAAGTAAGTGCTTTGAAGATTTTAACTCAATTTTTAATCGAATATATTTTAAAGAGGTTAGCAACAGGTGCTAAAACAGCAAGAACTGAATTAAATGAGAACAAAAAAATTGTATTTATATTTATCGCATCCTTAGGACATTGCGAAGTATTAAACAAGCAACAAATCACTGTTATGTACAGAAATGGTGACAGTCAATTGCAGACTACAAACTTCCACAAACATAAATCGCGATGAATAACCCAGTTAATATGTTCTTTTATGCAGGATTTTCAGAGAGGAATGTAATTCTGAACACCCTTTCCAAATCGCTATGCAGAATCATTTGCATCCACCTAAACAAGCAGCCAGAATTACAAATTCAGCCGCCAGAAGGTAGCGCTGCCAATGCTGCACTCCTTCAACTGTCACAGTGTCAGCTTGGATTATTTACTTGGATCCTGGAGTGCAGCTTGAATGGGAAATCTTTTTCACTCAGGGGGAACGAGCATTGCCAATGAGACGGGGTTTGTTGCTCTGTAACAAGCACATGGAGGACATTCAACCCAAAGAGTTAAAATGACATACTGTGATACACAACTTATACCAGCAGTGACACAGAGGGTAGAATTTTCCCGTCCCGCCCACCACAGGAATCGTAGCAGACGGGGGTGGACCATGCAAATGTTAGTTGACCTCAGGTGGGATTTTCCGGCCTTGGGGCGAGAGCGACCAAAAAATCCCGCCCAGAATGTCACTGAATAATTGTGATATTTCTGGACAACTACCTAACCAAAGAGTCATAGAGTCATAGGAGTTTACAGCATGGAAACAGGCCCTTCGGCCCATCTTGTCCATGCTGCCCTTTTTTAAAAAACCCCGAAGTTAGTCCCAATTGTCCGCATTTGGCCCATATCCCTCTATACCCATCGTGCCCATGTAAATGTCTAAATGCTTTTTAAAAGACAAAATTGTACCCACCTCTACTACTACCTCTGGCAGCTTGTTCCAGACACTCACCACCCTCTGTGTGAAAAGATTGCACAGACACTGGACACTTTTGTATCTCTCCCCTCTCACCTTAAACCTATGCCCTCTAGTTTTAGACTCCCCTACCTTTGAGAAAAGATATTGACTATCTAGCTGATCTATGCCCCTCATTATTTTATAGACCTCTACAAGATCACCCCTCAGCTTTCTGCGCTCCAGAGGCAAAAGTCCCAGTCTATCCAACCTCTCCTTATAATCAAACCATCAAATCCCAGTAGCATCCTAGTAAATCTTTTCTGCGCTCTTTCTAGTTTAATAATATCCTTTCTATAATAGGGTGACCAGAACTGTACACAGTATTCCAAGTGTGGCCTTACCAATGTCTTGTACAACTTCAACAAGACGTCCCAACTCCTGTATTCAATGTTCTGACCAATGAAACCAAGCATGCTGAATGCCTTCTTCGCCACTCTGTCCACCTGTGACTCCACTTTCAAGGAACTATGAACATGTACCCCTAGATCTCTTTGTTCTGTAACTCTCCCCAATGCCCTACCATTAACTGAGTAAGTCCTGCCCTGGTTCAATCTACCAAAATGCATCACCTCGCATTTGTCTAAATTAAACTCCATCTGCCATTCGTCAGCCCACTGGCCCAATTTGATTTGATTTGATTTATTATTGTCACATGTATTAACATACTGTGAAAAGTATTGTTTCTTGCGCGCTATACAGACAAAGCATACCGTTCATAGAGAAGGAAACAAGAGAGTGCAGAATGTAGTGTTACAGTCATAGCTAGGGTGTAGAGAACGATCAACTTAATGTAAGGTAAGTCCATTCAAAGGTCTGACAGCAGCAGGGAAGAAGCTGTTCTTTAGTCGGTTGGTACGTGACCTCAGATTTTTGTATCTTTTTCCCGAAGGAAGAAAGTGGAAGAGACAATGTCCGGGGTACGTGGGGTCCTTAATTATGCTGGTTGCTTTGCCGAGGCAGCAAGAAGTGTAGACAGAATCAATGGATGGGAGGCTGGTTTGTGTGATGGATTGGGCTACATTCACGACCTTTTGCAGTTCCTTGTGGTCTTGGACAGAGCAGGAGCCATACCAAGCTGTGATACAACCAGAAAGAATGCTTTCTATGGTGCATCTGTGAAAGTTGGTGAGAGTCGTAGCTGACATGCCAAATTTCCTTCGTCTTCTGAGAAAGTAGAGGCGTTAGTGGGCTTTCTTAACTATAGTGTCGGCATGGGGGGACCAGGACAGATTGTTGGTGATCTGGACACCTAAAAACGTGAAGCTCTCGACCCTTTCTACTTCGTCCCCGTTGATGTAGTCAGGAGCATGTTCTCCCTTACACTTCCTGAAGTCGATGACAATCTCCTTCGTTTTGTTGACATTGAGGGAGAGATTATTGTTGCCAAACCAGTTCACCAGATTCTCTATCACATTCCTGTACTCTGTCTCGTCATTGTTTGAGATCCGATCTACTACGGTGGTGTCGTCAGCAAACTTGAAAATCGAATTGGAGGGGATTTGGCTGCACAGTCATAAGTGTATAAGGAGTATAGTCGGGGGCTGAGAACACAGCCTCGTGGGGCACCGGTGTTGAGGATGATCGTGGAGGAGGTGTTGTTGCCTATCCTTACTGATTGTGGTCTGTGAGTTAGGAAGTTCAGGATCCAGTTGCAGAGGGAGGTGCCGAAGCCTAGGCCACGGAGTCTGGAGATGAGTTTCGTGGGAATAATAATGTTGAAGGTTGAGCTGTAGTCAATAAATGGGAGTCAGACATAGGTCTCCTTGTTATCTAGGTGTTCCAGGGTTGAGTGCAGGGCCAGGGAAATGGTGTCTGCTGTGGACTTGTTGCAGCGGTAGGCAAACTGGATCCCAGGTAATCCAGGAAGCTGGAATTGATTCGTGCCATGACTAACCTTTCGAAGTAATTGATCAAGATCCCGTTACAATCCGAGATAACTTTCTTCACCGTCCACTATGCCACCAATCTTGGTGTCATCTGCAAACTTACTAACCATGCCTCCTATATTCTCATCCAAATCATTAATATAAATGACAAATAACAGTGGACCCAGCACTGAGGCACACCGCTGGTCACAGGCCTCCAGTTTGAAAAATAACCTTCTACAACCACTTTCTGGCTTCTGTCATCAAGCCAATTTTGTATCCATTTAGCTACCTCACCCTGGATCCCATGAGAGAAAAATAAACATCCAAAATCTAAAACTTTATCCGAAGGAATAGTGTACCAGGCACAATGAAGAATAGTTGGCATTTTCCAAAGAATCAGAAATGCCAAATTTATTGGGAATAATGAACTTCCGCTGATTCGTACATAGCTTTATAAATTGAGGTTTATAGATGCCCTTGGACCATTTGGAAGAAGAAAATGAATTGTCTTTTCATTGTAGCATCATTCACAACCTCAGGTAATCCTTAGGAATTTTTACTTCACTGAAATAGTTTTAAAAAGCAACCATTGTCCCAGATGACCAACGGCTGCTCTCCCCTTTGAGGGGGAGAGCTGACTGGTATGATTTGACCCGAGGATCACCGTACCTTAGGCAAGGGGCCCAGTTGAGAAGAC
This sequence comes from Mustelus asterias, assembly GCF_964213995.1. NCBI lineage: Eukaryota > Metazoa > Chordata > Chondrichthyes > Carcharhiniformes > Triakidae > Mustelus > Mustelus asterias. The sequence continues at coordinate 60,595,463 of NC_135816.1, forward strand.
CGGCCCTTCATGAATAACCTCAGCCGGTACAGGAATTGAACCCACACTGTTAGCATCACTCTGCATCATGAACCAACTGTCCAGCCAACATTGCTGCATGCTTGCCTTCATCGGTCGGGGCATTGAGTATAAAAATTGGCAGGTCATGCTACAGCTGTACAGAACCTTAGTTAGGCCTCATTTTGAATATTGTGTACAATTCTGGTCACCACACTACCAGAAGGATGTGGATGTTTTGGAGAGGGTGCAGGAGAGGTTTAACAGGATGTTGTCTGGTATGAGGGCATTAGCTATGAGGAGAGGTTGGATAACCTTAGTTTGTTCTCACTGGAATGACGGAGGCTGAGGGGGTGACCTGATAGAGGTCTACAAGATTATGAGTGGCATGGACAGAGTGGATAGTTAGATGCTCTTTCCTAGGGTAGAAGTGTCAAGTACTAGGGGACATAGGTTTAAGGTGAGTGGGGAAAAGTTTAGAGGAGATGTGCAAGGCAAGTTTTTTTTACGCAGAAGGTGGTGAATGTCTCGGACGCAATGCCTGGGGAGGTGGTGGGAGTAGATACGATAGCAGCATTTAAGGGGCAACTAGACGAATACATGAATAGGATGGGGAATGGAAGGATATGGACTTCATAAGTGCATACAGGTTTAGTTTAGGCAGGCATCATGATCGGCACAAGCTTGGAGGGCCGAAGGACCTGTTCGTGTGCTGAATGATCTTGGATTATGGGAATGTAAGCCAGCCAGGGCTGTTGCCATAGAAGACAGCTCTGCATAATTAACAAATATTTCTCATTTAAAACATGTATTTTGAATTTACAAGATGGATGTGTTTTGCTTTTGGTTACATTTTGTGAAACGTCAGTCAGTGACAAAATACAGAGAGAGGGAAGGAACAGTAGATTTACTGAAAGCAGTAATGCTATCAGCAGTGGTCGGGAACAAGATGGTTACCAATGCTAGCCTTATGAATAGGGTCAGACAACTCTGAGAGATAACGCAGGTGACGAGCAAACATGAAGAATTTCTCAGCGTCGGACATGAGTCACGTGGGTTCAATTCAGTGGGAATCATTCACCCATTTCACTGTCCAGCATCCCATATTACTGGGCAACAGAAGGGAGGTAATGTCCATAATTTAATAACAAATGAAACCTCATTGGGTCATGACGTGTATTGTTATTGCCTGGAATTAATGACAGGATGATTATTGACTGATTTGTATTAATGTTTACTGGATAATCTCCACCGGAAAGGTGGGCAATGTGATTTTGGGAATCTATAATTGCCTTCACAGGGGCATTGTTCTTCAGACTGATATCCAGTTGCCCGCATTCTATACCTTGAGTGCAGGGCTTCCTCAAATCATTCTTCCAATTGATCGTTTGGTTAAATAAAGTCACGTCTTCAACATCAGTGCACTGTATTTTTGAGTCTTTGTATTAGCTTTAGTGGTTATACATAGCCTCGAGAGGAAACCCCCGTCTATAATTTGGCGCTGCGGAGCAGGGTGATGTCACTGGCTTCAGGCGGCAGGACAGGACTCCTAAGTGAGTGTGAGTATGTTTTTATATTGACCACCCCAATTAGTTAGAGGAGCCCCTGTCAGGCCATCAGGACCGTAAGTTGACTCACCTGAACCACTGCGAGAGGTTGTGGGGCACAGTGTTACTGATGGTCGGAGAAGACGTGAGGAGGTTGGGATGCTTAATACGGAGGACTGGGGTTGAAAAAGACCCCGGATTGTCAGGGAGCAAAGAAAGAGTGGGAGCAGCACCATTAGGTGACGAGACTCCAGAAAGAAGGAAAGCAGCACCATCAGGTGACGAGACTCCAACAAAAAGTTGGCACAACGGTGAGGTTGTGCTAAGGGGTGTTAAAAATAAAAAAGGGAGAATTCCCCAAAAGTCGGGGAGGGGGGGGGGGGGGGGGGGCGGTCGTGGTGATGCAGGAGAGTAGTGAGAGTCTCGGGTGGGCTTAGAGCGGGACTCAAGGGGTTAACAGAGAGAGAGAGAAAGACAGAGTGACAGAGACAGAGACAGAAAGAGACAGTCAAATAGGCTGTGATTCGGCAACCTGTGGAGAGGACAGAGGAGAGAGAAATAGACTTAATAGAGAGAAAAAAATCCAGTGAGAAATTCTCAGAGAGGGAAGTAAGGGCTTAAAAAATGAGAGCACAGAGAGATCTGGTTTTGAGAGAGAAAGAGAGAGCGCGGTAGACAGTCTGTGGGTGAGAGCGAGAGCACCCTTGTGTGGATGCTTGGGAATTGCAGGTGGCAGTAGAATTAAGACTAATTCAGACACTTTAAAAATCAAAGTAAGATACTAAAGTCTTGAATTTTTCATTTTTGGGGCTGATCAATGGCCAAGATCAGTCTTTAAAAAAGAGGATAAGAATTTGACAAGAAATTTGGGCTCTTTGTATCTGCATTGATCTAAAAATTGCAAAATGTTGCATCTAAGAAGTTGTAAGCAGGTGAAGAGAGTGTGATAGTCTTTAGCAGGAATGGTTGCGAATCGGGATATTTAAAAGTGATGATAAATCTTGTTTTGAATTAATCTTAACAGTGGAAAGATAGGGATTAATCTTTGATTCAGAAGTATGGGGTTTTGATGTGATGACATTCATTTGAGAAAATGTACTATGTCCCATTTTGAAACAAGTAGAGTTAACCCATTCTGTTCCACACAGAATGGATCTTTGTGTTTTAAGATTTTGTGGTAGCTTTCAAATAGTAAAATCATTAGCATAAATCAAAATATAACAGAGGGGAGAGAGAGCATTCAGGCATTTAATGAAGAGTTACATAAGGTAGAATGGGAGTGTGAGTTTAATGATTGGCAGATTGGTGATAAGAAAGAGGGATGATCCAGTGGAATAAATGAATAAATGAATACTTAAAGGAAAGGAACAGGTATAGCGAGGTACAGATAAGATGTGAGAAGTGAACAGGGTAATAAAAGAGACCTTATGGAAGAGATGATAGTAGACAAAGTAGGACAGGATTAAAGGTGGGATTCATTTGGTGAATACAATGAACAACAGTGGTAATAAAAAGAGATATTTAGAAGCATTCTAAGAAGTAAAACACAGTTTAGGTGATATCTATGGATAAAGGAACAAGCTTTTTTAAAAAAAGATAAAATAGACACTAATGGACAATTGAAAGCTCACAACACTGTTTTCTGAGCTTGGGATAATTTTTCACAAATGATGTTGTTATTTAAGAAGATGAATGAGCAACCAAAATAAGTTACTGCCCAGAATCAAATTGAAAGGTTTGATTTCTGTTTCAAAGATGTTATTATGTTGTAGAAGTCAATAAGGAAAAGAGGAATTCCAGAGGACTGCAAGAATGTTATATTTTATGTGCAAAGACTTCTCATCAAGAAGGGGTAAGACAAACATTGGAGCCTTTTAACTATTGCAGGAATTTTGTGGAGGACTATGCTGTATTTGCCAAATCTTTTCAGAACCTGATTAAGACAGGAAAGGCCAGTAGTGAGGAAGTAGTATGGGGAGACATGGAAGCACAAGCCTTTTCAGATTTAAAACAAGGCATGACAAGAGCCCCAGCGCTGTGCCTACCGGACCTTGCCAAGCTATTTCACATTTTCTGTCAGGACAGTGACGGAGCACAAGCTGCAGTAGTAACCCAGCGGCATGGGGTAGATAGATTCAGTAGCAGGGGAATGCATCGATGTGTAAGGGCTTTAGCATGTGCCTCCTGGGCCGTGAGAGTGTCCAAGCCACTTACCTTAATGGGAAAAATAATTCTCTACAGCCCATACATTCAGCTTTTAGAAGCAGGAAGGTTAAAAAAAGTTTCTGATGGAAGATGTTCAAATTGGGAGACAAATCTTTTGCCAGGAGGCAGACACGTAGAGATCAGCAGAGATGTAAAAGAAAATCCTGCAGGAGGGTTAACAGTGCAAGGAACAGAGCATGAATGTATAGTGGAAGTGACAAAAGGAGTGAGCGAAGAGGGTTAGCAAAGGAACCACTCACCGGGGAGGGAGAGATTAATCTGTAAGTAAATGGAGCCAGGAATCATAGAACCATAGAACCATAGAAAATTACAGCTCAGAAACAGGCCTTTTGGCCCTTCTTGTCTGTGCCGAACCATTTTATGCCTAGTCCCACTGACCTGCACTTGGACCATATCCCTCCACACCCCTCTCATCCATGAACCCGTCCAAGTTTTTCTTAAATGTTAAAAGTGACCCCGCATTTACCACTTTATCCGGCAGCTCATTCCACACTCCCACCACTCTCTGCGTGAAGAAGCCCCCCCTAATATTCCCTTTAAACTTTTCTCCTTTCACCCTTAACCCATGCCCTCTGGTTTTTTTCTCCCCTAGCCTCAGCGGAAAAAGCCTGCTCGCATTCACTCTATCTATACCCATCAAAATCTTATACACCTCTATCAAATCTCCCCTCAATCTTCTACGCTCCAGGGAATAAAGTCCCAACCTATTCAATCTCTCTCTGTAACTCAGCTTCTCAAGTCCCGGCAACATCCTTGTGAACCTTCTCTGCACTCTTTCAATCTTATTTACATCCTTCCTGTAACTAGGTGACCAAAACTGTACACAATACTCCAAATTCGGCCTCACCAATGCCTTATACAACCTTACCATAACACTCCAACTTTTATACTCGATACTCCGATTTATAAAGGCCAATGTACCAAAGGCACTCTTTACGACCCTATCCACCTGTGACGTCACTTTTAGGGAACTCTGTACCTGTATTCCCAGAACCCTCTGTTCAACTGCACTCTTCAGAGTCCTACCATTTACCCTGTACGTTCTTCTTTGGTTTGTCCTTCCAAAGTGCAATATCTCACACTTGTCTGCGTTAAATTCCATTTGCCATTTTTCAGCCCATTTTTCTAGTTGGTCCAAATCCCTCTGCAAGCTTTGAAAACCTTCCTCACTGTCCACTACACCTCCAATCTTTGTATCATCAGCAAACTTGCTGATCCAATTGACCACATTATCATCCAGATCATTGATATAGATGACAAACAACAATGGACCCAACACCGATCCCTGCGGCACACCACTAGTCACAGGCCTCCACTCAGAGAAGCAATCCTCCACAACCACTCTCTGGCTTCTTCCATTGAGCCAGTGTCTTATCCAATTTACTACCTCCCCATGTATACCCAGCGACTGAACCTTCCTAACTAACCTCCCATGAGGGACCTTGTCAAAGGCCTTGCTGAAATCTAGGTAGACAACATCCACTGCCTTCCCTTCATCCACTTTCCTGGTAACCTCCTCGAAAAACTCTAATAGATTGGTCAAACATGACCTACCACGCACAAAGCCATGTTGACTCTCCCTAATAAGTCCCTGTCTATCCAAATATTTGTAGATCCTATCCCTTATCACACCTTCCAATAACTTGCCCACCACCGACGTCAAACTTACTGGCCGATAATTTCCCGGATTTCTTTTGGAACCTTTTTTAAACAACGGAACAACATGAGCCACCCTCCAATCATCCGGCACCTCCCCCGTGAATACTGACATTTTAAATATGTCTGCCAGGGCCCCTGCAAGTTCAACACTAGCTTCCCTCAATGTCCGTGGGAATACCCTGTCCGGTCCTGGGGATTTATCCACTCTGATTTGCCTCAAGACAGCGAGCACCTCCTCCCCTTTAATCTGTAAAGGTTCCATGGCCTCCCTACCAATTTGCCCTATTTCCGTAGACTCCATGCCCGTTTCCTCAGTAAATACAGATGCAAAAAAACCATTTAGTATCTCCCCCATCTCTTTTGGTTCCATACACAGTCTACCACTCTGGTCTTCAAGAGGACCAATTTTATCCCTCACTATCCTTTTGCTCCTAACATACCTATAGAAGCTCTTTGGATTTTCCTTCACTCTGTCTGCCAAAGCAACCTCATGTCTTCTTTTAGCCCTCCTGATTTCCCTCTTAAGTAGCTTCTTGCACTTTTTATACTCCTCGAGCATCTGATCTGTTCCTTGCTGCCTGTACATTTCATACAACTCTCTCTTCCTCTTAATCAGTGTTACAATCTCCCTCGAGAACCAAGGTTCCTTATTCCTATTTACTTTGCCTTTAATCCTGACAGGAACATACAAACTCTGCACTCTCAAAATTTCTCCTTTGAAGGCCTCCCACTTTCCATTTACATCCTTACCAGAGAACAGCCTGTGTCAATCTACACTTCCCAGGTCCCTTCTCATTTCATCAAATTTGGCCTTTTTCCAGTTCATGTTAATGGCCAACCCCGCATGGCATGGACGGTGGTGAATAACAAAGGAACAGTGATTGCAGGAGAACAATCCCAGGGAGCAATCCAGCACAAGTAGCAGAGTTGTTAACTTTGACTAATGCTTTAGAAAGGGGTAAAGGAAAACGAGGAAATGTGTTCACAGACAGCCGATATGCCTTTGGCATGGTCCATGACTACATGACAGCTTGGGGAAGAAGGGGATTTGTAACATTTACATATCCAGGGGAACATATCCAGCATGAACATCTAATCAGGAATTTACTTCAGGCAGCTCACGGTTCCTTAGAAGCTCCAGTAATAAAAATACAGGCCCATCAGATGATTTCCACCCAAGCCCAAGAAGAAACAGTCAGGCAGATAAAGCAGCTAAAAACCTATTAGAACAGAATTTGGAAGAAACCCAAACAGCAAATGTGGCAGCAGTACAAGCCAGGGAAGTCACAGACATCAATGTGAAACAGATACAGGGATAGGCGTCAGAGGAAGGCAAATGGGAATGGGAAAAACATGGAGGACAGAGAGGTCAAGACGGCATATGGAGAAGGGAAGGTAGAATAGCCCCAGAACTAACACAACAGACCCTTATTGGAGGCATTGGATTAGCACACAAGGATACTGTCAAAGGTGCCTGCAGTGCACCCTAGTGGAATCAGGTTGTCCCTGCAAGGTCAAGATGAGTAATCAACCACCGAAAGGACCATGAGTAATCAGCCTAAAGGACCATGGGAAAAGTTACAGATGGATTTTACAGGGCCCTTACCCAGAGTGCAAGGAAAGACCTGTTACCTGGTAATTTTTGATCAGTTTATTTGGTGGGTAGAGGCATTCCCATGCAGAGATGTTCCAGTCAAAACAGCGGCTTTGATATTAGTAAATGAGGTAATACCCAGGTGGGGTATGTCTCTTCAGTTAGATTCAGATCAGAAAACCCACGTCACAGGGAAAGTTTTAAGAAAAGCCTGCAAAATATTGGGAATAAAGCAAATATTTCACATACCATACCACCCCCAGAGTTCAGGAATGATAGAGCGGATGAAAAGGATGTTAAAGAACAGTCTAGCCAAGGCTATTCTACAGGAAGGAAACATTTGGGTGCAGGCTTTTCCTGCAATATTGTTACGACAAAGAGCTACTCCTTCTCGAGGGTAGCCATGATGTGGAGTTGCTGGATGAAGGGGCAACGCTCCGACTCACCTGTTGAAGGGGCAACGCTCCAAAAGCTCGTGCTACCAAATAAACCTGTTGGACTTTAACCTGGTGTTGTGAGACTACGTACTGTGCCTTCTCGAGGAACAGGGTTAACCCCTTTTAAACTGATGACGGGAAGAGCAATGCATCTCCCAGAGGAGGCGATATTGGGTGGGGAAGAACTTATCAGCCGAAGCCTTGTGTTTCAGTGCATGAGCGAATTAATTTATTTACATTCTCTTAAAATATATGTGGTTACCCTACAGCAGCACAGAGACTAGACCAAACTAGCAGAGGAGAACACTCCTAAGTTACTTACACCAGGGGATAAGATAATGGTGAAACTTATGACAGACAGGAAAGGGCTAAGGATCAAGTAGGGAGGTCCTCAATGTAATCATTGCAGGACAAACATGTTCCCTCATTGATGAGAAACCAAGGCCGCGTTGACGCCACTGGACTCAGTTAAAACCTTATCTCAATAAGTAATCCTGAAGGGGTAAATATCAGTGGATCACCCCAGTGGATTTATAATCCTACTGAACAGGGAGTAATAATGGCTCTTGTAGTAGCTTGAGAACTTCGCTGGAGTAATTTGAATTTGTAGATCAGCAATTAGGTTCAGTTGGATAATAGCGCAAAATAATCAGGATAGTATTAGAGGGAAAGAGATAGGAATGATTGAATTGATAAGGAACTAACATAATGCTGCGAGGCATCAGACTTATGTTTTTAAGAGTTGTGAGAGCTCTTAAAAAAGAAGACAAACCAAGCCCAAGTCCACATCCCAGTGGCAGGACAACAGGACTACACCCAACATTGATGACAAGAAGACCACATCAAGTATACAGTGATGTAACGCGAGATATAATTGAATTTTGCTCGTTTAACATTGACTAATGGTCAAAACTTGTGTAAAGGGAGAATCACGGCAATTTTTATAATGAATGTGTGTGTTTCCATTTTTTTTAGTACTGAATGTGCAGATATTGGCTCAAACAGAACCAGTATCTAAGATCATTCAGCATCTTCATCAGGAAACACAGGTTAATACTTATATTTGGCACACACGAGGACATTACATATTAGGATTTTTAAGTTAGGAGGTAAGGGAATAGTTTCACTACAGTGAGGCCTGTGCAGGAAGGCTAACTGTACGTAAAGGTACATACTTGTTTATAATTTAATAGGATCAGTTCCTGGTCTAGATTTAAAGTAATACCTCCACCGCGAGAAATCTATTGCACAGAGAAGTTGGGAAGTTCTGGGAAAAACTTGGGGTAAATAAAAGTGATTATACAGTAAGCCCAAGGAGTATGCTATGCCTGAACACATCCAGTAATGACCAGTCACGTAATACATCATATTGCTCCAGTAAACCATAATATCCAACTTAAAAATGGTACATTGGATTTGTGGAGATAGAGTCTACGCTTGGCTCTCTGTTGGATGGAAGGGATCTTGATACCCTAAAGAAACTTCCGTACATGTATAAACTCCCTCATCTGCCAAGACGCCAGCAAGCTATGACAGAAGGAGAGCGGTTTTTGGCATAATATTTACTCAATATGGAATGGTTTGAACAATGTGAGATAATTGTGTGCTTCATTGGAAACAAGTTGCCAATACAGAAGCTGCCTTCGTGGTGATCAATGATGAGATGGTTGCCATGCATATAGAGGGATTATAATGGCATTGGATTGCGTCTTGGCAGCAAGGGGAGGGACATGTGCAGTAATTGGATCAGCGTGTTGCACTTACATATCAGACAGTTCAGTAAACATGACTAATCTGGTTGTACACATCAAGAAGGATGTGGGGAAACTCAAAGACCCTGATAAAGAGGGGTGAACCGGCCCAGGTCGGAAATGGAGCATGTCAATGCCCCCGTGCTTGGGTGGTTGGCTCTCAGGCTGGATAGGCTCTCCGGGAACATCGACCTTGGAAGGGATTATATTATTTTCATTGTGATCCTAGTGTTAGTAGTAATTATATACTTCATCAAATATTGAAGTGCACAACTTCCTAAGTCCACAGGAGGAACAGCATCAGTGACGGCAGGTAGGGTAAAGAAGAAGAGAATCTGAAAGTCGAAATACTTAGTAAGGACTAAGATTAGTTACTTAGATACATCCATTTAGTAGCCTTAGTTGGTCCTTGGCCAACGAACCAAAAGGGGGACTGATGTAGAGGGGCTAATATGGCTAATAAACACATAACCTCAGATTTAGGAGCACTAACACGACACTAACTTTAGAATGAATGATCTTAGATTATGGGAACGTAAGCCAGCCAGGGCTGTTGCCATAGAAGACAGCTCTGCATAATTAACAAATATTTCTCATTTAAAACATGTATTTTGAATTTACAAGATGGATGTGTTTTGCTTTTGGTTACATTTTGTGAAACTTCAGTCAGTGACAAAATACAGAAAGAGGGAAGGAACAATAGATTTACTGAAAGCAGTAATGCTATCAGCAGTGGTCGGGAACAAGATGGCTACCAATGCTAGCCTTATGAATAGGGTCAGACAACTCTGAGAGATAACGCAGGTGGCGAGCAAACATGAAGAATTTCTCAGGGTCGGACGTGAGTCATGTGGATTCAATTCAGTGGGAATCATTCTCCCATTTCACTGCCCAGCGTCCTATATTGCTGGACAACAGAAGGGAGGCAACGTCCGTAATTTAATAAGAAATGACTGATTTGTATTAATGTTTACTGGATAATGCCCACCTGAAAGGTAGGCAATATGATTTTGGGAATCTATAATTGCCTTCACAGGGGGCATTGTTCTTCAGACTGATATCCGGTTGCCCACATTCTATACCTTGAGTGCAGGGCTTCCTCAAATCATTCTCCCATTCAATCATTTGGTTAAATAAATATTTGGTCTTCAACATCAGTGCACTACATTTTTGAATCTTTGTATTAGCTTTAGTAGCTATACGTAGTCTCGAGAGGAAGCCCCGTCTACAGCAGGGAAAACGTGTGGGGTTATGGGAATAGGGCCTGGGTGGGATTGTGGTCGGTACAAACTCGATGGGCTGAATGACCTCTTCCCGTACTGTAGGCATTCTATGATCTAATAGGGATGCCATGGAAAACATGGACAATATGAACACAAAGTGAATTCAGTATATGATTATCACCTTGTTGTTAACCCTTTTAGGGCCTCCAACTCCTGATTGGTCAAATGTCCTCAATATTTCCAACGAGCTTTAAAAGTGATTCAGTAACTCCTGAAAATGAGTGCAGGGATCACACTGCTTCCTGTTGCTTGCTTATCGCCATGATTTATCATGCAGCCAGCACTGAGCATTCTCTCGATCAACTGGATGTCTCAACAAGTGACCCATAAATGTAAGAGGGTACCACGAGTTAAAGCTGACCTGCATTACTTAAAACAAGACTTAGAATCATAGAAACCTTACAGTACAGAAGGAGGCCATTCAGCCAATCATGTCTACACTGACTCTCAGATAGAACATCAGTGATCCAGACCCTATCCCTGTAATTCCACACATTTACCATGGTCAATCCACCTAACCCGCACATCTTTGGACAATGGGAGGAAACTGGAACACTTGGAGGAAACTCACACAGACATGGGGAGAATGTGCAAACTCCACACAGACACCCAAGGCTGGAATTGAACCCAGGTCCCTGGCTCAGTGAGACAGCAGTGCTAACCACTGTGCCACCATGCCACCCCTCCACCTCCTGAAGGGAATTACGTTGTGGTTGCAGCAAGTGAAATCATTCTACAACTGTTTCTGACCTTTGGAAAGGCAGAAGATAGATATACCAGGGGAGAAAGTGGGTTCCAGCATTTGTTAACATTGCACTCAAGACTTTTGTCAAGAAGATGCTGAAGAGGAGAGAAGTGCCCCATTTATAAGTAGCAGGAAGTTCTCCAGACAAACTCTATGAAAGCAATGGGAGCAGATAGCTTTGTGGTCAATGTTTGGCCTTGAGGACCTGGATGCAGTTTCACAAAAATGTTCAATGAACTTACATGAGTGGTCAAGGTCAGTAAATGCATCTTCGAATATCATATTCCACCAACTGCATACCAGCCTTAGACACTGCTCAATGCACCAGACTCCTATCACTACCCATCAACAATCTCTATCAATCATGATTCAGATCTAATATTTATAGCTTCACTTCATCCTCAAACAGTTAGCGCTGCTGCAAATCTCACACCCACACCTAACAGTTAACACACACTGCCAACTATTCAATCATGATAGACATATCATCCGATCAGATTGCATCGCACTCACTGACACAAAGTGGCGCATAATGGAAGCAGCATGAACTAAAGAGGGGCTCGTTCAGAATTGCATATCCTAAACGACATGGAGGCAATGATGTTTGCCATGGAATTGAGGGCATGGCCAATGGCAATGGCATGGATTAAATAATAGAAAATGATAGTACAATCATTCCTAATCCTCCTCACATCCAACCTCCCCCTCATCACACAATTTATTTTGATTTTCAAAGTGGCATATAGTGGAAATGTGCATTATTTGTGGCTCCTTTCCCTCACTACAACCTTACCCTTGTGCCTTTCTTATTTTAGATACCCAAGATCTGCAACCAAGAATCATAAGACCATAGAAAAGTTACAGTGCAGAAACAGACCATTCAACCATCATAATGTCTGCACTGGCCATAAAAGGGAAAAATTGAACCCAGCTGCTGATTTTAATCCCACTTTCCAGCACTGGTCCATAGCCTGACAGGTTACAACACTTCAGATGCAGATCCAGGAACCTTTTAAATGAATTGGGCGCTTCAGCCTCAACCACCAACTTGAGCAGTGAATTCCAGATGTCCACCGCTCTCTGGGTGAAAATGTTTTTCCTAATATCCCCTTTAATCCTTCTACCAATCACCTTAAATCTATGCCCCCTGGCAACTAATTGATTCCCCAGCTAGGAGAAACATGTCTTTCCTGTCTACCCTGTCTAGGCCCCTCACAATTATGTACATGACCTGGCCAGGCAGTGGTGCAAAAGCAAAGAACAAAGAACAAAGAAAATGACAGCACAGGAGCAGGCCTTTCGGCCCTCCAAGCCTGCACCGACCATGCTGCCCAACCGAACTAAAACCCCTTACTCTTCCGGGGACCATATCTCTCTATTCCCTTCCTATTCATGTATTTGTCAAGACCCCTCTTAAAAGTCACTATCGTATCTGCTTCCACTACCTCCCCGGGCAGCGAGTTCCAGGCACCCACCACCTTCTGTGCAAAAAAACTTGCCTCGTACATCTCCTTTAAACCTTGCCCTTCACACCTTAAATCTATGCCCCCTAGTAATTGACTCTTCCACTCTGGGAAAACGCTTCTGACTATCCACTCTGTCCATGCCCCTCATAATCTTGTAGACTTCTATCAGGTCGCCCCTCAACCTCCATCATTCCAGTGAGAACAAACCAAGTGGAAGAGGAAGAAGACAATGATAATTAACTAAAAGCATCACTCGCTTCCAAACCTGTTGCCAACCATTCAGATACTGATACTGCATTTACTTTAGAGGATAATTTAGAGGTGAAATTAGACTTTGTGAGTTACTGAGCATGAGTGACAAGCAGCCAGAGTGGGAGTGGGGAGAGGGTGCACATCGCAGGCCTGTCAAAAAGCATGCATGCAATATTATGGAGTATGTAGGAGTCCGGCATCAACATGTGCTTGGTTTTGTGCAGAGCTTGGAGTCTATCCTTTGCAACAGGGAAGACATGGCCTTCTCCATTAGCACCCTGGTAACTCAACAATGATGGAACAGCTGATGGCAAGTGTCTCAGTTTCTATTGCTGCACAGTCAGAAGGCCCCCAATGTCTGGATGCTGAGTCAGCTTGCTGCCATACATTCTCAGACTACTGTCGTTATAGCTTTGGATACCAGGGCTGGAATTCTCCAGCTGTTCACGCCAGGGGGATTCTCCATTCACACCGGCAGTGCACCCTTGCTTGCGGGGGTTTCCCCCGGCGTGGGGTGACATCAATGGGAATTCCCATTGACAGCAGCAGAACCAGAGAATCTCGTCACCAGCAAACAACACGCTACCTCCCGCCGACAGATAACACATGGCTGGGAGGCCAGAGAATATCGTCCCTGTTCTCAAATGGAAGTGCACAGCAGTCCGGCAACCTAGCCTCCAACAGATTACTAGGACCACTGAAGCGCCATCCCTGGGGGGAGTGCCACCAAGTCCATCGAGCACCAGACTGGTGATTTCTCTCTCAAAATGGCAGTGTTTGTCCTCTCAACACTGCCACTCTGCCAGTGCTGCTGCTGTTGCTTGTCAGCCAATCAGTCTAGATTGCTGCAGTTCATGCCAAGATGGTAGTTTGAAGCTCTACACCCAGCACTGCTCAGAATCCAACACCACCTGCAGTCTCCTCCACTGATAATCAACAGCCTTCCGCCAGTCATGCTGCAGCCTCTGAGGCTGCAGTGAATAGGAGCACCAGGACAAAGACCACCAAAGACAGCCACTGGACAATTTGGTAACCTTTGCATACACTTTGGCAGAACCTGATTTATAAACTTGATTTGCAAAGTTTACTTTGTATTGGCTTTTATTTTTTGTGACCAAACAGACTATGATTATCAAAAGCAGAGGTAAAGTAAGATGCGAGATTTGGTGAATGGGAAATTCAGGTTGCATTAATTGGTATCACAATTGGATGCTCGTGAATCGCCAGGCCAGAAAGGAGCTGTCGAGATCGTACACCAGGACTTAAATACAAAAATGAAGCCTAACCCTCCGATGCTCTGCTGAGCGAGTACTGCACTGTTAGAGATGTTGCCTCTCAGATTATGTTAAATGAAGGAGTCTTCCCGCTGCTTGGGTAGACATAACAGATGACATGGCACAATTTCTATAATGATTAGGGGAATTATCCGGTGTCCTGGCCAATAGTTATCCTAACATCATAAAGTAAGAACAGATGAACAGGTCATTTTCACATTGTTGTTTGTAGGAGCTTGCTGTACACAATTTAGCTATGATGTGGAGATGCCGGCGTTGGACGGGGGTAAACACAGTAAGAAGTTTAACAGCACTCTGCAAGTCCAGGCAAGCTGTGGGGATTACAGATAGTGTGACATGAACCCAATATCCCGGTTGAGGCCGTCCTCATGTGTGCGGAACTTGGATATCAGTTTCTGCTCAGCGACTCTGCGCTATCGTATGTCGTGAAGGCCACCTTGGAGAACGCTTGCCCGAATATCATTATTCTGTAAATTGAGTTTGTGTCTTTATATGCCCTGTTTGTGAACAGAATTCCCACTCACCTGAAGAAGGAGCTTAAGGCTCCGAAAGCTTGTGGCTTTTGCTACCAAATAAACCTGTTGGACTTTAACCTGGTGTTGTTAAACTTCTTACACAATTTAGCTGCCATGATTCCTAAATGGCAACAGCAACTACAATTCAAAAGTAGTTCATTGGGACGAATTTTCCCGTTCCACCTGCCACGGGAATTGTAGCAGGCAAGGGGTGGACAATGAAAGGTCCATTGATCTTGGGTGGGATTTTCCGGTTTCGGAGCGAGCGCGGCCAGAAAATTCCACCCATTGTCTGTAAAGTACTCTGAGACGTCAGATGGTTGTGAAAAGTGCAATATAAATGCACGTCTTTCTTTCTTCCTTTCTTCTTTCCCTTTCCTCTTCCTTCTGCTTCTCTTCTTGCTCTCCAATGACTTGTCATATTGCTGGAGTCATGGGCTATCCCTTCATGATGGCAAGGTTGTGCAACAGAAGACAACCACAAATTTTGACTCTTGCTCTGCGGAGTACTGCAGGGCTCCTCCAAAGCAGGTTAGGAAGCACAAGTGTTGTTTCAGATCTCCATGATTCATTGTACATCATCGTGCACCAGTCGAACATTCAGGGAATGGAATCATTTTATGGCTGTGATAAATCTCAGAGTTTGTATGCAGCACTGCATACAAAGCAAAGCAACATACGTTTGTGCATGGACGTTGATGTTAGAACAAAGCTAGACCTGAACAACATTCAGGGGGGGCTGATAAGTGGCCAGTAACATTTGAGCCACACAAGTGCCAGGCAATGACCAGCTCCAACAAATGAGAATTTAACCATCTCCCCTTCACATTGAACAACATTACCATGGCTAAATATCCCACCATCAACAACCTGGAGGTCACCATTGACCAGAAACCTAACTGGACCAGCCATATAAGTACTCTGGCAACAAGAACTACTCAAAGGCTGGAATTTCTACAGTGAGTAACTCACCTCATGACTCCCCAAAGCTTGTCTACCATCTATAAGGCAAAAGTCAGGAGTTTATAGAGTCATAGAGGTTTACAGCATGGAAACAGGCCCTTCGGCCCAACTGGTCCATGCCACCCTTTTTTTTAAAAACCCCTAAGCCAGGGGTCTCCAAACTTTTCAGTACGAGGGCCACATCGTATATTTTACACATTTTCAGGGGCCAAAGAAAAAAAATTAGTTTTATAAATGAATGAATAAAATTTAAATGAATGAATAAGTTTTATTTGGATCATCTTTGTAATCAGCATGATATGATTCAGAACAAAAGAGAAATGTGACAATTATAAAGAAACAATGCCGTGCTTACACTGAGAAATGATATATAATGAGTAAAAATGTCAAACATTAGCAAATGCTCTGACAAAATAATCAATTACTTAGCTGCAGATGAGAAAAGCAGGCTATTCATTTTTTAATTAATTTTATTTACTGAAATTTTACAAATGTTTACTTGAAATGAGAATTTGCCCAATTTTGTGGCACACAATAAGAAAAATAAACACGCCCCAAGAAAGAACTTCAGTAAAACAAAGCAAAGAAATTCAAAATAAACTTGAACCATTAATAAAGGTCAAACAAAAATAAATTCAGTCTGCACCTTTCAGAAAGCAACACAATTCTGGCAATTGGAGTTTTCAATCGTAACCAACAAATCATGAAGTTTTGCACAAGATTAATGGGAATGATGGAACTGCTTTTTTAATTTCAAAATATTGCTGAACTGAGGTTTCAAGCTTGAGGAGCCAATTATTAGAATGGACTTCAAATGCTCATCAGATAAATTTGCTCGATATTTGGACTTGACATACTTCATTTTTGAAAATGTTTGTTCACACAGGTACGTTGTACCAAAAACTGATACAAATCCACAAGCAAATCGCTTCAAATTTGGAAACTGCTCAAGCTGCAAAAATTTATAAAATTGGATCAGATTTCCTTCTTTATACTTGTCTTTCAGCATGTCATCTGATTGGAGATCAATAATTTCCATTTGAAACTGACTTGGGAGTGTTTCAACATTGCAGCCAAATGGATTTTGAAACAGCTTTGTTTCATCTGTGCTTCCATCAAGATCAGAAAATCGTTCCTGAAATTGTTTTTGCAAGTCCTTAATGATTTCTGCTGCAAATGAAGAAGGAAATTCTGCTTCACTTTCTTCATGAAATTTTTCACAACATGGAAAATGAACCAAGTTATGAACTTTCGGCTGTCCTTGAAATAGCATCAGTTTTGCCCTGAATGCCTTGACATGCGCGAATAGATCACAGATCAAATTTGTTTCACCTTGCAACTTCAGATTCAATTGATTCATATGGCCTGTCACGTCTGCAAAAAATGCCAAGTTCCAAAGCCAGTCAGTGTTTGATAAAAGTGGTTCGGGTCGATTCTTCTCTGTGAGAAAGAAATCAATTTCCTCTCTGAGCTGAAAGAACCGTGATAGAACCTTTCCACAACTAAGCCATCGAACTGCTGTAAAATAAGGCAAGTCACCGAACTCAGAATCAGTTTCTTTCAGAAAATCACTAAACTGGCGCTGATTAAGCCCGTGAGATCGAATGAAATTCACTGTTGAAACAACAGGTTTCAGAACGCAAGACATCTCCGCATATTTTCCGCACAATGCTTGTTGATGGATAATGCAATGCAGAAACATGGGCTTTGAGAATCCACCAACCTCACAAGCTTTTGTGATTTGTCCAACCAAACCTTTCTTCACCCCAGACATGTTCTTTCCTCCATCAATTGTCACGCATTGCAGTTTATTCCACTCCAGGTTATATTCTAACGCAGTTTTTTGCAATTCTTTGAAGATGTCTTCTCCAGTTACTGTGCTGTGCATGCTATGCACTGATGCTAATTCTTGTGTCACATTAAATTCACTGTCGTGCCACGGATGAATACTAGGAGTTGTGATGTGTCACACACATCAGTCGATTAATCAAGTGCGAGAGAATACAACTGAAAATTTCTTGCTTTGTCTGCAATTTGATGAAATATATTGCTTCCTATATCCTCTATTCTACGAGCAACAGTATTTGGCGCAAGACTGATGATTTTGAACAGATTTGCTTTTTCTGGGCATAACTCTTCCACTGCTTCCATTATACACTCTTTGATGAGATCTCCATCGGTGAATGGCTTTCCTCTTTTATCCAACACATAAGCTAGTTTGTGGCTGGCCCTGGCTTCATTGTCAGTTATCTTCTGCGTAAAAAAAGCTTGTTGGGAAAGCAACCTGCGTTGCATTGATTCAAATTTTTCCGAACGCTGTGTTCCTGTGAATTGGGAATAACTTGGTTCATGTTTGGTCTCATAGTGCCGACGTACATTGTACTCCTTCAAAACTGCAACAGTTTCATTGCATATGACACACAAGGCTTTATCACCTGCTTGTACAAAGAAGTACTTTACACCCCATTCTTCATTAAACAGGCGGCACTCACTGTCCACTTTTCTTTTCTTTTTTCCTTCCACAACTGAATTGGTCTGAATTGCCGCCATCATTGTCATTGTTCTCGCTCATTTCAGACAGTTGGAGCTTACGGATTGGATAAAGCAGCTGTCACTCAGTCAATGCAGAGCGGCAATTGGATAACAGATGTCTCAATTGCTGATTCATTTAATGAACTGTCAGTCGTAGGACGGCAGCTCTGATTGGACAATAGGCCGGTAAAGAGGGCAGGGATTCCCATGGGTCCAAGAGACGCCACGCGGAGCGGCAGCAAATGTCCAGCCTGTGGCTTCCGTCCCCGTGTCCGGATCCTGAGTCAGTGGCGGGGTTCCGGACGCAGGAGTGTTTTCGGCAGCGGGAATTCCGTCCCGCCCCACTGGCTGCGGGCCAGATGTTAGCCCGCTGTGGGCCGGATGTGGCTCGCGGGCCATAGTTTGGAGACCCCTGCCCTAAGCTAATCCCAATTGCCCACATTTGGCCCATATCCCTCTATACCCATCGCACCCGTGTAACTATCTAAATGCTTTTTAAAAGACAAAATTGTACCCACTACTACCTCTGGCAGCTTGTTCCAGACACTCACCACCCTCTGTGTGAAAAGATTGCCCCTCTGGATACTTTTGTATCCCTCCCCTCTCACCTTAAACCTATGCCCTCTAGTTTTAGACTCCCCTACCTTTGGAAAAAGATATTGACTATCTAGCTGATCTGTGCCCCTCATTATTTTATAGACCTCTATAAGGTCACCCCTCAGCCTCCTACGCTCCAGAGAAAAAAGTCCCAGTCTATCCAGCCTCTCCTTATAATTCAAACCATCAAGTCCTGGTAGCATCCTAGTAAATCCCTTCTGCACTCTTTCTAGTTTAATAATATCCTTTCTATAATAGGATGACCAGAATTGTACACAGTATTCCAAGCGTGGCCCGACTTGTACAACTTCAACAAGACATTCCAACTCCTGTATTCAATGTTCTGACCAATGAAACCAAGCATGCCAAATGCCATCTTCACCACTCTGTCACCTGTGACTCCACTTTCAAGGAGCTATGAACATGTACCCCTAGATCTCTTTGTTCTGTAACTCTCCCCAATGCCCTACCATTAACTGAGTAAGTCCTGTCCTGGTTCAATCTACCAAAATACATCACCTTGCATTTGTCTAAATTAAACTCCATCTGGCATTTGTCAGCCCACTGGCCCAATTGATCAAGATCCCGTTGCAATTGGAGATAACTTTCTTCACTGTCCACTACGCCACCAATCTTAGTGTCATCTCCAAACTTACCTCCTCCTCCTATATTCTCATCCAAATCATTAATATAAATGATAAATAACAGTGGACCCAGCACTGATCCCTGAGGTACACCGCTGGTCACAGGCCTCCAGTTAGAAAAACAATTCTCGACAACCACCCTCTGGCTTCTGTCAAGAAGCCAATTTTGTATCCACTTAGATACCTCACCCTGGATCCCATGAGATTTAATCTTATACAACAACCTACCATGCGGTACCTTGTCAAAGGCCTTGCTAAAGTCCATGTAGACAACATCAACTGCACTGCCCTCATCTACCTTCTTGATTACCCCTTCAAAAAACACAATTAAATTTGTGAGACATGATTTTCCACTCACAAAGCCATGCTGACTGTCCCTAATCAGTACTTGCATCTCTAAGTGCCTGTAGATTCTGTCTCCCAAAATACCTTCCAACAATTTACCCACCACAGATGTGAGGCTCACTGGCCTGTAGTTCCCAGGGTTTGATGGAATACTCTCCTCTTCTCTGGATGAATGCAGCTTCAACAACACTCAAGGAGCTCAACACAATCCAGGACAAAGCAGCTGGCTTGCTGAATTGGTTTATTCTTGCAAGTTCAGTCTACTATTAAAATAGATCCCAATGTAGTATTAGAACAGAAAATTGTTCTGGCCAATAATCCCCATTCAACCAACATCAATCATCTCCTTACCTGTGTATTGAATCTTGTTGCGTAATAATTTCTTACTGAGGCTGCGAAAGGCACCATATAAAATTAAATCGTTCATTTGTGCACCTATCCAGACAAATTTGAGTATTTTCTGCCTCAGCCACTTACCTCAGAAATAAATTCCAGAGCCTCACAAATCTCTTGTGAGAAAACATTTTTCCTGCCCTCTTTTCTAACTCTCTTACATTTAGTCTTACATTGAAGGCCCCGTATGCTAGGCCCTTCAACTACTAGAAACAATCTGGTTCAATTACCTGGAACCACCATATCATAATTTTAACCTGCTTAGATCATTTGACCAATAATTAGCGCTATGTGTTATTCAAGCAAAGAAACTGCGCTTCAATCAGGTCGTTTATCATATTTATATTTGAAATGTATGAAGACGCGATTGCAAGCTTTTTAATGGACAGTTCTGTCTTTCATTGTTCTGTAATATTTCTAATAATGAAAGAGACATTAGTATTATTGTTTATTCTTAGATTTTGTGCTGTTCTTTTCCTGGCAACACTTGAAAATAAGAAAAACTTATAACTGCAGCAGGTCAAAAGTACTCCACACATCACAAGATATTCTTTAAACCCAGAACATAACATTCTCTATAGTTTCTGACCCCACATCCAAATAGCTTAAACAATCAAAGTGAACACACAAGCATTGGCTGCTGAAGAGCACTACAGTAAGGGTGGTAAAAGGTATTTTTAAAAAGCAGATACTGCCATAGCAGGTGTCAGGTCAGTTAGCATTTTGCTTGCTGCAGGAAGGTAATGCTGGCTGGAAGGACAGGCTTTGTCAGCACTAGACTACAGTTATTTCCACAAGCTAAAATGGAGTCACGCAGGCTTAGATTTTTCCTTTCTCTCGTGGGAGTATTTGCCTTCAGATAAGGCCTCCAAATTCAACTGAATCAGCAGCTTGTTAATAATAGGCTCCCTTTTATGTTGATCTTAATCTATTTGCTCGGATGTGCCAGAGCAGCATAACTGGACAAAAAGTCTCTTCTCTCATGTAATTGGAATCTGGATATTTATTCCACAAGTGTAACTGAGGCAATTTCTCAGCCACTGACTTACATTATCTGTTAAAGCGTTTTGGGACATAATTGAGGCCATGATATGTGCTACATAAATGCAAGTCTTCCTTTCTTATTCTAAGACATTTTGTGCTTGTTTCAATCAGACAAGCACAGAAACCATTTCATCAGTAAAGGGACGAAATCTTGAATGTTAAAATTTTGAACTTCTATTAGATAAATGTGAAGGAATCATAAATCAAGTCACTGAAGTAACCTCCCAGCTGCTTACTATTCAGCACCTTCAGCAGAGTACCAAGTAGCATCTCAATAAGGTGGAAGTAAGTCTTTAGAATCTCAACAAGAACAAACTTTCTCCCAGTGGAGCCGAAAACCTTGGAGGCGGAAGTGGTAAAATCACTTTGAAAGGTGTGTTGAATTTGCTGCACACTTACAGACTTTCAAGAACACAAAAGGCATTTATTAACAAGGAGAAAATGTGCAGAGGCTAGCAGTTCCCCAGCTTCCCTAGAGCAGCCCGCTGGCCGCCTCACTCCCTACATGTCTTCTACATATCTTCCAGATGCCTTCTGTATAAGAGAGGGCTCCATCCCCAGGGGTTCTCTTGGTCCCAAGCTTCAAGTTTTTAGGTATCCAGGTCACCAACAACCTGTCCTGGTCCCCCCTTGCTGACACTATAGTTAAGAAAGCCCATCAACGTCTCTAATTTCTCAGAAGACTAAGGAAATTTGGCATGTCAGCTACGACTCTCACCAACTTTTACAGATGCACCTTAGAAAGCATTCTTTCTGGTTGTATCATAGCTTGGTATGGCTCCTGCTCTGCCCAAGACTGCAAGAAACTACAAAAGGTCGTGAATGTAATCCAATACATCATGCAAACCAGTCTCCCATCCATTGACTCTGATTACACTTCCCACTGCCTCGGCAAAGCAGCCAGCATAATTAAGGACCTCACGCACGCCGGACAGTCTCTCTTCCACTTTCTTCCATCAGGAAAATGATACAAAAATCTGAGGTCACGTAACAACTGACTCAAGAACAGCTTTTTCCCTGCTGCCATCAGACTTTTGAATGGACCTACCTTGCATTAAGTTGATCTTTCTCTATACCCAGCTATGACTGTAACACTACATTCTCCACTCTTTTGTTTCCTTCTCTATGAACGGTATGCTTTGTCTGTAAAGCGTGCAAGAAACAATACTTTTCACTGTGTATCAATACATGTGACAATAATAAATCAAATTAAATCAATTAATTCTTCAAACCAGGTGACCCTCTTCTGCTGCGTTGCCTGAAAGGGCCTCACACCTCAATCACCACATCCGTCCCTCTTTAACTCCTTTATACAATCTTCAATAACCAAGTTATTTAGTCCTAAATTCTAACTAAACAAGTTGGGCAATTATAAATCGAATCTTTGAGGGATTTTTGTTTCTTGTAGAATGGTGTAATTCTGTAGTCCGAGATGCTTCCACCATATCAACATTAACAGGTTTAAGGTGCTGGGGGGTAGGTACAGAGGAGATGTCAGGGGTAAGTTTTTCACTCAGAGGGTGGTGGGTGAGTGGAATCGGCTGACGTCGGTGGTGGTGGAGGCAAACTCGTTGGGGTCTTTTAAGAGACTTCTGGATGAGTACATGGGATTTAATGGGATTGAGGGCTATAGATAGGCCTAGAGGTGGGGATGTGATCGGCGCAACTTGTGGGCCGAAGGGCCTGTTTGTGCTGTGGCTTTCTATGTTCTATGTTCTATAACAGGCACCTCTTCTGGCACAGGCAGTTCATTGCTACTTGCTTCCACGGAAACATCAGTTATGTTTATAACAGGGCGTTCAGGTATTTCAGTGCTTACATGTTCGAAAACATTTCTTGGCAGCAACATTGACTGCTGGATTATCTCTCTACTTCTCCAGTGATCCACATGTTTATGAATGATCCATCCCTCACTGTATATTGGATATGACAGGAGTCTGGTCACAGAGACAATAATTCCAGACATCTAACTTGATCCACCACCAAAGTTATATATTGTGGCACCGTGTCATATTATGTACTTAATATGGGTTTTTTTTATTGTTGCAGTGGTGATGGCTCATTGATGAGGTCTTGGGACTTGTGGGTCCAAACATAAACAGTTTTATAGATAGGCTTTAACTATGTACAGTTCCAAATATGAGCTTGCATGGAGTTCTTCCATCTAGGCCTGTTGCTTTTCCATTCATGTGACCATTTCAGCAAACATGTTCTGACACGTAATCTTAGCTTCGTTCTCAGTCTGAATTGTTGATTCTGCTGTCAATTTCTCTGTTTTTACTTCTTCAGTTAATTTCTCATTGTCAAGCTTTTTTTCAAGCTTTTATTCTCCTGGTTCAATTCTTCACTGGACTTGTACTTAGTTTTCCAGTTGTTGTTTTCATGGAGTTCAGCTTATTCTACATTGTCTCATTAATTTCTCCTTAACTTTTGTTTTGTAAATTCTTTTGCAACTTTTTTTCTTAGATTTCTGTCAGTCATTTCAGCTTATTATTTTAATGCCTTCTCGAGAGCTTTAATTCTCTTTGCTAATTCCTCTTTCATTTAATAGTTCCTAGTTTCTTTTTAAAGTTAAAGTTTATTTATTAGTGTCATAGGTAGGCTTACATAAACTCTGCAATGAAGTTACTGTGAAAATCCCCTCGTTGCTACACTCCGGTTTGGGTACACTGAAGGAGAATTTTAGCACAGCCAATGCACCTAACCAGCACATCCTTTGGACTGTGGGAGGAAATCGGTGCACCTGGAGGAAACCCACGCAGACACAGACTCTGCACAGACAGTGGACCCAAGCCAGGAATCAAACCGGGACCCTGGCACTGTGAGGCAGCAGTGCTAACCACTGTGCTGTCCTTTAATTCCTGCATTTCATCAGAGGAAAATCCATCATGTTCTTACTGGACAGTACATTTGACAAATTGAACCTTAATTTCTACTTGTCTTACCTTCAAGCCAAACTCTTTTGGCTTCACTGTTGGTCGGGTCTGTCTTGAACAAAGTGTTGACTTGTTTGCATTCTGAAATTCCCTTGTTGCCCTTCATTTAGTCATTTATTGTCTTTCATTGTTGTCCTCCTTTTTGGGGTCTTTCATTACCTTCCTTCAAGGGTCTTTCAAGACTCTCTTTCTGGTGACTTCATTACCTCTTTCTGCAGACGTTTTTTGAGAGTTACCCTCTCTTTGGTGTCTTCTCCAATTTTCCTGTCCATTGTCATTTATTCCTTCATATGGTTGCCGCTTTAAGTGCATTGCCACGTTAAATGTATTTCTTCTTTCACTGCATTAGCGCTTTAAATACATTATCTCTTTAAGTGCTTTATCTCTTTAAGACAGTCATTTTTAAAAAAAAAACTGTTAGCAGCTGCCAGTTCTTTCCATGTGCTTTTCTCGCGCTTTTGAAATTTTGGCGGGAACCTGCTGCTCTCTTCACTTGAACCTTCTTTAAACTTTGGAAACTTCACTTCTTGTTATGAATGGAACACTCTTGGTGATCTCCGCAGCTTTTTTTTCCTTCAAGCCATTTGAAGATACCGCTTTCCCTCTGCTTTTTGATGTGCCTCTTTTTGTCCATTTCACTGGCGACCCAGCCATTTTAAAAACTTTTTTTGCTTCTTTTCATTTGAACAGATGGAGGTCTTCTCCTCTATTAAAAATATTGGAACCTCGCTGCCTGCAGTCTCTCAGTGCAGGGATCACTACCCGAACTCGGGTCAGGAGCCTGGCAATCTCATCTTTTCATTTTCCTGTGCTTCTGAGACAGGTCCTGCAGTTCCTTGGGACATGTTTCCCTTTTACTGAAACCCCGCCACTTTCCGTCTCGACCAGAATTAATTTCCAGATGGGAAGGCCCATGGTTGTCAGGTAAGAATCTGCAACCAGCTTGTGTCACCTTCAAGGCAGTCTGGGGAGGGGGCTTGGTGACTGGTCATCAGGAGGGCGGGGTCCATTGAGAGCCACTGCCACTTACATTGCTGATGGCCCCCTGCACCCCTGTCCCAGAGCTCCCAACTCCCAAACCCACCAACATTATTTACCTGTGGTTTCAGTCACTGCACAATCCTAGGACTCGAGTGCCTGTCCTTCCAGAGGCATGATGTGGAGATGCCGGCGTTGGACTGGGGTAAACACAGTAAGAAGTCACCAGGTTAAAGTCCAACAGGTTTATTTGGTAGCAAAATCCACTAGCTTTTGGAGCGCTGCTCCTTCGTCAGGTAAGTGGGAGTTCTGTTCACAAACAGGGCATATAAAGACACAAACTTAATTTACAAAATAATGGTTGGAATACGAATCTTTATAGGTAATCAAGTCTTAAAGGTACAGACAATGTGAGTGGAGAGAGCATTAAGCACAGGTTAAAGAGATGTGTATTGTCTCCAGACAGGACAGTTAGTGAGATTTTGCAGCCTGGGCTTGCAAAATAAACTTGACCAAATAAACCTGTTGGATTTTAACCTGGTGGTGTGAGACTTCTTACTGTGTCTTCCAGAGGCAGCCACAGCTTGTCCAGCCCTAGATCTGCCAGCCTTTGGTTGGCCGGCAGTGCTCTGTAGATGAGTCTTCTGCCCCCATGGGCTTGACTCAAGGGGTAGGCTCGCCAACAGCCTTGCCACTGCCTGATTGGTATGTGTATCAGCTCAACAAGATTCTGCCCAATGACTGAAAGCAGGAGAAGACTGTGAGGCGCAAGTCTAGAGATCACAAGTTGATCACTGCATGATTGTTATTTTTAAGTGACACATTGTATGTGCATATAATGTAAACATATAAGCGCATATTACAATCGCACACAGAAAAGTTGGTTTACATAATGGTCTTTGCTTAAATCCTCTCTATTGCATATATTTCTGATTAACTAATCTTATTATTGCTATTTTATTAATGGGAATATTTGCTGGTTTTTACAAATATAACTCCAAATTTGCAAAGGGGTGACAGCAGCTATATGTGTACTGTGATTTCAATTGCATTTCCCAATCACTCCTGCTTGACAGAGAGGATGAAAACTGGTACAACTGTGCCTGGTAATGATAGTGTAGAGATCCATACTTTAAAAAAATTACTTTGAGGCTGGTTTTCCGTTGAAATATAGAAACATAGAAAGAAACATAGAAAAACTACAGCACAAAACAGGCCTTTCAGCCCCACAAGTTGTGCCGAACATATCCCTACCTTTTAGGCCTACCTATAACCCTCCAACCTACTAAGTCCCATGTACTCATCCAGGAGTCTCTTAAAAGACCCTATTAAGTTTGCCTCCACCACAAATATGTGTGAATTGCTATCAGCCAAGGAAACAATATTCATTATGACACAAGAGACTGCTCGAATTGAATGGCAGCAGTCAGATTTTTTCTGAAACTCCCATGTCTCCAATTCTTTTTTTGTTCCAAAAATATACTTTGTTCGTAAGGAATCTACAAAAATATTACAAACATTACAAAAGGCTATCATACAAAATACAATAATGGCCGTGATTCTCCCATCCGCGCCCGCCACTTTCCTGGCGGGTCCGGCCCGGGAGATGCGCGTCTGCGGCCTTGAACAGGGATTTGCGCATGCGCGGGGAACACATGCGCATCTTCCAGAGCCGCTGAGCAGTCACCGGTCAGACCATACTGGAAACCGGCAGGAAGCAGATAAGTAATATAAATCTTTGTTTAATCTATTTTAAATATGTAGATTAGTTAATTATTGGGACCTTTCAGGTCCCGATCGAATCTCCCATCCCGCCAAGAGTACTTCGTTCCGGCAGGATTCAGACTAGCTCCCCACGTTCGGAGAACCAGCGGGAGACCCCTGGGTTTTTTATGAGATTCTGGTGATGAGACATTCTGCCAACTGAATCTCACAGTCAGCTGAGGGAACCAATTAACAGGATCCACCATCTCCTTTTCCCATAAGGTCTCTACGACATTGCGTGCAGGCCACTGCTTAATGGATGTGTGGTAAAAGGTGTTTTTCCGCATAAACTTTTCCATGAAGGACTGGTGGTCTAACTACTTGGACCGTTCTGCAGCAACTTGGCCAGACCCATACTTTGTTATACAGGAGATAGGACGAATCTCAGTACGCAGTGACACTTGATATTTGTGTACTGAGGATCTATGCACAGCTTGATGCAACCACATACAAAGTTGGCCATCAGGGGTAGGGTGATGTTGGGAACATTTCCCCCCTCTTATCTGGAGGTTTGTCCATTTCGTCCCTTTGAACACGGTCCAGTTTTGACCCCCAGATGAAGTGGAAAATGGCTCGGGTGATTTCCACAGTGCAGGAGTGGGGAATGGGCCAGACCTGTGCTATGTGCAGCAACACCGAGAGTGCCTCATATTTGATGACCAGGTTCCTACCTGCAATGGAGAGGGAGATCACTCCCTCATGCCAAGTTTTTGGCTCATTATACCTACTTGCTCCCTCCAGTTTCTAATGCATGCCCTGGCCCCTCCAAACCATATCCGCAGCCCCCTTAGACCGTCTGTCCTGACAGTAAAGGGGACAAAGGGTTGGTCTGCCAAGTTCCCAAAGAATATGGCCTTGCTCTTGTCAAAATTTACCCTGGCGTCTGAGGTAGGTTCGAACTAGTCGCAGACGTTGATCAGTTTGTGTACCGACAGTGGATCCGAGCAAAAGACGGTGACGTCATCCATGTACAGGGAGACTTTGGCCTGAGTGCCTCTGCTGCCTGGGATTGTCATGCCTCTTATGCCTAAATCCTTCCTGATGGACTCAGCAAAGGGATCTAGGCAACATTCGGACAGGAAGGGAGAGAGAGGGCAGCCCTGCCTGACTTCAGATTTAATTGGAAAGTTTTCTGATTCTCACCCATTGATTGAAATTGCCCTGCTGATGTTTGTGTGGAGCAATTTTGGATTCCCGCCCCAACCTCAATTTGGAGAGTACATCCACCATAGAGGTGTGCGATATTCTGTCAAAGGCTTTCTCCTGGTCCAGGCTGATGAGGCCGATGTCCCATCAGAAAACAAAAATGACAACCAACATTGGTCACACTTCAATTGAGTTTAGCAAAGATTTTGTCCTCGTAAGTGCCACCTCTGGGTTTGACTTGCGAATAATCGGCACATTAGCCATATGACTTGACAAAATCTGAAGCCTGACACATATTTAGATCAATCTGAGTGGTATTTTTCCAATTCTTACAGCTCTCCACTTCCAATGTTAACCCGTGACGAAACTTTGGTACTTACCTTACATTTAAATCGGTGGTTCGAGTTGCAAACTCCAGTTCCCGGCAAGGCACTTGACTCCTGCTCATGCCGGGAACTGGCTGCACATGCACAGTTACTGCTTTTTCTTTCTCCTTCTATAGGTCAGGAACCTGCCCTGAACACCTGTGAAGAAGAAATGGAAGCACAGACTGAAGTGATGTGAGACTGCAGGCTAGATGAGCTGAATCAGATTGCCATTCAAAACAAAATGTCCCACAGAGGAGGACATGGGAAAAGGGACAGGGAGAGATCACAGAAGAAAGTCGCAGCTAGGGACAAAAGGCAGGGATCAGAAAGATGTCTAAGACAGCCTCAGGTAAGAGACAAAGGCAAAGGCCAAAAACAGATCCTGTTAAGTAACACTGAGAGACAGGAGCAGAGGAATAGGCTCTGAGTTAAAGAGAGAGCTGCAGGAAGCATACTTGAATGAAAGTGGGCTTGAGAGAAACCTGAAACATCTGAAGAGGCAGCTAAAGGTTGGTGACTTCTGACTGTAGGCCTTTTGGAAAAGGGAACTTCTTGGTAAACAAAATTATTAATCATTGCGCAGTGGCTCTTATTGGCTGCAAATTACAGTGACCTCAGAGAACTTCACATGTGCTGAATGAACCATTGCTCTGCTGCAGTAACAAGGTGGTGGAATGGGTTCACAAACAACTTGAGACTAAAATAGCGTAAAGTACAATTTATTTCTATAATCTCTTTACATGAGGCCAAATCTTCTGGTCTCTAGATTGTCAGAGACCAGACATACAACCAAAGATGCTTCTTGGAGCCCTGTGAACTCCAATCACACGGACCTTCTTGAGAATTGCCTGGGAAGTCCAATGGGCAATTCCCCTGCTCTCCAGGACCCTCAGCAAATGTCTCCGACTCTGAGTTGAATCAGAGACTTCAGACATATCAGTGGGACTTAACCTGGATAAATTAGAGAGATTAAATCCTTGTCTAACACCTGACCACAACTGATCCCCCAATCACCCCCGAACTCACTGACTACATTCACCTCATCCCGATTACCCCACTGACTCACCAACTACCCTCC
This sequence comes from Mustelus asterias, assembly GCF_964213995.1. NCBI lineage: Eukaryota > Metazoa > Chordata > Chondrichthyes > Carcharhiniformes > Triakidae > Mustelus > Mustelus asterias. The sequence continues at coordinate 60,625,018 of NC_135816.1, forward strand.
CCGACCCTCAACTACCCCCCTACCTTCAATCACCTGACTTCCCAACTACCCCCCACAACTGCCGACTATGCCATGATCCCTGACTACACAAGTTTCCCCCAACCAGGTCCAACTAGCTCACTGACTGCCTGTCCGGCTAACCCCTGACCCGACCTGACTACCCCCGCAATCAGACCCAACTGTCCCCTGTGAGCACCAGATTACCTACCTCTCAACTCACCTACCACCTCACACTCCTATCCACATTATTCACGTACCATTTCTCACACCTACCCACATTACCTATGTACCTACCCCCATTACCCACGTACCATCTCACACACCTACTCACATTACCCACGTACCACCTCACACACCTACCCACATTACCCACCTACCAGCTCACACACCTACCCACACTACCCCCATACCACCTCACACACCTATCCATATTACACCCATACCACCTCAGTAGTCTACCCACTTACCCACCCTCCTATTAACTCACTCATCCACTCACTCACTCTTTCACGAACACTCAGACTGGACTTTTAAACGTACCTTATGGCAGCCAGTTCCATCAAAGGAGAGCATGTCCCCTGTCTTCTCCCGACTCTGCTCTGATGGAGTTCCCCCAATGGATGCTGCGCTGCTCACTTCTGGGAAAGAGGGGCCTGGGCAATCCTGGAAGAAATGCTCAGCAGCACCAAGAGAAATCTTCAAGCTAAGCGGCACCCCGACAATCATCGTCATTGCTTGGAAGATCTGACTTTTACTGTTTTCACTGACATATTGTCCATACATAATGCAGTGCTCTGAGGATGCACTTCAATGAGGCAGATAAACCAATTGCAAGAAGTAGATGATTTTAATAGAGTTTATTCACCACTGATTTCCTAAGGATAGTTACGGCTGTGCTTCTATTTATGGTGTATGTCAGCACCTAATGGCAAACATTCCACTTAATTAAAGATGTCAAGGATGCAGTGCTGCAGCTCACTCATCGCCTCAAGGACCCTCCGTCAAAAAATGACACATCACAAGTTTCGGGGTGAGGAAAGGCTGAAGGCTGTATTTATTGCAGTCCATTGGGAGTAGCACTTTCCAAAAACTGTCTGTGATTTTAATGGATTTTTTTTAATGGCGCATCCTCTCATTTGTAGAAGGTGCAGCAATGGATTAATATATTCCCTGAAAGAGAATAAAGTACATGCCAGTCTGCTTTTTGGAAATCTGGCTTCAACACACAGGAGAAACAGAGTGTCAACAATACAGAGGGTGGGAGTTGGGGTGGATGGTGGTTCTGTTCACACTGCAGACCATGTACGGCTCCAGTGTTCCGCACTCTGTAGACTTTTGATACTTGAACAGACACAAGCAGAGAGTTAACCTTTTATATTTCTGCTTCATGCTTTGGGGTCAATTCAAGTTGCTCAGCATCAGAGGCAGCATTTGAAAGTAAATTTGTCAGGATGGACCAGTGAGGGCGAAAGTTTAAACTAAAATTTAAAAAAACAGGATAAAAATAGCAAAAATTAGATGAGAGCTTGAGGGACAAGTGGATGAATTAAAATCTCATGGTATAATATTCATAAGATATATCACGCAGAAACAGGCCATTCTGCCCAGCTAGTCCAAGATAGCATTACTCTGTATTCAAGCCCCCTTCTGTCCTTTCTCATTTAACTGTATCAGCCTTACAATTTATACCCTTCTCCCTCATATGGTAATTCAGCTTTCCCTGAAATGTATCAATACTATTCACTTCAACTACTCCCTGAGATATTGGGTTCCACATGCTCAGCACTCTCTTGATTAAAAGTTAGGAATTAGAAGGAGGAGTAGGCCATTTGGCCCCTCAAGTCTGCACCGCCATTCAATAAGATCATGACTGATCTGATTGCAACCTCTACTCCACATTCCTGCTGACGCCTGATAACCTTTCACCCCATTGCTTATCAAGAGTCTATCCAGCTCTGCCTTGAAAATGTTCAAAGACTCTGCTTCCACCGCCTTTTCAGGAAGAGTGTTCCAAATGCAACCCTCTTGAGATAAAAAGATTCTCCTCGTCTCTGTCCTAAATGGCGATGGGCCTGGGTATGATGGTCTGTCAGAGATTCAGTGCAGACTCGATGGGCTGAATGGCCTCCTTCCACACTGTAGGAATTCTATGATTTTATAAACAGTGACGCTGGGTTCTAGATTCTCCCACAAGAGGAAGTGTCTTCTCCTCTTCCACCCTGTCAATATTCCTCAGGATCTTAAAGGTGTCAATTAAGTCATCTCTTCCTAGCCTGTCCAAACTTTCTTCATAAAACAACCTGCTCGTTCCCAGTATTAGTTTGGTAAACCTCCCCTGTACTGCTTCCAATGTATTTACATCCTTCCTTAAATACTGTACAAAATAATCCAGATGTGATCTCACCAGTGTCCTGTGCAACTGAAGCAAAACCTGCCTACATTTATATTCAATTCCCCTCACAATGAATTATAACATTCTATTAGCTTTTTTAATTACTTGCTGCACCTTTCTACTAGCCTTTTGCGATTCATGCACTAGGACACCCAGATCCCTCTGCACCTCAGAGTTTTGCAATCTCTCACCATTTAGAAAACATACTTTTGCAACCTACCTGCCAACATGAACAATTTCACATTTTCTCACATTATACTCCTTTCCAGAGCTCTGCCCACTCACTTAACTTACCTATGACCTATTATAGTCTCCTCACATCCTCTTTACAACTTGACACTCAATGACATTACCATTGCTGGATCCCCCATGATCGACATCCTGAGGGGTTACCATTGACCGGAAATGCTCTCGCCTAATCGTATAAATACTGTAGCTACAGGAGCAGATCATAGAATCCCTAGCATCACCACAGTGCAGAAGGAGGCCATTTAGCCCATTGAGCCTGCACAGACAACAATCCCACCCAGCTCCTATCCTTGTAAGCCCGCGTATTAACCCTGCTAATCCCCCTGACACTAATGGACAATTTACCAAAGCTGATCAATTTAACCCGCACATCTTTGGAATGTGGGAGGAGCAAACTCCACACAGACAGGTCAAAGGCTAGGAATCCTGCAGCAAGTAACTCACCTCCTGACCCCCCAAAGTCTTGTCCACCATCTATCTACAAGGCACAAGTCAGTAGTGTGGTGGAACACTCTCCACTTGTCTGGATGAATGCAGCTCCAACAACACTCAAAAAACTTGACACCCTCTAACGCAAAGCAGCCCACTTAATTGGCACCCCGTTCACAAACATTCATACCCTCCACCACCGACACACTGGCAGCAGTGTGTACCAACTAGAAGATGCACTGCAGCAACTCACCAAGGGTCCTTCGACAGCACCTTCCAAACCTGCAACTCTACCATCTCGTAGGGCAGCAGCAGCAGATACATGGGAACACCACTACCCTCAAGTTCCCTTCCAAGCCACCCACCATCCTGACTTGGAACAATATCACTGTTCCTGCACCATTACTGGGTCAAAATCCTGGAACTCCTTTCCTAACAGTGCTGTAGTTGTACCTAAACCCAGGGACTTCAATAATTGCAGAAGGCAGATCACCATCACCACATTCCCAAGGGTGATTAAGGATGGACAATTTCCACAGCCAGTGAATGAATAAAATGAAATTTTTTTTAATACAAAATGCCTCTGTCATTTTAACAAATATTAGCCCATTTAAAATCATGGGAGTGATTTTCCAACCTTGCCGTGCCTGTTGCAGATTGCACCAATCCCAGAGAATAGCGTGCGGGCCTAAAAATAGGTTTCACACCCAGCACCAAACAGTTTGCTGGGCCCTTTCTAATGACACAAACCAGTTCATGCCCAGAAAAGTGTGAGGGCGATTAGCATATTTAAAAGTAGCATTTAAATATGATGAGGTGAGAATCACTACTGGTCTCCAACAGCAGAGACCTGGCATGATAGTCACGCCTGGAGGCTCGGGGGCTATTGAAGTCCTGGGGTGGTTGGGAACATGGTCGGGCAGTCCCCATCAGGCAGTGCCCATCTGGCAGGCCTAACTGACACACTAGCGGTGCCCACCTGGCACACTGGCAATGCCCACCGGACATGTTGGCAGTGCCAGGTGGACACAGCTGGTGTGTCAGAGGCAGTGCCAGTGCTAGGGAGAGATCCGATGCTGGCAATCTGTGTCAGGAGGGGTGATTTTCCAACCTCGGCCTGCTGCTGATGAGTTGGGGGTGGGGGGGAGGGGGGGTTGGGGGGGGGGGGGGGGTTGGGGGGAGGGAGGGGGGTGGGGGGGAGTTCCTGATATCTGTGGGGGGAGGGAGGAGTTCTTCCATTGCACTGTGAGATCAAGGCATCCTTGCGAAACAGCACCTGGGCACTCTGAAGCCAGGCTCACCGATGTTTTTAGGCCCCACCCTCGTTGTACCAGCATGAGGCTCCCTAGTAGGATGTGAGGCAGAAAATAAATCGGAGATAGAAAAAGCATATAAAAAAGGCAACATTACAATAATCATGGGGGGGGCTTCAATATGCAGGTGGACTGGGAAAATCAGGTTGGTAGTGGATCCCAAGAAAAGGAATTTGTGGAACATCAAAGAGATGGTTTTTTGAAGCAGCTTGTGACAAAACCGACTAGGGAACAGGCAATTCTGGATTTGGTGATGTGTAATGAGACAGACTTGATTAGGGAACTTAAGGTGAAGGAACCCCTAGGGAGCAGTGACCACAATATGATAGCATTTACCCTGTAGTTTGAGAGGGAGAAGCTGGAATCAGATGGAACGGTATTACAATTAAATAAAGGTAACTACAAAGCCATGAGGGAGGAGCTGGCCAGAGTTGATTGGAATGGGAGCCTAGCAGGGAAGACAGTGGAACAGCAATGGCAGGAGTTCTGGGGGGTTATTCGGAAGGCACAACAGAAATTCATCCCAAGGAGGAGGAAACATGCTAAGGGGAGGACGAGGCATCCATGGCTGATGAGGGAAGTCAAGGACAGCATAAAAGGAAAAGTATACAAAGTGGCGAGGATTAATGGGAAGCCAGAGGATTGGGAAGACTTTAAAAGCGAGCAGAGGACAACTAAAAAAGCAATAAGGGGGGAGAAAATGAAATATGAGTGTAAGCTAGCTAGTAATATAAAAGAAGATAAGAGTTTTTCTCAATATATAAAAGGTAAGAGAGAGGCAAAAATAGACATTGGACCACTGGAAGATGAGGCTGGAGAAGTAATAATAGAAAGAAATGGCAGAGGAACTGAATAGTTACTTTGCATCAGTCTTCACAGTGGAAGACACCAGTGGGATGCCAGAGCTCCAGGAGAATCGGGGGCACAGGTGAGGGCACTGGCCATCACTAAGGAGAAGGTTCTGGGGAAGCTGAAAGGTTTGAAGATGGATAGATCACCTGGATCGGATGGACTACACCCCAGCGTTCTAAAAGAGATAGCTGAGGAAATTGTGGAGGCATTGGTGATGATCTTTCAGGAATCATTGGAGGCAGGGAGGGACCCAGAGGACTGGAAAGTAGCTAATGTAACACCACTGTTTATGAAGGAAGGGAGGCAGCAGATGGGAAATTATAGGCCGGTTAGCCTGACTTCGATCATTGGCAAGATTTTAGAGTCCATGATTAAAGATGAGATCGCGGAGTACTTGGAAGTGCATGATAAAATAGGACTGAATCAGCACTGCTTCGTCAAGGGGAGGTCATGTCTGACAAATCTGTTAGAGTTCTTTGGGAGGTAACAAGGAAGTTAGATAAAGGAGAACCAGTGGACGTGATTTATTTAGATTTCCAGAAGGCCTTTGACAAGGTGCCGCATACGAGACTGTTAAATAAGTTAAGTGCCCATGGTGTTAGGGTAAGATCCTGGCATGGATAGGGGATTGGCTGACTGGCAGAAGGCAGAGAGTGGGTCTTTTCCAGGATGGCAGCCAGTGACTAGCGGTGTGCCTCAGTAGTCAGTGTTGGGACCACAACTTTTCACAATATACATTAATGATTTGGAGGAAGGAATTGAAGGCACTGTTGCTAAGTTTGCAGATGATACAAAGATATGTAGAGGGACAAGTAGTATTGAGGAAGCAGGGGGGCTGCAGAAGGACTTGGACAGGTTAGCAGAGTGGGCAAAGAAGTGGCAGATGGAATACAATGTGGAAAAGTGTGAGGTTATGCACTTTGGAAGGAGGAATGGAGGCATAGACTATTTTCTAAATGCTTAGGAAATCAGAAACACAAAGGGACTTGGGAGTCCTTGTTCAAGATTCTTTTAAAGTTAACATGCAGGTTCAGTCGGCAGTTAGGAAGGCAAATGCAATGTTCGCATTCATGTCAAGAGGGCTAGAATACAAGAGCAGGGATGTACTTCTGAGGCTGTACTAGGCTCTGGTCAGACCCCATTTGGAATATTGTGAGCAGTTTTAGACCCTGTATCTAAAAAGTAGAGTGTAGGAGGATTGCGGTGCAGAGCACACTTGAGAGACAGCCGTGGATTACTCCATTGTTCTCACCATTTTCATAGAATCTCTACAGTGCAGAAGGAACCCATTTGGTCCATTGAGCCTGCACTGGTAACAATCCCACCCAGGCTCTTTCCCCATAACCCCACATATTTACCCACACATCTTTGTACTCTGGAAGGAATCCAGAGCACCCGGAGGAAACCCACGCAGACACAGAGAGAATGTGCAGGCTCCACGCAGACAGTGACCCAAGGTTGGAATTGAATCCGGATCCCTGGCACTGTGAGGCACAGTAAGAAGTCTCACAAAAACCAGGTTAAAGTCCAACAGGTTCATTTGGTAGCAAATACCATAAGCTTTCAGAGCACTGCTCCTTCGTCAGATGGAGTGGATATCTGCTTTCAAACAGTGCACAGACACAGAAATCAAGTTACAGAATACTAATTAGAATGCAAATCTCTAAAGCCAGCCAGGTCTTAAAGGTACAGACAATGTGGGTGGAGGGAGAATTCAACACAGGTTAAAGAGATGTGTATTGTCTCCAGACAGAACAGCTAGTGAGATTCTACAAGCCCAGGAGGCAAGCTGTGGGGGTTACTGATAATGTGACATAAATCCAACATCCCCGTTTAGGCCGTCCTCATGTGTGCGGAACTTGGCTATCAGTTTCTACTCAGTGACTCTGCGCTGTCGTGTGTCGTGAAGGCCGCCTTGGAGAACGCTTACCTGAATATCCAAGGCTGAATGAGGCTCAATCCAAGGCAGCAGTACTAACCACTGTGCCACCATGCCGCCCACGATGACACTGGTATTTTTTTGGGAGAATTGCACCCCATATTTCACATTTCAAATTTGATATTACATGATTCTTTTTATAACTTACTGTTAAAATTCTCATAATTCTGCTGCTCCTGACAATCAAGCAATTTTTATAGCTGTAACATCAACATTTATTTCTGAAACAGTGGTCTGTCAAATAGCCCTGTCCTGGCACACTGGAATTTCTCTGAACCAGCCAACACTTTAATGATTAACATTTCACTTTCAGGTCAACTGCATTGACATTATAAGATGTCATTGGTGCAAAGAACTTTCACATTGATGCGAAATTTGCTCAGTGTAAATCAAATCTCAAGACTTCTTCTGCCGCAAAAGTGAGATGGAATGAGCTGCCCCATTCCAATTAATTTCACTCCAATGGCTTCCGCTGTCAGCTCGATCCTGACTCCAGATTCAGATAGTATTCACACTATAACTGCAGTTTCATTATACAGCAGAACTACAGGAGGTAGGTTCAAAACTGAGACAAGGAGAAACTACTTCTCTCAGAGGGCTGTGAATCTGTGCAATTCACTGCCCCAGAGTACAGTGAAGGCAGAATCAATCAACAGATTCAAGAAAGGGGTCGATGTGTTTCTGATAGAAAGTGGGATAACGTGTTATGGGGAGCAGGCTGGAAAGTGGAGTTGAGACCAGGATAGAATCATGGAGGTTTACAGCATGGAACAGGCCCTTCGGCCCAACGTGTCCATGCCGTCCTTTTTTTTCACCACCAAGCTCATCCCAATTGCCCGCATTTTGCCCATATCCCTCTATACCCATCTTACCCAGGCTTCTTCAAAGACAAAATTGTACCCGCCTCTACTACTACCTCTGGTAGCTTGTTCCAGACACTCACCACCCTCTGTATGAAAAAATTGCCCCTCTGGACCCTTTTGTATCTCTCCCCTCTCACCTTAAACCTATGCCCTCTAGTTTTAGACTCCCCTACTTTTGGGAAAAGGTGTTAACTGTCTAACTGATCTATGTCCCTCATCCTTTTATAGACCTCTATAAGTTCACCCCTAAGTCTCCTACGCTCCAGGGAAAAAAGTCCCAGTCTATCCAGACTCTCCATATAACTCAAATCATTAAGTCCCAGTAGCATCCTAGTAAATCTTTTCTGCATTCTTTCTAGTTTAATAATATCCTTTCTATAATAGAGTGACCAGAACTGCACACAACTGGACATGGCTGATAAGATCAACTAGGATCATGCTTAATGGCAGAGTGGGCTCAAAGGATTAAATTACCTACTCCCACTCCTAATTCATATGTTCCTATGTTACTACACTTGTGAATGCATCACTGGATATTATTGTATAAATAGGGTTGTGAAATCATGCTTCACATCAAAAAACAGTGTTTGACTTTACTGGCTGGAAAATACTAACTGATTTTTTTTTAAAGACTAAAGACACATTCTAGTGACTTGGGATCACAGTCAAAGATGGTTCTTATGATCCAAGCTGATGTTAATACTGGACAAATCAGATGCCAGAGTGGAACATTGATAGATCCTAACTTTTATTTTTCTTTGAAACCTTGGAGGGCAATTACTGAAAAGCTTCTCAAAAGTCGACTGTTGAAATTTTAACAGAAGAATAAAACATTTATTAAACAAGAAAAATGAACTATATTACACCAGACAGAAAGGTTGGAAATATAGCAATGCAAACACCAGTAAATGCGCAAAATCGCCCCCAACTTTAATTGGAAAGATATATGCTTAATTCATAAATTTAAGACCATTTACAATGGCCATGATTCTCCCAAATTGGGACTAGGTGCCCATGCCGGCAGGGGCCCTCCCCTTAAAAAATGAAATGCTGCCCCCTCGACTGACCAGAGGAGCACCACCAACCCCCCATCAAATTCTCCACCCTCTCTACCCACAAATAACCAGAAACTTTCCTCCCCACCCCCGCACACAGACATAAGGATAACCTGAACTGAACGACCCGCCCCAAACCTCCCACTCAGCCCACTTCTCCTCCTCTGTTAGACCCCCTACTCAACCCACCCTTTCCCCTCAGACCCCCTTCAGGCCACGCGCCATAGCAGTGCCAACAGCGCACTTCCCCGGCACCCTGGCACTGACAACTTGGCCTGGCGCCTTGGGCCCTGAGGGGGCTTGAGGAGGTTTGAGGAGGTAGGTTCAGTGGCCATTTGCCCCTCTGCTGCTGCCGGGCTGCAGAAGAAGGGTCGCTCAAAGGTCCTGGGCTCGGGGCAAGTGGTTGACCTTGCCACTCTGCGCCAGGATGGGAGTGTCGTGGCTGGACTGCCCGTTCTAGCCCTTGCAGACCTGAAGATCACCGCTACCATGGTGATTTCAAGCAGCCCTGCAATCATTGTCTGAATTCCTGCCTGTCAGCTGTGCAAATGTTGAAGTGGATTGGTCGCTTTAACCTCCATACCAGCCCTCCACCCCCGCCCAATCACCTGGCACGATTTTAAATCCTTAGAATGACCTGGACACTTTAGCTGACGGACAGGAATGCAAATATTGACAGAGGCCACCAAATTCTATGGATTTCTCATCAATTCCCCAAATGTTTATCACACTGTGAGCCGCCCGATCTCACAAACTGTTTTTCTCATGAGGACTTACAATCTCCACTTTCAAAGATCTCACCTTGGGATTCTCTCCCAGATGAAGCTTCCATTCAGACATCTTCAACAAGGATTCACTTCCAGGGTTTCCAACTCTCTTTCCGATGCTCATTTCCCTTGGATCTTTACTGACACTTTACCAGCCATTCTCACTCTCTGATATTCAGCCATGCCAAGCAGTACACCACTGCTCCAAAGGGTACTTCTGCACTTTAATGCCCCAGCACACAATTACCTTCAGCTGCCTCCTTGCGTCTTCAGGCTTCTCTCAAGCCCACTTTGATCCAAGTCTGCTCCCCACAGTTCTGTCTCTTTAATTTTGAGCTTTTTCCTTTGCTCCGTATGTTTAACTTCACTTAACAGGACCTGTTTCGTAGACCTGTCCTTTATTTAACTGTCTTTTTAGGAACTCTTTCTGTCCCACTCTTGGTTTGGGACCACCTTCTTGATTTGAACCCTGCTCCCCCTCCCATGTCTTACTTCTTTGGACACCTTTTTCAGAGCGATGCTCTTCTTTCAGGTCTCCTGACCTTTTTTTCACATTTGTTCCTCCTTTTCTTCTGCGCAAGTTTCCAGCTGAAAAAAAACAAGAGTGAACTGCACATGTGCTCAGGGCCATTTACTGGCCTGAAGACAGTGCAAATGGACCAATCACACATGTGCAATCATTTCACTGGCACATGCACTGAAAGCCCCGAGACCCACTGGGAACAGTAGTTTCCAGCCTCTGATTTAAAAGGTACAGTTTTTTCTTAAGAGTTAATCAAATTGCACATCCGCAAAGACGCACCAGGAACAGTTGCCTGAAGGAGATGAATGGGGGACATCTCCTTTCCCATTAGAAAAGCCTACAGACAATCACCTTCGCTCTCAAAAGGGTGACAACAAACCATTAGACAGAATTACTTGGACAACGGAGCCCTGATTAGAGAGGTATTCCCAGCCATGATCTATTCAAGGTAACTCAAATACAATAGGCACAACCATATTTTGGTCACTGGGCAGTTCGAGAGAGAGATTGTCGTGTGCTACCCAATCCATTTTGTCTTTAAGCAACTGTTTTCCTTGCAGACTGTAGCAACAACTGAAACACTGAAGGAACAAGGATGAGTGATGTCCTTTCCTCTCGCTTTCTCCATTCAACTCGCAAGTTTTGAATGGCATCTGTTGATTTTGAAGATCAAGGCAGACAGAGATTTGAAAAAAGAACTCAACTCAGCACTATGGTCTCCCGAAGAACAGGTAAATCGTCTGTCTACAGCTTAAACCACCTTGGTGCCTTAGGCGGCAAGACTATCGAATTCAGCCTGACGCCAGCCGAGTCACCAACCAACAAGTGTCATGTGCCCCTTTAATTAACTACTTATTTAATCTATCCTCCCCACTCTGTAATCTATTTATGTGTATGTCAACTTCAAAAGTGTGCATGTACGTGTGTGTGTGCATGTATATGTGTTTGTGTGTGTGTGTGAGAGAGAGAGAGAGAGAGAGCGAAAGTGAGAGAGAGAGAGAGCTGGAATGCTTTTTTTTTACTTAGCCCAGGTTAAGTATAATATAAACAATTCTCTTTTCTTTTTTAAAAAACAAAGAAATTGTGTCATTTATGACAGCATGTAAACAGTTAAGCATTGATGGAATTAGCAAGTATGTCCCTTTAAAAAATATATTGTTGCAAACGAAGAGAGTCTTTCAACCCCTCCACATTCAATTGTAACAGTCGTCATTGCCCTTTAAGATCTCTATTAATTTTCCATTTAGTTCTCTGAATTAAGTAGTTTATACTCAAATTCATGAGCCTGCCACTTCATCTCTCTTGTTGCTCATGAGTAACTATTGATTGTTATTAGTATGTATGTATGTACATTATCCTGGGAAGTTTGTGCATTAATCTTGTAGCTGGTCAGAGACCCGTAACTCAAAGCTAAATAATTACAAAATTTTCAAATGACAATTGTGCAGAGCATTCAGTCACTCATTGGAAATAAACTGATTATCCCCACAGCACAATAATAACTCTAGACCCATTTCATTTAGCATGTAATTTTGGCTAACTTCCAGCAGAAGTATCAGTGATAATCATATAGTTAGAATTATTTCTATCCCCAAGTGATTATTCATAATTAGGAAAATCACAGTAATACTGTAGCAATCGCAGGTTCTCAAAGCTATGGGAAATGACATAGGGCCGGATTGTCATGGAGCTATAAGAATTCTGGACTCATTTCAAAATGGGCAGGACCTGATTTCAGATTCTGCTGCATTCCCGGTACCCCCAATCTTTGGCAGCATGAGATAAGGGTGCAGCTGGTGAGTCTGCATCATGCACTCCTGATCTGACTGGCTATATGGTGGGGGTAAGCATCTCTCACGTTTCATGAAGTTGGGTCAGCTCTTCCATGACTCATTATTCATGACCCCTCAGAAGAGCAATGAAGCATAGTCTGGCTTTGGGAACTTTTGTAAGGCAAGGTCGAAAGGCTTACTCATGCTCCTTCCATGCTAACTGATGCATATTGGTGCTTGGCTGAGAACCCAAACACTCATATCAGGATTGTCTCTGTTGACATGGTTAGGGAGAAGGATAAACTCTGCCTGATTGACACATTTATGATGTTATCGTAAGCTATTTTTCTGTAATCACTTTTGTCAATGGCTTAATGTTTATGTGTCAAGTACTTATAACTTTTATTATTACTACTTTAAAGTTCTGGTTGATTGACATCTTAAAGGATTGGAGCAATTGCATTTTGTTTTAAAGAAAGTTGTGAATGCATTTTTAAGGGGTTACACATTATTCATTCTTACTTAGAGGTTGATAGGTCTGTATACTGGGTGATTGGGCATAGAAATTCCATGATCTGGCATGGATATATGAGTGGCCATTGATGGTGGGTGGGGGCATGAGTTGACATGCAAGTGGCATGAGGAGTGGGTAGGAGTGTGGGAGAATGTGAGGGTTAAGGACTCAGAGGGCTTCCTGCCCCACACTAATTGAGTCCCATAAGTGAGCAATTAAGGCCCTCTTAAGGGCATCATCCTACCACTGTTGGTATTAACATAGTGACAGGTGGGAGGTCCACCATGCAGAGAGCATTACAAGCAAATGCGGATGGATTGGCACCTTCATTCCCAAAAATAAACATTCACTTCCTCCACCACCAACATACAGTAGTAGCAGTGCATACCATCTGCAAGATGCACTGCAGGAACTCTACAAGACTCCTTCGACAGCACCTTTCAATCCCATGACCACTAACACCTAGAAGTGCAAGGGTAGCAGATGCATGGGTACACTACCATCTGCAAATTCCCTCCAAATCACATACCATCCTAACACCACATCCTAACCATTCCTTCACTGTCTCTAGATCAAAATCCTGGAACTCCCTCCCTAACAGCATTGTGGATGTACCTACACCACATGCAGAGCAGTGGTTCAATAAGGCAGCTCATCATCACCTTCTCATGGGCAATTAGGGATAGGCAATAAATGCCTAGCCAGTATGAACAAATATAAAAAAAAGACATCCAGCTCCTGAGAAGGGACCAGGTATTAGGAAGGGAGGGGCTTTTCAGATCCAACTCTTGCTGTTGCTGCTAATCACAGTCATTCCACTTTCCCACGACAGCAGTGCCTTCGCACCCTCACCCTCCTGTGCCTGGGTCCTTTTTCAGTCTGTGGTCTTGGCTGGGTGGAGTACCAAAAGCAACAACCACCTCCCCAGAGGTGCTGTCGGTACAGAAGATCTGCCTGGCCTCTGATTGGCTGGCAGCTGTTGACTGGCAGGATTTCTGCCGCTGGATGTCTTTGATCCTGGGGCAATGCTGGCCACTGGCCTGTTAAGTGGCACAAATTGCAATGGGACCTCTTGTAAAGATGGAGTCTTTCCAGCCAGCAGCCGAGGCCCCTATTGCCTCCACAACACCCCCCTCCACACACCCCCCAGATCTGTCCTCAAGTATCCTCACTCTAATTTTAAGATTTGCCACCATGTTGTGGGTTCCCCTGACAGAGGAAATGATTCTCTGCATCCACCCTATTGACTCCTTGATTATTTTAAAGACCTCAACTCACCCCTCAAATATACAAATTGTACATTGAAATCCAAATGTGACCAACCTGCTTGTGTGAAACTTATCATGAGGTAGAATGAAATAACACCCAATTCAGTTAAATTATTCCTTATTGTACAATAGAAACTCTTATATATTCATTCCCCTTTTTTAGCTATTAAGGAACAATAGAATGGAGTTTCCAGCTAATGACCCCAGTGTCTCGAGTTATAGAACATTAGAGAAAATCATCCCGTCTGTGACCATTAAGGCTATTTGGATGGTTAAGTATGGATCAATTAACTTCATTTACCAGACAAGCACCACCAGAACTCAGGGTATTTTGTGTGTATTAATTTACCATCAGTGGGAAGTAAAACTACTCAATGGAACGCTAAGTGCAACTATGCAAATTAAATATTTTAACAACAGAAATTAAACCATTGTTTTTTTGGTGTCAAGTCACACTTTCCATTTTAGGAAGCAAGAGTCATATTTTATTGAAAGAATTTATTCTAATAAAAATGGGCGGTTAGCAGATTAGCTGAAGCTGCCGATAGCCCGACAGCTATTAGCAGTAGAGGATGCATCTGCTACTGCACAGAAGACCTACCTACAAGCCCTCTTTTTATTGAAACAACTTTCCTTTAGGCTTATAGTCTTTCAATATGTTTACATTACAGGATAGAAAGAGCAGACATGCAAACATTATGATGACAATGCTGACACTGATATGACACCGCATCACAGTTTGACAAGATGTTGTTTGACTGCATTATGTTGCTGTTATACTCACTATTTCACAGAGATGACACGAATGACCTCAGCAACCTTCAAACATTAAATGAAATCTTTAAAAATAAAAAAAATGGTTCATTCTCTGTCACTTTTGCATTGCCACAGTATTAGTCTTTATTAAGCCATTAAAAAGTAACTCATAAATATGTCAATATTTCTATTTATTTGTGACTTGTTGATTTAAATAGATGAGTAGTATAAAATGGTCCCTTTTCAAAATTGGTACATTTAGAATCACAATTTTAATTGTAATATTTATTGAGTTTTAATGATGCATGTTTTCCCTATATTTATTCATTTTAACTAATTATCTATGCCATGCACTTTTGCTTTATTCACATATCCAGAATTTGCAGTCATTTACTTTTAGATATTTGCTCTTCTCATTTTGCTCAGAAACAATAGGTAAAAAATGAAAAGAAGTCTAAGGAGAAAGGAAGGAATTAATATTAAAATAGGCTGAGTGAACGGACTTGTAAGCATCTGTGTCTGGTGGACTGTTTTTGTGCTTC
This sequence comes from Mustelus asterias, assembly GCF_964213995.1. Classification (NCBI taxonomy): domain Eukaryota; kingdom Metazoa; phylum Chordata; class Chondrichthyes; order Carcharhiniformes; family Triakidae; genus Mustelus; species Mustelus asterias. The sequence continues at coordinate 60,640,252 of NC_135816.1, forward strand.
CTACTTTTGAGCACAACATAAATAATGTACAGGAAATAAAACACACAGCTTGCAAGAACTGAATTCAAGGTGGACAAGAGTTTCAGAAATGTCCTAGTTCCAACATGCTTCTTAGGATTATTTTCTTAATGTACTTTGAGTGGAACTGGACAGAGCACAGCAGCATGAAATATTCTCGCCAAGTTACACCTTACAATCTCCTTCATTCCAATGTGTTATAAACAGGCCAGCAAAGGAAAGGTACACAAAAAATCAAGAAGGGGGATAATTCTTATGTCAGAGTTTTATTCAGTTTACTGTTTATTTCAGTTTAGATAAAGCAATAGGACCTTCAATGGGTGCTGGGTGGCACAGTGGTTAGCATTGCTGCCTCACAGCACCAGGGACCCGGGTTAGATTCCCGGCTTGGGTCACTGTCTGTGTGGAGTCTGCACATTCTCCCCTTGTCTGCATGGGTTTTCTCCAGGTGCTCTGGTTTCCTCCCACAGTCCAAAGATGTGCGGGTTAGGTGGATTGGCCATGCTAAATTACCCCTTAGAGTCATGAGGACTAGCTAGGGTAATTGCATGGGGTTACGGGGATAGGGCCTTGATGGGATTGTGGTCGGTCCAGACTCAAATTCCGAATGGCCTTTTCCTGCATTGTAGGATTCTATGATTCCATACATGGTGTTCTGATTCGGTCTGAATCTATACCCGCAATTTTAACACTCTGGAAAGAATGTTGGAAAGCAATCCTTCTGCGAATGATAGTTATAGGCTTCATCTTTGTATGTGCTGATAACCAATTTCTCAATCAAAATGGCAGGGATATCTTCTGGCCCTGGACACTGTTCATAGCGAGTTTGGCCTGGTTGGGAACTCGTCATGGACTCCCACTCAGGTCTCAGTTTTAATAGCAGGTCGGGTCAATTATGTGGTCGGAGACTTACTTGCATATTTGAAATCATTTTAGGGGTAAAGATTGCATTCACGAGAGCAGAGAAAGAGTGGGTAAATCCTTTGTTGAATTTTAACCATGTATCCACCCTACCCTGCAATCTGGTTTCCACCAGGTGCAGGAAGTTAAAATTGATCCCTCTCAAGAGTTGGGTTCTCTGGCTGAATACAGAGTACAATGGGGTAGACCAGGGCAATGAGTATAGTGAGCTGGCAAAAAGTGCGAGCAAGGAAAAACACAAAGAAATGAAAAGAAATTTGAAGGCCAGTCAGTTTGCCAAGAACTCCCAGCAGGCTGAATTCTGAGGAGTCCTGAGGTTTAGTACAGTGTTAGTAATAATTATGCAAGAGATATTGAAACCCTGACACACACTGTAGAGTTATGACAATCAATGAACATACGCTTCCCAGATTTCTTTCTTTATTCAAGTCTTTCCCCCGCTGCAGCTGAACGGGATGGGTAGCCTATCTCGTATGAGCTATCCTGTTTTGACTTACAGGAGAATACCTGAGTGGTTATTTGGCCTGTTTGTGTGTTTGGAACCTTTATGATTTGGCCTTGAATTCCCACCTTCCAAAAGAGATTGGCAACTCAGCAAAATGAATGGATGTAGTGTAAATCAGCATTCTACTCATCCACAACATCTTCCAATCAATTGAGAATAGCTTTAATGAGACTTTGTATTTTGCTGACTAAATATTCAATAAAATGGTCAAATTGCAAGATTGCAAGCAACTTATTTTGATACAACTCTGTCAAAATTTAATCCCGAGCACACTTGGGTTTTAGATGCCAAAATAACTTTTATAGTTCACTCTATTTGGATCTGTGTGCATCAAATTAATTTCTACTCAAAGGCTTCATTCTTTTTGAGATGCTTGCAATGATCTTGCTTAATACTTCAGTGTTCTTTGAAATATTTAACAGTAACAATAATAATGATGTAAAATTAGTAACGAGAAAAGGCTGATGATATGTGACATTTTTAAAACCTTAACAGTAATTCCAAGTTCGTACAAGTGTCAGCAATTAACCAAGAGAAAGAGGAGTGCTACATTTCACCTTGCGCACATTCAGCCTTGATTCAGACAATGAGGTATGTGTTGAGTGCATTAAATCCTCTTCTCATGGACAGAGAACTCCACTTCATCAGATGCTGTCTTCTGCCTGGGTTAAGTTGTACGTGAGTGCTTTGCACCACAAACTAGTTCATAGGAAGAACAGTAAAGTTTTTGGAACATGTGATGGTGCAATTCAATGCTAAATAATCAAAAATGTACAAGTGGCGCGACATTATTGTCACTGTTGTTTTCTTTCCAACATCTAAATTAGACAATTTATTGTTTGTTCAATCTGCTTGTGTAGCGGTACTAAATGTTCACCCCTACATTTCCATGAGGAGGTCTTGTGATGCAATGGATAGCATCCCTATCTCTGAACCAGAAGCCTGGGACTTGATGGCTATGGAAGGTGCATTCGTAATGTGGTCAAATAGGTCGAGTGTGCCAACCTGCAAAAAGTTCCAAACACACAAGTGTTTGGCAGTAAGAGAGTGTAAAATTCCTGGTTAGACACGCTTGACATGACAAAAGCCATTATCACAGAGTTTTTCAGCACACAAAGAGGCCCTTCAGCCCATTGTGCTTTATTTTAAATTCATTTACAAGATATGGGCATCGCTGGCTCAACCAGCATTTATTGTCTATCCTTAGTTGCCTTTGAAAAGGTGGTGGTGAGCTGGCTTCTGGGGATACGGCCTGGGTGGGATTGTGGTCGGTGCAGACTCGATGGGCCAAATGGCTTCCTTCTGCACTGTAGGATTCTATGATTCTTGAACTGCTGCAGTCACTGGCATGGCAGTACACCCACAGCGCTGTTAGAGAGGGAGTTCCAGGATTTTGACTCAGATTCAGTGAAGGAATGATGAGGATGTGGGGTCTGAATAATATGTGATTTGGAGGGAATTTGCAGGTGATGGTGTACCCATGCAGCTGCTGTCCTTGCACTTCCAGGTGCTAATGGTAATAGGATTGGAAGGTGCTGTCGAAGAAGCCTTGGGAATGCCTGCGGTTCATCTTGCAGATGGCACACACTGCTACCACTGTACGTTGGTGGTGGAGGAAGTGAATGTTTATTATTGGGAAGGGGGTGCCAATACACATGCATTTGCTTGTCATGCTCTCCGCATGGTGAATCTCGCACCTGTTGCTATGTTAATACCAATTGTGGTGGGCCTAATTGCTCACTTATGGGACTCAATTAGCATGCTGCAGGAAAGCCCTCTAAGTCCTCAACCCTCACATTCCCTCACACTCTTACCCACTCCTCATGCCACCTGCATGCCAACTCACACCCCTACCCACCATCAGTGGCCACTCATACATCCATGCCAGGTCGTGGAACTTCTGTTCACTCAGTATACACTTAGAACAGAACCAATTCACCTTAAACTAATAATGCATTGTGTAACCCCTTAAACAAACATTCATGACTTTCTTTAAAACAAAATGCAATTGCTCCATGGTCATCACTAGACTTAATTCCAGATTTTAAAAAAAATCTAATTCAGGTTTTGCTATCTGCCATGGTGAGATTCAAACCTGGGTCCCCAGGGCATTACCCTGGGTCTCTGGATTACTGGTCTAGTGACAATGCCACTACGTCACCACCTCCACCATCTGAAAATCTCTTCTCTAGCCTACCCTCTATCGTATGCGTGGTGCCAGTCTCTGAGCTGATGGTGAAAGGGTCAGATCAATTGATGTTGCAAGTCATGGATTCCACTTCGTAGACTGGAAGACATCTTCAACAATTTCACAACGATGGACATGAGGCAGCACAGTGGTTAGCATTGCTGCCTCACAGCGCCAGGGACCTGGGTTCAATTCCGGCCTCAGTCACTGTCTGTATGGAGTTTGCACATTCTCCCCGTGTCTGCGTGACTTTCCTCCGGGTGCTCCGGGTTTCCTCCCACAGTCCAAAGATGTGCGGGTTAGGTTGATTGGCCGTGCTAAGTTGACCCTAGTGTCAGGAGGATTAGCAGGATAAATACATGGGGTTGCGGGAATAGGGCCTGGGCGGTTTGTGGTCGGCACAGACTTGATGGGCCGAATGGCCTCCTTCTATACTGTAGGGATTCTATGATGACTGAGTGAGCTCTAGCTATAATGTCACCAGCTAACCAAAGACATACTGAGCTGTTTAAAGGGGACCTGTTTAAAAAAAAACACAAGCAAAGGAACTGATCAAAAGAAGGCTGCCACCGGTCACCCAATAACCGATATTGTAAACTTGACCACTTCTCTACAGACCTGCTACATAGCATTTCACACCCGTGGGGAGGTTGTGCGGTGGGGGTCAAGGTCCATTTCAAACAGGGGTGCTTATAAAAAAGAAGGCATTGAAGTCACAACACGTGGGACGTTGATCAGATACTCAAATATTCAAAACCCCTGTGGAAGATAAAATAATCGCCATATCCTGTTGATCTATATCTTGAAATGTGTGAAAAGTTTCAGAGATGTAAAGATTTAAGATGGGATTACTTGATCTACAACAATGAATGCAAGGCATGCTAATTGAATTCCCTTTGGGGAATATATAAACAGGAGATTAAAACTGGCTCTGACAAGCAGAGACAGGGACAAGCAGGAAGAGAAAAGAAACATGACAGTCATCTGAAGTCCTGTTTGCAAAGAGCAGAAAAAATCTCTCTCACTGTGAAGCCAGTGTCTTCAATAGAATGTTAACCTGAACAAAGTCAACTTCCGAACCCAAAACCACCTAACTTCAAGCAACCACAATGTTCAACAATTTACACTTCACGGACAAGCGAAGGACTGACTTGTACATTATTTTAGCTTCTACTTGGTGTGTGTGAGAGAGTGTGTCTGGAGAGAGAGTGGCGGAATTTTACAGGCCAGCCCACCATGGGAATCGGAGTGGGTGAGGGGCGCACCATGGAAAGGTCCATTGACTTCAGGTGGGATTTTCCGATTTTGGCGCAAGCGAGGCTGTAGAATCCCGCCCTGTGTGTCTGGAGAGGGAGTCTGGCGAGAGACTGTGGAGACAGTGTAGATAGAGTGTGTGGAGGGAGAGTGTGGAGAGAGAGTGTGGCTGCCAAACTTATGTTCACATTGGTTTGTTACACTCAAGTGTCTACACTCTCTGTCTTGTCCTTTGGCTCTGGGGCAAAGTGCTAATCAGCGACATAAACCAAAAAATAGTGCATTCCGAGTATAGCTCTCAGCTCCAAATACCTGCTAATTCTCACAGATTCTTTGCTGGAGTATGGGTCCCATTCACACTAGCCACAATCCGGTACCTCACCAAAGTGCCTATTTGTTTGTGTTTTGCACAAACTGAGACAGTTCAGAAAGTCTTCACTCATTCAAAGAACAAAAGAACAAAGAACAATACAGCACAGGAACAGGCCCTTCGGCCCTCCAGGCCCGTGCCGCTCCCTGGTCCAAACTAGACCATTCTTTTGTATCCCTCCATTCCCACCCCGTTCATGTGGCTATCTAGATAAGTCTTAAAAGTTCCCAGTGTGTCCGCCTCCACCACCTTGGCTGGCAGCGCATTCCAGGCCCCCACCGCCCTCTGTGTAAAATATGTCCTTCTGATATTTGTGTTAAACCTCCCCCCCTTCACCTTGAACCTATGACCCCTCGTGAACGTCACCACCAACCTGGGGAAAAGCTTCCCACCATTCACCCTATCTATGCCTTTCATAATTTTATACACCAATTGGGTTCTTATTTTCATATACTATTGATACAGAAGGATCTATGGAATGTTTTAGCTTTATGCTCGCTTTCTTCTAAGTGAAAATAATCTACAAAACCTTTTATTAAACAGGATGGCTAACTTAAAGCTAAAAGGCATCACTTTTGACCATCCAGTGTCCGCTTGATGACCATTGCTGTAGATGAGGGAAGGATTAGGCTCAGTTATGATTCCCTCATAATTGAAAAGCCTACCGATACTCACTATCTGAGCTCACATTTAGACAAAGGGCTGCTGCCTTCATGACACCGTATAGGTGGCACAGTGGTTAGCACTGCCGCCCCACAGCGCCAGGGACCCGGGTTCAACTCCTTCTGTGTGGAGTCTGCACATTCTCCCCGCGCCTGCATGGGCCCCCCCTGGGCGCTCCAGCACCCCCCGCCACTGTGCAAAAGACGCGCTGGCTAGGGTACACCGGCCACGCCAAAATTCACCACTATTCTATAGCTGGAATTATTCCAGCTCCTTGGAGGTGGCTCTGGAAGTGGTGGTGAGGAGAGGGGCCATCGGGAAAATAGCAAAACAATTCATTAGACCCGTTTCCTCGCAGTGATGGCAACCTTCTTGTCAGCGGCGGGAAGCCAATTCACGTAATGGTAGAGACAACTAGCAGACATTTTTATAAAGGCTTTGGAATTCTGCCAAGAACGAACGGAATCTCCACTCTGTCTACAGCATGTCTATTCTTAGAAGGTGAGAGCAAGCTGGGAGGTTGAAACAGCCTGAGCGTCATATGCAGTGCCCACTTTCAAGGACAGAATTAGTCATTCCAGGACCTCTGCAGGAAGATATTTGCACTTGTTTGCTTGTCACCTGGAGACGGATGGATGGATCTACTAGATGGTGCCAGTCCCACCTCATAGAAATCATAGAAACTCTACAGCACAGAAAGAGGCCATTCGGCCCATCGAGTCGGCACCAACCACAATCCCACCCAGGGCCTATCCCCATATCCCTACATATTTACCCACTAATCCCTCTAACCTACGCATCTCAGGACACTAAGGGCACTTTTAGCATGGCCAATCGACCTAACCTGCACATCTTTGGACTGTGGGAGGAAACCGGAGCACCCGGAGGAAACCCACGCAGACACGAGGAGAATGTGCAAACTCCACACAGACAGTGACCCAAGCCGGGAATCGAACCCAGGTCCCTGGAACTGTGAAGCAGCAGTGCTAACCACTGTGCTACCGTGCCGCCCGTGCTGCATGCTTCTTCACCATTCACCTCAGCAGCAAAGCATCCACAGTGAGTCTGGTGGCTGTCCTTCAAATTGGGCCCTCTCACCTTTAGACCATCCACTGACCCTAACTGATAGCACTGCAGGAGCCAGCATCTGAATCAATCTTTATAAAGAAGATCCCACCCCATTTCCAGCCACATGCCCTTTGAGTTTCTCCATCAGGGAATCAGTCTCATGTTGGATTCATATTTCAAATGGGGGAATTCAGCCCATGGTATTTTCACAGTTCCTTCATTGTCAGGGATATTATGTCAATCATAGCAATAAGCTACCTCGGCACTGACTAACAAATGGGGCCTTGGGGGCTGAATTTGGGAACACATCAGGTAACTGACCTGTTGTATTTTTTGCCATTTTTCCAGCCTTCCTGGCTCCAAAGCCACCTCCAAGGTGCTGGGAAAATTTCTCTCTTGTCAGTTCAGTTCAATGCTTCCCTACCCTAACTGGCCAGTCAATCAGGACAGAGGTTCAAGAATTAGGTGTACGAGTTAAGTTCCCCCAGCATCACTCATGGACAAAATGCTTTTTAAAAATATCATCATCTTCCTTTAATTGCCTCTCTGATCACCTCCAACACAAATTCTTGTTTAGCCACAAAAATTAAGCCTGTATGACTCAATGATGTAGAACCACCAATCTAATGCAACCTCATGGGCACCAATCAGCAATCCTGCGTGTAGCATTGAAGTTCTTCCCAGTGTTCTGAAAGTGAGGGATGCATGGATGGGGACTGCAATGCACGGCATTGCAGAGGTGGGGTGGAGCAGGGTTTGAAATGTGTATACTTCAATGCCAGGAGTATTCGCAATAAAGTGGGTGAACTTGCAGCGTGGATCAGTACCTGGGACTTCGATGTTGTGGCTATTTCAGAGACATGGATAGAGCAGGGGCAGGAATGGATGCTGCAGGTCCCGGGGTTCAAATGTTTTAGTCGAAGTAGGGAAGGAGGTAGAAGAGGGGGAGGGGTAGCATTATTGGTCAGAGATTGTATCACAGTGTCAGAGAGGAGGTTTGATGAGGACTTATCTGTTGAGGTAGTATGGGCGGAGATTAGAAATAGGAGAGGAGAGGTCACCCTGTTGGGAGTCTTTTATAGACCTCCTAAAAGTTCTAGAGAGGTTGAGGAAAGGATTGCGGAGTCAATCCTGCTTAGGAGTGAAAGTAATAGGGCAATTGTTATGGGGGATTTTAACTTGACTAATATTGACTGGAATTGTTATAGCTCTAGCTCGTTAGAGGGGTCAGTTTTTGTTCAAAGCGTGCAGGAAGGTTTTTTGACTCAGTATGTAGACAGGCCAACTAGAGGTGAGGCTATATTGGATCTGGTGCTGGGAAATGAGCCAGACCAGGTGCTAGACTTGGAAGTTGGTGTGCATTTTGGTGATAGTGACCACAATTCGGTTACGTTCACCTTAGTGATGGAAAGGGATAGGCATGAACCTCGGGCCAGTGGTTTTAGCTGGGGGAAGGGTAATTATGAGGCTATTAGGAGAGAATTAGGAAACATAGGTTGGACTAGGAGATTACAGGGACTGGGAACGTCCGACATGTGGAGTTTTTTCAAGGAGCAGCTACTGCGAGTCTGTGATAGGTATGTCCCTGTCAGGCAAGGAGGAATTGGTAGGGCTAGGGAACCGTGGTGCACCAAAAAAGTTTCTTTGTTGGTTAAAAAGAAAAAGGAGGCTTATGTTCGGATGAGACGTGAGCACTCGGGTAGTGCACTAGAAAGCTTTAGATTGGCTAAGAGGGAGTTGAAGAGCGAGCTTAGAAGGGCTAAAAGGGGACATGAGAAGACTTTGGCGGATAGGGTTAAAGAGAATCCTAAGGCGTTCTATAGGTATGTCAAGAACAGAAGGTTGGTTAGGGCAAGTTTAGGGCCAGTTATAGATGGCAGAGGGAAGTTATGTGTGGAACCGGAGGAGATTGGTGAAGCATTGAACCAATATTTCTCTTCGGTGTTCACGCAAGGGGACATGAATATAGCTGAGGAGGACACTGGGTTGCAAGGGAGTAGAATAGACAGTATTACAGTTGATAAGGAGGATGTGCAGGATATTCTGGAGGGTCTGAAAATAGATAAATCCCCTGGTCCGGATGGGATTTATCCAAGGATTCTCTGGGAGGCAAGAGAAGTGATTGCAGAGCCTCTGGCTCTGATCTTCAGGTCGTCGTTGGCCTCTGGTATAGTACCAGAAGATTGGAGGTTAGCGAATGTTGTCCCATTGTTTAAGAAGGGGAACAGAGACTTCCCCGGGAATTATAGACCGGTGAGTCTCACTTCTGTTGTCGGCAAGATGTTGGAAAAAATTATAAGGGATAGGATTTATAGTTATTTGGAGAGTAATGAATTGATAGGTGATAGTCAGCATGGTTTTGTGGCAGGTAGGTCGTGCCTTACTAACCTTATTGAGTTTTTTGAGAAAGTGACCAAGGAGGTGGATGGGGGCAAGGCAGTGGACGTGGTATATATGGATTTTAGTAAGGCGTTTGATAAGGTTCACCATGGTAGGCTTCTGCAGAAAATGCAGATGTATGGGATTGGGGGTGATCTAGGAAATTGGATCAGGAATTGGCTAGCGGATAGGAAACAGAGGGTGGTGGTTGATAGTAAATATTCATCATGGAGTGCGGTTACAAGTGGTGTACCTCAGGGATCTGTTTTGGGGCCACTGCTGTTTGTAATATTTATTAATGATCTGGATGAGGGTATAGTTGGGTGGATTAGCAAATTTGCTGATGACACCAAAGTCGGTGGTGTGGTAGACAGTGAGGAAGGGTGTCGTAGTTTGCAGGAAGACTTAGACAGGTTGCAAAGTTGGGCCGAGAGGTGGCGGATGGAGTTTAATGCGGAGAAGTGTGAGGTAATTCACTTTGGTAGGAATAACAGATGTGTTGAGTACAGGGCTAACGGGAGGACTTTGAGTAGTGTGGAGGAGCAGAGGGATCTAGGTGTATGTGTGCATAGATCCCTGAAGGTTGGGAATCAAGTAGATAGGGTTGTTAAGAAGGCATATGGTGTCTTGGCGTTTATTGGTAGGGGGATTGAATTTAGGAGTCGTGGCGTTATGTTGCAACTGTACACAACTCTGGTGCGGCCGCACTTGGAGTACTGTGTGCAGTTCTGGTCCCCACATTACAGGAAGGATGTGGAGGCTTTGGAGAGGGTGCAGAGGAGGTTTACCAGGATGTTGCCTGGTATGGAGGGGAGATCCTATGAGGAGAGGCTGAGGGATTTGGGATTGTTTTCGCTGGAAAGGCGGCGGCTAAGAGGGGATCTTATTGAAACATATAAGATGATTAGAGGTTTAGATAGGGTGGATAGTGATAGCCTTTTTCCTCTGATGGAGAAATCCAGCACGAGGGGGCATGGCTTTAAATTGAGGGGGGGTAGTTATAGAACCGATGTCAGGGGTAGGTTCTTTACCCAGAGGGTGGTGAGGGATTGGAATGCCCTGCCAGCATCAGTAGTAAATGCGCCTAGTTTGGGGGCGTTTAAGAGATCCGTAGATAGGTTCATGGACGAAAAGGAATTGGTTTAGGTTGGAGGGTCACAGTTTTTTTTTTAACTGGTCGGTGCAACATCGTGGGCCGAAGGGCCTGTTCTGCGCTGTAATGTTCTATGTTCTATGTTCTATGTTCTATTGTGCCTCTCCCAGCAAGCTGAATGCCTGTTGCATATAAACCTTCCTAATTTGCATTGTTACCCAGAAGGATATTCATGAAAAATTGATAGCAGTTCTGATGCCATAAAAGTGGAACTAAGAAGCTTTATGAACAGTAGGTGTACACAGCCAATTAAACAATCGTAGATTGTGTCAATGTTTCTGTTCATTTAAAATCAAATATCTGTAGCCGATAACTGAACACAGTGCACATTGCCTCAATGATGAATGCATCCCCTACGAGATTCATTATGTTCTACTTCTTTATTGCTGTAATTTAAAAATAAATCAATGATGTAACTCTTTCCAGCCAAGCAGATTCTTTTCTCCAGAAAAGACACAATTCATTCATTCAGGTGAACGCTAAACTAATTGCAAAATCTGAAAATCTAACTAATCAAATTCCACAAAATATACAGACACTTTAACACTGCTGCTCAGTTTGATCTACCTGGTCAGTCAAGAGTTAACTTTTAGGGGGCTTTCTATTGGCACAGGTTTGTCCCGGCAGTCATATTTAATCAAGGATAAGGTTGTTGCACTGAAGGTGGCTGAATTCTTTCCGAACATTGAACTGTTCCATCAAGCAGTCCGGGAAACATATTGCTGTAGTAAAAAAAATTCATAGTTCATTACATTTGAACCAATAACAGCTACGGAATGTAAACACTTGCCATCTGTTACCCCAGTGGTACCTTGTATTAAATGTCAGCCCAGACAAGAAAGAGGAAGCAATATTGCCTGCATGGGTGAGTGGGTTAGTGCTATTTATTACAATGATTGAGAAATACTACAAGGATTTGTGTGCTCAACTCAGTCGGAGATTTTCTCCTCCACATTCGAGAGTCCAATACTGTAACTGTGTGTTACCAAAACTATGGAAACGCACTTTGTTCCATAGTTGGCTGTCTGACTCCCTCTCTCCTCTGATACAAAGGATTGTGGGTTTAGAGCCTACTTCACAATTAAAATATTTTAGGGGTAATTTTAGGGCTCCTTCAGGAGTTAGAGCCTCCGAGGTGGTTAAGGTAAGGTCCTGATTTAGAAAGCTGGCTTAGCCGATTTTTATGCACAAGGTGATATCTTGGTGAAGGAGTCGAAGCTTGCATTAGGAACAGCTGTCCGATAGATTGTTGCGAAGCTGGCTTCCATTTAAGTTATCTGTTAGTGCTCATTAATTAAGGTGCATGGTATTTTTGCGGATAGTGCTTGACCTAATGCTGTCTCCTAGCAGTGAGCAGCTAATTAGGAATAAACATGATATAGCTGAGGATTTTGAACACAAGATAAAGTTTCATCACCCTTTACAGTTCACTTGCGACTAGAGGTTTGAAGAAGATTTTGAAATACATCAGGATACTCTCTGTGACACTTTGTACAGACCTGATCGACACTCATTCTGGAAATTCTATGTGGACTGAAACTATGTTGCTTTTCCTCATTGGATACCTCACAGGTGATCAACTTGCAATATGGTAATATCTTAACTGTTCGAGGTTACATTTGCACATGCAGATTCAGAATAACAACAACAGATTGATTATAGAAGCTCTTGCTTGCACAGAATAGAAATTGAAACTAAACAGGAGCCTGAGAAACACTGGAATGACATCACCATCAAACCATGTGACCGGCTTTTAAAGCAATCAAGCAACCACTTAAATATATAACATCCCTCCCCCTTTACTTCTGTGGTCAGGACAACAATTACTACGATGTTATGCATAGGATCAATAATATTCCAGACACACTACTACTATGCAACATTAATCATCATACACAGTCAATAAGAAAATTGATTAGGAGGATGTTTATTCCTCTTTGGCTGTCCTTGGTCCTGGAAGTATGGTTTGGAGCTTCAGTAGACACTTCTTCTCTAAGAACTAATTCTGCATCATTCTCACGTGGTATAGTAGCATAGACACAATCATCAGGCAATTCAGATTCAATTAAGTCTTTCATAGTGGTTTTCACAACACTAGGGACTAAAGAAGTTGATTGATACTTCTGGACATGATTCTGAGAAATCTTTTCAAGATGATAATAATTAGTCAGCATGGCATTGCCAAATTATTTCACCTTTGGTGAGAAATTGTACCTGCTTTTGCAAAAATTATGGCTGGTACCCTGATGTACGGGGGCTAATTAGTCTAATAAAAATACATAATCATGGGTTTAAGAATACTAACACAATACTGACTTAAGAGTGAATGCTATGGAGAACACTGACAAGGGTTGTTGCTATAGAAGACAGCTCTCTATGAATAACAAGTACTTCTCATTTAAAACATGTATTTTGAATTTATAAAATGGATGCAGTTTGTTTTGAGTGACATTTTGTGAAAGCTTCAGCCAACGGCAAAACACAGCAGGGCTTGATGGTATGAGGCAGGAGATAGTGCCTGCATTCCAGAGGACAATAGTCCTACTGAATGCAGGCTACGTTATCAGCAGTTATTGGGAACAAGATGGCTACCAATACCAACTTGATGAATAGAGCTATACAGTTCCAAGCTGATAATGCAGGTGGAAAGCAGACATAAGGGATTTCTCAGGGTCAGATGAGAGTCATGTGGGTTCAATTCAGTGGGAATCATTCCCCCATTTCACTGTCCAGCATCCCATGTTGCTGGGAAACAGAAGGGAGGTAACATCCATAATTAATGAAAAATGAAATCCCATGAGGTCAGGATGTGTATTGTTACTGGCTGTAGTTAATGACAGGATGATTATTGACTGATTTGTATTAATGTCTACTGGATAATGCATTGACCAGAAACTCAGCTGGACTCACCACATAAACACAGTGGCTACAAGAGCAGGACAGAGGCTAGGAATACTGCAGCAAGTAAACTATGACCCCTCGTTCTGCACTCCCCCACCATTGAGAACATTCTTTCTGAATCAACCCTGTCAGAATTTTATACGTTTCTATGAGATCCCCTCTCATTCTTCAAATCTCAAGTGAATACAATCCTAGCCAACTTAGTCTCTCCTCGTCTGACAGAACGGCCATCCTAGGAATCAGCCTGGTAAACCTGCACTGTACTCCCTCTATATCAAGGACATCCTTCCTCAGATAAGGACACCAAAACTGCACACAATACTCCAGGTGTGGCCTCACCAACACCCTATACAATTGCAGCAAAACATCCCTATTCCTATATTCAAATTTTCTCGCTATGAAGGCCAACATGCCCTCTTTACTGCCTGCTGTACCTGCGCACTTACTTTCAGTGACTGATGCATGAGGACACCAAGATCTCGCTTAGTATCCACCTCTCAATTTACACACATTCAAGTAATAATCTGTCTTCCTATTATTGCTACCGAAGTGGATAACCTCACATTTCTCCACATTATACTGCATCTGCCATGCAAATGTCCACATACTCAGTCTCTCCAAATCACGCTGAAGCATCTCTGCATCCTCCTTACAACTCAGGATGATAAGGTGCAGATTTTATATGCTGAAAACCATTTACTTTGTGATGATTCTCAAATGCTTATGAAGTAAACTGTACCAGATCTTGCAAAAATTTAATCGAGGTTTTCAATAGTTTGTTCAGTTGTGGTATAGCTTATGATAGCAACTTCTGGCCACTTGGAGTGTGCATCAATTATGACTAACCCTCAAATGGACCAGTAAAATCCATTCCAATTTTAACTGTAATACTGAGCTTGTAAGAACTGAAATTCCTCTTTGATTCGGTCGAAGGATTCAGCAACGGTGATTTTGAATGGTTGGGCAGGTTGGTGAGGAGCTGGGAGCCTGCCTTGAGGATACATCACCTATACTGTATTCTTAATACAGACCAGTTACCGCACAATTTTACAAAAAGAAACAACAGCTTTTGAAAAAAAAGCCAGAATGAACCAGTTTGATCCTCGGGACCCCTCATTTCTTCGCAAAGGAGATTTTCACTGCATTTGACTGCGTTATTTTAAACCCATGGAGTGCATTGTGCGCCGCCCCAGCTTGGACCTCATTGTCAAGTTCCACAAAGGCAATGTCATTGCCATGGTATTTTAGGCCGTTTTCAATTTTATAAAGGAGACAATGATGCGGTGTTGTAATTACACTGTCTCACTCTTTCTTCAATTTGAGCATCCAGACCTGGCCACCAAAAATACTGCAGGCTAATTCCTTCATCCGGACAATAGCAGGGTGTCCTTCGTGTAGTTGTTCAGGAACTCTTCCACGCAGACCAGAAGCAATGATTACTTGGATTTCCCAGTGTGGAATCTTGAATGATCAACTCAAACTTTCTTGACACATATGATTGCAAATCAGGAGCTGTACTGTGAATTCCAGCTATCATTACTTTCAATACCATATCCATCATCTTCACCATCCCAGATCATTTCTGATATGTCTCTGAACTTGAGGAGCTGTCACAGGCAAATGGTCTACTTGCAAAAAATAAAGAATATTACCAAAACAAGTTGGCGGTATCTACTCAATAGGTAAAGGTACACATTATAACATGTCAGCAGTAGCAGGTACTCTGATTGACGATACTTTATATCACAGGAGTGTACAGATAAGATCAGTAACTACCTTTGCTACCGGCTAGCAGCTAACAAAGCTACGCCTTTACACAATTCAAAAATAATAGCTAAGAGTCGATGATCAGTCAATAATGTGAAATGACAACCAAGTAAATAATGATGAAACCTTTGCATGCGAAAAACTATATTCAATGCTTCTTTTTCTAGCTGAGCATAGTTATATTCAGCACCAGTCAGAGTATGCAAAGCAAAAGCTAATGGTTGTTTTACTCCCGAAGGCACAATACGTGAAACTACTGTCCCTACTCCACTGGGTGAAGCATTGCAAGCAAACAGCAATCGTAGTTTCAGCTTAAAATGAACCAATATTTCAGATTTCTGCAAAGCATCTTTGATGTCCTTGTATGTTTTCTCACATTCTGGTGTCCAGTCCAATTTACACATCATAAATTATTCAACAGTTTTAATAATGTAGGTAAGTTAGGAACAACTTATTTGCCATAATAATTTACCAATTCTAGAAATGACCTTAAATGCATCACATTCATCGGACATAGTGCTTCTAAAATAGCTTCCATCTTTTTAGTGATTTATGTCGACCTTTACTATCAATAACAGGACCCAAATACTGGACTGATATCTGGAAAAAGTCACACTTTTCTTTTTTGATACCCAGATCATGGCCGGAATTTTATCACCCTGTCAAAGGTGAATGGACCTTCCCATTGTTCGCCCGGTGGGCGAGGAGTGGACAATGGGAAGGTCCGTTGACTCGGGCAGGATTTTACGGTTTCGGGATGAGTGAGGCTGTAAATTCGTCCCCAATGTGCTTTAAAACTTTGCAATGTTGCTTCTCAATTATTCAAGTGCTCTTGTTCACTTGACCCTGTAATTAGAAGGTCATCCAAGAAATATTGTATTTCAGAAAGACTACTTAAAAACTGATTCAATGATCTTTGGAATAGGGCTGGTGCAGTTGGGTTCTGTTCAATATGACATTGCCCCCTCCCTTGTCTGCTGTTTGATGACAATATTGCGATTGGTCTTGAGGGCGCGGATGGTGTTGCGTTGTACTTGGGTGACGTTCAGGGCTGTCTTGTGAGCGCTGCTGATGAATCTGGCATTGACGCACCTCCTGACGGCTTGGGCATACATGTCGAGTTGAGGGCAATGGCCTTCCGGAGGGGCCACTGTCATACTGAACAGAACAGATTACTGCAAAGAAGTGTACTGACAACTGAACAACGGGGAACACTACAGATAGTTACTCGCAGATCCGACCCATCAACTCAACAGACTGATCAAGACTTTTGATCCGGACCTTCAGAACACCCTCCATGCTCTCAGCCCACGTACTCCCTGCTTTGGAGATCTATACTGCCTCACAAAGATACACAAGGTCAACACACCCAGCTGTCCCATCGTATCAGGCAATAGGACCCTGTGTGAGAACTTCTCCGGCTACGCGAGGGCATCCTGAAACTCATCATATGAAGAACCCCCAGCTTCTGTCACGACACTATGAACTTCTTACAGAAACTCAGCACACATGGAGCAGTTGAACCAGGGACATTCCTCGTCACAATAGATGTCTCGGCATTCTACACCAGCATCCCCCATGACAAAGGCATTACTGCAACTGCCTCAGTACTCAACGCCAACAACTGCCAATCTCCAGAGGCAATTCTACAACTCATCCACCTCATCCTGGACCACAATATCTTCACCTTCAACAACCAGTTCTTCATCTGGATATACAGAACAGCCATGGGGACCAAATTCGCACCTCAATATGCCAACATCCTCATGCACAGGTTCGAACAAGACCTCTTCATGGCACAGGACCTTCAACCCAACGCTGTACAATAGATACATCGATGACATTTTCTTCCTTTGGACTCAAGGCAAACAATCACTGAAACAACTATATGATGACATCAACAAGTTCCATCCCACCATCAGACTCACCATGGACTACCCTCCGGAATCGGTTGTATTCTTGGGCACACGCATCTCCATCAAGGACGGTCACCTCAGCACTTCACTGTACCGCAAGCCCACGGATAACCTCATGATGCTCCACTTCTCCAGCATCCACCCTAAACACGTTAAAGAAGCCATCCCCTACGGACAAGCCCTCCGTATACACAGGATCTGCTCAGATGAGGAGGATCGCAACAGACACCTATAGACGCTGAAAGACGCCCTCATAAGAACAGGGTATGGCGCTCGACTCATCGATCGACAGTTCCAACGCATCACAGTGAAAAACCGCACCGACATACGTAAGAACATAAGAACTAGGAGCAGGAGTAGGCCATCTGGCCCCTCGAGCCTGCTCCGCCATTCAATAAGATCATGGCTGATCTTTTTGTGGACTCAGCTCCACTTACCCACCCGCTCACCGTAATCCTTAATTCCTTTACTGTTCAAGAATTTATCTATCCTTGCCTTAAAAACATTCAATGAGGTAGCCTTAACTGCTTCATTGGGCAGGGAATTCCGCAGTTTCACAACCCTTTGTGTGAAGAAGTTCCTCCGCAACTCAGTCCTAAATCTGCTTCCCCTTATTTTGAGGCTATGCCCCCTAGTTCTAGTTTCACCCGCCAGTGGAAACAACTTCCCTGCTTCTATCTTATCTATTCCCTTCATAATCTTATGTGTTTCTATAAGATCCCCCCTCATTCTTCTGAATTCCAATAAGTATAGCCCCAGTCTACTCAGTCTCTCCTCATAAGCCAACCCTCTCAACTCTGGAATCAACCTCGTGAACCTCCTCTGCACCCCCTCCAGTGCCAGTATATCTTTTCTCAAGTAAGGAGACCAAAACTGTACACAGTACCCCAGGTGTGGCCTCACCAGCACCTTATACAGCTGCAACATAACCTCGCTGTTTTTAAACTCCATCCCTCTAGCAATGAAGGACAAAATTCCATTTGCCTTCTTAATTACCTGCTGCACCTGCAAACCAACTCCTTCAGATTCCTGCACAAGGACACCCAGGTCCCTCTGCACAGCAGCATGCTGCAATTTTTTACCATTTAAATCATAGTCCATTTTGCTGTTATTCCTGCCAAAATGGATGACTTCACATTTACCAACATTGTACTCCATCTGCCAGACCCTCGCCCACTCACTTAGATTATCTATATCCCTTTGCAGACTTTCACGTCCTCTGCACACTTTGCTCTTCCACCTATCTTAATGTCATCTGCAAATTTTGACAAACTACAATTGGTCCCCAACTCCAAATCATCTATGTAAATCGTAAACAATTGCGGTCCCAACACTGAACCCTGAGGCACACCACTAGTCACTGATCGCCAACCAGAAAAACACCCATTTACCCCCACTTTTTGCTTTCTGTTAGTTAACCAATCCTCTATCCATGCTAATACATTACCTGTAACACTGTGCACCTTTATCTTATGTAGCAGTCTTTGGTGCGGCACCTTGTCAAATGCCTTCTGGAAATCCGGATACAACACATCCACAGGTTCCCCATTGTCCACTGCACATGTAATGTTCTCAAAGAATTCCACCAAATTAGTCAAACATGACCTGCCCTTCATGAACCCATGCTGTGTCTTACCGATGGGACAATTTATATCCAGATATCTTGCTATTTTTTCCTTGATGATAGATTCAAGCATTTTCCCTACTACAGAAGTTAAGCTGACCTCCTCAGAAGACAAACACGGTCAGAGTACCCTTCACCTTCCAGTACTTCCCTGAAGCGGAGAAACTACGACAAGTTCTCCGGAGCCTTCAACATGTCATCAATGAAGACGAACATCTCACCAAGGCCATTCCCATACCCCCACTTCTTGCCTTCAAACAACCGCGCAACCTCAAACAGACCATTGTCCGCAGCAAACTACCCAGCCTTCAGGAGAACAGTGACCACGACACCACACAACCCTGCCACAGCAATCTCTGCAAGATGTGCCAGATCATCAACACGGATGCCATCATCTCACATGAGAACACCATCCACCAGGTACACGTTTCATGCTCTTGCGACTCAGTCAACACTGTCTACCTGATACGCTGCAAGAAAGAATGTTCCGAGGCATGGTACATTGGCGAGACTTTGCAGACATTACAACAACGAATGAATGAACACTGCTCGACAATCACCAGGCAGGAGTGTTCCCTTCCTGTCAGGGAACACTTCAGCAGTCAAGGGCATTCAGCCCCTGATCTTCCGGTAAGCGTTCTCCAAGGCGGCCTTCACAACACACGACAATGCAGAATCGCCGAGCAAAAACTGATAGCCAAGTTCCGCACACATGAGGACGGTCTCAACCGGGATCTTGGGTTCATGTCACACTATCTGTAACCCCCACGACTTGCCTGGGCTTGCAAAATCTCACTAACTGTCCTGGCTGGAGACAATTCACATCTCTTTAACCTGTGCTTAACCCCCTCTCCATTCACATTGTCTGCACCTGTAAAGACTTGATTACCTGTAAAGACTTGCATTCCAATCATTATTTTGTCAATTGAGTTTGTGTCTATATATGCCCTGTTTGTGAACCCAATTCTTCACTCACCTGATGAAGGAGCAGCGCTCTGAAAGCTCATGCTACCAAATAAACTTGTTGGACTTTAACTTGGTGTTGTGAGACTTCTTACTGTGCCTACCCCAGTCCAACGCCGGCATCTCCACATCATCTTCTGTGTATGTACTTATAATCACATCAGCTGCTTTTAGAAAAAGATGCTTCAGCTTTTGTTTGTATGTAGTCTCACGATTAAAGGATACAGCAGCACCAGTATCAACCTCTATCTTGATGGATTGTCCATTTAACTTTGGAATAACCCAAATCTATATGATTCACCCTGTATAGATAAGACATTCAGCTGCAGCTCTTGATCACATTTCTGGATATTCTCTTCTTCCATGTTGTAAATTCTTTTTGTAGAATGCAACTTGTTCTTTTTCTGATGGTACCCAGATTCTATTGGCATAGAAAATCCATGATTAATTTTCTTCATTGAAAGGACCCATGGATCTTAATTTGACCGATCATTTCTCTTGCAGGGAACTGGAGACTCGAGACTGCTCTGTATATTTTTTGAATTTTACTATCTTCCCAGTACTCCCCTATTTATCCTGATGGTCTTTGAATGCCATAATTTGAATTTGCTTGGCAATGTTAAGCCAGATACCCACAGGTTTAGATTGAAGCAATTAGAAGCAATTTTTGTGGAGGAGTAAACATTGGCTGGACCAACCCACTTTGTCTGAATGTGTGGAGTGTGCTGGTAGGTGGTCTCTGACTGATGTATTATTTTTTTCAAACAGCCCCAGCTGTACTGAAAAGCATCCATCCTTTTCAAATATGCCAGATGTTGCCTGGAATCTCACCCTTCTCTGATTGGGAAAGCCTCCTCTTCTGAAACCACAGAGAATGCTTCCACCCTTTTCGAACTGTGTAGTAAGTCTCCCACTCTGTCATTGTGCACTCCAACACTGGTGTGGACCCTGCAACTGAAAGGAATCTATTTTTTCTGTCAAGAAATGCAATGTTTATTTTTTTCCCATTTTTTCTTACTTGGCCTTCCTGCACTGGCACTTCAATCTTTAATCCTATAATTGATTTTCACAGCCTTCTATTGTTGGAATTGTGAGGATGCATATTTTTTTCTACTTAGGATCTTTTCATAGGATCCCTCCAGTACAGAAGGAGGCCATTTGGCTCAATAAGTCTCTACCAACTCTGAAAGAACACCTTACCCAGGCCCAGCTCTCAACAAAACCCTGACTTGTCGCCAATTTTCTTTCTTTAATGTCCCAATTATGTTTGGAGCTGTGGGTTTTGAACAAAAAGAAAAAGATGTGGTTTGCACATGTAGGGCCCGATTTTACCATCAAGCTGCGCACGTCTTCGGGTGTGAAAACTTCGTAAAGTCAGCCGTGAGGCGAGTAGCACGATCCACAACTGCCTCAGTGCCCATTCCCCCTTTACCAAGTGCCTAAAATGGCCGTGATCGGGACCACGCCCAAAAAGGACTTCAAAGGCTGGACACCCAAATTTACTGGCATTTCCCCCTTTACCACCACGTTCGCCAATCCAGATTCAGCGCGAAACAGACATAGTCCACAAAAATCTGATTTGGGCGTTCCAGCTTCTGAGGAGGTACGTTCAGAGCTTCCAGCTCTCTAACTCAGATCGGTGTGGGGGAGAGAGCGGGTCAGATCATTCTCTGGTGGGGGGGAGGAGGGAGGCGGGTCAGATCATTCTCTGGTGTGGGGAGGGGGGTCTGCTGCCACTCTGCGTGCGATCGACGGGGGGGAAGGGGGCAGGGAGCCGCTATTGGTCTGGGTAGCGGGGGGTGGGGGTTCAGGGGGACACTAATGTTGGGGGGGGGTGGGGCAATGTCTGTGGAGGTCAAGGGGAAGCATTATCCGGCCCGGGAGCGATGTGGCAGGGGAGCATTTTTCAATTTTTTTTACTGCACTTACGCAGTTGAAGGCTCCGTTCAGAGCAGCAGCATTTCAGGCGTGATAAGCCCCACCCACAGGCTTCTGCAGCGCAATTCAGAATCACTGCTTTTTATTCAGGCAGAGTGTGTATGGGGTCGCCGGAGAACAGGTTTACAAGTTGGATCTGGAACACTCCTCGATTCAGCACTTGGAATCAAAATGGTAAAATCGGGCCCGAAGATTCAAAATGACAACAACAGATTTATTACAGGAGCTGTCACCTGTACAGAATAGAAATTGAAAGTAAAAGCTTGTTAAACACCCCAATGACATCACCATCAAATCATGTGACCAGCTCTTAAAGCAATCATACTACCACTTAAATATATATCAAATATGAGACCACTCAATCTGCAAGAGGAATGGGAGGAGGACATGAGACCAGGTGGAGCAACATTATTTGTTGCAGGGGATGAGGACATAATGTGAACTCCTTCTCCACTGAGGATATAGGATATTCTCCCATTCCTTTGGAATTCCAGTATTGCATCAGAGAACCTAGGCACCCTGTCACACAGTTCTTGAGCCATCTCAAAACCTACCAGCACACTCCCCACATTCAGACAAAGTGGGCTGGTCCACAAAAATTGCTTCTAATTGCTTCAGTCTAAACCTGTGGGTATCTGGCTTAACATTGCCAAGCAAATTCAAATTATGGCATTCAGCAATTTGATCCAAGGTTGTGAGCAGAACCAGACATAAAAACAGAAATGGTGACAAATTGGGTTTGGTATTTCTTTAGGGTTTCAAAATAGTGTTCATGTTGTGTGTGTATACTTTAGATGCAAAGCGCGCCAAATGCAATCTTACTAAAGGGATTAGCATATATTTATTTCTTCATTCACGGGATTGGTGGGCATTGGTGATCAGGCAAGCATTTATTGCCCATCCCTATTTGCCCTCGAGAAGATGGTAGTGAGCTGATTTCTTGAAACACTACAGCCTGCAAGGTGTAGGTGCTCTTCCCAGATTGCTGTTAAGAAGAGATTTCCAGGATTTTCATCTATAACAGTGACAGAACTGTCAATATAGTTCCAAGTCAGGATTATCATTTGGCTTGAAGGGGAACTTGCAGGTGGTGGTGTTTTTAGCTGCTGGAGATTGCATGTTTAGAAGATGCTGTTGAAGGGGCCATGCATTTTGTAGATGGTACACAATGCCCCGACTATGCCTCGGTGATGGAGGGAATTAATGTTTAAAGTGGTGGATGGGGTGGCAATTAAGAGAATTGTTTGGCCCTGGATGCAGCTTCTTGAAAATTGTTGGAGTTGCACTCATCCAGACAAGTGGGAGTATTCCATCACACTCCTGAGTTGTGCCTTGCAGATGGTGGGCAAGCTTTAAGGAGTCAGGAGGTGACTTACCGCAGAATTTCCAGCCTCTGACCTTCTCTTGCAGTCACAGAATTTTTAATCATAGAAGAAATCATAGAAACCCTACAGTGCAGAAGGAGGCCATTCGGCCCATCGAGTCTGCACCGACCACAACCCCACCCAGGCCCTACCCCCACATATTTACCCGCTAATCCCTCTAACCTACGCATCTCAGGGGCAATTTTAACCTGGCCAATCAACCTAACCCGCACATCTTTGGACTGTGGGAGGAAACCGGAGTACCCGGAGGAAACCCACGCAAACACGAGGAGAATGTGCAAACTCCACACAGACAGTGACCCGAGCCGGGAATTGAACCCGGGACCCTGGAGCTGTGAAGCAGCAGTGCTAACCACTGTGCTACCGTGCCGCCCTGGTTCACTGTAGTTTCTGGTCAATGATAACCTCAGGATGTTTATAGTGGGGGATTCAGTGATGGTAATGCCATTGAATGTCAGCTGGAGATAGGTTTCCTCTTGTTGGATATGGCCATTACCTGGCTCTTGTGTGGCATGCATGTTACTTGCCGCTTAAAAGCCCAAGCATGGATGTTGTCCAGGTGTTTCTGCATACGTTTGAAGAGTCACAAATGGTGTTGAACATTGTGCAGTCATCAGTGAACATCCCGCTTCTGAACTTACAATGGAGGGAAGCAGCTGAAGACGGTTGGGCCTAGGACACTACACTGAGGAACCTGTACAGTAATGTCTTGGCACTGCAATGATCAACCTCCAACAACCACACCATCTTCCTTTGTGCTACGTATGACTCCAACTAGTGGAAGGTTTCTGCCCTGATTCCCACTGATTCCAGTTTTGCTAGAGCTCCTTAATGGCACACTCGGTCAATTGTTGTCTTGGTGGTAAGGGCAGTCTCACTTACCTCACCTTTTGAGTTCAGCTCTTTTGTCTATGTTTGGATCAATCTGTAATGATGTCAGGAAATCAGTGCCCTGGTTGAAACCAACATCAATGAGCAGGTTATTGCTGAGTTAAGTGCCGCTTTTAGCATTGTCAACAGCACCTTCTATCACTTTGCTGATGGGCAAGAGTTGACTCATTGGGCAGTAATTGGCCAATGTTGGATTTGTCTTGCTTTTTTGGTAATTTCCACATTGCCGTGTAGATGCCAGTGTTGAGTTGTACTGGAAAAGCTTGGCTAGAGACACATGTAATGTTTGCCAGAAGTATGCAGCGGTCAGGTCAGGACACCAATCAGCTGGCAACTCTAATCTGCTGACAGTTCTGCCAGCTTAGAACTGCAAGCTCCAGCTGATGCCCTGCCTTAACCTCAAATGTTCTGCAGCACAAAGGACATCCCCATCAGCAGTATTTAAAGAATTAATCAACTGTTTACAGGTTTGTTGCTGTTTCTTTCCGGCTGTTTTGACCATTATGCAGGCGTTTAGTGTCTTGCATGATGGTTTCAAGATTCCAAATTGTACAGGGAGTAATATGGAGAGTGGTGCGGGACTTTTGCTGTCAGCAAGGTTTTTGCACAAACCAGGGGTGGAATTCCCCCAAAACATTCTGTGTGTCAAATTCGCATGAAAACTGGAGTAATTCATGCTGTTTTTTTCAGGGAGTTCAGAGAAGAATTTCCCTCAGTCTGTGGATTGCAGAGTGAACTAGCGTGAATATCATCAAGTTTAAGGGGGAGGGGCCCATCGCCGCTGGAAAGGCTGGCAGCATACTGCTGAGCAGGCTATTGTGCATATCCCAATCTGTCAGTGTCGAGATCAGCGCAGTGGTCCCCCACTGACAGCTTCACCAATGATTGGCCAGCTCAATCGCAGGCCAGCCCCGTGACCCCCCACATCGCCGGCTCTCCACCCACCCCCACAGCCCGATCGCTGGCCCTCCTGTCCATTTCCAGGCCCAGCCCCGAACCGTCCCACGGCCCGCCGCGATCTCCAATCCCCACCCCCACCACTTCCCGCCCCCCCCCCCCCACTGCAGTGCCAATCCCCCCAGCAGGCTGACCCTCCTTTCGCTGCCCTCCTTGCTTCCCCCACTGATCTCTATGCAGGTGACAGCGAGACTCCCCACCAATCGCCCCAGAGGCCTTTCCCCCCTTGGCACTGCCTGGTGCCCAGTGGGCAGTGCCAAGGTACCCCCTGGGCATTGGAAGTATGCCCCTTGGGCAGTACCGGGAGCACAGGCTGGCACTCCAAGGTGCACTCCCCGAAAGTGGGGAGCTACTGTAATTGCCGCTGGAGTGAAATACTCTGGCCGGGTGCGAGATGCTAGCAGGCCCTGAGACTTCAGTCCTGGGCCCACTAATCATATTGAAATCATATTCAAATGACCGGAAATCCGGCGCTGGGAGACGCTCATCCGAACCCCGTGAATCGGCCGATGTGACAATCTCCCAGCCTGCTGCACTAAGAAATTAGCACTGCGACTTGGGAGAATCGCACTCAGTAGCTCCTCGAAAAGATTATGATAATAGGCCTTGTTCTTAAAATCAATTATGACTGGGAGACTGAGTGAAGACCACACAAAGCAGGACAAGCTGCCAGGAGATGGAGGAGCGGCAGAGAGTTCCCAACAAGAGCTCGCTCTTTATTACTTTTCCTAGTACACTAAACAAACAATCAGCAACTTTATCTGTATGGATTTCTCAGTAGTTTGGTTTGATGACCATGTTTGCCCAGTGTTTCTGCTCATGTTATACAATGTGAAATCACAGAACAAATTCACCAAGATTATCCTGGTATAACATTGACATGGCTCAGTGAGAGTGATCATGTATCATTGTGCTCATGGTGTCATTTGCAGCAGTGGCAGAGTGCTGATTTTTTTGTTAATTCAGAGGATTTATATAATTTTAACACTCTCTCCATCATTGTAAACTATTTGAAAATGATTTCCAGACAGTTTAGCAGAGGTAGGCTCCTGTTAGAGGAAGGGCTATAGATGTGTCTCTGTGGATTCTGCTGGTAGTTGACAGACAGGAGATGCTGGGGTTACACAGAAACAGGCAGAAGAATGGTCTTAATTGCTCAAGCCCAATGCGAAGGATGAGATAATGGTTTTATCCCAGGTGATGCACTGGAAATCTAACAATGGATGTGAAATTGTTGCAACTACTCAAAGATCTTTCTCCTCTCAGATGGATCAGTAATGAGTGATTTCTCCCTCACCACACAAGACTTTATACTGCCTCTTTTTCACTAAGACAGTTACGGATGCTGTTAACAGGGTTCTCTTTGTCTCAGTACTTCCCCTGAGTCATTGCTTCTTGATATGGGGATTCTATCAATGCGTTGGCAATATCCCAAACTGATGACATATCTTGTCAGAGCTGCCTGTTTTCAGAATGCCTTTCAATGCTGTTTGTGTAACCTCATGGCAATGCTGGATTCGGAAAGTCTGCCCTCCAGTGTTTCTACTTCTCTCAGCAGTTGCACCACACCTCTATTCTCTGACTGCATTCGTACTGTGGGACGATAGCCGAATGCTTAGTGCTTGAATATAAAACTCCTTTCCCATGAGTTTTAACTGAGGCTGTGACATGTTTATTCTAAATAGCTTAACATTTCTGTTCAAGTTGCAGAGGAAGGGATTTGATAAGCATTCGCATTCCAATATGGCACGGAGAGATTTTACTTCCTCAGCCCAGTCTCCCATGTCAAACAACAGTTTTTGTCAGGCTGTGTTCTGTGTTCTGTTTCAGAGAAATTATGATTTGAATCAGATTGCTTGCAGCAGTTTGACTCATCTCTTATTGTGGAACCCTGAATAGTATGAATAGCTGGAAGAGGCACCAAGGGAAATTATTGGAGAGGATTCTTCGTGACAGGCTTTATTCCCACTTGGAAATAAGCAGACATATTAGTGAGAGGCAACATGGTTTTGTGAAGGGGGAGGTCGTGTCTCACAAACATGATCGAGTTTTTCGAGGAAGTGAGGAAGATGATTGATGAGGGTAGGGCAGTGGACGTTGTCTACATGGATTTCAGTAAGGCCTTTGACAAGGTCCCTCATGGCAGACTGGTGCAGAAGGTGAAGTCGCATGGGATCAGAGGTGAGCTGGAAAGGTGGATACAAAACTGGCTCGGTCAAAGAAGACAGAGGGGAGCAGTGGAAGGGTGCATTTCTGAATGGAGGGCTGTGACAAGTGGCGTTCCTCAGGGATCAGTGCTGGGACCTTTGCTGTTTGTAATATATATATATAAATGATTTGGAGGAAAATGTAACTGGATTGATTAGTAAGTTTGTGGACAACACAAAGGTTGGCAGATTTGTGGATAGCGATGAGGAACATCAGAGGATACAGCAGGATATAGATCAGTTGGAGACTTGGGCGAAGAGATGGCAGATGGAGTTTAATCCGGACAAATGTGAGGTAATGCATTTTGGAAGGTCTAATACGGATAGGAAATATACAGTAAATGGCAGAACCCTTAAGAGTATTGATAGGCAAAGGGATCTGGGTGTACAGGTACACAGGTCACTGAAAGTGGCAATGCAGGTGGAGAAGGTAGTCAAGAAGGCATATGGCATGCTTGCCTTCATCGGCCGGGGTATTGAGTTTAAAAATGGGCAAATCATGTTGCAGCTTTATAGAATCTTAGTTAGGCCGCACTTGGAATATAGTGTTTAATTCTGGTTGCCACACTACCAGAAGGATGTGGAGACTTTGGAGAGGGTACAGAAAAGATTTACCAGGCTGTTGCCTGGTATGGAGGGCATTAGCTATGAGGAGAGGTTGGAGAAACTTGGTTTGTTCTCAGTGGAACAACGGAGGTTGAGGGGAGACCTGATAGAAGTCTACAAGATTATGAGAGGCACGGACAGGGTGGATAGTCAGAAGTTTTTTCCCAGGGTGGAAGAGTCAATTACTAGGGGGCATAGGTTTAAGGTGGGAGGGGGAAGGTTTAAAGGAGGTGTACGAGGCAGATTTTTTACACAGAGAGTAGTGGGTGCTTGGAACCCATTGCCAGGGGAGGTAGTGGAAACGGATACGGTAGTGACTTTTAAGGGGCGTCTTAACGAGTACATGAATAGGATGGGAATAGAGGGATATGGTCCCCGGAAGGTTCGGGGGTTTTAGTTCAGTCGGGCAGCATGGTCGGTGCAGGCTTGGAGGGCCGAAGGGCCTGTTCCTGTGCTGTAATTTTCTTTGTTCTTTGTACCCAGAGGCACAATAAGAAAGTAGGTGCTGCTTTTCAAACCAAAACCTAGAGCTTAATGCCCTTCTTATATGTTGAGATGGAAACAAACATTGCAATTCTATTGAAGACCTTTGAAAGTTGTCGCTTAATCTAATGTCATTGATGTAGCAAGAATGGGTTGGGTTTCTTACTTGGGTCCTCAGAGGGTGAGCATGAAGGGACATCAGAGAGTTCACTGGATTTCTGCCCATTAATCTCACACACTGGGCAGAATTTTCTGCCCTTGTGTGTGGGGAGCATGGAGGTGGGAAGAGCATTTATCTGGGTGGGGTGATGTACCAGAATCCCACCTCCTTCAGAATTACCCATGGTCAACCTTCCTGCCCTGCCACCAATTGACATCCTTAAATTGCTAATTAATGACCACTTAACGGCTTTATCCCACTGGTGCTTAACCCCACTGCAAGTAAGCCTGTCATCATGAAACATGTACATTGGGTGAACCTGCGTGAGCTGCTTTTCACCTCGACGGTTGTGATGGGGGCAGGGGGTGGTGCAGATGTTCTCAATCAAAGGCAATCCGTCACTCATTGAGGGACTGGACATTAGGAAGGTGGCTGTGTTGGGGTGGGAGGTGGCGGGGAGGGAACGTGCTGAGAGCCACCCACCCGCTCTTACTTCTGACCTCACCACGCCCCATTCCCGCATCCATCTCCCTGCAACCCGACATCTGCAAAACGTTAAAACACTCCCCTCCCCCCCACATTAGTTACCTGTAGCCCATTCCTCAGTGATCCTGCGACTCAGGAGGGTGTCCTCCAAGCAGCAGTCACTGCCGCTTCAGCAGCTTTGCTGAGTACAAGCGTTGCCAGCCTCTTGCAGCCAAGTCTCACAACGCTACAAAAGATTCCACCCACTGTTTCAATTTTGCATCTCCTAACAAACATAATGTCACTGTAATGGTTAGCACTATTTGCCTTTGGTTAGGCAGCACTGTCTTCAGGAAATTAGCACAGAGACTTTCTGAAACTGTATCAATATTTTCAGACAGACTTCTAATGTTGCATAGCATCCCCAGATGTGGTAACGTTCACAAGGATTCCCTCAGAGTCTTAATATTTGCAAAGGATTGCTGGAAGATATTTGCAGGCATCCAGGAATGTGCCAATATTTGCACGAAGGCTCCAAAAAAAAATCTGTATTCCATTTCCTTTAAAGGAATATTTGGAACAAATAAAAATAATTATATCAAAGATACCAATACAAAGCCGATGCCTGCTTAAAAGTAACACAGAAATGATGGAATTTATTATCTTGCTGGCTTTGTATTGCTGTCTTGGTAGGGAAGAACATAATTCCATGTATGCAGGTCCATAACTTAGTGGGGTTTCTGGCCCCTTTAAGAGGGGATCTTCCAATAGGGTCACACAACCTGGGAGTCCAATTGGGAACCAGGGTGGGGGGATCACCCTCGTAGAGTGCAGGCTTTTGCCTTAGTTTAATCCAGGAGGCAGACTGGGAGTGTCAAAGTTGCACTACGCTGTAAATAGCATGTTGTACAAATATACGTTTGTTGTTTGTACCCAACTGGTTCAGCCAAGTTATTACATTGGCAATGAGGAAAAAAGCAGCAAGTGTGGTCTCATGATGGTGAGTTCAAAGTCAGACTTCTGTCAAGTTCAAAGTCAGGTAGCAAAGTGGAAGTGAGCTGCTAAGGTGTCTTTATTAAGTTGATTGGATCCCATTGATGCGTCTGTTGAAGACTGGATACAGTATACTAAGCAGTAAGGGTATTATTTCAAGGCAAACAGAATAGAGAAGGGGGAGAAGAAGGCAATCTTGTTAAGTGCATGTGGGACCCAGGCTTATAATTGAATCTGCAGTCTTGTGCCTTTGAATGCGCCCGATTCGAATTCATTTCAGAAATAGTGTATTTGGTAAAAGGGCATTATTACCCAAATCCCTCAGTGATTCTGCAGCATTTTAAATACAATTCCATGGGGAGATCCCCAGGGAAGACCACTGCAACCTACATTACTAAGCCTCGACAAATTGCAGAGCACTGTGATTTCGGGGCCACACTGAATGAGATGCTGAGAGACTGCTTAGTTTGTAGAGTAAATCATGAGGTCATCCATAGAAAGCTGCTGGTGGAAACAAAAATTAATTTTAAAAGGGTTTATTGGATTGGAATGCCAGTGGATACATTAATTTGTATCCGTATTGACTTTGTAGATTGCCCTTGTGGTATTTAATTGTTCTGTTTCTGATTATTTGAGTCTGTTAAGGATTGATGCTCACTGTGCTTAATTGGTTCAGCCTAGGTGTTGGATCTGATAAAAGTAAACAAAGTTGTTTGGAGCTGCTGGAAGAATGCGAGTGCAGACATTTTAAAGCACTACGAATAAAAACCTGTTACACGCATAGGGAAGGATTTTTCGGATGGTGGGGTTTCACTAATGAGTTTGTCAGATTATCTAATGGTATTCTTTCAGGGTGTAAATCCTTCTATAATATTTCTCTTGCAGCCTCCTGAAATTGCTAAATGGGCATCTCTTTGTTAAATATTAATGATCCTGAAAATGCAATAGAATGGCCAGATTATTATAAGGATTAAAGTGATTAAAAATTCAATCTTCAAAATTTCTTAAATTTGGTTATGGTGACTTCAGATGCATATTACATGGTACAGTTTGTATCAATACAAAGCTGAAACAGAAAGACCGGGATTCTCCCAAAAAAATCCAAGTGCTGTCAATTTTTGGTGTACTTACCAGAGCGAATCTCCGACACTCTGTGCACTGCAGAGTGCCTCAACGGGATTCACTCTGGAAAGCAGGGGGCGGTGCCTATTCCCACCCAAGAGGCCAGCAGCATAGCGCTGGGCGGACCACTGCTCAAGCAATGATCTGGTGGGCAGTGCCAAGGTGCCAGGTGTGCAGTGCCAGTTTGCTCCTTGGGCAGTACCAGAGTGTCAGTTTGGCACTGCCAGGCTGGCACTGCCTAAGGGGCACCCTGCCTTACCCAGGAGCTCCCAGGGAGGCTCAATGTCCTTTATTCCTGCCAGTGGGGTCAGGGCACCTGTTATCTAATGGCATTCTTTCAGGGCATAAATCTTTCCATAATATTTCTCTTGAAGCCTTCTGAAATTGCTAAGTGGACATCTCTTTGTTAAATATTAATGATCCTGAAAATGCAATGAATGGCCAGATTACTATAAGGATTAGAGTGATTAAAAATTAGTGGGGAGCAGTCATAAATGCCGCTGGAGGGAACCACTCCTGATGGGATGGGAGGGGGAGGGGAAATGCTAGTGAGCCCAGAGAATACTGTTCCGGGCTCACTAAGCATATTGAAATGCTCATTTCAATATGATAATCAGCTCTGCGCCAATTTCCAGTGCGGAGCAGATTACTCTCAAAGACAGTGCCTGGGAGACACGCGGAGGCCCAGGCACCCAGCATGAATCCCGCGAAACTGCCACCGCTGATGTCTCCCGGCCCGCTGTGCTACTCGAGCAGTCCAGCGGGTTGGGAGAATCCCGTCCAAAATGTGCCTATAGGTTTTATAATTTTGAATTAGATATCTGGTTTTGCCTGACTATTTTTCAAAGTAATGAGATGCAGAATTCCTATTGTATTCAAGAATAGCAGATGCAAACTTTCTGCTCATTTCATAATATTTGAAACTATGTAAAATTGAAGTTTCTAATTACGT
The DNA here is from genome assembly GCF_964213995.1 of Mustelus asterias. NCBI lineage: Eukaryota > Metazoa > Chordata > Chondrichthyes > Carcharhiniformes > Triakidae > Mustelus > Mustelus asterias. The sequence goes on from NC_135816.1 coordinate 60,672,101, forward strand.
TGAAGTTGTACAGGACATTGGTAAGGCCACACTTGGAATACTGTGTGCAGTTCTGGTCACCCTATTATAGAAAGGATATTATTCAACTAGAAAGAGTGCAGAAAAGATTTACTGGGATGCTACCAGGACTTGATGGTTTGAGTTATGAGGAGAGGCTGGATAGACTGGGACTTTTTTCTCTGGAGCGTAGAAGGCTGAGGGGTGACGTTGTAGAGGTCTATGAAATAATGAGGGGCATAGACAAGGTAGATAGTCAATATGTTTTCCCAAAGGTAGGGGAGTCTAAAACTAAAGAGCATAGGTTTTAGTTGAGAGGGGAGAGATACAAAAGTGTCCAGAGAGGCAATTTTTTCAAACAGAGGGTGATGAGTGTCTGGAACAAGCTGCCAGAGGTAGTAGTAGAGGTGGGTACAATTTTATCTTTTAAAAAGCATTTAGATAGTTACATGAATAAGATGGGTATAGAGGGATATGGGCCAAATGCGGGCAATTGGGATTAACTTAGGGGTTTAAAAAAAGGACGGCATGGACAAGTTGGCTCAAAGGGCCTGTTTCCATGCTGTAAACCTCTATGACTCTATGACTGAAACCTTGTGTATCATCCTAATTTAACAGCCACCCATGTTAAAATAACTCACACGTAGGCATCTTCCATACATTAAAATGAAGTTCAGGACCTGGACTCACGGACAACCCCAATAGTGACAGACTGGAATGGTGTACTGCTATCATTGCAAAGGAACTCAGGCATTTTGAATTGACATTGCCTCCTTAACGAGACCCAGTGGGCAGGGGAAGGCCAGCTCAAGTTACAGTGGGGCAATTACACCTTCTTCAGGAAAGGTAAGCCAGCAGAAGATTGTCACCTCCACAGGATTGGCTTCACCATTAAAAACACACTCGCTGTCTCAGAGACTTCTCCTGTGGGATAAACAAACACTCTCATGCCTTTGGCTCACCCTCCCCCAGAATTACTACGCTACAGTCTTCAGCATGTGCACCACAACACAGGCAGATACCGATGAGTCCAAAGAGGAATTTTATTCCAACCTTGAAAAATCCTTCACCTGAGTCCCAATGGGTGACAAGCTGATTCTCCTTGGTGACTTCAGTGCCAGATGTGGAAAGGACACAGATCCCTGGGGAGGTATAATTAGCAGGGGGTAGGAAAATCCAACACCAATGGTACCTGTTCCAGACAAAATGCCTAGAACACAACCTAGTCATTACCAACACCTTGTTCTATCAGAGAGACAAGTACAAGGCCTCGTGGCAAAACCCTCGCTCCAAGCACTGACACCGGCTCAACTATGTCATTGCCCAAGCGAGGGACCGCAATGTCATGTGTATCACCTGAACAATGACAGGAGTTGACAACTGTTGAATGGACCAGCATCTAAATCTCTCTGTGATCAACATCAGTGTAGCCCCAAAGCAGCAACAGAAACTGTGCTGCAGAAAAATCAACGCTGAGGCACTCAGTGATCCCGATAAGAGAACGCAATTCAGCCAGCACCTCATTGCCAACCTGACTACTACCGGTGACCCATTGATGCAGAGTGTTCACAGTGCCAGGCCTGCCCTCAAGGTCTCAATTGCTAAATAATAGATATGGATATCATAGATATGGAGATAATATCTAACATTTGGCCTCATAGCCCCCAAGTCCTTCCCATTGTTATTGATCCCTAAATATATAACATTGATCTTTTACATACTTCTGAATGCAACCATCAAAGCGCAACCCAACAAAATTGTTTTGGATATTGTTGGGTCTTTTTTACCCAGCCATCATTCTGCTTTCCCACCAGACCCATGGACAAACATAGCCACAAAATATACAGGAGGGATTAAAGACTCAATTTAATTCAACGAAAGGAAGATCCAGCCAAGCAGATTTGGTAGAGACAAACTTGCAACAACAAATGCAAAAACTGTTTATGAACAATTAAGCAAGGGACAACATGAAATCTGCAAACTCGATGAGTGGCAAAGAACATGTGTCATTCGTCTCCCTGTATGAAAGGAATATTTGCTTCCAGTTAGCTGAGTTGTGAAAGTGATGTTGGTCGGGTCAGGCAGAAAGAATCTTATGGTCTAGGTTCCCCTACTAGCAGAAATGAAAACAAATGCACAATGGGTATCATGGGAAAAGGAAGTCTTGTGGCAGAGTTGTAGCATACTGTGCCTCTGAGCCTAAAGCTCTGGGTTCAAGTCCTACTCCAGAGCCTGATGGCTAACTGACCAAACAGATTGAGGATCCACTTGAAAATCCTTCCAATGCCATCTGCCAATGGCAGGTGGTAAAAGCAGGAGACATTTCTGGTCAGCCATGTGATGGAAAGAAATTGAAGCCTCTACCATCACTATCCATACATAGCTCCAGGCTACAGCACACAGGTAAAGGTAATGTTGGCACAGCAACTCGGACTCCTTGTGGGTAGGGGGTTGGTTGGCTCAGTTGGCCGGATGGTCAATGTGGCCAACAGCACAGGGTTTGATGTCCCCATTCCAACTGGGGTGGATTCAGGACCTACCTCCTTGCCCTACCCACGGTGGAAATCTCAGTGCTCTGGGTCAGACCTGACTTCGGGCAGAGAATTGAAGAAGACAATAAAGATTGGAAACAAGAAAGCCTAAAAAATCAAGTGTATTTTGGAAGGGATTGTATAAGATGATGCATGCCATGACTATGTTTAATGCATAATCCACAATGCTGAACACATATCTGTTGTTTGTCTGAGTATGTTTCCATTGTAAATATGCATTGTGACCTAAGAACATTAAATTGAACTTCTGGTCCAGCCTTTTACTATTACTTCCATCATGATTGGTAGCAGCACTATTTAATCTTAGATGAAAATCTGACCTTGCGTGCTGCAAATGTAACTTGAAATACAGCAAAGAGTTTGTTCTTAATAAATACAATGGGGAAAATAAAATAGACTGATATGCTCCTGACTTCTCTGGGAAGGTGATCATTAAGACAGGTTTCATTCTGTCTCCATAGGGAACACGCCGATCTTTCGGTAGAATTGAGAGCAGAGGAAGGTGACACTCTGTTCGTCAAGTACAATCAGAAAATAAATTGTTTTGGGCAAACTGAATGTCAGTTTTGCTGTGCAAATTCCCACTTTGACTTGCAGACAATTACATCTCTTATTGCTTACTCAACAACTTTTCACATGAAATGCAAACATTGCAGAAATACTCCCCTCTACCCATCGCATCTTATATCATTTTACACTTTTGCTCTTGAGGCAATTAATTTCCATTGGAGGAAGTAGTTTTTGTAGGTAGCAGTGTAATTAGGATCTACATGCTACAAGATAATGTAGGGAGGACATTCTATATTGCGAGAATTAATTTTTATTTAAATTGTTAACAGCACTGCTGAGAAAAAAACCATGTAAAAGGGATAATTACTCCAGATTATTAATTATCCATAATGCTAGTGGTAAATACATTAGTCACGTACTGAGTTGTGGAGGGCCATATGCGATTTCCCAGTGGCAATTTACTAAGCTCTGCAAATTTAAGATGTTGAATGGATACCCGTTTACTGACAGCAGGAAGACCGTTGGAAAGCTCCCTGAGTCACTCACATGAACCTTGTGGGCGGAATTTTACAAGAATGATTCTAAGTGTCCAGTTAGCATGAAAATGGGAGAGTTTCTGATCTGCTTTTTGGGCAAGTTTTCACGCCCAATCTTACGGGCTCAGACACTGAAAAAATGGTCTAGGCCATTTCTAGCTTCTGCAGGCAGTGGGCTGGTCTTAACATGCCAGCCAACCTGCAGAGGGAGATATTGTGCTTGCGCAGACCTCTGATTCTGCACAAGCACAATTCCAACAGCATGGGTCTGACAGACAGAGAGCTGTCAGGCCCCTGCTGTTGCAGGCAGCCCCACAAAGTCTGCCCCCGACTGCAATCAGGGGGTCATGCAGCCGATCACGAACCCACACCCATAAGGACATCTAGCCCCTGCCGCCCTCCCCCACCTATTGCTCGGCCAATCACGCCCCCCACCCCACCTGATCCGATCACGATGCAAAGCGTCAGCGGCCACTCTCCCTCCCCGATGGGGCTGCCCCTTCTGGTCCTTCCACTTCAGGTCCCAGCCACTTCAGCACAGCCCCTATAAGTCCTCATAGGCCCCACCTCCTGTTACCTCCCAGCGGAGACTGCCAAGGTGCCAGGCTAGCACTGCAGAGCTAGCACTGCCCACGGAGCACGCCCCCTTGCCTTCAGCCTCCAGGGGGGGGCCTCAATGGCCTCTGGTTCCGCCAGCAAGGCCAACATGAATGTTGCCAATTCATGGGAAGCAGGTGTTTTCCTCGCCAGGGAAAACCTCTCCCGCCAAGGCATAAAGGAAGGTGAGCCCGGCCGATCTTTACGGATCAACAAGGTCATCTATGTGCGGATCCACAAGAGATGGGTGAGATCCTAAATGAATATTTCTCATCAGTATTTACTGTTGAGAAAAGCATGGATGTTAGGGAACTTGGGAAAATAAATAGTGATGTCTTGAGGACTGTACATATTACAGAGAAGGAGGTGCTGGAAGTCTTAAAGGCATCAAGGTAGATAAATCCCCGGGACCTGATGAAGTGTATCCCAGGACATTGTGGGAGGCTAGGGAGGAAATTGCGGGTCCCCTAGCCGAGATATTTGAATCATTGATCGTCACGGGTGAGATGCCAGAAGATTGGAGTGTGGCAAATGTGCCTGTGTTTAAAAAGGGCTGCAGGGAAAAGCCTGGGAACTACAGGCCAGTGAGCCTCACATCTGTGGTGGGTAAATTGTTGGAAGGTATTTTGAGAGACAGGATCTACAGGCATTTAGAGACGCAAGGACTGATTAGGGCAGAAGGCAGATGAAGGCAGTGCAGTTGATGTTGTCTACATGGACTTTAGCAAGGCCTTTGACAAGGTACCGCATGGTAGGTTGTTGCATAAGGTTAAATCTCACGGGATCCAGGGTGAGGTATCTAAATGGTTACAAAATTGGCTTCTTGACAGAAGCCAGAGGGTGGTTGTAGAGAGTTGTTTTTCAAACTGGAGGCCTGTGACCAGCGCTGTGCCTCAGGGATCAATGCTGGGTCCACTGTTATTTGTCATTTATATTAATGATTTGGATGAGAATATAGGAGGCATGGTTAGTAAGTTTGCAGATGACACCAAGATTGGTGGCATAGTGGACAGTGAAGAAAGTTATCTCCAATTGCAACGGGATCTTGATCGATTGGGCCAGTGAGCTGACGAATGATAGATGGAGTTTAATTTAGACAAAGGCGAGGTGATGCATTTTTGTAGATTGGTAGTTAATGGTAGGGCATTGGGGAGAGTTACAGAACAAAGAGATCTAGGGGTACATGTTCATAGCTCCTTGAAAGTGGAGTCACAGGTGGACAGAGTGGTGAAGAAGGCATTCGGCATGCTTGGTTTCATCGGTCAGAACACTGAATACAGGAGTTGGGACGTCTTGTTGAAGTTGTACAAGACATTGGTAAGGCCACACTTGGAATACTATGTGCAATTCTGGTCACCCGATTATAGAAAGGATATTATTAAACTAGAAAGAGTGCAGAAAAGATTTACTAGGATGCTACCGGGACTTGATGGATTGAGTTATAAGGAGAGGCTGGATAGACTGAGACTTTTTTCTCTGGAGCGTAGAAGGCTGAGCGGTGATCTTATAGAGGTCTATAAAATAATGAGGGGCATAGATCAGCTAGATAGTCAATATCTTTTCCCAAAGGTAGGGGAGTCTAAAACTAGAGGGCATAGGTTTAAGGTGAAAGGGGAGAGATACAAAAGAGTCCAGAGGGGCAATTTTTTCACACAGAGGGTGGTGAGTGTCTGGAACAAGCTGCCAGAGGTAGTAGTAGAGGCGGGTACAATTTTGTCTTTTAAAAAGCATTTAGGTAGTTACATAGGTACGATGGGTATCGAGGGATATGGGCCAAATGCGGGCAATTGGGATTAGCTTAGGGGTTTTTAAAAAAAAGGCCAACATGGACAAATTGGGCCGAAGGGCCTGTTTCCATGCTGTAAACCACTATGACTCTATGATTGAGCTGAGAGGCTGATCTCGGCAGAAATCTGAAATCCGCCAGAGAGCTGAGAAATCGGGTGTGATCCTGATTTCTCGGCTCTCGCGCAATTTACCAGCTCACTCCACTGATCGGTGGGTGGGACAAGCCGGTATAATCCGAGCCCATATGTTAGTAACAGGATAGCAAAACAAAAGCGGAGGTCAACATCGCATGCAATTCTTTAGGCCAAGTAATGTTACGATGCAAGGAGAACCTAGAGGCAGTAACTGAAGTAGAACCTCCCTACAACAGTGTTCAATTCCCCTCGCAATAAACAATATCATTCTATTATCTTTCCTAATTACTTGCAGTACCTGCATATGAGTCTTTTAGTGATTCATGCACGAGGACACCCAGATCATTTTCAATCTCAGAGCTTTGCAAACTCTCACAATTTAGACAATAATTTTATTCTTCCTGTCAAAACGGACAATTTCACACCTTGCCAGATCTTTGCTTACGCATTTAACCAATCTCCATCCCTTTGTTGGCTCCTTATGTACTCTTCACAACTTAGTTTCTTACCTATCTTTGGTTCGTCAGCAAATTTAGCAACCAGAGCTTTAGTCCCTTGTCACATATATTGTAAAAAGTTGAGGCCCCAGCACTGTGGCATATGATCCCTTACATCTTGCCAACCAGAAAATGACCCATTTATGCTTATTCTGTTTTCTGTTAGTTAGCTTCTCTTTAATCATGCCAATTTGTCTCCCCTACGCCATGAGCGTAGGGGAGACAAGGTTTCTACAATAGCCTTTGACATGGCACCTTTTCACATGCCTTCTGAAAATCTAAGTATAGGACATTCACCAGTTTCCCTTCATCTGCAACATCTTCAAAGAACTCCAATAAATTGGTTAAACATGATTTCCCTTGCAAAAAATCTTGTTCACTCTGGCTATAACCTCTTTAATAATAGCTTCTAACATTTTCCCTCTGGCAGATGTTAAGCTAACTGGCCTGTAGTTTTCTGCTTTCTCTCTCATCCCTTTTCTGAATAAAGGGCTCACATTTGCTATTTTCTAACCAAATGGAACCATTCTAGAATCTAGGGAATTTTGGAAAATTAAAACCATCGCATCTACTACCTCACTAGCCACTTCTTTTAAGACCCTAGGGTGTAGTCGATCAGGACCCAGACTCATGTCAGCCTGCAATTCCAATAATTTGCTCAGTATCACTTCCCAGGTGATTGTAATACTGTTGATCTCTTTCCTCCCTTCCTGATTTACAGCTATTTCTGGGATGTTACTTGTATCCTCTATAGTGAAGGCTGATACGAAATACCTGTTCAATTCCTCTGCCGTCCCCTTATTTTCTATTATTAATTCCTCGGACTCACTTTCTATCGGACCAATACTCTCTTTTAAAATATTTATAGAAACTCTTACTATCTGGTGGTGATCTTACTGGCTCATCCCACCGGTCGATCAGCATTATGAGCCAGTAAGATCAGGCAAGAGGCAGAAAATTGGGTCTGCGCCTGGTCTTTTGCCTGTTGCGATGTTACCAGCCGTTTTTTGCCACTGAAATCGAGTTGACGCCCTTTCTGAGTGCGAAGCCAATTTCAATATTCATTACCTAATTTAAATATAACTAGTGAGTCCCGGAAGCTATCGACCAGGCTCATTGCCCTTACCTGCTCACCAGTCAAGGTCATCACTGGCGAGGATCATGTATGGCCTGCACCAATGAGGACCAAACGTGATGGCCTCGTCAGTGGGAATAAAAGTCATTGAAATCACCTGGGTGGTCGGGACAGAGCCAGGCAGTGCCCCTAGGGCACCGCCAGCCTGGCACCTGGTACTGCTAGCATGGCACTGCCCACAAGTTGATCGGCTGAGGCGGGAATTGGGGGGGGCGGGAGGGCAATGTCGAGCGGAGGGGTGTGGAGTGACTGGAGATCTCTCAGTATACTGGGAATTGGGGGTGCCTGCACAATGGTGAACCCTAGAGCTCAGTGGCTGGCTTCACCGGCATTATTAGACTCTGCCCCATCCCCTACTGGTGAGAATCGTATCCTGTCTCTTTTTTTACTTAGTGCCGTAGAATTGCGACTGGGAGCTTGCCCATACAATCAGCGGGATTCTTTTCTGTTTTCACATTCGTTTGGCATTTAAAATCTTTTGTTAAGATCGCCCCCTCTGTCTTTATGTTTCTAGTTAGCTTTCCCTTCTACTCTTTCCCCCCCTTATCAATCCTTTTGTCATTCTTTGCTTTTTTTATGTTCTGTCCAATCTTCTGATTTGCTACCCACCTTTGCCCAATTCTATACTTTTTCTTTAAGTTTGATACAATCTTTAACTTTTTTAGTTAACCACAGATGGTAGGTCCTCCCTTTGGAATTTATCTTTCTTGGTGGAATGTATCTATTCTATGCCTTCTGAAATATCGGCTTAAGTATCTGCCACTGTATCTCTATTGAACTGTTTTTAAATCTAATTTGCCAGTTCACTTTAGTTAATACTGCTTTCATGCCCTCATAATTGCCATTATTTAAGTTTAAAATATTAGTCTTGGACCCATTCTTCTCTCCCTTAAACTGAATGCAAAATTCAATTGCATTATAATCACTGCTCCCTCGTGGCACCTTCACTATGAGGTCATTTATTAATCCTACATCATTGCACAGTACCAGGTCAATGGTACCAGGTACTTTGCTCTCTGGTTGGCAGCAGGTGGCTTTGTTACTTCCGTATGCTGACTTCGAAGAAGGTGCTTCAACTGATTCTGCCACATTTGCTATACATGTAGCTGGCTGACCCCACCCTCAGAGTGGACATTTATTCTCATTAGAACAGGGATGTTGAATGCCCCAAAATGAAACATCACTATTACAGTTTACTCCTCCTGATGCTAGGCTCTCCTTGAACATGGGATAAAACCTGAGCAGTATTGGTTTCTGTGAATCCCTGTCTCAAGGTTCTTTCAATTTCATAATTTCACAGTTTAAATGGATAAGATAGCGTCTATTGAATAGAGTTTAAGATATCTACTATGGCATTTGGAACACACAAAATGGTTTTCCACCTGGTCATAGACATGTGCCATTGAGAACTCCATTGTTGTTGCCCCTGGAGTTGCCACATTCTCCATAGTATATTTGCAGTACCCAGTGAATGTGACAGGCCAGGGAGGGAGAGGTATGTGGATTAAACTTGGCTGGGGATTAGGTAGGCCCATAAGTTGGAGTGGAGAGATTTCAATGCAAACAACAATGTGGAAGTATAACCTTTTAGAAAGAGTGCTCTGATATCCCATTTTGGACAGCCTTCCTTTTCTGTCCTTCCAGATACCTCTATCACAATAGTTCTCAACCTTTTTTCTTCAGAAGCCCTCCTCCAGTGATTTAAAACTATCATAGGTCTCTGTGACACAGGACAGTTTTTTTAAAGGCTTGCTTGTGTCATATGTAAATAGTCTCACAACACCAGGTTAAACTCCAACTGGTTTGTTTGGTAGCAAGAGCTTTCGGAGCGTTGCCACTTCATCAGGTGAGTGAGAGTTGAGCACCATATTCTGTTCTTACGAGGGCATCTTTCAGCGTCTGTAGGTGTCTGTTGCGATACTCCTCATCTGAGCAGATCCTGTGTATATGGAGGGCTTGTCCGTAGGGGATGGCTTCTTTAATGTGTTTAGGGTGGAAGCTGGCGAAGTGGAGCATCGTGAGGTTATCCGTGGGCTTGCAGTACAGTGAAGTGCTGAGGTGATCGTCCTTGCTGGATTTGCGTGTGTCCAAGAATGCAACTGATTCTGGAGAGTAGTCCATGGTGAGCCTGATGGTGGGATGGAACTTGTTGATGTCATCATGCAGTTGTTTCAGTGATTGTTCACCATGAGTCCAAAGAAAGAAAATGTAATCAATGTACCTAGTGTATAGCGTCGGTTGAAGATCCTGTGCGGTGAAGAAGTTTTGTTCGAACCTGTGCATGAAGATGTTGGCATATTGAGGTGCGAATTTGGTCCCCATGGCTGTTCCATGTGTCTGGGTGAAGAACTGGTTGTTGAAAGTGAAGACATTGTGGTCCAGGGTGAAGTGAATAAGTTGTAGAATTGTGTCTGGAGATTGGCAGTTGTCGGCATTGAGTACTGAGGCAGTTGCAGCAATGCTATCATTGTGGGGGATGCTGGTGTAGAGTGCCGAGACATCCATTGTGACGAGGAGTGTTCCTGGTTCAACTGTTCCATGGGTGCTGAGTTTCTGTAAGAAGTCTGTGAAGTAGCGGCAGAAGCTGGGGGTTCTTTGTATGATGGGTTTCAGGATGCCTTCACTCACCTGATGAAGGGGCAATGCTCCAAAAGCTCATGCTACCAAATAAACCTGTTGGACTTTAACCTGGTGTTGTAAGACTAATTACTGTGCCTACCCCAGTCCAACACCGGCAACTCCACATCATTGCGTCATATGGTAACAACAATCAAGAAGTTAGCACACAGCTAGATTGTAAGATCCCACAAATGAAAATTAAATAGATGGATCACATGATGTGCATCTAAGCTCCGGGCTCATTTGCCAACATATTAAAGATTCTCTAATGATTTAGAATACCATTGAACCCCTCTCACAGACCCAAGGGAGCTGCAGACCCTGATTGAGAACTCCTGTTCTATCATATTCCCTTCCCAGAGGACAGGACATACCTAAAGATGATGTTGGAAGTCTCTGAGATATGTTGCCTAACAGATATGATTCTGTGAAAATTATTCACCTATGACCTGTAACTTCCTGGTTCGCCAGCATTGGATTTGAGGATTGTCTCGAAAATGCATTGGGGAATCCTCTCAGAAGTTTCCAGTTAAGGGTTTCTCTGCAGCAATTGCCCAGAAGCGCTAACTTCTCCTGCACAATTGAGCTGCAGTGGGAACCATTGAACCAAACAACTTAAATCAGTAACTTCAGATGGTTCTGCCAGTTTTAGGCCAATGGTTCGAAGGAATAAAATCACTTCCAACTTCAGCGTAACTATGTCAAATACCCAGACTGAGCCCCACGTGGGGCACCCCCATACTGAAACACCCTTCCCCAGGGCCCTCCCAACACCCTCCCTGGGTCTTTCCACCCCTCACCGCCCCCCCTGATTGCCAGCTGCATGGCATTTCCCCCTCCCCAACCCGCAGCCGCACAACACTTTCCACTCGCTCCCCCGCACCTGCATTCAACTTCAAAACTTGCTGTGGTGGGATTGGAACCTGTGATCACTGGGCTGCCGTACCTGTGTAACCATCGTAGACAGAATGCGTTTCAGTTGGGAAGACTCCACTTACCATCATTCTTCAAGTGCAATTCCCTGTTCAGATTGAGTGGCTCAAATGACTGCTTAAACCCTTTAATTCCAATCAGTTTAACTGGTGTCGATGAACAGAGTGGAGTTTGCACAGCTTGTGTTCTCTTGGCAAACAACAATGTTAGGAGTTAACTGGCAGGTAAGCATTCTTCCAAAAGCACGTAGCAACCAGCCATTAATCCACAGCTATGACAATTTACTGGATGGTTTTATTTCATGTAACTGCGTTTCAGTAACTCATGTACAAGAGGGAAAAAAAAGTCAGAGCCAGCTGTGCGTTTACATTGACATTTTAAATCCTTTCCTTGAATGTCACTTACTGTCTGGAAACAAAGTCAAATCAATACTCTCTTTGAGTCACCTTGTATTTCCTGCCACTTTTAATTAGCAGCTGTATTTGCTCAACATTACTGAGGCAATTACTTCTCTGAGTTGACTCTGTAGAGATTTAAGTTTTACCCTACAAGAGCCCTAATTGCTAATAAAAAGGTTTCAAATGGCCCAAACAGCAGCACGACAAAAAAAACCTATGGCTCATCACGCACAAAGCAACCACAAGGGATTGACAACATATAATTTAGAGATATCAAATGAGTTGAGGCAAACAATTTACAGCCCTGCTACCAAAAACTGTTTACTGCGGGGGTCATTTAAATATGATGAGTGGCTAACCCGCCACCTTCTTACTCACCCCCAACCCAATCCCCATAAAACGATAAGCACGGGAACATCAAAACAGCAGCCTGCCCAGCATTTAAAAAAATAACTAAATGACACTTGAACTTGTTAACCAGCCAATTGACTTGAATATTGTGTTGCCTTTGCCATAATGTGGTTGGCATGGGCAGGCAGGTGAGAATGGATAAGTTCGTAGAAATCAGTGCAGAAGGAGAGCATTTGGCCCATTGAGTCTGCACCGACAACAATCCCACCTAGATCCTATCCCACCACATATTTTCCCTGTTAACCCCTCTAACCTACGCAACCCGGGACACAAAGGGGCAATTTACCATGGCCAATCCACCTAACCCGCACATCTTTGTACTGTGGGAGGAAACCAGAGCACCCAGAGGAAACCCACGCAGACATGGGGAGAACATGCAAACTCCACACAGACAGTGAACCAAAGCCAGGAATCGAATCCGGGTCTCTGGCGCTGGGGGCTGGGTGGCACCTCTCCAAAACACGTCATCTTTGTCACTTCCTGTTTGGCCAACAAAACCCACATACACCAGCCCCCTTGCCCCCTCTCAAGATTCTAATCTCTCCTTGCTCATTACCCTCGACTTATCCCTCTGACATCCACGTTGCCTTCAGCTCAGGGTCCTGTTGCTGTCCGAGTAGTGCCCACTACTGAGTACTGCTGCTGCTGGGACCACTAGGCTTGAGCTGCTGGCCAATCAGTTTGGACGGCAGCTCCAGGATGGGACTTCCTCTCACTGAGGCCCGGAATGCCTTATGTCTGCAGAGGCAGCCTTATGTAACGCTGACCGGGTCATGGCCAACATTTTTTCCGAGAGGCGAGGTGGCAGGGATGGGGCAGCGGTGAGCAGTATGGTCCGTGTAAAAATCAACCCATTGAACCTGCTGGGAGGTTTCATTGACAGGACCCCATGGCTTGGAGGTTCTCTCATGAAAAACATACAATATTACAGTTCGTGTCTTGTTAAGCAAAAATATAAGCTGTTAAACACATTGATGAAGGACATACAAATGCAAGGTTAGCAGAACAATGCAAGTGCATTCACTTTGCATGTTCAGAGATTGATAAAGGTTCTGGAAATCGCTGCTTTTTCAATAACTTGATTTCACAAAGGAATGAGGACCATAGGAAAAAGGGTTGGCTAAATTATATTATAGAAAAGAAATGTTGCGTTTTGTCACCATTTAAGTTGAATAAGATTTATAATCCAGTGCAGTTCTCTACAGAACTCAATATATAGCTTTTTCTTTTGCTTTATTCTCAGGAGTGATAAAAAAGAACCTTCGAACTCATTCCATTGCTAGACCTCCACTCATCGACTGCGGCAATTCATCTCCCATTTAAAGGTATCCCTGGTGAGTCGAATGACAACGTGAATGGTCCTACTCATCAAATAAAAGAAAAACGTGTCCTTGGAAGCCAAAAATAAAGCACAATTTTCTGAGAATTTGGTGGAATACAGTTCCAAATTTTATGTCTCTCACAACTTATCTTTTATTTAACCGGTGCTTCTGACAATCTGTGATTTAAGGACTGTAGGGGTCATGCAACTTTAATGTTTTCAATCATAATGATGAAAGTCAGAGAATAATTCTCAACCAATGTCCTACAGCCGAAGTGAACAGACATCTAACAATAGAAATTATATAATAAAAAAAATCACGATGTTGCAGGAAGAATATGATTTTCTTTTCATTTCACACATCAATCTAGTTTCATAGGTATAATATTTAGACACTTCTGATTCTAACTCTAAATGCAGCTTAAATATTAAAGCACAACCTGAAATATCTCCAGTTTTGGCATAACCTCTTAACGTAAGATGTTTTCAGTTACAGAACAGTCATTCTTCAAATTTAGCACAGTAAGAAGTCTCACAACACCAGGTTAAATCCCAACAGGTTTATTTGGTAGCACGATCTTTTGGAGCACTACCCCTTCATCAGGTGAATCACTAAATTTAGCTTTAGTGTAAAGTGTTCCTGACTCTGCTGTTAATGACGTAAAGTGCAATCCAGGTGCACAGGAGAAACTGAAGTGGAGTGAGACTACATATTCCAAGGCACCTCAGTCACCTTCATTCTGATATCAAGTCAGGTATTGTCCTGAATTCATGCTGGACTTACACAATTATAGTGTGAAGTCATCCTAACATTAAGGATTGAATTTTTAGACCACAATAGGGGCGAAAACAGCCCAGAATTTGGTGGTGATGAATTTTGCACCATTTGTGGTAGGGCTCGTCTGCCAACACTATCCTTGCAGAGGCAGCACATAGTTCATCGTCTCTAATCTCCTGTGACTGAACTCCCTCTGCCCCCCAGCCCCCCCCCCCCCCCCCACCCCTCTCCCTGCCCCATTAGAGCCTAAAACTTCAGCCAGAGTACCTGCCTGCAAGTAATAGGTAGCCAGTTAAGGGTTAGAAGCCTGTTAAGACCTCTTATATAGTTGCCTTGAGAAAGCCTCCTGGCACAGACCCAGAGGAGTCAGCATTCGAGCAGGGTTTGAGGTCCTCCACACCTACTTAGCTTCAGCTGCACCCACAGGCCTTCCTGGAGAGACATGCCCACCATAATGATGGCCCAGCTGTTGAGAGAATTTTTTATTTTTATGTTTAAAAAGTTGGAGAGAGGGGATCCTCCCTCAATTATCTGAAATGGCAGCCGGCTGCTTTTTCAGAGCTGAAAGGCCCTCCAGATTTAACAGCCTGTTCACCATTTTTAATTGGACAGCAAGTTAGGGGAGGCATGGTGGCACAATGGTTAGCACTGCTGCCTCACAGCGCCAGAGACCCGGGTTCAATTCCAGCCTCGGGACAGTATCTGTGTGGAGTTTACACATTCTCCGTAGGTTTCCTCTGTGTGCTCCAGTTTCCTGCCACAGTCCAAAGATGTGCAGATTAGGTGGAGTGGCCGTGCTAAATCGCCCCTTAGTGTCAGGGGGATTAGTAGGGTAAATATGTGGGGTTGTGGGGATAGGGTTTGTTGTCGGTGCAGGCTCGATGGGCTAAATCTCATTCTATAAGTCCACCTTGTGGCCATTAATTGACCAATTTGTGGAAAATCACTGCCAGATTACTGTGTACCCCCAAAACTGCGAGCTCCTGATCCCCATTTAACTCTGAAGTCAGGGTCCTGAAATCCACAGGGAAAATCCTGCCCTAAGGATGTTGAGTATGAGACCATGAGTCTCATCTTTAGTTATTTTCCATTGAAATGATGGACATATAATTCTTATGCACAGGGTTATGGGGATAAGGTGGAGGGGAGGGCTTGTATAGGATGCTCTTTAGAGAGTTGGTGCAGACTCAATGGGCCGGATGGCCTCTTTCTGTACTGTAGGGATTCTATGGTTCTATTTTGTGTGTCCATCATTTTAAAGGAAATTTTAGTGCTGAACAGTGAAACTTATCAGGGGAATGTTGTATTTTTATTTCATTATAGATTTCTGTCTCAACCCTATACACACTTAAATGGATGCTATGTGCACTTCCCTATTATACTCATCGAGATACAACGACCAGAAGTTGATCGCTATCTTGGTCAATCGACAGTTATATATCCCACCAAAAAATATCAGCACCAAGTACGTTTCATAATCCTTAAACTATCACTTTACTTTCAAATCTTTTAATCATCCTGCCGGAACGTATTTACCGATTCTGTACAATTCCATTCTAGATAAGAAATCAAATTTAGAAAAAAGGCTTAATATGGGTTAGGCAATGGGCAGAGTAGTGTAATCCCATCAGCTAATGGAAATCTTTAACCATTGTGGCTATTCTGAACCACGTAAGCCTTGCCTTTTATAAGCAGCCCTCCAGTGAATTGGATTGAAATTAATAACTGGAATTAAGACGGTTAAGAATTAAGAGCGTTTCATTTTAAATGATCCTGAGATGCAGTATGCAAAATGTTTTGTAGATTTTGTGGCTTGACAAAATAAATCACTGTGCTGAAATCACAGTAAAGGAACAATTTCCTTCTAACTAACATTGAATTATTAGATATTGCAGTAAAAATGAGCTGACAGTTTACACTGCAATAGATAACATCAGTTAATTCTGTTCCATTGTAATATTTAGCCACTGGTATTGGAACATTGAGATTCCATTTAATGATAGAATTTCAATTTACAGTTTCTTTGGTCATCAAATTACACTACTTTGATCTATCAAGGTGGTCCACTGCAAGATGTGTTCCCTGGAAACCCGGAGCTGTTAAAAACATGACCCCCCCCTTCCCCCCACTGCTGCAAAAAGCCCGACACAGGGAACTGGCAGGAAAAAATGTTTATTGTTGCTGAGATCAGAAATTTCCCCAGTGCCTGCTTGTGTTCTGCATGACAATACATCGAATGTGCTTTCTGATGTACAAGTGCTGAGAGTCGAGCACAGACGTTAATGGTTGTAGTTTTGGCTTGCAGGTTAAAATTCGTAATTTTGCATTGAGGCTGGTCCGTGGGGCAAACATAAAATGCCATAGGTGCTGCTCAACAACTGTTCAGCTACGCTCGCCGCACTGCTAGCAGTAACTGAACAGTGTAAGCAATGCAACGACCATCAAAATACCCACAAGGAAAGTACAGCTGTGATGAGATGCTTGGAACAGCAACTCCAGTAGACCTAAGAGGATTGATCTATTAGCCTGGTGCTTGTTATTTTTCTTCTAGACACACAGATTTCTTTTTTAAAAATACGCATCAAGGTGAGGAATGAACATGCTGGTGAATAGAAAATGATTTCCGTCTCAAGACATGCTAGTTCAGTCAAGCTATGAACCACAACAAGGATAGAGTTCTAACATATGCAGCTAATACACAACTACTGAGTAAATAATAAACTCGCAAACAATCCCAGCACAGAAATTACAAGTACAATAGGTCATTATTAAATGCCTTTCAAAAAAACACATTTATAGGGGGTTTTGAGATGGTTTCAAAATTTTATGGAAGTGAAATACTGTCTCATGTTCAAATAATTTAAGGAAAAGAATTTGCATTTATATGGCACCTTTGATGACCTTAAGATATCCCAAAGCATTTTATAGCCAATCAAAGTACATTTGTAATGCAGTATTGTTATAGGCAAACACAGCAACCAATTTGTACACAGCAACGTACCAAAAAAGGATAATGAAGTAATTGATTGTATAATCTGTTTCATTAATGTAAGTTGAGGGATAACTATTCACTAGGACTTCAAGCGACTATTTTGGTCACCCTATGGTTATATATTCTACCAAAATATATCAAAAACAGTAAGTATTACAATGCTTCCTTGAAAAATACGGTGGATCTTTCACATCTCGATAAAAGGCAGACATTTGGTTTAATGCCTCACCTGAGAGACGATACCTCAACCGTGCAGCACTCCTCACAGTGCTGCACTCGTACATCAACGTGGATTATGTCCTCAAGTCTCTGGAGTTGAAATCACAATCAGAGTTATCACTGGGACATTGTTGACATCTGTGCCTTTCGCAGCCTCAGGATGTCTCCCAACATTTTACAGCCAAATAGGTGCTTTTGAATGATCCATTTGTTAGGCTTTGTACAAATTTCTGATGTCAATACCATCAAAGGTGTGCTCAAGCAGAAGAGACTGTGGGATACAGGAGGGGAGAGTAATTTAATGCCTTTTTAATGAAAGGCATTTGGCTAACCATACAGAAATTGTTATAATGTAGCATTCCTAAAATTATTAGCACCTTAAATGGAATTCCTGATTCTTTTCTGTGTTTTGTGCCGTTTCATACAGATTAATGTCGATATATACGTCTGAGTATAAAAAGGTAGGCACAGTAAGAAGTCTCACAACACCAGGTTAAAGTCCAACGGGTTTATTTGGTAGCACGAGCTTTCGGAGCGCTGCCCCTTCATCAGCATCTCCACATCATATAAAAAGGTAAGAAAAGATGATTACAATTATCTTTTCCTCATGCACACTGTTTGATGACAGTGTCTGCAAGCATGCCAAGTTCTCTTCAAGCCAAAACCTGTGTCTTCATTTACAGCTGTATTTGAGTTAGCTTCACTCATGTCAAATAATTAACTCCAATCACGGTAAATTGTTTACTGAAGAGTGTGGGAAGTTCCCGACACCTCCTGTCAACTCAAATAACAGAAAATGTCACATTGTAAGACTAAAACTACCAAATCTATTTTGAACTAAATGTCAGTTTTGTCTCGGTGTTAACACTCCTGACTCAGAGTACAAAACTTATGGGCTCAATTCTTAAGAGAGTGGACACACAATTGAAGCTGATATTTTCATTAAGTATGGAAGGAGTGCTACACCTTAAAAGGTGTGGACATTTCAATGAGACAACAGTGACCTCTCTGCCCTTTCAGATTTCTGGAACATATTTTTGGGTCATTTTCCTCATTGCTGTTTCTGGATTTTGTACTTGAAAATTTGCTGCTGGATTTCTGTAATGTAAAGCTTTGGCTACAAATTAATTTGGGATATTTTTGCCGCTTTACAAATGTGAGTCCATCCTTTCATAAAAATGACATGGATTGGAATTTTACGAGCTCTTTAAAGCTGGAATGAAAAGTAGGAGGGGTGGTATGGTGGCAGCAAGAGAAAAGCCTGATGTGTTCCCATCAACATGAGATATTCCCACCAGCGGGAATAATAGTGCTGGGCAACCAGTCAATTGCCTATTGACAGCGATTTTCTCACCTGGCTGGCATTTTACCGGATTTGGGAATGTCACTGTTATGTGAGGAATCTGGCAGCTACATCGAAACAGCCTCCCAGCAGCTTCTGGTGGACCATAGAATCCCTACAGTGCTGAAGGAGGCCATTCGGCCCATCGAGCCTGCACCGACCACAATCCCACCCAGGCCTTTTCCCCTAACCCCATTCTTTTACCCTAGCTAGTCCCCCTGACAGTAGGGGGTAATTTAGCATGGCCAATACACCTAACCCACACATTTTTGGACTGTGGGAGGAAACCAGAGCACCCGGAGGAAACCCACGCAGACACGAGGAGAATGTGCAATATGACTAGACAGAACAATTATAAAGCATTCAGAAACTCCCATTGGCTTCCAATGATCCCTTGAACCAATACAAGATATCATTGTGGAGAAGTCTGCAAAGCTCACCCACTCTTCACAACATCCATCCCCCTTCCCTCTCGCCATCATCCTTGGGAACACCATGAGAGTGGGAAACGGAGGTGGTAGACCAAGCTGTCAACACCTTTTGTTTTGTAGTTCTGCCTCTATTCTGTCCCAACTTGGGATGAGAAAATCAGGTCCCTGGATTCCAAGGGTTAAATGACCAGAAGGCTAGTGGGATCTTCAAGTCCCATCAAAGGCGACCCTCACCATGATGAGTTCCCTGACAGTGGAATGGGCAAGCCATGCCAAACAGCGTAGATATCAGCGGGACCGGGGAGCGGTTAGGGGGGATGGAAAATCGCACCCAATCTTTCCATTCGTTTGGGAATTGGGAGTCGAGGACTAGGGGCATAGTCTAAAATTGTGAGCTGGATCCCATTCAGGGGTGAAATTAAGAAACACTCAAAAAGTAGTAGAAGTTTGGACTCCTGCAAATATGATTGATGTTAAATCAATTATCAATTTTAAATCTGGGGTTGATAGATTTTTGTTAATGCAAGGTATTAAAAGACATGAAGCAAAGGCAGATATATGAAGTAAAGTCACAGTATATCCATTTTCCCATTAAATGGTGGGACATTTAGTCTTGAGGGACTAAATGGCATACTCCTGTCCTGTGTTCCTACAAAACAAGATTCAAGATAGTTTGGTGGGAAATTAGAAAGTATTATAATCTTCACCCTCTAGGCTCACCATTTTAGTTGTACTTATAACAGTGATTATGTTATTGAACAAAGATAATGATAGACTGATGTGTCAGTACGGTCACTATAACTGAATTGACCTGTCATTTCATACTGTGGCATGCAGTAGTTAACAGTCCGAGACAATTTATTGATCACAAAAAGAACAATTTCTTCAGAGCCACAAACAGGATGATTAAGAAATGAATTCATGGATGTGCAGCAAACATAAATTTCTTGCCTTCAGTATAAGTTTGAAATAATAATTAAAATAATGGGGGCGATTCTCCCATCCCGACCTGCAACTTTTCTGGTGGATCGGGGTGGGAGTTGCGCGTCGCCGGCCTTGTTCTGGGATTTGCGCATGCGCCGGAAACACGTGCGCAAATCCCAGAGCCGGAGAACAGTCGGAGACCAGACCAGACAGGGAACCAGCGGGAAGGCAGATAAGTAATTTAAATCTTTTTTTAATATGCTTTAAATGTATTTTAAATATAATTATTGGGAACTTACCGGTCCCGATTGAATCTCCCATCCCGCCAGGAGTACTTCATTCCGGCAGGATTTAGAGTAGCTCCCCATGTACGGAGAATTGGCAGGAGACCCCGCTGGAATGAAGGGGGTGCAATTGGAGCCCTCCAGGGGGTTGGGCGGCAGGGGGGGGGATGGTGCCCCTTGGGCATGGGCACCTTGGCAGTGCCAGCTTGTGCCCCCGGCACTGCCCAAGGGGGCACATGCCCGGGGGGCACCTTGGCACTGCCCACCGGACATCGGGCAGTGCCAAGGAGCTGGGGCCTATTGTGAGCGGGGCCTAGGGGCGATCGTTGGGGGTGGGGGGTCCCGCTGCCACTCTGCATGGCGATCAGTCTGGGATGGAGGGAGGGCAGCGATTAGGGCAGGCTGGAGTGGGGGGGGTGGGTGGTGGTCTGCCGGGCGGGCCTGCCTCCGGAGGTCTGACCCTGGGGTGTCAGCAGGGGGGGGGGAGTCTGCCAGGGTGAGGGGGTGGGGGAGATCGCAATTGCTAGGGGGGTGGGCTGGACATCGGGGCACTCCGGGATGGGGGGGTGGTGGTCAGGGCTGGCCCGGGATTTGTTGTGGGGGCCGTGATCGGGTCCATGATGGGGGGCTGGAGGGGCAGCACTATGGAGGTCCCGGGCTGGCTAGTGATCGAGCTGGCCAGCAAATGGGGAGACTGACAAATCGGGGCCACTGTGCATGCGCTGAGTTCCAGAACTGTCAAACTCCGGCGCGCATAGGCCCTGCCCGCCTTGGTTTTTAATGAGATTCCCGATTGGGATCTCTGCAATGCACAGAGTGGGGAGATTCTAGTGAGAAGCTGAACTGACAAAACAGTCGTGATCTAGAACAGTTTTCCCACCAATTCAGCACTTCTGGGAAAATCGCCCCCAATAGTTCTGAAACCAACTTTTATGATATTCTCTTTCAAACATTTTAATGAGCGGAGACTCATTGCAGGAACTTATCGAATAGATCAAATAGAAAATGTTTGACATGAACATCTTGTTCAGCACTGTGGGTGAACCTACACCTCAGGAACTGCAGCAGTTCGAGAAGGCCACCACCTTCTCGAGGGTTATTAGGGATGGGCCATAAACGCTGGCCCAGACAGCGATGCTCACATCCTGTAAATGATTTTTTAAAAGTCACTCTATTTCTCATTTGAATGGGGAACACGGAACGCTGTTCATGATTGACTTCTTAACTGAGCTGTGCTGCTGTTCGGGAACCAATTACCCTCTGGGCTTAATCCCACTTCCCTATTGGCTTCTGAGCATAAACACGACCTTCATGTTTCCCACCACTTTCTGCAAATGCTGCGACCCCTAATAGACTGCATCTATTCGTCTACCAGGCCTGCTACCTTGAATGAAGCTGATTAGTTTGTTCCTTTCTTGTGCCTTTCTCTTCTTTCTTGTCCCTGGTATTGAGATTGTACATTTCTCTCCTTCTCTATTTTGACCCCTAACCTCTAACCAAATTCCTTGTTACTGCTCTGCCCTCCTATTCTCCCACCTCCATCCAGGCTAAGTTCCCAACTCCTTGGTCTTTTTCAGATTTTTTCCAAGGGGCCCTATCAAACGACTGAGCAATTCTTCAATCTAAGTGATCTGAATCTTCATTTCACCCCATCCACCTTACCCCTTAACCATCTTCTTATCCTCTCTACTTCATTTCCACATAACATTTGCTACACATTTTCACTGTCACCATGTCCTCTCTACTTTTGTGGACTGATGTAGCCTTTTCTGACATTTTCCCTCATCACCGACACACGCCTGAACCCTTCCAAAGCTGCTTCCTTTCGCATCTGACCCTTCGAAAAATAAATTCTCCAACAATATCTGTATCTCAGCCTACAAATTGCCTGGGCTTTAGCCATTTGTTCACCATCAAACCTCAGCATTTGTCAATTTGCTGAACCATCATTGCCACCTTTGATGCCTTTGATGGGGTGGCACGGTGGCACAGTGGTGAGCACTGCTGCCTCACAGCGCTAGAGACCCAGGTTCGATTCGCAGCTTGGGTCACTGTCTGCACGGACACTGCACATTCTCTCTGCGTCTGCGTGGGTTTCCTCTGGGTGCTCTGGTTTCCTCCCACAATCCAAAAGACGTGCTGGTTAGGTGCATTGGCCATGTTAAATTCTCCCTCAGTGTACCCACAGAGGTGCCGAAATGTGGCAACTAGGGGATTTTCACAGTAACTTCACTGCAGTAAGCCTACTTGTGACTAATAAATAAACTTTACTTTTTTCACTATTTGACATCCCAATTATTCACTCTGGGAATGCCCCTATCTTCAATACCCTTAAATCCATGGGTGCAAAACAGGAGCATGTTTGACACGCAACATGCCTAGCCACCCATTGCCAAGTCGGTGTTGATCACAGTAACTTCTACTGGACCTCATTCTCCTTTGCCAAAAACATTCATTTTTCTGTCCCCTGTTCCATTCAGGGAGGGGCCCACAAGGGCTGACCAGTTCTCCTTCTTAGTGCTCTCCCCCCACCATCACCACCTGCTGCCGGAGGCCCTGCTACATTAGAGTAACTAGTGGGCTCTTGAAGATTGCCTTGCACTTCAGTTTTCTTTTTGGTCTGAGTCCCATTCCAATTATATATGGATGCTGGGATCTCATTGGCAAAAATCTGCATTAGGGGAGTGCAACTGATAGGAAATCTCTCTGGAGCGGAGGAGGCTGAGGGGAGACTTAATAGAGGTTTATAAAATGATGAAGGGGATAGATAGAGTGAATGTTCAAAGACTATTTCCTCGGGTGGATGGAGCTATTACAAGGGGGCATAACTATAGGGTTCGTGGTGGGAGATATAGGAAGGATATCAGAGGTAGGTTCTTTACGCAGAGAGTGGTTGGAGTGTGGAATGGACTGCCTGCAGTGATAGTGGAGTCAGACACTTTAGGAACATTTAAGCGGTTATTGGATAGGCATATGGAGCACACCAGGATGATAGGGAGTGGGATAGCTTGATCTTGGTTTCAGATAAAGCTTGGCACAACATCGTGGGCCGAAGGGCCTGTTCTGTGCTGTACTGTTCTATGTTCTATGAAATATAGCAGAGGTCATGCTTTACATTATTTGGGTAGACTCATCCAGGTACTGAGATGTGTATGGAAGGTAACCTGCCCAGATCTGTCAAAAGAGATGGGGGGGAGATAGGTCAAACAATAAAAAACAAGGTGAATTATTCCACTGGTTTCAAATACTCATTCCAGAATATATTACACTGCTTGTTAGGTGACAAGCTTTTGGATAAAAACTCACAGTCCTTTGTGGTTTGATGACGCATGAAGATGTTAATTACAGAGTGCAGCTGTTCATTCTGAAGTGGCCTGAAGATTGAGAAACTTTCCAGAGTGTGTTTCATTTTTCTGAATAAAAAACTATTAATCAAACAAGACCAAAAATTAAATAAAGTACTTTTTAAATTTCATCCTTATCAGCACGTCAATTTTTGTGATATTTACTGCCCTCCTCTTAAACTTCTCCTAATTATTCAGTCATCTGAAATAAATGAAAAAACTCTTATCTGATGAGGCCATATACATTAACATCTCAAAAGAGATTAAATTGGACATTAATTAATCCCATAAAATAATTATAGCTTTTCTCACAAATTAGCTTATTTTCTACTTACCAACATTGAATTTCCCCTTTTCATCAACAGCCCTCTTCCATCTTCTAAAGAATGGAGGGGCGTCACGGTGGCACAGTGGTTAGCACTGCTGTCTCACACTGCCAGGAACTCCGGTTCAATTCCCAGCTTGGGTCACTGTCCGTGTGGAGTCTGCATGTTCTCCCCATGTCTGCGTGGGTTTCCTCCGGGTGCTCCAGTTTCCTCCCACAGTTTGAAAGGCATTTTGGTTCAGTGCATTGGCCATGTTAAATTCTCCCTCAGTGTACCCGAACAGGCTCCAGAGTGTGGTGACAAGGGGATTTTCACAGTAACTTCATTGCAGTGTTAATATAAGCCTACTTGTGACACTAACAAATGAACTTAATCACCTATCATATGCAGATTTCAATTTTGCTCTATATAGAAATCAGTGAACAAAGTAGCCCCAGAATTGAACACTGTGGGACACCACTACCCACTTTGAAAAACTGACTCGCTCATTTTTTTCTCTTCTTACCAATGTTCAATCTAATTCCATTCCCACTAACCTTCTTCAATAATCTCCAGCGTGGTACTTTGTTGAAAGCAATGCTGAAGTCCATGTACACTACTTCCACTGCAGTTGCACCACAAACATGTTTCTGCATTTTACGTGCTGCCATGGGGTGTGCTTTCAACAGTGGGGTTGGGGGGGAGGAGGGGGAACAGATAAAATATGATGGGTGGATACCAAAATCTATTTAAATAGATAATCAAGGGTCAAATAGACTTTCTACCAAGCCAATTGACCCCAACAGTACGCTGCCTATGCCATGAAAACTGTGGCAAGGGCAGTGAGGAGGGGATGGGCAGCTCAGTTTTTGTTTTAAATTCCTCAAAGGGCAGGAAGGAAGCAAGGGTTTGTTCTATCTTCAGGGGCTGCCCTTTGCTGATTGGTGTCCCAGAGATGAACCCCCCTTCTTCCTGCCCACCTGCTGCCTTAAACCCACCCCCAACGCTCTGATCCGCTGACCCTAACCTACCCAAACCCTCTTTTTTCAAGGGTCATGGACTTAACAGTTTCTAGGGTCCATTGGGCCTTCATCTTCCTAATTGCAGTGTCAGCAATGTCCACTAATGTGCCCATGGTGCTGCCAGGACAGATGGAGCTCCGGCCCACCGAATTGGCCAGCAATTCCTGAGGGCAAGACCTCTTCCCTGGTCAGGGGTGGATGTTTCACACCAGCCTTGTTTGGCCTGCCCTCAACACACTATGGCTGTGGGGCAGGTCAGTGTGGAGCAAGTCATCTCCATGCTGACTTTGCTTCGAGGATGGGGCGGGGGCGGGGGCGGGGGCAGGGGGTGGGGGTTGAATCGAAAAGAATTGGACATTAAACGATTAAAATTAGAACTGGGTCATTTGGAAGGGAAATCAGGAAACAGTTGCTCACACAAACAGTAGTAGAAATCTGGAATTCTCTTCCTAAAGGATAACTGGGAGATTTCAAGAACTGAGATTGATAGGTTTTTGTTTGGTCAGGGTATCAAAGAGTATGGAGATACAGTGGGTTACTGGAGTTGAGGTACAGATCAGCAACGATCTGATTGGTGAAGCAGGTACTGGTAGCTGAATGAATGGCTTACCTCTCATCCTATCTATATATATATATACATATGTGGCAAATTCAAGGAACAAGCATGAGCCCATTTTCGAAAAGGCTGTAAAAAATGTAAATTCAATTATTTTTCTATTTATAATCATAGGGTAGTTGATTTTCCACAATCCTAACTCAGCAGCACAGTGGTTAGTCCTGCTGCCTCACAGTGCCAGGGACCCGGGTGCAATTCCTGGCTTGGGTCACTGTCTGTACGGAGTCTGCACATTATCACCGTGTCTGCGTGGGTTTCCTCCGGGCACTCCGGTTTCCTCCCACAGTCCAAAAGACGTCCTTGTTAGATGCATTGGCCATGCTAAATTCTCCCTCAGTGTACCCGGACAGGCGCCGGAGTGTGGCAACTAGGGGATTTTCACAATAACTTCATTGCAGTGTTAATGTAAGCCTACTTGTGACACTAATAAATAAACTTTAGACTTTTAATTACGTTATTTGAAGGGAACTACACCATTGTGTATTCAAAGAGAGTTAAACCTTTGTGTAGTTTGTCATTATTATAAATGGAATTACACCATAATGCATTTTGTAGTTATTCAAAGAGATTTAAACCTTAGTGCATTTTGTAGTTCTAAAAGTAATTTATATTGATTATTGAATTTATGATGCAGCAGCAATTTAGAAGCTCTTACATAAAAGAATGTTTCAGAGCATTGTACAAGACAAAAGATGAACACCAAGCTGGTAAGGAAAGGTTTTGGTGGATGTCTGTTTTCAAAATGCATAGCCACAGCATTTCAGAATTTGCTGCGATTAATTTAAAGGGTTACAAAAGAAGTAGCAATGGGAAGTGGATTTAAGAGAATTGTTTGCTGAAGTCTTTAAACATTGCTAAGTGTAGCAAGGAGAGTACTTAAGAAATTGACCCTCAGTTTGATGAAGATTTCAATTAGAGTCTTGACAATGGTAGAATCATATTTGGGCAATGTATTAAAGATGGAAGAATGGATTCTTGATGGTGAACTCTATGTGAAGTTAAATGCACTGCCGAGGGTTGTACAAAATGCTATATTTTTGCACCATCAGATTCAATGTAATCAGCCGACAGGGAAAGCGATACAGAGTCAGGGAATGTAGGGCCTGAACTTTTAGGATGGAAGGGGCTTGGCCCCCATCATTTGACGAGATGGCAGGGAGCACATCTCCGCTGACTCCTGAGAGCCCCGCTCCCATTTTACGCCCTAGCGTTGACTTGCATACGGCAGAACCTCCACCCCTCAGTTGGAATGAAGTCTGGCCTTATAGAGCTGCCTTAACCTGAGTCCCAGGAACTGGAAGCCCAAGTAAGTGTAGGGGTCTCAGGGCAGGGAAGGATCATCAGGAAGACACTCCGGGTGTCAGGGATAGGCCAAGATGGGTGGGAGAGGGATGTCCAGAGATTACCGAGCTATAGGGGAGAGTGTCCCCAGTCAGAAGTCCTGATGGAGGCACTTCCCCAGGCATCCCATCCCCCTTCATGCCTGAGATTGACCTTTCTTCATTTCCAGGTCTGCCCCCAAGCTGTCATCCACCTGCCAAGCTGAAAACTGAGGCTTGGTGAGAAACAGCCCTTAAATGAACTTTAAGCGGCCCTAGCGTAAAATCGCTCTACGGTTTTGAAAACATGACGACTGGGAGTGTAAAAGTTTGGCCTGTATGTTGGTGGAAACAGTGGGAGTGACAGTTCACACTACCGGCATGCCTCAATGTCCTGGGTTGTTTGTGAGATCAGTCCACAATGAGTGAAAGCAACTTTCTCGCTGACTGTGGGATGTAGTGTATAGGTGGGCCTGAGGAAAGGATAGACAACTGGTGGATTGTGTAAATATAGCTCATCCATGTCTTTGATGTTGATCTGGACACAGTGCTTATAGTTATAAAATATAGCAGGGCATGCAACCATGGTAACAGAATAATTGGAAGCGATGGAGAGGACATAAAAAACATCTTGTTGTCTTCACATTGTTATTCTGATATTACTTTTTAAGTCTTTGATTTCTGGTGATTTAGTGATAGGATGCACAAAGTATAGAGATCAGAGGTAGAATTAGCGTAAGAGCTGAGAGTGGGATTGTCAAGTATGATGTACCTGAGTATTCATATTGAAATGTGAGTCCAGTAAAGACCCATGTATACATATTGGAATCATGAGGGGTGATGTGTCTGAGAGCATAGACTGAATCATACAGTATGATGTCTTATTAATGACTTGATTCTGTATTGTCATAACTGATGCCTGTGTACTCTGGTAACTAAATGAATTAGAATACAATCTACGCCAACAGGAATGAAGAAGGTGGTTTCAAATTGTGTTAAATTGAAGGGAATTATGATTCATTCCAGCACTTAGAAATGGGCAGGCAATTGGGTCGCGCGATAACAACCTTGGGATTGTTGAGGTCGCAGAGTTGGGTATCATTGTAACACATGTGGAAATTAACTCTGTGTTGGCAAATGTAATGATTGCACGTGACAAACTCCGTCAGGAACACAAAAGGTATTTATTAACAAGGAAAAGTTGTACAGAAGTTGGCAGCCCACCTGCTTCACCCCTACATGTTTATTAGATGCCTTCTGTATGTCTAAGGGAGGACTCCAACCCCTTTGGGTGATTATCCACTCTCAGTCCTAATTGGCCTCTCAAGTCAGGTGACCCTCTTCTGCTGTGTCGCCCTGAAAGGAACCATCACCACAAACATCACACCAACTTTCTTGTTTAAATTCATTATCAGTATCTGAGCATTGCAAGGGTGGCATTATTTCTCTAGTCGCCCTGAGGGGGTGGTGACAAGCCATTTCCTTGAATTGCTGCACTAGTTGTTTGATATGACTGTGTGGCTTACTAGACCATGTTAGAGGGCAGTTAAGAATCAAACAGATTGGGGTGAGACTGAATCACAGAAAATCATAGAATTTGTATGATGCAAAAGGGGGCAATTTGGTCCATTATGTCTGCACCACCTCTCTGAATGAGAATCTCACCCAGCACAATTCTCTTGCCCTCTCCTTATATGTTCTTCCTTTGCAGGTAATAGTCTAATTCCCTTTTTAATGCTTCACTTGGACCACATTCTCAGGCAGAGCATTCCAGACCCTAACCACTCACTGTATGAAAAATAATTTCCTCATATCACTATGGCTTCTTTTATCTATTATGGATATCCCTCTTGTTTTCAATTCTTTCACAAGTGAACAGAATTTCTCCCTTCCTACTTTGTTCAGACCCTACGAATACCACTGTCAAATCCTCTGTCAGTCTTTTTTCTCTAAGGAAAACAGTCCTCACTTCTCCCATCTGTCTTCATAACTGAAGTTTGTCGTTCCAGGAACCATTCTTGTAAAGCTTTATTATACTCCCACTGTGCCTTCACATTCTTCCTAAAGTGTGGCTTCTAAAACTGGACACAATCCTCCAGCTGAGGCAGTAGTAGCGTCTTATACAAGTTCAACATTAACTCCTTGCTCTTATATTCTATTCCCCTATTAATAAAGCCCAGGGTGCTTTATGAACCACTGTCTCAACTTGTTCCATCACCTTCAATGTACAAATATACCTAGGACTCTCTGCACCCTCCTACTTTGTACTGTCTTTCCACGTTCTTTCCATTTTTCTGCATTAAACTTCATCTGTCACCTATCCACTCACTCCACCAACTTGTCTATGTTCTTTTTAACTTCTACACTCTCCTCACAGTTCATAATACTTCTGAGTTTTGTATCATCTGCAAACTTTGAAGTCATTAATATATATTCTGAAAAGCAACGGTCCCAACATTGATCCCTGGGGAATTTCACGAAATCTTTCCTCTAGCCCGGTAAACATCAATTAACCAGTATTCTCTGTTCCCTGCCACTCAGCCAATTCCACATCTATGTTGCTACTGTCCATTCAATTCCATGACCTATAACTCTGTTCACGATTTTGTTTGCGGCACCGCATCAAACACCTTCTGGAAGGCCATCAACAGAATTGCATCATCAACCCTCTCTCTGGTCTCTTCAAAAAACTCCATCAAGTTAGTTAAACATGATTCCCCTCAGGAAA
Source organism: Mustelus asterias (assembly GCF_964213995.1). Classification (NCBI taxonomy): domain Eukaryota; kingdom Metazoa; phylum Chordata; class Chondrichthyes; order Carcharhiniformes; family Triakidae; genus Mustelus; species Mustelus asterias. Next base: position 60,701,833 of record NC_135816.1, read on the forward strand.
TTCATGTTGATTTTCCTTAACAGATGTACATTTGTGCATGTGACCATTAACTTTGCCCAGAATTATTGTTCTTGAGGTTTCCCCACCATCAACGTTAAACTGACTGGCCTATAGTTGTTTGGCTTATCCTTCTATTCATAAAAGGGTCAAAGTCATGAGTAGGTAGGGAGAAACTGTTACGGTCTTTTATGAACAAATGTGTAATGTTTGCAAATCTTCAGTCCTCTGAAACCAACAGAGTGCAGGGGAATCTACGAAATTATAGCCAGTACCTGCACAATTTCCAGTCTCATTTCTCGCAATAAAGGGGTGGGGCACAAAGGGTTGGAGCACAAATGAGTGGGGCATGAAAGGGGGCATCTCCTGGATCATGAAGGGGGACCCATTGGGAGGGCCCCAATACCCCGATGCCAGCGTTCTGTGTTGGGGTGGTGTTGGGGAAACATGCCGCTGTTGAGGGGTTGGGCATTCTGGTGTCCATGAGGGAAGGAGGGGGTCTTCCAGTGCACTGTGAAATCGGGGTGCCCTGCAAAATGACGCATGCTAGCTCGGCAGCCAGGTTCACTGGCAATTTTAGATCCCACCTCTCCCAGAACTGGCACGAAATACACCACTGTCCCAATAAATTACTTAAGTGTGAGACGATTGCGGTCCAATTCGTGCCGATCAGTTTTCTAGTCTTAATGACATGAAGCATTTTGGGGGAAAATTTTGCCCGTAATATTTCAGCTATGCCCTCTGGCTCAATATGTAAATTTCCTTTTGGTTCCCTCATTACCCCTGCTCCTCCTTTTAACACCCATTTACTGTTTAAATGCCTATCGAAGACTTCAGGATTCCTTTTTATGCTCGCTTCCAGTTTCTTTTCAAATTCCCCCTTGCCTTCTCTTATTTGCTTCTTCCACCACTTCTTTATTTAAGCTTATCGTTTCTACCTGACAACTATCATAAGCACACATTTGGGCAAAGTCACATATCCTTCCCCAAAAATCATTAATGAGTCTGTTAGGATTTTTCGACAATCAAACATGATCACTTTTAATGATACCAGTTGTTCTTTTAATAAAAAAGCTGAATTCAAGATCTCAAACTGCCAAGGTGGGCTTTGAAATCATGTTTCCTGGATAATTAAGCCCAGACGTCCTGATTACTAGTTCAATTACTACAATCTTTCTTTGTGTATCTAGATGATGTATCTAGATGCAGCATGTAAACAATTAACAGTGACATCGAAGATGGAGAATTGAGTACACAAGAGCACAGGAAGACAAATTATTTCAGGAAATTTAATGTCAGCACTGATGCAATTAGGAATGCAACCACTCAAAAGTTCAATTGAGAATTAATTTAATGTTTCATACAATTCTGAATTCCCTCTGTACTGAATTGGAGTGCCAGGCCAGATTCTCACAGAATTACAGAATTGTTACGATGCAAAAGGACACTATTTGGCCGATGGTATCTGCACCGGCTGTCCAAATGAGCATTATGGTTTAGTGCCATTCCCTTGTCTTTTCCCTGTACCCCTTTGCATTACCTCTTTTCAAGTAACCATCTAACGTCCTCTTGAATGCCTCAATTGAATCTGTCTCCACCACACTCCCTTGCATTGCATTCCAGACCTGAACCACTCGTGTGAAAAGTTTTTTTTCACATCACATTTGCTTCTTTTGCAAATCACTTTAAGCCTGTGCCCTCCCACTCTTGATCCTTTTTACAACCATAACAATTTCTCCCGATCTACTCATGACTTTGACCAGCTCCCTCATTTTATGCCGAGATTGGTGCAATGGAGGTGAAGCATGGAGTTTTGGCAGTGAATGTGATTGCGTAGAAGATGGCAGGAAAGTTAAGAATTACGTGAAGGGACAGTAAGCCATGGTTGCAGTCATGAAGGATGATTAATTAAACCAACAATTTTGTCAGTGGTAATTATGTAGCTGAGTAGCAATGTCACATTAATGCCGGGATTCTTTGACCTCGTCCGCGGCTGGGATTCTCCGGTCCCACTGCTGGGAACGGAGATTTGGCTGAGCGCCAAATTCTCCATTCTCACTGGCAGCGACAGCGTACAAGACTGGAACATTCCATCCGAAATGTCAGATATGGGGTGGTCGTTTGAGAAAAGGGAGATTTTTAGAATAGATTTTGAAGAAGGGAAGGCGCATGGCGTTGTTTTTAATACCAGGAACATGGCCACAAGGTGAGGAGAGTTTGATAAATTTGCCAAGCATCAGGGCCTGGAAATTGGGTCGGTAGAAAAAGTATAGAATGTAAAGCTGATCGTATTGTTTAAAACACAAGGAATCTAAATTATATTACCTTCCTAATTTTAACCAAAGATTCCTTTTGATTTGTAACAACTTAATTATTCCACGTAATGGATGAACTGAAAGAAAAAATACTGTGCACGTCGCATTATTTCCAAGAATTCAGGCTTGCCTGAAACAAAATCAATGAGAGTGGCGAGAATTTTTACAACCTTAGAGATTATAATATAGCAACACTTTACTAGAAAGTCAATAATAAGGAATAAAATATAGAGTTACGGGAAAAAGAATGGACAACTTGTTACACTTAACAATCAATGTAGGATTAAGCATTGAAACAGGCAAGGTTGAATACAGTATCATATATTCATTTCCTCTCTCTTAAATACTGAAGATAGAGCAAATGATTCAGAGTTCAACCCTTTAAACCAGCTTTAGATTTATTGAGGGTGAAACTGGTCTACAATACTAGGCAGAAATTGATAACAAACTGGCAGCCATTGTTATACCATGTGTGGCTTTTATTTCCATTGGTGTAAAACAGACTCATTATCATCATGTTCTCAGATAGCTTGGTGACTGGAACAATCATCTAATACTTTAACTAACTTGAATGTCTTTCATATCTTCAAAAATGAATACAATAGGTTTTTGGAAGTAGAGTTTAAGTCAATAACCATTAGTATAATGGCCCACCGTTTGCAGTCAGCAGTGGAGCAAGAGCACTCATTACTGACGAAGTATGCCTTACTGAGAGATCTAACAATCTCTGTGATGAGAACTTGAAATCTATCACCCTTCAATGATACGTCAACTGATCGCAATGTTATTTACTCGCCATTCTCAGTGTAGACACATACTGATGCCATCAGACTGTCCAAGACTTGGGGTGGCATGGTGGCACAGTGGTTAGCACTGCTGCCTCACAGTGCCAGGGACCTGGGTTCAACTCCAGCCTCAGGTCACTGTCTGTGTGGAGTTTGCACATTCTCTCTGTGTCTGCATGGGTTTCCTCCGGGTGCTCCGGTTTCCTCCCATAGTCCAAAGGTGTGTGGGTTAGGTTGATTGGCCATGCTAAATTGACCCTAGTGTCAGGAGATTAGCAGAGTAAATATGTGGGGTTACGGGAATAGGTCCTGGGTGGGATTGTGGTCGGTGCAGACTTGATGGGCCGAATGGCCTCCTTCTTCACTGTAGGGATTCTATGATTCTAACAGCCAATCACATTTTCACAAACACCCAACCAGAAAAGGCACCAAAATATCACTTTAACAATGTAAATATTGCCAATTAAAGATTGTTTCTTAAAGATGGGGCTAGCATTCTACTAATTATTCAAAGCGACTCCATGAAAATAGCAGTGTCTTTTCAGAGCCAGTTATTCAGTAATAGTTATTACTCACATCATTATTAAAAACCCAATTCCATCTGGATGAACAAGTTGTGACATTTTATGGAGTTTCTAAAAGTGTGAGCGGAAAAGTTGAAATTCTCCATGATTTCAACGGGTTGTGGCTCTGGAGTTGTACCAGTACAGACTGTGCCAGAGGATCAAGTGACAGACCACAATCACATGCCCAACATGCTGAAGTTACAGTAAGTTTCAGAGGGACAATGATGGCAAATGGTGATAGTTTGTCATCAACCCAACTGCCCCGTGATGATGATGATGGAAACAAAAGCCCCAGAATTTGCACCATTATGTATTGGAGTTAGTCTCATACAAAGGCAGGAATTATTAATTGTCTTAACTAACTTCCGAACATAACTACTTCACAAGAAATCTGTGATGCAGTATTCCTTTGATCCCATTATGTTTGTACTTGCCTGGTCTCCAGGACTACTCACCACCCCTTACTAGGGAGAATGGTTAGAATGGAACATTGAAGCTGTGCATTCCTGCCTCTGGGTCACAAGGTTCAGGGTCTCGTCCAGGCAAGAGGAGATTGGAACTCAAAGTTGAAATTCAGAAGAATACTCACACCCGATAGATGTGGATGGCCTGTGCCCTCAGCCTATGAGTTGTGGGAGCCCACAAAATTCTCATCATGTGAGAACAATTTCCCTATTGACTGACTGAAGGATAATTATTGGCCATGCATTGCCTGTCAGATGGTAAATTCTTTGTGTAGCTTTACTCTTCCCTTGGGGAACATGTTTTTGCAGGCTGATTATTAATATTAATGATTTTCTGTTTATGATGTTTCGATGGCCTTTCAGAAACTACCTGCTATCCATAAGATGTAGTGACACAGAGTAATCAAAATAATTCTCCCCCCCCACCCCCCATACTGTTTAATGGATATACAATTAGAGATAATCCAAACACTGCTTTAATATAGTTTCTTTTAAATTTCAAAGCGCAGGTCTTACAGATAGAACCTGTAGAAAGCAAAAAATACATAAAATCCTGCCACAATCTTGTGGAATTGGATTTTCACTAAATTGATGGTCCAGCTGAGATGTGAACCCAGAACCTAATTACATAAGTTTCCTCACCCAGTTCATTGCACCACCTAGCTACCAAAAGCTTTTATTTAGTGCATTGTTATAGGGAAATGAAACTACGGGAAATGAAACTTACCATTGTGTCACGCCCGAAAACGGGCGCAAAAATGTGGTAAAGTCGGGTGTGAGGCCATTAACACGATCCGCGCCCGTGTCCACGCAGATTGCCACTTTACCGGAACCCGGGAATGGCCGCGATCCGCTTCGCGCCCAAAACGGACGCAACGGTGATTTAAATGTATTTGCATGCATTTAAATTGAATTAATGAACTGCCCGCCCAACTTTATCAGCATTTCCCCCTTTACCACTACGTTTGCCAATCCGGAACTGCACCGTAATGGACCTGCGAAATAAAAGCCTGAATCTGGCACTCCAGCTGCTGAAGAGGCGGGTTCAGAGCTTCCAACGGCTCTCTGACTCAGATCAGTGGTGGGGGGGAGGAGGGAGGCGGGTCAGATCATTCTCTGGTTGGGGGGGGAGGGGGGAGTGAGGCCAGATCGTTGTCAGGTTGGGGGGGGGGGCGGGGGGGTGGAGGAGGAGGAGACGGGTCCGATTTTCCTCTGGTTGTGGGGGGGGAGGGGGGGGGGATGTAGGACTGATCGTTGTCTGGTAGGGAGGGAGGAGGAGGCGAGTCAGATGTTCCTCTGGGGGGGCGGGGTGTGGATGAGTGAGGCCAGACCATTCTCTGAAGGGGTGAGCAAGGCCAGATCGTTGTCTGGGGGCGGGGAGGGGGGGGTGGGTGGTGAGTGAGGCCAGATCATTGTCTGGGGGAGGGGTGTGAGTGAGGCCAGACCATTCTCTTTGGGTGGGAGGGGGGGGCAAGTGAGGCCAGATCGTTGTCTGGAGGGGGGTGGGGGGAGGAGGGAGGCCAGACCATTCTCTGGCGGGGGGGGGAGTGAGGCCAGATCATTGTCTTGGGGGGAGGAGGAGGGAGGCGGGTAAAATGTATCTCTGCTGGGGTGGGGAGGGGGAGGCCTGATTGTTCACTCGTGCGGGGGGGGGATCAGATGGATCTCTGGTGGGGGGGGAGGGTGGTCCGCTGCCACTCTGCGGGTGATCTATGGGGGGGGGAGAGGAGGGGAAGGGTGGCGATCGGTCTGGGTAGCGGGGGGGTGGATAAGGGGGCAGAGATGTGTGTGGGTAGTGGGGGGGGTGGATAAGGGGGACAGTTGTGTGTGGGTAATGGGGGGTGGATAAGGGGGACAGTGTGTGTGGGTAGTAGGGGTGGGTGGATAAGGGAGACAGTGATTTGTGTGGGTAGCGGGGGAATGGGATAAGGGGGACAGCGATGTGTGTGTGCATCATCGCCCCCGCTTTTCGCTCTCGGGCCGCTTTCTCCGCTTTCTGCGGCCCAGGAGCAATCTGACACGGGCGCGCTTTTTCAAATTTTTTTCTAACTGCTCATGCGCAGTTCAGAGCTCCGATTGTTTCGGCCGCGCTAAGCCCCACCCACAGCGCGAATGGGACTGGCGATTTTTTTTTCAGGCTGAGTGTGTATGGAGGCGCCTGAAAGCAGATTTCTAAGTCGGATCTGCATTACACCCAGATTCAGCACTTAGAATGAAAATGATAAAATCGGGCCCTACAAATATCAACTGAAACAACTTTGCTTGTCTGAATGCTTCAATTTGTGATTCATACAGCTCACATCGCATTTATTCTTCAGGGCTAGCTCATGGTCACATTATAACCTTATTTAATGAATTGACTACAGGTGCTGACGTCAGATTCTTCAAGTCTTTCTTCAATGTTGAAAGCACAGTGCCAAGGATCTCTTACAGCAGTTCCATCACACGAAAGTCTCATCAACAAAGCCACCAAAGGCATTCTTCTCTTCAGATTAATTCTGCAGAAAACCTTGCCAGTATTTTCTATTTAAATCAATGAATGCAATGAAGTAGGCTTGTCATTCCAAAGGTTTGAAGTTTAGACCCAATCCCTTAAGGAGTATGTTCAAATAATTCTCGAAATGCAAGTATTATTGTGGATGGTGGAGTTTAAGATTAAAAGTCAGACCTCTCATTTACTGTTAGGCCAAAAACCTTGTTGGTGGATAATAACTTTCACAAACGTTCAGCTGATCTTTTTTGCTGGCCAATCTGTTTGTTTCCCAGCAAGATAATAAGATAGGGGCTGGGTTTATGAAGATGAGAAGTGGGAGTTGGGAAAGTTCCAACTCCCAACGCCATTTCCATTAAGGGGGCATCCACCCACCATATTTTCATTCTGGAGAGGTAGGCCCAAGGCATCAAGGAGGCTGGCAGATGGTGAGGTTGGCAGACCTATTGTTCACAAGCCCACAAGCCCACGCTCCTTTCAACCCTCCCACCCGCACACACACACACACACACACACATGCCCTCTTGTACCTCCATGTCCCCTCCATGACGTCATGCCCCCTTAATGCTTTCTAGATTTCCCTATGCTCCCTCATAATTTATATATCCCCACCAGACCTCACCATCTTCTCCCCTATGCCCTCAAATCTTCCAGATGTCTTCCATTTTCTCTATGCATCCTCCAAACTCACTATCCCAGTATTGACTTGGTAAAGCACCAATGAGCAAATTACAGGTTTGGCAAGTCTTTGAAATGATCCCGAAACTGACAACATAAGCAGAGGTTTTGAAGGCTTGAAAGAAAAAATTGCTCAGCCTATCATCATCTACTACAGCCATTCACGAGATTGGATTTTCATCTGCTTATGGAGTTGGGAATAGTTGGGAGTTGGGAATTCTAACTATTATTCTGTAAATTGAGTTTGTGTCTTTATATGCCCTGTTTGTGAACAGAATTCCCACTCACCTGAAGAAGGAGCTAAAGGCTCCGAAAGCTTGTGTGGCTTTTGCTACCAAATAAACCTGTTGGACTTTAACCTGGTGTTGTTAAACTTCTTACGTTGTTGGGAATAGGGGCAGGAATAACAAAAATTAGAATTTTTAGACAAATTTCATATTTACAATGCCTCATGACCTCATGCTATTTTTGTGTGACCTTTTTCTCAGGTCAGAAAGGTCTTCGCTTATAACTCCACAAGTACCTCTGCTGAGGTCAGAGATTGCTTTTCTGAACTGATGGCAAATTTGAATTTCTTGCCTCCCCACTATTGTCTTGTACCAATCATGTTTTGGAAGCCCTAAAAAACTGCCTCTTTGGAAAGATCATGACCAATGGTGGAGGGTGGTTGAGTTGTCAGGAACATACAAGTATTAAATGTGTTGACAACTTCTGATGTCACTATTAGATGTTATATTGTAACATAGATGTGTTTTAACCATAGTGATACATTTCCCATTGGAGAAAGTGGTCTTATGCATTGAAAACGGAAGTAATCCTTGCTTTGAATCTCTAGTGTAATGATTTTAAGTGAGTTAAATTGAAAAGCTGTCAGCACATTTCACTTATAGAATAAAAATATCAGCACCTTGCTCTGGACAGGATGATGGGGCATTTGCTCGAGCTAAAAAAAAATACAGTTTCAATAAACTTCATTGTTTTGCACTTCCAAGAGTTTTAATACAACTGAGCCCGTTGCGAATGCTTGGCTGAATTTCAGAAGCTCCAGAATAATCTTTCAGGAGGGCATTGTATGCACAACTTAAATGTCAGTTTTGTGAGATTATTAAAGAATTATCTGTCTTTCCATGTGGTAAGTGGTAAGGCCCAGATTTTGCACCGGGGTCAGGTATACAGACATGGGGGCATTCCTAGCTCTGCAATCCCAATGTTTAAAAATGGCCATTCACAGGTAAAATTTTCATTCTGGGTTGTACGGGTGGATTGGAAGCCAGGCCTGCCACCCCCAGAACAAATGAGAAGGGTGCCAGTGGCAGTTGCAGGCTGGGTGGAAGGTCTGACTCCGTGCTTCGACACTGTGCTGAATTGAATAAAAAAGGATCAAGCAAAAAACAGCTCTCTAGTTTTCACCCCTGACCCCACACACATTCCCCATGTCCCATCTATGCCAACCTATGCAACCTGTTATGGAGGATACCAGGGAACATGAAGAGAACATGAAAACATGAGAGGTATGAGGAGGCATGGAGAGAATAAGAACATGACATAAGAACTAGGAGCAGGAGTAGGCCATTTGGCCCCTGCACCATTCAGTAAGATCATAGTTGATCTTTTTGTGGACTCAGCTCCACTTACCCACCGGCACACCATAATCCTTAATTCCTTTACTGTTAAAAATCTATCTTTGCCTTAAAAAAATTGAACGAGGTAGTTTCAACTGTTCACTGGGCAGGGGATTCCACAGATTCACAACCCTATGGGTGAAGAAATTCCTCCTCGACTCAGTCCTAAATGCTCCCCCTTATTTTGAGGCTATGCCACCTAGTTCTACTTTCACCCGCCAGTGGAAACAACCTCCCTGCTTCTACCTTATCTATTCCCTTCATAATTTTATATGTTTCCATAAGATCCCCCCTCATTCATCTAAATTCCCATGAGTATAGTCCCAGTCTACTCAGTCTCTCCTCATAAGCCAACCCTCTCAACTCCGGAATCAACCTAGTGAATCTCCTCTGCCCCCCCTCTAGTGCCAGTATATCCTTTCTCAAGGAAAGAGATCAAAACTATACAATGTATTCCAGGTGTGGCCTCACCAGCACAGTTGCAACATAACTTCCCTGTTTTTAAACTCCATCCCTCTAGCAATGAAGGACAAAATTCCATTTGCCTTCTTAATTACCCACTGCACCTACAAACCAACTTTTTGTGATTCATGCACAAGGATACCCAAGTCCCTCTGCACAGCAGCATGCTGCAATTTTTTATCACTTAAATAATAGTCCATTTTACCGTTAATCCTACTAAAATGGATGACCTCACATTTACCAACATTGTACTCCATCTGCTAGACCCTTGCCCATTCACTTAAACTATCTATATCCCTTCTCAGATGTTCAGTGTCCTCTGCACACTTTGCTCTACCAATCATCTTAGTGTCATCTGCGAACTTTGGCACACTACACTTGGTCCCCAACTACAAATCATCCATGTAAATTGTAAACAATTGCGGTCCCAACACTGATCCATGAGTAGATCACTAGCCACTGGTCGCCAACCAGGAAAACACCCATTTACCCCCACTCTTTGCTTTCAGTGGGTTAACCAATCCTCTATCCATGCGAATACTTTACCTGTAACGCCGTACACCTTTATCTTATGCAGCCACCTTTTATGTGGCACCTTGTCGAATGCAGGATGGGAACATCGGGATATGATGGGTCACGGGTGTGGATGAAGATAGTGTGGGTGAAGTTTAGGGTGTATAAGAGTGCATTGGTAGTTGGGCTTCTATCCCTGAAACACAAGGCAGGCCAACGAACCAGCTCATTCCTGCACCTGCACTCCTCTCATACTATGTCACAGTTTGCAAAACCCGACTCCTCCCCATGTCTCTCAGAGACAACAATATTGCAGGAATGGGGTTAGGAAGTCGGCTTGGATTTCAAAAGATGGGACTGGACTCAATTTGCATTTCCCTAGCCTGAGACAAAATCCAGGTCTGCTGACCCAAGCTTGAGGGATGGTATTCACTCTTAGGTTCCACAGTCAAGTGAAAGTGACTGGCATAAATGCATGCAAGTATAGAGTAAAATATAATGCTCTGTACTCTGTGATTGTTAATAAAGAGAATAAAATGGCGTTTTATCACTTTAAATCATTTGATGTGCAACACGAGTTTTCATCAAGAAATCTGCAATAGATTCGAGGGAGCAAAACACGATTAGGTCGAGGACCTGATTATGTTACCTGATTATGATTATGTTGTCACTCGATATCAAACAAAAGACAAAAAATATAAAACAATGGCCACCCATTTGAATGCAGTTTTATAATGGCAAGAGTTAAACTGTTGCCTCAAAAATCTAACCTTTGCTTCATGGCTTCAGTTTTGGAAAATGTGCATGATATTTTGCTCGTGACAGAAATAAATGTCAACAAGGTGATTAATCCTGGTCCCAGGCACATCAACAGATAGTGGAGAGCTTTCTGCCAATTTTCAGTAGATCTTAAGGAGATGAGTTCTACTGATACGTGTATTTTCGGCATTCTGTAGTTTGAGGTGAAGGTTTTTCCTAAATATCCGTTATTCTTATACTGACTGATCGTAATCTCAGATCTTCTTCTTGATGTCATGACGTATCTGTTGAAAATTTCTAACCTCACATCTTCTCTCTCTCTCTCTCTCTTAAAAGTGCCAGTGAATAGAAATGGGAGAGTTAATAATTCACTGGTTAAAAACAAGAACTTTCCTCCCTTCACAAAAAAATATTTCTATTATCAAATATCTGGTGGCAACATTTCCTTGACCCTGCCTCAAGAGACAGCCAATCAGGTATCACAGTCCCTTAAAAGCTGGAACATTGTGGCATGGCACACAGGAGCACGCTGCCAGTGTTATTTGCAAGTGAGACAGATATGCAATTACTGAAAAGGTTCATTTTCCATCGCGTTGTCCTTCACAGACAGAAGGGCCATTAGGTAGAGGAAAAAAAAGAATCACGTCCCTAGGTTTTCAGGTCAGGTACACGTACCAATTATATTGGCAGGTCTTGAAAAATGGATGATATTTTTCAGCATTACAATAGTTCTGCCTGAAAATGGAATGTTCTGACCCTCTGTCAATCACATTTAAATTGTGCTGCTCTCACTGAAAATATAGCAGTCTGCACCGACTAGGATTGGCCGCTCTTTTCAAGTTTATTTTCATACCAAATGTGGTTCAAAATGCAGGTAGCGTTTTAATGCTCAAGAACAATTGTCAATCTAAATATATATTTTTAAAAGTCTTGCTAAGTCTTCAGTTTAGTTGCTGCCTTGGTGAGTACGAGGGGAATAGCTGCTTTTTAGCCTTCATCCTTCAAAGTGATGGGGCAGCATTATGATACAAAAGGAAAACTTCAAGACTGAAAGCAAGTCACGTTTCTCAGTGAAATTTGCAAAACCATAGTTCAGGAAGTGTCCATTTGCCACATAGCAGTTAAGTGAACACATTACATGTGCCCTGATTGAAAAATCCCTGTCTGGAATTAAGCAATCAATTTTAAGGCCAGTGAGTTAGATAAGGATAGTTCAGGATTGGTTATCTTAATGATTGAATAAACTTGTAATGAGTCATAAATCATTGAAACTTTCCAATTTGTAAGTAAAAGTGCCCCTGAATATATTTACAGATGTAGCTCAAGGGTGTCAAAATTTAGCACCAAGACTTTTTTCGTCCATCACCCCTGTGTTTGCAGATACATTTTGGCTCCTGTTTGGCAGGGCATCAATTTTAAAATCCCCATCCTTGTTTTCGAATCCCTCCAAGGAGTGGTCTCACTCCTTCCTTTCTCTGTAATCTGCTCCAGAGAGATGGAGAGCAAAAGAGGAACTAAAAAAAACCCAACAAACACACACATTCCTCCAATGTTGTCCTCTTGTGCATCCCCAGTTTTAATCACTCCACCATTCGTGGCTGTGCCAGCAACTGCTGAAGCCCAAAATGATCCCACCCATAACCTCTCCAATTCCCCCTACACCTTAAGATACTATTGGAAACCTAAGGCTCTGGATTAATGGACTTTGTTTTTTTTAGTTCCTCTTTTGCTCTCCATCAGGATCTCTTGCCTTTCCTTCGACTTCAAGGACCTTTAGATGATTTCTAGAGAGCTTCATCAATCTGGTCTCCTTTACCACTCCCAGTTTGGTAAGTGATCATTGTTCTCCATTGATATAACTGAGGAGCTGTGTAGATAGATAACTGCAGTGCTGTCTGCTATGGAGAATCTACATGGAACAACATGTTTTCTCCCAATATGTGAAAAATATCAGTTAAATGGTTATCAAAGAAACCACATTGCTGGCAATCAATGGCCATACCCCACTGACACCTCTTCCCCTGAACCCACCATCATATTTTTCTCCAATCCTATCCTAAAGATGATGAATGGTGTAGGATAGTTACATAGCTTCTGGTCATCTTCCAAAACTTTGTCAGAGTGGCCAATTCTCACGTGTACATCGCGATAGATCTAGATAGCTTCAGCACAATGTTGAACTATAGGCACTTTCTTCTTACCCAATGTCCATAAAGGTAAATTATTCAGCAGAAGTCACCATTGTTCCCCTTCAATAGCTCATAGACAGAGACATCAGGGGCAGAATTTTTGATCACATATGGGGAGGGCAAAAATGAAGGGCAGCAGATATATAAATTTGCAATGTTGCTGGTGAGCCTGGCTTGCAGACACTATTCTGCTTCTGGTTCATTTTCCCCAGAGGTGGGATAGGGGCGGTGGGGCGTTGTAAACAGTGGGTAGTCAATTAAGACACATTTATGGCCAATTAAAGTTAATTATCAGAGGTCAACTAGAACAGGCCAGTTGCCTTGAGCCGGGGGAGGTGGGGTGCAGTGCTTCATTCAGATAGGCCCTGAGGTTTTCACTGCCTACCTTGGCCACAGCTGAGGTTGCCCTGTGAAGGGGTTCTCTCTGCACAGTGAAGGTCCTAGCATGGTGTGATCTTTGCCACCTCCATTAAATACCATCTTGTTAAGTCTGTTTCTCTCGCTCACAGATGCTATCTGAGCTGCTGAATATTTCCAGTATTTTCTGTTTTTATTTATGATTCATGTCCATCATTCAGTTGGGTTTGTCAAAGGTGTAAACATTGTACTGGAAGTCCAGAACATCTGCTATTAACATTATGCATATGAATGACATAGTCTGGCAAATCTATTGACTTTTACAGGAGTGTGCACATAAGGATGTTCCAAAATAACCAGTCACAATGTTGGAACTAAAGTTGAAATTTAAAAAGGGAAAAGTGTTTTGTTATATTACATATTGGGCCAGAGTAATATCTGGTAAAGCCTGTGCATTTATCAGTCTTTTTTCTAAGAAAAATGTTGGAGGCTGTGTCATCTACATGTTGACTTTGCCTATGCCTGTCAGGATAAATTGATTTTTCTCTGTGTGCAATTCCAGTGTTTAAATACACCTATTAGCTGAGCTGTCAGCATCAGGAGATATGTTCAGGGTAACGTAGGTTACAAATCCATTTTAAGATGTGAAGCTTTGATTACCTTAATCAAAAATCATATTTTGGATCAAAATGGATGACTGCTAGTTCTAAACAAAAAGCCCACAAGTATGGAGATGTGGAACAAAAACAGAAAATACCCACCCCCCTTTGCTCAAATCCTAGGCTATAGAGGTTAAAGTGTAGAATAAATGGTTTCATATTTCAGAATAGCAAATAGATGTCATTAACATGTGCCAGTGAAGCAAATAATTGTTTTTTGCATATGTTTTGTAGATTGCTCCAAAATACAATCTCCCTCCAGCCTCAGCAATCAGAGCATATTCTTCTCATCACTGCCACATCACAGATTTACAGCTATTCTTGGTTAATGGTTAAACTGCATCTGCAATTGGTGTGCTGGTAAGGAGTCAATATTATAACAACTCAAGCTAATCTCATACTTGGACTCACACATTACTCTGGCTGGTGCCATTCACCAACCTACAGCTCAGGAGCACCTTTCCATATGAGCTGAGCAGTGGTTGTGAAAATGTCAGAAACCATTTCTTGGCTTTCAAAATGCTGGCATTATAATTGAGGCTGTCTTACCTTAGCAAAATCCACAAGACGTTGGTTAGAATTTTCTGCTGTAGTGCCCCTGACACATGCTGAGAACTACTTATCAAGAAACTAGGCACTCCCAGCCTATGATTTTCCAACCGGTGGTCAGGTTTTTTTTTTTACAAATCCCCAACATGTTTTCAGCTTGCACTAGGAGTGCAGCAGTGGAAAATCTCTATGGTTTACAATGTAGAAACAGGTCATTCGGTGACATTGTCAATGACCGTTTGTGTGGACAACAGGAACACCGAAACAAAGGTAACCTGACAGAAACCAGCTTGTGAAAAAAGCACTCATTAGCATACATATTGAGACCAGATGTCAGTCAGTCTGAGAGATAGAGACCACAGAGGGACAAAGTGGCACCCAGCAAAAAGGATATGATCCTGCCAAAGCATGAGCAGGCAGAGGAGAGAGTCTATCCTTTTACCTACTAATGTGCAGAACCAAGCCAGATCTTTACTACACGGACTCAATTTCACCTCAACTGGGAAAAAGCCAGCAACCTGCTGCTGTAAGGATTAAGCCACTGTGAATTCATCACCAGAGACTTCCAACCTCCATTTTCTTCAGTGAACCAAAAGGAAATCACCAGGCCTGCAACATTTCAAAAAATCACATTGAAAAAATAGGTAATGGTGACTATTTGGATTCTTTAAACATCTAACTGCATTCTACCTCTTGTGTAATCAACTTTTCCTATATGTGTGTTCCTTGTGTGAATGTGTGAGTGGGTGCCATTGCAATTACATTTGGATGTTAAGAAATCAACATCTTTCGCTAAACTCACAGGAAAATCTGCCTTTTTTAACACTTTAAATCACTTCTTTACAACACAACGTATTGCAATTAGTGGAAAGGTGGAAAAAACAAGGAACCATCCTCCCATTTCTCCTCTGTCCATATCCACTTTATCAAAAACTTTCAGAACTTTAAAAAGCTATTTTAAAAAGTTTAAACTTTAAAAAGATCATCCCGCAAACGTCCTTTTCCAAGAGAATAGAAGAGACCCAGCTTGTCAATTCTTCCCTAATGTGTGTACCCATGCATTTCTGGCGTCATCATTGTAAATATTGTCTACATCCTCTCCAGTTCCATTTCATATGCTGAGTAGAACAGCATGCAGTACACTAAATGTGATCTAACCAAGTTTGATACATCAAGCTAATCAAGTTAAAGTTGGTTTGGAAATCCAATCCATTTATTTGAAATGTCTCTATGTATAGAAGGAGCTGTTTTAATTTGTCTGAGTGCTGATTTCATGTCAATTCACACAGGCAAAAAAACAACCGCTGATGTTTATTTAGGATCACGAAAGAAATGGGATATGAAGACTACCATCACAGGAAACTACGAGGTATAAGCTTCCTGAACATCCTGCTGCCATTGACAGCACAATCATGTCTAGCTTTAGCAATCCTAAGCTACATCAAATGATGCCTTACGCCTGCAAAGAGTGCCTTACCTCTCCCAAAGGGTGCTTCACCTTTCCTAATAGGTGCTTTACCTTTCCCACAGGTGTCCCAGGACAATATCCAAAGAGGTACCTTACCTCTCCAAAAGAGTAATCTAGCTATCCAAGTGAATCCACAAGTTTCAGACTTGCTCTTTCCAAGTGTCTGGAAGTAACATGATTTAACTGGCAAATTGTGGTCGAAAATAAACGGGCAGAAAATCAATTGCACATCAAATGGCAGATACAACTAAGACAGAAGTTACAATTTGGCTTAGCTGTCGCTCAGATTTTCGTGGTCACACTTAGTCATAAAGTCATTCAAACTCTGCCTCCCTCACAAAGAACTTCAGCTCTGATCCTTCTAGAAACTAGTCTGATCCCCATCTGACAGCAGCGCAGAACCAAGCCGAGGCCCATAATACAAGTGACACACATCTGCAGTACCTGCTCAACTTGTTCTGGGTGAGGTAGACCCACCAATGTTATCTTCCAGTAACAGAAAAAGTTGCTGTAACTTGTAGAGATTAGGTGGATTAGCCATGGTAAATTTGTGGGGTTGTGGGGATAGGGTGGAGAAAAAGGCCTGGGCGGGATGCTCTTTCTATTATTTAACCCGTAAATAAATCTGACCAAATAAATTCAGTTTATATGTATTAGTCTGATCAGAACTAATTTCAACTTGCTGAAATTGGTGAATTAAAGGCCCAAAGGGGAATTTTGAAGATGCACTGCCCAACTTTCTGGCTTCCACCACTTTTATTGGAGCCGATCGGTAAGTAGTCAAAATGTCCTCCTGTTTCAGTCAATTTGTCTCTTAATATACAAACTGGGGTGTCTGCTTTTCATATTAGGATAGAATTGGATGAGGTGTCCACCATACAACCTTTGATTCATTATCCTGGCTCTCCAGCTGAAGAGACCCTTAAAAGATACAAATTTCAATCATTTTTGTGAGTCAGGAAGAGCAGGACGGTGATCACAACATCATTTCTCCTCCCAGGACATAACCTGCATTCCTACGTTGCCTGGCCCAGCCAAAAAATGTTCAGCCCTGCCACTGCAATTGTAGCGGGCGGGTTGCGGACAACGTGACAGTCGGGAGGGAATTTCCGGCTTTTAGACCAGCGCGGCCGGAGAATTCTGCCCAATATGTTTCCCTCTGGCTTGGCCTGGCAGAAGAGCCACTGATTTAAAAATTGGAGTTGGGTCCTGATGACATCAGCTAAGGTTAACATCTCCCTTGAGAGAAATACTTTACATGTCAGAAACCAGGAGGGAAATATTTTTTCTGTCAGAAACCAGTCTAATCTGCTTTTGCTGGGAAATGTCAACTTGTCCTTTTCATTTCAAATCCCACAGAATAAATCATCTACTTGACCTCAGGACAGCATAAGTAATGTCACAAATTTAAAAATAAGTGGTTCATAGGATTAATTATGATGCTTTGTATTTTCAATATGTTTAAGCCAGCGAAATGAGCAGTGTTCCTGATGTAATGCCCAGGAGAACAATATATTACAAAAAGAAACTTACTATTTTTTCTCACGACGAGTTATGCCATTTCCCTTTTGCTCAGCAATTTAACTAAGTGGAAAATTAATCATTCTGTGCTTTAGTTTCAGTTTCTACAATCATGGGAGAAAATATCTCAGTGCCATAAACATTCTTTGCCCAAGACCACAATTATTATGTTTGCTTAATGGTGTAATCAGTTTCTATATCACCTAGGTAAGTGGAGTTTTTGATTTTATGCCTTGAGTGTGAAGAAGCTTTGCAGAAACAGACTAACCTAGTGTCTGCACATGTCTCTTACAAGTCATTAAAATGTAAATGACCTTCTCAGGCGTTGATGATAAGGCAGCACGGTGGCACAGTGGTTAGCACTGCTGCCTCACAACGCCAGGGACTCGGGTTCGATTCCAGCCTTGGATGACTCTCTGTGTGGAGTCTGCACATTCACCCTGTGTCTGTAACCTCCAATAGTCTAAAGACATGCAGGTTAGATGGATTGGCAATGGTAATTGCCACTTAGTATCCAAAGATGTGTAATTAGATGGATTAGCTATGTTAAGTGTGTGGGGTTATGGGGATAGGGTGGAAGGAAGGGCCTGGGTGAAACACTCTTTTGGAGAGTAGGTGCAGACCCGATGAGCCAAATGGCCACCTGCTGCACTCTGGGGATTTTATGGTTCTATGGTTCCATTTCAATTAAAGAGACTTAATATAACAATGGCTGTTAGACTTGCTGGCCCCAAGAAAATGGGATTTCACTGAAAGACATTCAAGAGTCGAATCATAGCCAGATCACGTTGATGGGATATCTAACATTCCCCATTGTTTTCAAATACATATGCCAGCATCCCTTTAGACAATGGAATGCATTGATACTGTTATCAAATGACTGAAACTAGCTGGAGATAACTAATATCATATTGAACCACAAGGGCAGCCCAGTGAGTCAATCTGGGATATAAACACCAGAGGGAAGCCACCTCTTGCCCAGCACAAGATTGATACCCTGCCTTGAAAGGACAGTCATTTCAGGCAATAAAATGGGACTAATTAAGTTCACCTGCAAGATTATAGGTGGGATTTTCCAGTTGTGCTTACCCTGGGACCAGAAATTCCCACCCAAGGTCACTGGACCTTTAGACGGACTGTCAAATTGCCCATCCTGTGGCGGGCAAGACCAGAGAATTTATTTCTTATATATACTACAGGAGCAACCATAACTTTGACTACACAGCCAGAAATGTTCAACCTTGATTTCAGGCTTCCAAGAGAGAATCCTTCAAGCTTACAATGTAATTAACCACTATTCTTCAGAATTATTTAAAGAAGTAACCTGCTTCTTTCACCCATTAAGCAAGTTAAGTGCCCTTTACACCACTAAAAATCATCTTTGTGTGCGTATCTAGTGTGTGTGAAGAGTGAATGTCCATTGCGATTACAGTTTGGCTGTTGTGAGAAATAGATGTTTTATCCTTTTTTAAATTTAAACTTACAAAAAGCCTGTTTTGTGTCTGTTTTTTTAAATTCACAGCACTCAGGAAGTTGAAACTCTCCTTCTCAAAAATGCATATGAATCTATCTCGCCGAGAGTTGAGGAAATGGGGAAACTGTCCCAGCTTCCTCCCAGCCCGTAACATTGCCAATTGCTTTACAAAGGTATATCTAATGATTGTCATCCTGAAGTTTATACTAAGTTCAGTTGAAGGAAATACACATGCTGAAATATTAGGGTCTTCGCAAATGCAAGTTTATCAACAGTAATAGATCTCAATCTCTACCCATGGGCTGAATTTTATGTGTCCCCAGCAGATTTGTTTCCTGTAGAGGGACACATAAAATGGGGTAGGTGTCCATCCCACCACCTTCCTGTCTATCCCTGAGTTCTCCCCCATAATTGCCAGCCCGCCCCTCATATTTAAATAAACTATTAAGGGTCAATTAGGCTTATTATCAAAGCCTATTGTCTCTGACAACATGTTGCCCACAGCATTTGGCCAGTGGTGGCATCTTCCAGTCCCGTCAATGTCTGTGGGGTTTTCCGTGCCCTGCATCCTCCACCACTTGGGGTCGCCATCAACAAGACCAGAAAATCCACCGGCGACAAGGGCTGGAAAAATTCGGCCACCGTCTTCATTCGCTCAATGTTATTGATGGATATTTCTGCTTTATACTGGAGCTTGGGTTCACCAGTTCTCAACGTACTGATAACACGAAATATGCAAAGAATTGAAAAGTTAAAAGTGTAATGAAAATACAGACATGCAAATTAACCCTTGAGCAATTATATCATCAAAATGTGGCAATATCTTCCAAAAAGTTTGATTTGAAATTGGATACCCACTGCATCACAAGGGACTGAGTGAATCAGAGTGGGAATAATGGCTGGTCTATCTAAGTGTGATTATATTTCTCTCTAGTTATCCCCAATGAACCTTATAACAACGTATTTCTTCCCCAAAAGACTTGTTCAGCAAGGATGGGATTGTCTGAATCAAACTCACATCAGTGGCTGCTGAACATGATGAGGGAAGGCAAACTATTGCAGCAGTGAACTAGTGAGATGAATGTTCATACCCTTGCCCATGCTCATGAAACATTTTCTTTATTTCATTTTTTGATAATTAGCAGGGAGCAGCGTTGAATTTTTTGCGCTTTTTTAAGCGGGAGAGAGTTGTTAAGGATTACCAGCAATGAAATACATGAAATATCCATTCATGCTATGAATGTTCAATTGAATGCAATTTTAATTTGATTTTTCCTTCCGAGAGAAAAAAATATTTCCATTGGGATCATATTTTCAACAGGATTTTGCAACAAAGTGGAACAAAGTAAATTGGAAGGAGGCAATCTGTGAGACAAATACATTGGCTAATGGAGATAGTTTCAACATAAATTACAGGGCACATATAATATTCAGTGATATGCAAATTAGTTATGAAATAATTCATATACCTTTCTTATAATGATGCACCAAGCTACTGTAAAGAAGCAGAGTCCTATTCATATGCAAATACTCGGAATGATCATAGAAATCATAGAAACCCTACAGTACAGAAAGAGGCCATTCGGCCCATCGAGTCTGCACCGACCACAATCCCACCCAGGCCCTACTCCCATATCCCTACATATTTACCCACTAATCCCTCTAACCTATGCATCTCAGGACACTAAGGGCAATTTTTAGTATGGCCAATCAACCTAACCCGCACATCTTTGGACTGTGGGAGGAAACCGGAGCACCTGGAGGAAACCCACGCAGACACGAGGAGAATGTGCAAACTCCACACAGACAGTGACCCAAGCTGGGAATCGAACCCAGGCCCCTGGAGCTGTGAAGCAGCAGTGCTAACCACTGTGCTACCGTGCCGCCCCATGCTGTAAATTCGAGTAAGGGGATGCGAGGAGAGGAGACTATGCCTGAGTGGGACTGAATGTGTGGCTGGGAATTTGGTTCATGGCATTTGATGCAGGGGAGGAAGGAGGTATTCCTTTTGCTACCATTTGAAAGCCACTGGGAGCTGTAGAAGTTACAAGTTGCTTCCCAGAAATGGAGGGTAACCTGGACACAGCAATAAGAGTGTGAAAAGGTAGAGGGTATATCTGTGGGTTCAGTGTGTACCAAAGAAAATCAAAGCATGATGGCAACTGCAAAGGAGGTAAGTGATTGATTGGTTGATGAGGATTTTCTCCTTTTTTCTTATCCAAACTAGGGAATTTTAATCTGGATAAGTACGAAATTAATTGAAATAATAAGAATATAAGCTGAAGCAGGACTAGTGGCATTAATTTGTTAACATTTAAGAGAGAAAACAATTATTTAGTTAAATAAAACAAAAGAAGGTGGGCAGGGTAGGTGATGTGTTGCAGCAGTAGCATGTGGGCTCTGACAGGCGCCAGTGTGATCCGCGGCGGCCACAGCTAGAGTAAGCATCTGCGGCTTGAGGATCTCCCACTGGACAGTCACCTCCTGAGTAACTGAGGTTCTGATTCAATGTGGGGCCCAGGGGACACTGTCAAAATTACTTTGCCCTTGGAAATTTGGCACTAATTGTCATTAAACAACCTCAATTGGCTGCTGCTCTCAATGCACATAAGTTCTTATGGAAAAGTGGGAGGAAGCAGGAACACTTTGGGGAAACTGGCACACCATAGCTTTCTCTGATTTTGTTCACATCCCCACTTCCAAACCTATTTTCAAGAGCCTGGTAAAATAACCCCCCACACCCCCACACCCCTTCAATTTGATTGGTTAAGAGGATACATATTGTTTGTCCTGTTCCCTCTGTTCCTAGACGGAAGCATAGCAGAGGGCTATGGGGATGAAGTAGAAATGGTCGAGAGCTTCAAGTTTTTAGGTGTCCAAATTACCAACAACCTTTCCTGGTCCCTCCATGCGGATGTTATAGTAAGAAAGCCCACCAATGCCTCTACTTTCTCAGGAGACTAAGGAAATTTGGCATGACCGCTATATTTCTCACCAACTTCTACAGTTGCACCATAGAAAGCATTCTTTTTGGTTGTATCACAGCTTGATATGGCTCTTGCTCTATCCAAGACCATAAGAAACTACAAAGAGTCGTGCACAAAGCCCAGTCCATCACACAAACCAGCCTCCCATCCATTGACTCTGTTTATACTTCCTGCTGCCTTGGAAAAGAAGCCAGCATTATCAAGGACCCCACACACCTCTGACATACTCTCTTCCACCTTCTTCCACCGGGAGAAAGATACAAAATTCTGAGATCATGTACCAATCGACTCAAGAACAGCTTTTTCCCTGCTGCCACCAGACTTTTAAATGCTCCTACCTCACATTAAGTTGATCTTTCTCTGCACCCTAGCTATGACTTTAACACTACATTCTGCACTCTCTTGTTTCCTTCTTTATGAACGGTATGCTTTGTCTGTATAGTGTGCAAGAAACAATACTTTTCACTGTATACTAATACATGTGGCAATAATAAATCATATCAAATTAAATCAAGTAGAAGCCCTGTAAAGGACATTGTACCATTTCCCTCTCTCACACCCAGCAACGTGTAATACAAGTTGAAATAGCTCAGTTGGGAGAGCGGCGGGGAAGCAGTAGCCTAGAGGTGTTGTCAGGAGCAACACGGTGGCACAGTGATTAGCACTGCTGCCTCACAGTGCCGGGGACCCAGGTTCAATTCCGGCTTTGGTCACTGTGGAGTTTGTACATTCTCCCTGTATCTGCGTGGGTTTCCTCCAGGTACTCCGGTTTCCTCAAACAGTCCAAGGATATGCAGGTTAGGATGATTGGCCATTCTAAATTACCCCTTTAGTCTCAGGGGGACTGGCAGGGTAAATATGTGGGGATAAGGGGTTAGGATCTGAGTGGGAATGCTGTTGGTGCAGTCTCGATGGGCCGAATAGCTTCCTTCTGCACTGTTGGGTTTCTATGATTCTATGAACTGAGGTGAGGAGAAATGTCTTCACCCATAAGGTTGTGAATGTGTGGAATTCACTGCCACAAATAATAGTTGAGGCCAAAACATTGTCTGATTTCAAGAAGAAATTAGATATAGCTCTCGGGGCTAAAGGGATCAGGAGATAAGGGGGGAATGGGGGATCAGGATATTGAATTCAATGATCAGCCATGATCAAAATGAATGGCGGAGCAGGCTCAAAGGGCCTAATGGCCTACTCCTGCTCCTAGTTTCTATGTTTCTATTATAGAATCATAGAGTCATAGAGGTTTACAGCATGGAAACAGGCCCTTCGGCCCAACATGTCCATGCCGCCTCATTTTTAAAAAACCCCTAAACTAATCCCAATTGCCCGCATTTGGCCCATATCCCTCCATACCCATCATACCCATGTAACTATCTAAATGCTTTTTAAAAGATAAAATTGTACCCACCTCTACTACTACCTCTGGCAGCTTGTTCCAGACACTCACCACCCTCTGTGTGAAAAAAGTGCCCCTCTGGACACTTTTGTATCTCTCCCCTCTCACCTTAAACCTATGCCCTCTAGTTTTAGACTCTCCTACCTTTGGGAAAAGATATTGACTATCTACCTTGTCTATGCCTCTCATTATTTATAGACCCCTCAGCCTTCTATGCTCCAGAGAAAAAAATCCCAGTCTATTCAGCTTCTCCTTATAACTCAATCCATCAAGTCCCGGTAGCATCCTAGTAAATCTTTTCTGCACTCTTTCTAGTTTAATAATATCCTTTCTATAATAGGGTGACCAGAATTGCACACAGTATTCCAAGTGTGGCCTTACCAATGTTTTGTACAACTTTAACAAGATGTCCCAACTCCTGCATTCAATGTTCTGACCGATGAAACCAAGCATGCCGAATGCCTTCTTCACCATTCTGTCCACCTGTGACTCCACTTTCAAGGAGCTATGAACATGTACCCCTAGATCTCTTTGTTCTGTAACTCTCCCCAATGCCCTACCCTTAACTGAGTAAGTCCTGCCCTGGTTCAATCTACCAAAATGCATTACCTCGCATTTGTCTAAATTAAACACCATCTGCCATTTGTCAGCCCACTGGCCCAATTGATCAAGATCCCGTTGCAATTGGAGATAACTTTCTTCAGTGTCCACTATGCCACCAATCTTGGCACATTATTAATGTAGCACATTGGGATGATTCACACCAACACATCTTCCTAGCCCTCCAAGCCATATCCTGTCATCTGAGGGGATAGCTGAATCGTTGCTGAGGGTAGGAGTCCTGCTTCAGCCAATGGTAACCTGCTAATGTACTCACTCCATGGACATCAAGTCCACTGAGGGACGATAATGATGTGAGGCAAGGCTTGTTGCTTTTGATGCCATCTAATAATGCAAACGCTGCCGTTAATAAGATTTGGACCAGCCTAGGGCTCTCAACTGTTGAGCTGATGAGCTGCCCTCAACAATTGCTGTCCCTTGAGGAATCAAGGGTCAAATTTTTCCCATCATATACTTCTAATAAAGATTTAAACACATCTCCCTGACAACACGATATGGTGGCGCAGTGGTTGGCACTGCTGCCTACTGCGCCAAATACCTGGGTTCGATTCCCGGCTTAGGTAACTGTGTGGAGTTTGCACATTCTCCCCGTGTCTGCGCGGGGTTTCCTCCAGGTGCCCTGGTTCCCTCCCACAGTCCAAAGATGCATGGGCTTGGTGGATTGGCCATGCTAAATTGCCCCTTCATGTAAGGGGGACTAGCTCGGGTAAATGAATGGTGTTATGGGGATAGGCCCTGGATGGGATTGTGGTCTGTACAGACTCGATGGGCTGAATGGTCTCCTTCTGCACTGTAGGATTCTATGATCCTATGGTTTTATGACACACAAGGGTCTAGAGACTAGCTGCATTGAGGTTAACATCACATGAATGTTCACCTTATAATGGGACACTGTCACCTATCTGGTAGGATGATGAAATCTCAAGATAAGAGGATCCCAAAGTCCAAATAAAATTGGTGCAAGTTAACCAGAACATTCACGTATGCATCTAATGAGTTCCAATAAGTGCAAATTGTTTTCAGTGATAGCAGACCCAAGAACTAGAAGTGAAATCAATTTTTTTTAACTTTCCAAGCCCAACCACTACGCCTGGCTGGAGCCCCGATATCCGCAGCAAGGGCAAAAGCAACCGGCTGACTGCTACATCCTGATGCATGATGACCTGCGCAGACATCCTCTGCTGGCCCAAGGCCTGGAGAGCCCCAGCCTGATAAGGGTCGCTGCTCATGAGAGATAACTTTCTCAGCTTGCGCTGCTAGAGTGGGTACAGGTACAGGCATGGGGAACTCTGACCAGTTGCATACCCATGAAGTATCCTGAGGAGAGACCACCAGGGTGTCTGGCTGATGCTCATCCTCCCACTGGGTGTCAGAGGGTCTTGGCCTGACTCATGCAGAAAATGGAGAACCTGGAGGAAGTTCAAGGTGTTTCATCCCCACGTCATCTACATTCTAATGATGCCCACCTGAGAGTGTGGGCTTGGAGTTCAGGGCCGAGTGCAAATCCGGCAGGATCTGCTAAACGAAGGTCTCCATGATGGTTGCCAATCTTACCAGAATGGCCTTGAGATGGTCACATGTCAGAGTTACAACATTGGTCAGAACGTGGACAGGCTCCTCCATAGTTTGGTCTGGTTTGCTCTCTGAGCACTTCAATGTGATTGTCTTCTTGCTGACAAGCTTGCTGCTGCATGCCAAGGCATCCTCTTGACTTGGCACCAGATTTAAACTGCCATTGAGAAAGAAGCAAATCACACCACAGAGATTGCTAAACCTTTGTGAGCAGCTTCCTTCAAGGCCAGTGATGAATGCCTTGTTTTGTCACTGAACAAAAAATTCAGGCCAACGTTAAACATTTATTCACAAGCTGACAAACCCTGTGATCTGAGTTGTGACACTGTATGCAAAGTAATCTGGAGTACTGGTCACAAGTGGAATTTTCTTACCCGCAAGGTACTGATTATAGAATTATCGGTATAATAATAGAAATATTAATAGAAATAATAGATTACCATGATCCAGGTACCTCTATATGACAAGGAAATATTCTGATGAACGATCTCTTACATTACAACCCCCGAATCAGGCGTATTGAACAGTAAAATTGAATAGAAGCAAGAACAAGCCTGGCAAATTTCACTACCTTCCCTTTTTTTTATATATCTCACATAATTCACAATGGTCCTTTTAAACGGCAAATATCCAGAACCCTTTATAGTTCTCTGGAGTGCTTTAAACAGATTGTGCCCTTGAAACAAATTTTGTCCTTGATAAAAAGCTTCTACATGAAGAGTTGCTCTGTTTTCCTCCACCCATGTAACTGTAAAACAAAACGGAGAGAAGGTCACCTAGCCCGTATTGTAAACTTACACCCTTTGAAGATCAAATTGTCAAAAAGAATAGCTCCTGTTAAGTCGGGCATCCAATGACATCTGCCATTAGTTAGACTGGACCCTGCACTCTTCAGCTCAAAACATTTCTGCCCACCATCTTGTTGAAAGTCAGAGCAGTCAATGCAGTAAGGGAATGCGGGTATGTGAGACATGAGTGACCACTTCATCAACAGGATTTCTCCCTAACCAGGGAGATTTATTAATGGACTGAGAATACATTAGAGTTTGTGAATCAAATGTCATTCGGGTAAGGAAAAATAAATAAAGGGAAAAAAGATTGGATTGAGAGAGAAAGACAGGAAAAAGTTAACAGTTCTTCCATCTCCTCAAATAAATTAGACTTTTTGGAGCTGGAGATGTTGATGGGCAGCCATCAGCATTTCACTTAGCACATCATTGCAAAAGTACTTACACTTGAGATTATGAGCTCTAAATAATTTCAGGAGCTTTAGTTCATACCTACCGTGCAAATACAGCAACCTCACAAAATTTAATGCATGTGTGTGATGAGGTGGGCAGTAAAATACTGTGTGCACAAAGCTCATGGCAGAATGGCACAACTCAGATGGCAAGTTTTGGATATTCCCATTACTACATGTCTGCTCCTCGCCTAATGGTGTCATTATCCTTACCATTATTTTGACAGCGAAGTCTGGTGCAAGGTACCTCAACTTCAAAGATATCAAAGTTCAAGAAAACTTCCAGGACAAAACCTAACTTGCACAGTCTTGCAAACCCCTCATAAAACAGTCCCGTCAAGTAACAAATATCCAGTGACCACAATGATTGATTTTTAAATGTCTTTATCACCTGGTTGATTTTCACATTTAGCATTCGGCTGTCCACCTAAATTTAGGCAGCTTCTCAGGTGGATTTTAATGAGTGCAACTGGAGTCTTGCCCATCATTGTTTCTCTCCAAGCAACCCAATGCTATTATGACATAAACCTCATGGACAGCACAGTGGCACAGTGCTTAGCACTGCTGCCTCACATCGCCAGGGATCCGGGTTTGACTCTCGGCTTGGGATACTGTCTGTGCAGAGTCTGCATGTTCTCCCTGTGTTTGCGCGGGTTTCGTCCGGGTGCTCCGGTTTCCTCCCACAGTCTGAAAGACGTGCTGGTTAGGTGCATTGGCCATGCTATATTCTCCCTCAGTTACCTGAACAGGAGCTGGAGTGTGTCGACTAAGGAATTTTCACAGTAACTTCACTGCAGCGTCAATGTAAGCCTACTTGTGACACTGATAAGTAATAACATTTTTTTTAAAACCTGCATTGACCTGGATAGCATTGGGTCACCCACTCAATTGAGCCCCCAGTACAGTGGGAATCCCACCACTAATGGCCGCTACCCAATCACAGAATTTGCCTGAAGAAAAGCATTACATTCTGCCCATCACCTTTTGATACCAGCAAGTCAGAGACTTGGATTAACACACCTCACCTCACCAGCCACAAGAAACTGTGGTAGCTGAAAGAAAATAATTGCATAGTTAAAGTGGCCAGCATACAGACAAATCAAAAATTACTTATAAAAATATAAGCCGTGTGAATCCTTATATCATCCAGGTCAAAGCTTCAATTAGTCACTTCGAATCAACAGGAGCCTGATAAAATAGTCACCACCTATCTAGATAGATGCAGCTTTCAACAGCCTCAATATCCTTCAGGTCAGAGCAGATCATTCGATTAACATCTCTGTGGCTGAAATCAGCACCCATTCCCTCTGCCACCAGCACACTACAGCTGCAATGAATACTTTCTATGGGGTGCTTCACCAACTGTACTTTCACAGCATCTCCCCTCCTTATAAGCTCTTACTGCCAAGAAGAATGAGAGCAAATCACCTTCACCTCTAGGTTCCCTTCCAAGTTACAGATGATCTTGGCTTGGACAAACAGTCCTTCATTGGCAATGACCTGAAATCCTGGAATTTGCTGCCTAACATCTTTTGCTACAAATATTGTAATGCTTCAAAGAGAAACCCCATTACTTTTTTTCAGATGACTAGAACTAGGGATTGACACTGAATGCAGCCTTACTTACATCATTAGAACAAACCATAAACAAAATAAGGACCTTATCATTGCTGCTCATTATAACCCAGTTCACGAATGTCCTTTAGAGAAGGAAATCTGCCGTCCTTACTTGGTCTGGTCTACATGTGACTCCAGAGCCACATCAATGTGGTTAACTCTCAACTGCCCTCCAAGGGCAACTAGGGATGGGCAATAAATGCTGGCCAGCCAGCGACGCCAATGTCCCATGAATGAATAAAAAATAAATTAAAAGTTTTTAAAGACAGAGGGAGTAACTTTCACCCCAATGTGGTAGCACAAAATGGGCATGTAATAGTCCATGTCACGCATCTGGTTCCTTCCTGTCTAATGAGGTGACCCGAATTTATTCCCTTGGGAGTGTTCACTTTGGTGATTTGCCCATCCCCAGCCATCAGGAGTTTGAATTGTGACACTGAGCCTGTCAGGGAGGAGTTGTATGTTGTTTATTGAGACTATGGGCTAATCGGCTAACTGCTTTTTATCTTTTTATCTCATTCTGTCCTTGTTCGCATTCTGTATCGACGTTTCTAGTGAGAAAGAGAGTCTCCTGCTGTGTTTTAAATCAGACCCTGAAAGAACTGTCTTTCTCGGCAGTCACTTCCAATAAATTTCTATGATGAATATAGTCCCTTTACAGCACAGATATTAGTGACAGAGACAGAAATGTCAACTGGCAGCAAGCCCGTGAAAGTGGTACCTGTGACAGTGGAGCTTTGTACAGCGATGAGCAGTGGTGATTTTGTTATGGCAAAGCGTGTCAAAAGAACAGTTAAGATCTTAATTGCCTTCAAGCAAATTAATGCACAGTGTTTTCATTTGCTCCTTGGATTTCATTAACACAAAATGGACTGCAATTTCTTGGTTGTTTCATCTGTTCAAAAGAACATTGCTTTGTCGAATGGACTTCCTTGTTAAATTATTACTTACTTCCCTCTCCTGCAAAAGGGAGTCATTTTTCTTTTCCTCCAAGCTTTTGCAAGTGCCACTGTAGCAGCTCCACAGGCCCAGTTAGTTAAGTCTGTGCGGAAGGTTAGGAAGCTTCTACATTTAACAACTAGTGAGCATTGATTTACAGATTTCAGTGGATGGAGCAGCAGGGAGGCTATTGCTGACCTCAGTGCCCCTTGCCTCAGGAAGGAATAAGTCAGCTAGGGTTCGCTTTACTTCTTGCAAGTGACCCTTGGGAGAAAATTCGCTTGCAAAGATGTTGGGTGAGGACCACCAGTACACCTTGCAAGTGATGAACAGGCAGCAGGTCAAGTATCAGAAACTGTCCAACATCCGTGGACTGGCCCCCAGCAGCAGCCATCACTTTCAGGAAGGGTCAGGAGGATATTGGAGGAGAAAGGATTTTGCACAGACAAGGTTAGCAAATCTTCAAAATATCAGCTCTGCAGGAGCTTGTAAACATCACCACCCTTCCCCCTCCCCCGCACCCCACCCCCGGCACCGCTTCCTCAACTCTGATACTGAAGAGTGATGGAATAATGTGGCAATCACAGTTACCTGTTACCATGGAAACAAAACCAAAGTACTACATCCCTCAGCCCACCCAAATCAAGAGTAATAGACCAGCCGAACTCTCAACCGCGTATTCTTTCAGTGTTTGCACACAAACTAATTTCAAAGCTTATGAACAGAATCCCAATGTTACCTCACAATTCCCATCCATAATAATGTTGCTTTAACTATCAGCATGACACAGGTGACTTTGTCATTTTTTGTGAAAAATGGTACAAATACTAAACATAATTAAAATCTGCTTTGATAGTGGAAATCTACAGAGATTTGCCTTTTCTTTTAATTCATTCGTGGGACATGGGCATCGCTGGCTGGCCAGCATTTATTGTAAGAGTTTTAACAACACCAGGTTAAAGTCCAACAGGTTTATTTGGTAGCAAATGCCATTAGCTTTCGGAGCGCTGCTCCTTCGTCAGATGGAGTGAAAATCTGCTCTCAAACAGGGCATACAGAGACAAAAAAAATCAAGTTACAGAATACTGATTAGAATGTGAATCTTTACAGCTAATCAGGTCTTAAAGATAAGTAATGTCAGTGGAGGGAGCATTAGGCACAGGTTAAAGAAATGTGTATTATCTCCAGACAGGACAGCCAGTGAGATTCTGCAAGTCCAGGAGGCAAGCTGTGGGGGTTACCGATAGTGTGACATGAACCCAAGATCCCGGTTTAGGCCGTCCTCATGTGTATGGCGCTCAACTCATCGATCAACAGTTCCGACACGCCATAGCGAAAAACCGCACCGACCTCCTCAGAAGACAAACACGGGACACGGTGGACAGAGTACCCTTCGTCGTCCAGTACTTCCCCGGAGCGGAGAAGCTATGGCATCTCCTCCGGAGCCTTCAACATGTCATTGATGAAGACGAACATCTCGCCAAGGCCATCCCCACACCCCCACTTCTTGCCTTCAAACAACCGCACAATCTCAAACAGACCATTGTCCGCAGCAAACTACCTAGCCTTCAGGAGAACAGTGACCACGACACCACACAACCCTGCCACAGCAACCTCTGCAAGACGTGCCAGATCATCGACATGGATGCCACCACCTACCAGGTACACGGTATCTACTCTTGCAACTCGGCCAACGTTGTCTACCTGATATGCTGCAGGAAAGGAGGCATGGTACATTGGGGAAACCATGCAGACGCTACGACAACGGATGAATGAACACCGCTCGACAATCACCAGGCAAGACTGTTCTCTTCCTGTGAGGGAGCACTTCAGCAGTCACGGGCATTCAGCCTCTGATCTTCGGGTAAGCGTTCTCCAAGGTGGCCTTCACGACACACGACAGCACAGAGTCACGGAGCAGAAACTGATAGCCAAGTTCCAAACACATGAGGACGGCCTAAACTGGGATCTTGGGTTCATGTCACACTATCGGTAACCCCCACAACTTGCCTCCTGGACTTGCAGAATCTCACTGGCTGTCCTGTCTGGAGATAATACATATTTCTTTAACCTGTGCCTAATGCTCCTTCCACTCACATTGCTGTATCTTTAAGACCTGATTAACTGTAAAGATTCACATTCTAATCAGTATTCTGTAACTTGCTTTTTTGTCTCTGTATGCCCTGTTTGAGAGCAGATATCCACTCCATCTGATGAAGGAGCAGTGCTCCGAAAGCTAATGGCATTTGCTACCAAATAAACCTGTTGGACTTTAACCTGGTGTTGTTAAAACTCTAACTGTGTTTACCCCAGTCCAACGCCGGCATCTCCACATCAGCATTTATTGCCCATCCCTTCAACAGACTGCATGATTCAACCCACTGATTTTCAGTGATTTGAAGATTATGGGCGCAATCTTACTACCTTGCCGTGTCCATTGATCAGCATGGCGAGCAGGGGAAAAGAGCGGCAATACTAAAAATCTGATTCAAGTCCACGCCAAACACTTTGATATCTTCCCAGCCCCTTTCTCATGGCATGAACCTCTTTGCACCCAAGATGAGCCAAAGCTTGTTAGCAGGCATTTGACTGGATTTCAATATCATTAGCGAGTTTGGCATACATGTTTCCCCCCTCCCAGAAGCTTCTCACCTTTCCGGTGAAATGTCACTCTAGCGCGAATCACTACTGCTCTGTAAAGTGTGGTTCAGGTATAGCAGTAGCGAAATGGAGCGAAGAGGTGAGTACCACTGAGCACCAGTCTCCAGTAATAGGATGGGGCATAGAGTATAAAAGTTGGGGTCTGATGTTGCAGTTGTATAGAACGTTGGTCCGTCCGCATTTGGAACACTGTGTCCAGTTCTGGTCGCCACACTACCAGAAGGACGTGGAGGCTTTAGAGAGAGTGCAGAGGAGGTTTACCAGGATGTTGCCTGGTATGGAAGGGCTTAGTTATGAGGAGAGATTGGGTAAACTGGGGTTGTTCTCACTGGAAAGACGGAGGATGAGGGGGTGACCTAATAGAGGTGTATAAAATTATGAAAGGCATAGATAGGGTGAACGGTGGGAAGCTTTTTCCCAGATCGGTGGTGACGTTCACGAGGGGTCATAGGTTCAAGGTGAGGGGGGGAAGGTTTAACACGGATATCAGAAGGACGTATTTTACACAGAGGGTGGTGGGGGCCTGAAATGTGCTGCCGGGCAAGGTGGTGGAGGCGGACACACTGGGAACGTTTAAGACTTATCTAGATAGCCACATGAATGGAGTGGGAATGGAGGGATACAAAAGAATGGTCTAGTTTGGACCAGGGAGCGGCGCGGGCTTGGAGGGCCGAAGGGCCTGTTCCTGTGCTGTATTGTTCTTTAGAAACATAGAAACATAGAAAACTTCAGCACAAAAACAGGCCCTTCGGCCCCACAAGTTGTGCCGAACATATCCCTACCTTTAGGCCTATCTATAACCCTCCATCCTATTAAGTCCCATGTACTCATCCAGGAGTCTCTTAAAAGACCCTATTGAGTTTGCCTCCACCACCACTGACGGCAGCCGATTCCACTCACCCACCACCCTCTGTGTGAAAAGCTTCTCCCTAACATTTCCCCTGTACCTACACCCCAGCACCTTAAACCTGTGTCCTCTCGTAGCAGCCATTTCCACCCTGGGAAAAAGCCTCTGAGAGTCCACCCGATCTATGCCTCTCAACATCTTATATACCTCTATTAGGTTTCCTCTCATCCTACGTCTCTCCAAGGAGAAAAGACCGAGCTCCCTCAGCCTATCCTCATAAGGCATGCCACTCAATCCAGGCAACATCCTTGTAAATCTCCTCTGCACCCTTTCAATCTTTTCTACATCCTTCCTGTAATGAGGCGACCAGAACTGAGCACAGTACTCCAAGTGGGGTCTGACGAGTCTTTGTTCTTTGTTTTTTCCAGGATGCAGGGGAGGTCTCAGGCACTGCCATGTTGTGGGGTGGGATGTGTGGCTTGCATGGGTACTAGGGTTTGGGGGGGAGGGGGGTCTCGTGCCATCCAGGGTTCCTCAGGTTGGGAGGTCGCCGCTGGCCTGGAGCTTGTGTTACGCGCATTCCCCCTAGCCGCAGACTGACCCCAAGGGGTTGTATATGCGGTCTGATCACAATACCATCAATGTTGCTTTGGTTGTACTGCCATCGGCTGGACAGGGCTTTGTGGTTTGTACTGACATTCCAATCCAGGCCCCACTAACAGTAACAAGGTCCGTCGGCTGTTGCTCCCATCAAGGGAGCTCTGCAGGCATTAACACAGCTCCTCACTGCATGAACTCTGCAGTCCTCCCTACAATTGGCCATCCATGCTTTCTACTGCAGATGCCACCCTTGCAGTATTTGCCTGAGTACCATGCAATGCCGGCACCACCTTCTGTGATGGAAGTCTATTGGAGTCCTCCAAATAGCCTCGCAGTTGCTGCAGTTTTGCTGACAGCCCCTCCTGCATTCCCTGGCTCTGCTAATGCATCTGCAGAAGCTTCAGGATGTGCAGTCCCAGCAGCCTTGCACTTGGCTTAGGACCAGCTGAAGTCTTGCCTCTGGTAGAACTCCACGTGCCCGAGGCCTCAGACATTCCTGCCTCTACCCAATATGCATCTATGGCCATATTGTGCGCACCAATAAGTGATCCAGGAGCCTCACCACTAACTTGTCCCGCCGTGGTGGTAGTATGTACATTGGAAGATTGTGTGGTGGGAGCCTGCATTGCGCTGGCCTCGGAGGACTCCTCGATTTTCTCCGAGCTGTCACGGGGCGTCTCAGCTGGAGCAGTGGGATGCGGGGGGGGGGGGCTCCTCAGGTGCATCAGGGTTGTACCTACAACAAAAGACACAAAATTCACTTCAAGGTAGGGACAAGTGTTCGGGCAGCATGCCACTTACTTGAGATAAGTAAGAATGAACATTTTACAGAAGCTCACTTCTATCTCGCACATCAGCCTGGCTTTCACTCACTGTTCTTTCCTCACCCTCCCCTGCCAGCTCCAGTGCACGCTCCTCAAAGGCAGTAAGGAGACACAGCTCGGGGACCCCACTGACATTTTTCGTCTGTGAAGAGGGTTATTCGTTCACACATTCAATTCAAAAGTTTAAATGCTCTGTCAATCACTCCCATACTCACACAAAAGAAGGTACAGTTCAAAAAAAAGTATACTTGACAAGTTACGATTGAAGAGAATAGTTCACGCTTTGGAATTGTAATAATACAGTCGCTGCGGGCCTAATAAAGAAAGGAGTCTTTTTCCTCTCTTGAACTATTGTTCAGATAGGTTTGAATAACTGAAGACAGATTTCCGGATTGTTAGAGGATTCTTCAGAGAGATGAGCGTTCAACAGGTCTCAAAGCCAGATATTTGTGGTTTTCAAATCAGGGGGTCAAGTGGAGGAAGGTGGGTCAGATGGCTCCACTCAGATCGTGGCTTGGGGGGGGGGAGGTGGGTCAGATGGCTCAGGGGGTATGTGGGGGGAGGTCCGCTGCCACTCTGCGTGTGATCGGTGGGGGGAGAAGGGGGGCAGGGGGCCGTGATCGGTCTGGGTAGCGGGGGGTGGGAGGATAAGGGGGTCATTAATGTTGTGCGGGTGGGGCAGTGTCTGTGGGGACCAGGGAGAGCCATTATCCGGCCCGGGAGTGGTGTGGCAGGGGAGCGTTTTTCTATCTTTTTTTTACTGCGCATGTGCAGTTGGAGGCGACAATCGGAGCTGCAGCATTTTGGGCCAGTCTAGCCCCTCCCACAGGCTTCTGCAGTGCGATTCAGAATCGCTGCTATTTTTTCAGGAAGAGTGCGTATGGGGGCGCCTGAGAATAGGTCTAAAAGTCGGATCTGAAACATTCCCAGTTTCAAGTCCACCCAGCATTTAGAATCAAAATGATAAAATAGGGCCCGGAGTTTTTGAATTCAGGCTCTTTTCAGGTGTATAGCCTCCTGACTCATAAAGACCAAGATGACACAGCCTTTTGCTTCAGCTGCTGTCTCTTTCAGAGCTTTCTGCCGACTGGCAGCTGGAATGAAAAATGTGATCATCGACTAAATTCTTCTCTTTCTTTTCGAAAGATCTTATTTTAAAATAATTCCAATCCTTCAGCGAATCTCAAGCAAAATCTAGAGTTAATATGCACAACCAAAATTTCAAAACAAACTAAATCAAAAATCTCCATGCTCAGTGCAAAGCACTGTGAGTTACCTCGCCCCTATGACCCTTAACAATTTATTTATACATGCAATTACTTTTGTCGAACAATCGGACATTTGATGACCTGCATCCATCATTTAATTTTAAGGATTCATAATTTCTCATTCGTATCAAGCCAGCAAAGTCAATCAGTAACCTCTTCTGACTCATGCTTTTCGTAGCGTGTGCATTATCCCACGATGCATGATTACATACAAAACATTCAATGGGTATACCATCTTCAGTATTCCCCTTCAAATCTTTGAGAAATAGAATCCCATTTTTACTGCCTTCACAACATTCAGTTCTTTAGCAGCTGAACATACTTTAACATACTATATACCAACAAACCTGTTTTTTATATATTATCTTCCCAACCTGAAAGATTTCCCCATTTTTTCATCAGGAATGTTATGAAACCAGCTGCACTAAAATAGCCTTCAAGAAGATTAGCGTGTGAATATCACGAAAAATGATCAGTTTTATGCTCTTTGTGTCACCAAACTTAAATATTCAAGTTTCCAGGTTTAATTCTTCCAATGTTTTCTTGAAACATTCTCTACTTTAGTGTGCTTCTTTTCAGAACTTAATTCCCATTCTTTAAAATTAATATCTAATATCCAATCTAGTCTGTGTGGGGAACGGAAATTCAAAGTGCTCGATTCTGACGGTTGGCCTTAAAACAAGGGAGAAATCGAATGGTGAGCGAATGGAGCATTACATTTATTTAATTTTCAGATAAAGCTCGGCATTTCAGATAAAGCTCGGCACAACATCGTGGGCTGAAGGGCCTGTTCTGTGCTGTACTGTTCTATGTAATACTTCAGTTATTAAGTAACTGTTCCTTAGATTGAATATCGAATTATCTTTAACTTGGAGAAGTGTGCATATTTCACAGTGCGATCTTACTGAACAAGATGGCGCAAATCTTCTGGTCACTGGATTGACGGAAATGAGACACAAATTGGGAGATGAATGCCCGGACCCTGCAGTATTTCCTGATGTGCGTAGATGTGCTGAAATTGCCCAGGAATTTTAAATTTCCAATATTTGGACATCCACTACCCAATACCCTCCACGAGTGTTTCGAACACTGAGCTCAGTGTCAGAGACTTGAGTCAGATATTCAGGACGTACGTGCATAAGAACAAAGAAAGAACAAAAAAGGCCTGCACACGTACAGGCCCTTCTGCCCTCCAAGCCTGTGCTGATCATGCTGCCCTTACTAAACTTTAAAAAAAACCTTCCGCCCTTACTCGGTTCATATCCCTCTATTCCCTCCCTATTCATGTACTCATCCAGATGCCTCTTAAATGTTGCCAATGTGCCTGCTTCCACCACCTCCTCTGGCAACGCGTTCCAGGCACCCACCACTCTCTGCATGAAAAACCTCCCCCGCACATCTCTCTTAAACTTTCCCCCTCTTACCTTGAACCTGTACACCTTTGTAAATGACACTTCCACTCTAGGGCAAAGCCTCTGACTATCCACCCTGTTTATGCATCTCATAATTTTGTTGACCTCTATCAGGTCTCCCCTCAGCCTTTGTCTTTCCAGTGAAAATAATCCTAGTTTATTCGACCTCTCCATATAGTCAACACCCTCAAGACCAGGCAACATCTTGCTGAACTTTCTTTGCACTCTCTTCAAAGATTTCACATCCTTCTGATAGTGTGCTGATCAGAACTGCACACAATACTTAAAATGTGGCCTAACCAAGGTTTTGTATAGCTGCAACATGATCCCCCATCTCTTGTACTCAATGCCTTGGCCAATGAAGGCAAGTGGAGAGCTATTGTAAACCCTGCTGGAGTGAAACACTCCTGACCGGAGGGGAGAGGCCAGCGGGCCCAAAGATTTCAGTCCCAGGCCCACTAATGATATTTAAATTGTATTTAAATACTTGTTTAAATAATTTATGCATCTCTGTGCCAATTTTCGGCTGCTGGAGACTCACAGAGGCAGTGACGCCCGGCATGAAGTCTGTTAAATGGCCTCCAATTGAATCTCCCGGCCCACAGTGGGCTGGGAGAATTGCCCCCAATATATTTACAAATCCCTGACTCCCAACCTAAAACTTAATGCTAATCCTATTAATAACACGTTGTTCAAATAAGGAATTATCAACATGCATCATGAAAATGCCTGAAGGCTTTCCTTTATGGTACCAGTAAAATATTGTGGGATCTTCTTTTCATTGAACATAAGCTATTTTCAGTAATACTGTGTCATTTACTGCAAGATTTGAGCATTTTGTTATCATCCTTTCTCTGTCAACCTATCTTTTGGGGAGCTGTTAATATAATTTCTTCAATAATGGTTTCCTCCGATTAAGCATATATTAGACATATGCAGTGCAAAGCGACAGAAATATGGCAATGAAGCTGGAACGGAATTTTCCAATATATTTCATTTGGGAAATTAAAGACTGAAGAACATTGTGACATTTTTTTGTTCTTTTAAATTTGATTTTGAGGAAGTTTGAGTAATTTGAAAGGTGCACATCATGTTCAGATACACAGTGAGTCAATACATAAATGAAAAAATTATGCTGCAGTCATATTTGGGGAATTCAATCCTAACAAAGGGGACTGATGTAATTATGAACAAAAATTTCACATTTGGCTGAAAGTGAATAAAATGGAAGAATGAAGTATTTTATCCTCGGAGCCAGAGTTTGATGTAATATTATACCAGTGCTGCCCACATGACCCCAGTTCAATGGAATTAATTAACTAGTTAAATTCTTGAATCGTAATATGGCATAACTAAGAATGAACTAACAGTAAGAGTTCAATTCCACAAATGGAAGAAGTTGACAAGTGAGACTGTTATGGTTTACATTCTCAAATTAAAGAACTTCTCTCGCCACTGTAGGTAAGGCATGAAATAAGAAATCAACCTCAGAGGCAAGTGTGTAGGAGACCTAATAACAATAAATTCCAGGCCAAGATTTTGAGCAAAGGCAATAAGCTGATATGGAAGGAGACCCTGTTACAAAAGCCATAGTCACGACACAGGCCGGGAGAGAGCTGCACGTGTAGTTCTGCATTTTGAAGTCTTTTGGGCCTAGCTCACTTGTGCATAAAGGAAAATTGTGTGTAACGAGGAGAGGAGTGTCATTGAAGACAAGAAACCCAGACAGGACACAGAGAGGCAGGACACAGGGAGACAGGACAGGAAAAGGTTCCGAAGTGAGATGGGGCTGGGAGAGCTCCCAAAAGTAGAGTCCCAGACAGGTGCCAGGGACAGCAAGCAAGAGATCCTGGGCCCGACTTTACCATCAAGTTGCACCCGGTTTCAGGCATGAAAACTTGGTAAAGTCGGGTGTGAAGGGAGGAGCATGATCCATGCCAGCCTCCGTGCTGTTTCCCCCTTTGCTAAGATCCAAAAATGGCTACGGTTGGGACCGTGCCCAAAATGGGTGCAACAGCCATTTAAATGCATTTGCATGCATTTCCATTGACTTAATGCACTGCACGGCCAACTTTACCGGCAGTTCCCCCTTAACCACCGCGTTCGCCCATCCGGAATCAGTGCGAAACAGACATGCTCCATAAGAATCTGATTCGGGCGCTCCATCAGTGAGGCTTAGTGAGGAGGTAAGTGCATAGCATCCGACGGCTCTCTGCTACTTAGAGGTCCTTTTGTTGCGGCCATTTTCTTTCTTGGGTCGGTGGCGGCTCTGCGAGTGTGTGGGGGGAGTGAGGGACTGTTGATCAGTGGGGTGTCTGATGTCCGATTTGCAGCATGGAACTGAGTCTTGTGGATGCTGCTGGGTCCTAGTGCACTCAGCTCTCCGCCAGCTGAAGGATGTGCACAAAGCCCTTGCAAATAGCACTGTTGCAGCCTCTGAACTTTTCAAGGAGCTGTGGCTCTGAGGAGCATGTGGGTGGGGGAATGGGGGGAGTCTGTGATTCTGGGGAGCTTGTGGCTGGGGGAATGGGCAGTATGAACTGTGACTGTTGATGGGCTAGGGGCAAACAGCGTTTCTCAACTTCTACATGTGTTCCTCTCCATCTCCAAACCCGCCCCCCTCCCCCCCCCCTCTTCAGAGTGACGAGATGGCTTTTGTGATGCAATTGATTGACCTTGCTGTTCTTTTGGTTGCTGTTGGAGCTGAGGAGGAGGAGCTGGAGGAAGAATTGCGGGCACAGGAGGCCCAGGCCTTACTACTTGCAGGAGTAGAGGGCGACGACCACCAGAGGCAAAAGGTGGCCACCATTCGCTTAGAGGGAGGGCCGCAGGAGAAAGAGGGAGCAGAGACCCTGGTAGTTCCGTGCACAAGTGTTATTTGAACAGATGTCGGACACCGTGTACCGCCGACGGCTCCACCTCTGAAAGGAGACAGTGTAACACCCGTGCCACCTGTTGCAGGACCTGGCACCTCGGGGCGGGGGGCACCCACTCTCGGTGGCTGTCAAGTTGACAGCCGTTCTGAACTTTTATGCAACTGGCTCCTTCCAGACCCCGAGCGGAGGTGTCAGTGGCATTTCCCAGTCAGCTGTGCGCACCTGTGTCAAGCAGGTCACTGAAGCCCTGTATGCCCAGGCTGGGCAGTACATCAAATTTAACCTGGACCAGGCCCATCAGGAAGCCCGGGCTGCAGGGTTCGTGGCCATTGCAGGGATGTCTAACGTACTGCACCCACGTCTCCCTCAAGGCCCGCCTGCAGAATCCATAAAGGTTCATCAACAGAAAGGGGTTCCACTCCCTGAATGTCCAATGGTGTGTGACCATAATATGAACATTATGCATGTCTGCGCGGGACACCCAGGCAGCGAGCACGACAGCTTCATTGACAGGAGCTCAGACATCCCAGAGGCATTTGAGGAGGAGCCCAGGCTGCGGAGGTGGCTCATGGGTAATATGGGTTACCCGCTTCGGACATGGCTGATGCCGCCTGTGCGGAGGCCTGTGACTGAGGTGGAGACCCGCTATAATGAGGCCCATGTAGCCTCCTTCTCCTGCGGCCCCCCCGCTCGGCGAATGGTGGCCACCTTCTGCCTCTGGTTGTCGTCACCCTCTACTCCTGCAAGTGGTAAGGCCCGGGCCTCTTGTGCCTGCAATTCTTCCTCCTGCGCGATAGTGGAGAGGTGCATTGGGCTCCTCAAAATGCGATTCTGGTGCCTGGACCGCTCTGGTGGGCCCTCCAATACAGCTTCCTGATCTCTTCCTGCATTGTGCCGTGCACAGCAGAGAGGTGACCTTTTGGAGGAGGAGGAGGACGTGGAGGCCGACCAGCCAGGCGTTGCTGGGGAGGAGGCTGCCCATAAGGGGGAGGAAGAAGAGGAGGAGCACACCGAGCAACACCGCTCAGGCACTGGAGGGTTAGCAGCTCGAATGAAGCATGCGAGAGCGGCTAGGAAGACCTTGATCACCAGGTGGTTCAGTCGCTAGGGGCTTGTGTTTGTGTGTGTTCTATCCCCCCTCCCCCCCAAATTCCTTCTATCTCCTGCAACATTGTCACACCAGTGAGGTAGGCCTCGGTACGCTGTGTTGGCGAGTTTCTTTGGCAGGCAGGACAATGATGGCAACTCACTAAGCACCATTATGATGATGCCCTGGTGCAAACTAGTCTGACTCTTACCTAAGCTCCGCTAGCACCTGGGCCCACATCTGCGTAGTGAGTAAGGGATCTGAAACCCCCATACAGAGCCCTGGGGTGGGTGGGGTAGGGGATAACTCGTGGGTTCTGGGGAACCAATGCCTTCCTTTTCTCAGTGACACAGCATTGAGGGGCCTCCCCAGCTGACATCAACATGAAGCATCCCTCCGGCGATCATCAATGGAAGAGGATTCCTATTTGAGACAAATTAGTCACAGGTGGGTGGTGAAAAAACATTTAATGATTACAATAAAGGTGTTTAAATAATAAGTTGTAATTTAAAAACTTATGAATGGAAAACATTAAGGTGCTTAAAGATTTATCTAACCAATGCAGCCCTTCACCCGTGCCATCTTAGTGCAACTACAACTTCCTAACCTTATGTGGCCTACCACTACGTCTACTTGTCTTCCCAGAATGTACATCGGAGGTAGAGGGGGCCAGCTGCCTACCTCACCCCAGGTTGTCTCTGATGCACATGGCAGGCATCCTCTGGATGCCCTGAACCTTGAGGGTCCTGGCTGGCTTCCGGGTGTCTGGGACGTTTCCATGATACCCTCTTCATCCCGCTGCCCCTGAGATGCCCCAGTGTCAGGAATGTGCAGCCACAGCCACAGTCTCCTGGCTGGAAGGCCCGGGCATGGGCTCGAGCCCTTCCTCCTCCCTTGGGGTTCCTGTGGGCTCCTGGGTCACTCCATGGGATGGTGGTTCTCCCACAGTGAGCTCCAGAAGATCTGGCGTCACCTGCCAGTCCTGGAGGATCACTTGTGTCCTACCCATGGTGATCGAGCCCTCTGCGATGGCCACCTGAGTCAGGGGCCACCTGTGAATGGCCGCAGCAAGTGCCCTCTGAGACTGGGCCATGCTCTGCAGCCCCTCAGCCATGACCCTCTGCGACTGGGTCACATTCTCAAGGGCTGCTGCCATAGCCCGCTGTGTCTCAGCGCTGTCCTGCTGGGTCTCCTGCAAGCTCTCGAGCCTCTCAGCCATGGGCCGCAGAACCTCGAGAAGCCTGTTCAGTCCCTCAGCTATGGCTCGCTGTGACTCAGCTGCAGCCCTCTGGGACTACACTGTGGCCTGCTGTTACTCAGCCCTCGCTTGGAGCCTGCCGCTCATGGTGAGGGTCCCCTGCCCCAGGCTTTCCACTGCAGATGCCACCCTTGCA
Source organism: Mustelus asterias (assembly GCF_964213995.1). NCBI lineage: Eukaryota > Metazoa > Chordata > Chondrichthyes > Carcharhiniformes > Triakidae > Mustelus > Mustelus asterias. Next base: position 60,744,046 of record NC_135816.1, read on the forward strand.
GTGTTGGCCTGGGAACCATACAAAACAGGCAATAGCTGGTCCGCCTGAAAGCTTTGGGACTCCTCCCAACAGCCTCGCAGTCAGTCCAGTGTGTTAATCAGCCCCTCCTGCATTCCCTGACTCTGTTGCTGCATCTCCAGCAGCTGAGGGAAAAGTGATCTCAGAGGCCCAGCTTGTAGCCTGGAGCCAGCTGAGTCCTCGCCTCCGGAAGGCCCCTGCGTGCCAGAGGCCTCGGACGTTCCCTCCTCCAGCCGATGTACATTATCAGATGTGTCGTGCTCACCAGAGCCTCACCACTAACCAGACCCACAGACATGTCAGTATCTGGGATGGTGAACTGCAAGGTGGAAGCTGATGCTAAAACGGTGCCACCCTCAGAGGTCCCTTCACCCATATCCTCCGAGAACTCGTCCTAGTTGTCTGGAGCAGGATGGGTGGGAGCCATGATCCCAGATGGCCCCGAGGTCCGGATCTGTCCCTGCAACACAGGACACAAGGTTAAGTGCAAGGAAGGGAGAGGAATCCAGGATGCAAAAAACATGATTCACATTTCACCATTATAGAATCCTTACAGTGCAGAAGGAGGCCATTCAGCCCATTGAGTCTGCACCAACTACAATCCCACCCAAGCCCTATTCCCGTAACCCCACATATTTAGCCTGCTCATCCCCCGACACTAGGGTCAATTTGGCATGGCCAAATGAACCTAACCTGCACATCTTTGGACTGTGAGAGGAAACCGAAACACCTGGAGAAAACCCACGCAGACATGGGGAGAAAGTGCAAACTCCACACAGACAGTGACCTAAGGCCAGAATTGAACCAGGGTCCCTGGCACTGAGGCAGCAGTGCTAACCACTATGCCATCGTGCTGTATTGAACATAGAACAAAGCACAAAGAAGATTACATCACAGAACAAACCCTTCAGCCCTCCAAGCCTGCAAGAACCAGGCTGCTCATCTGAATTGTAACCCCCCATCCTTCCGGGGACCACATGCCTCTATTCCCATCCCATTCATGTAGCTGTAAATACCGTCCCTTAAAGGTCATTCTCATATCTGTTTCCGCGACTTTCCCCAGCAGCGAGTTCAAGGCACCCACCACCTTCTCTGTGTAAATAAACATGCATACATCTCCTTTAAACCTTGGCCCTCGCACCCAAAACTCATGCCCCCGAGAAGTTGCCTCAAATTGAGTGGAGGATTGCCAGGTGCTCACTTCTTCTCTCCAGCCCAACCATGCTGTCACTGACAGCCTGCATCTCCCCTTCCCTGGACATCTCCAGCGCCCGCTCCTCAAAGGGGGTGAGGACCTGGAGGTCTGGCTCACCACCCCCTATCTTCGCACTCTCTCTGGTGTTATGGTCGATCTTCCCCTGTGGAAACAGAAGGAGCCATGAAAGAAATGATGGTGTGACTCCTGCAGAGTATCAGGTGGTGGCCCTTAAAGGGCAAACACAGTGGGGCTCTTGTGGGAGATAGGAAGGAGGTGCTTGGGGGTCAGGGGCTGGAAACATGCAGGGTGCTGGGGATGGGAGGATCTGGGGGAAGATGCTAGATGGGGTTAAGCACTCACCCTTGCTGCCCGGATGAGATCATTGACCTTCTTGCAGCACTAAGGTGAGGTAAAGTGAGAGGGGAGAGATACAAAAGTGTCCAGAGGGGCAATTTTTTCACACAGAGGGTGGTGAGTGTCTGGAACAAGTTGGCAGAGGTAGTAGTAGAGGCAGGTACAATTTTATCTTTTAAAAAGCATTTAGATAGTTACATGGGTACAATGGGAATAGAGGGATATGGGCCAAATGTGGACAATTGGGATTATGTTAGGGGTTTAAAAAAAAAAGGGGGGCATGGACAAGTTGGGCCGAAGGGCCTGTTTCCATGCTGTAAACTTCTATGACTCTATGACTCACTACTTCCCAGTTCTGGTGTCATGGTATTGACCAAGGCGGCAACTTCCTCCCAGGCCGCATTGCCATCGACCCCCCTGGGTCTGCATCCTCCTGAGGGGGGGGGGGAAGAGTTTGTCCCGCCTCGTTTCTGCCGCATTCAGCAGCCTCCTCAGGTCACCCTCAGTAAATTGGGTGGCTGGTCACGTAGTCATTTTTTCCTGTACTGCCTGTCCATTCTTGGGTTTTTTATGGAACTGCTCCTCATTATGGCAGGTCAGCTGCAGGCAGTTTGTCAGAGCATTCCAGCAAGTTCCATGCAGTTTGCTTGTTCACATTGAGGGGAAGGCAAGTGAGCACTAGCAGGTGTACTGATGATGGGGAGGTGGGGGGGGGGGGGGGGGGGGCGGTGGGAGCAGGGAGGGGGGAGGTGGCGGATCAGTGCCTCAATGATTGGGGACAGGGGACAGAGAGGGAGGTGTTATACAGCCATCGGAGTCAGGAAGAGATGGGGGGCTTGTGCAGGAGGGTCTGAGGTGGGCGGGGAGGGGACGTTCACTCTGCCTGAGATCGTTGGGGGGGAAGGGCCCGCGATCGGTCTGGGTGGCGGAGGGGGTGGGGGGATAAGGAGGTCAGTAATGTTGTGGGGGTGGGACAATGTCTGTGAGGGCCAGGGGGACGCATTATCTGGTCCAGGAGGGATGTGGTAGGGGAGCAGGATTCTATCATTTTTTTTTGCACATGCGCAGTTGGAGGCGCCGATTGGAGCTGCAGGGTTTTGGGCGTGTTAAGCCCCGCCCACAGGCTTGTGTAGCGCAATTCAGAGTCACTGATATTTTTGCAGGCAGAGTGCGTATGGGGGCGCCGGAGAAAAGTCAGATCTGAAACACTCCCAGTTTCAAGTCCGCCCAGCACTTCGAATCAAAATGGTAAAACAGGGCCCCCTTGTTCAGTTAAAAAGCTGTGGATAGCAAACTTTAAATGAATGTGGGTTGGAATATGCCCTGAAGATCTAAGAAGGCAACAGAAGGTTGGTGACTCTACGCTGCAGGCAGATTCGGCAATGATACCCATTTGGAGCAATAATTTTCTGCTCGTCACAGCTGAAGAGCTGAAGTGCTTCTGAGTTGGTGCTGAAGTGCATACTCAGGTATCCAGGGGAATGGAATTTATGCTTGTGCCGAAAAGTATCAAAGAAATTTGGGCAATAAATTGGTCCGTGTTATATATTTTATGAGTGTAAGGTAGCAATAGGCAGCAGACAATGTTGGTGCTGCCTCCTCATTCATCTAATTGCAGAATTGGTCCAAGTGGGGCCCATGTTGTTGTGTGCCTGAGTACGCAGCAAGGGGCCGAACAGTGAGTGTGAATAGCATGTGATGCAGCCAGCCTTTTCCCCTTGAAGGCAGTTTGTCTTTCTGAAAGGGAAATTGAACTGAAGTAAAGGAAACTGCTGCCTACGGCCCAGTGTATACTGTGAATGATTAGTGATGTGAATGTTGCTTTAAGAGGATGAAGTGTATGGTGATGCCTAGGATAAAAAAGGGGTATTGGGAAGTATGACAACAAGTTACCCTTGCCTTTTCTGATGGAGTATTTTAATTCTTTCTGCAATGTTGATTAGACCTTGTTGTAAGGAAGTTAGGACTCAGAACCATTGCAGGTGATACAATGGATGTTTGTGTCTGATTGGTTATGTCTCAAGATCATGGGGCTCCATTTTGTACCTCTTAAAGGAATGTCTTACAAGACTTAATTTGAGCAGCTAGTTGTGCTTCTTCTGCCTCCTGCCTTGCGTGATACCCATTAAGGACAGCTAGTATCTAATTGGGTGTGATGGCATCAATCTGAGCTGATGCTGATGGCAAGAGATGCTGTCAAGCATTTTAACAGAAATTGTCAGCGAAACTGTTTGCCAGCTCCTTGCCTTGCTGTTGGACAGTATTTTACTTTTGCTGGAGCCTAGAGAATGCATTTTTAAAGAATTATGCCATGTTGCTCAAAGATGGTAGTGACTGAGTCACTTGCACCATTCTACATTTGACTTATGCCAGAGGACAAAATATAGTTTTCAGGTGAATGGTGATTCGAGGGTGAGGGTGCTGTTGTTATTAAGTATCCATTTTGAGTCATACGCTCTGTCCTTAATTTTTACGATTCTACAGCACCACCACTGGTGTAATTATAGTTAGATTCTGGTTGTGTTTCTGGCATTGCATGGAATTCAATGCAGTAAATAATTGTTTCATACCCAATGTATAAGGCTCAAACAGCTAAAATAAGCCTTTTTAGCAAATTAGAGACTTTCAGCACCCATTGCTTACGTCCTTTACAAGTTATTTATTCTCCATGATTAGTTTCTCTACATTGTTGCTGTATGAATTCCCATAAATTTCCAACAGACTTTCCAAACAACTTCAGTAATACCTTTGGTTGAATTCGTTGTTCATGTATTTGTTGTGACATTTTGCTTTTTTAAAAATTCGTGACTTGATGTTATCTTGAATTATTTGTTGATTTGAATAAAAATGTGATAAATAGCTTGAAAGTAACAGCAATGCCACATATAAGCGGGCGGCACGGTAGCACAGTGGTTAGCACTGCTGCTTCACAGCTCCAGGGTCCCGGGTTCGATTCCCGGCTCGGGTCACTGTCTGTGTGGAGTTTGCACATTCTCCTCGTGTCTGCGTGGGTTTCCTCCGGGTGCTCCGGTTTCCTCCCACAGTCCAAAGATGTGCGGATTAGGTTGATTGGCCAGGTTAAAAATTGCCCCTTAGAGTCCTGAGATGTGTAGGTTAGAGGGATTAGCAGGTAAATATGTGGGGGTAGGGGCTGGGTGGGATTGTGGTCGGTGCAGACTCGATGGGCCGAATGGCCTCCTTCTGCACTGTAGGGTTTCTATGATTTCTATGATTTCTAAGCCATCTAGGCATTTGCGATGGATAACACGACATAAATTTGAATGCAATAAAAATCTGGAATTGAAAGTCTAATGGTGACAATTGCTATAAGAACCATCTGGTTCACAAATTCCCTTTAGTGAAGGAAATTTGCTGCCTGGTCTGGTCTACACGTGACTCCAGACCAACCGCAATATGATTGACTCAGAAATGACCGAGCAAGACATTCGGTTCAAGGACGATTCGGGATTTGCAATAAACTCTGGTCTAGCCAGTGACATTCACATCCCATGCATGAATAAAAAATTGAGCTTAAGAGGTGGGGGTTCGTAATGTGTACCGCTGTGAATAGATTTTTCTGAAAGATTGGCTCTCGTTTTATCCGTTACCACTGTGCTTTCTGGGGAGTAATAACCGGACCTGAACCTGACACAAAGTCATCTAAGTGCATCCCCAATAGGGTAAAATGTCCACCCATCATTGGCATTCACCTTATTCTATGTGGTTTTTCCACCAAAGGGTCATTTACAAGGTAAAAGTGGACTTTGTAGCCTCCACCATAATTATGTCATTAATCAGTAGCAGTAGGGCTAGTGTGGGTGGGGAGGGAGTGCTTTCATTGATATTGGTATGAGTTCGAGTAGAACTTCATGGGCCTGATTTTACCAAACCTTCGCGCTCGTTTTCGGGCGCGAAATCACGGTAAAGTTGGGCGTCGGACCTATACTGCAATCTGCACCCGATTCCGAGCAGATTGCGGCTTTACCGACACCCGATTCGGGCGCGGGTCCAGCGCGTGCCCGAATTGGGCGGCCCGACGATTTAAATGTATTTGCATGCATTTAAATCGACTTAATGAACCGCGCGCCCAACTCTACCGCCAAATCACACTTTACCGTCTTCTGGTCCGTTCCGTTCCGCGCTGTTACCGGCCTGCAAAATAAAAGTCTGAAGTCGCTGCTGCAGCCTCCGAAGAGCGGGGTCAGAGACTGCAACGGCTCTCTGACCCAGGTCATCCTCTGGTCGGGGCGGGAGGGGGGTGGGAGGAGGAGAGGGGGTGTGACGTCTCATCCCCTGGAGGGGTGTGGGAGGGGAGGGGTTGTGACCGATCATCCCCTGGGGAGGGGAGGAGAGGGGGTGTGACGTCTCATCCTCTGGTCGGGGGGATTCCGCTGCGTGTCTGTGGCCGATCCCTCCTGGCACCATCACTGGTTCACTACCAGCCACAGATTACTCTTCCCTGCAGGTGCGAGAGAGCGGGAGAGATGGCTGTGGCTGGTAGTGTACCAGTGATGGTGCCAGGAGGGATCGGCCGCAGACAGGCAGCAGAACCCCCCCGACTAGAGGATGAGACGTCACACCCCCTCTCCACCCCACCCCCCCAGGGGGTGATTGGTTAAATCCCCTCCCCTCCCACCTCCCCACCCCCCCCCTCCCCCCCCCACCCCCCCACTCCCTCACCCCCGACCAGAGGATGAACGTCAGAGAGCCGCTCTCTCCGCTTTCTGCTTTTTTATTCGCGCCCGGGCGCACTGTCAGATTTTTTTCGAACTGCGCATGCGCAGTTCAGAGCTCCGATCGCTCCGCCAGCGCGAAGCCCCGCCCACAGCGCGGATCAGGCCAGAGCCGGCAAAACGCATATGGGCGCGCTGGAAAGAGGATTCCAGGCGCGGATCTATTTGACGCCCAGATCCGGCACTTAGACTCAAAATGGTAAAATTCCCCCCATCGTGTGACCTCATCTCTTTTCTGAAAGTTGGTGGGTGGATTGCGGCAGAGGGAAGTCTAACCTGGATCTCACAAACAGCAGCAGTGGGTCAGCAAACCTCTGCTTTTATTTTTTTTATAAACTGACATAAATATGCAGCTATAATTTCCAGAGACTGATGAAAAATATGGTTGCATTTCACATTTAATCTCGCAGCAGTTTCATAGAGCTTCTATGCTCTGAAATAGGGAAGCACTTGAAAATTCTTTGAAAAGGTGATGGCAGAATTGTGTTTAATCACAAACATTGCCGTTTGATTACTTCCATAGCAGCTTGTTAGTTATATATTTTGGAAGAAAAATAGACTTTTTTATTCAGTGTCACAGTAAGGGATACAAGGCAGGTGAAACAAAGCAATCTGTATTCATTATATCGACTTGAATGTGAGGTTCATTGCTTTGAATCCTAAAGAGATCCGCAGCGGTATACCGTGAGTAAATTATTCTGACTCCAGGTAAATACATATTCCAGACACAAACATTCAACATCCCTAATTTTCAAGTCTTTTCTCCTGTTTCATTAACTTTTTGCTCCAACTTTCAGACTTAATATCAAATCCACTCTTTCCTAGATCAGTGCAAGTCAGCAAGAAAGTAACATTTCATGATTTTGTTCTAAGAAATGACATGGGGCATGGAACTAAAGTGAAAGCAAGGAACATGAATATAATAATCAGAATATAATATTAATGGTAGGACTCTTGGCAGTGTGGAAGATCAGAAGGATCTTGGGGTCTGAGTTCATAGGACGCTCAAAGCAACTGTGCAGGTTGAGGCTGTGGTTAAGAATGCGTATGGTGTACTGGCCTTCATCAATCGAGGAATTGAGTTTAGGAGTCGTGAGATAATGTTGCAGCAAGAGAAGGACCCTGGTCAGACCCCACTTGGAGTACTGTGCTCAGTTCTGGTCGCCTCATTACAGGAAGGATGTGGAAGCCATAGAAAGGGTGGAGAGGAGATTTACAAGGATGTTGCCTGGGTTGGGAGGCATGCCTTATGAGGATAGGTTGAGTGAGCTCGGCCTTTTCTCCTTGGAGAGACGAAGGATGAGGGGTGACCTGATAGAGGTGTATAAGATGTTGAGAGGTATTGATCGAATGGACAGTCAGAGGCTTTTTCCTAGGGCTGAAATGGTTGCCACAAGAGGACACAGATTTAAGGTGCTGGGGAGTAGGTACAGAGGAGATGTCAGGGGTAAGTTTTTCACTCAGAGGGTGGTGGGCGCGTGGAATGGGTTGCTGGCAACGGTGGTGGAGGCGGATTCAATAGGGTATTTTAAGAGACTTTTAGATAAGTACATGGAACTTAGTAAGATAGAGGGTTATAGGTAAGCCTAGTATTCGCTAAGGTAGGGACATGTTCGGCACAACTTTGTGGGTTGAAGGGCTTATATTGTGCTGTAGTTTTTCTATGTTTCTATGAAACCAACTGGACATATCAACTAAGTCCAATGGAATGGAGAAAAAAAAGATTAAGAAAGAGTTAAGAGCAATGTCAATTATTTTTACTTCATTTTTACAGGATGAGGGCATCGCTGACTAGGTCAACATTTATGGCCCATCTCTAATTGCCTTTGAGATGGTGGTGGTGTGCTGTCTTCTTGAACTGCTGAAGTCCCTGTGATGTAAATACACCTACAGTGCTGTTAGGGAGGGATTTCTAGGTTATTGACCCAGCAGCAGTGAAGGAACTGCAATATATTTCTAAGTCAAGATGGTGAGTGACTTGGAAGGAAACTCCCAGCTGGTGCTGTTCCCATCATGGTGATGTTCAATGTACTGGACAACCATGGAATGTGAGTATATATTCAATGGGAATATGCTGAAGGGTGCAGATGAACAGTGTGATGTTAGTGTACCTTTAAGAGTTTTTAAAAAAATCATGTTCTCTGTAGCTCTCAGCTCTCATTATTGCCGGGCTGTCTGTAGCAGTCCTTTTATTGCTCCTTCAGTGGTTTAAATGGGTTTCATTTCTTTTTACTCTGTGTTGTTTTATGGCCCTGCATTGTTGGGAGAAAAACTGGTTGGCAGGTCAGGTGACAGGAGCTCTTTCATTTTCAGTTTTGAGCTGCTGTTTAGTTTTAGTTTTAGAAGGGACATCAAGCTGGAAAGAAATGTCTCTCTCTTTCTCTCCGTGGGTTTTGGAAGTTCTGCTGCTTAGCTGAAAGAAAGGCTTCTTGCCTTTCTGCAGTAGAAAATCTGCTTTTGGTGGCTTGACTAGAGTCTCTCCCTGGTGTTCTGGGAAGCTGTTCTGATTTCAAACTGTTCTGAATGTTTCAAGAGAACTGCAGCATTCATCCAAAGGACTCAGTTCCAGTATCACGTGAGCATTAGTCTTTGCTGCGTCAAACCTGTGGAAAGGTTTTGTTTATGGGATTGGTTTGATTGGAACATCTTAAATATCTTTGTTAAGGGTTATACATCATCGTGGTTGTTTTGTTTTTGTTCGTTATTGATAAAAGTTATTGCTAATTTTCTTTGCATTCATGTTAACTATATTCTTAAATAAACTTTGTTTGGTAAAAGCTCCCTAGTGAGTCATTTGAATCCTAACTGAAATGAAACATATCATGCTTAGCCTAGCCAAATTCAAGGTGCAAAACTTATGATCCAGGTGAGCTCCATAAAACACTTCCGAATTTCTGATCTGAACCATAACAATAGGGCAGGAAAGTAAATTCATAAAATTGGACAAACCACATTAAGATTTTACAGAGGCTAGAGTAAAAGAATAAAGAGAGAATTATAAATTGGTATGAAAAATGGATAGGCTGCAATGAGAGCTTTGTGCTCAATTTAGAGAGATCCATCATAGAGAGGACAGTCAAGATACAGAGAGTAAAATGTTGATTCACAAAGATGCTCAAGCAGGGAAAATCATAGGTATGCGGAGGGGCCTGAGATACTCATCCATTTCCACTGGAATGTGGAAAGGTAAGAAGAGATTTAATAGAGGATCTTTAAAATTATGATGGGTTTTGACAGAGTATATAGGGAAGACTATTTCCTCCACACAAGGAGTCAGTGATGATGGATCATCAATTTAAAACTGTCAGCGAGAGAGAGAAAAGATGGCTGTTGGAGAATGGAATGCTTTGCCACAGGGAGTGGTTGAGACAGAAACCATTCATCTTTTAATAGAAAAATGGATAAATATTTGAAGCCGAGGAAGATGCAGGACTACAGAGAGAACAGTGGGATTGGTTTATGATTGTTGTAGCAAACCGCCGGCAGAGACATATTGGGCTGAATGGCTTCATTTTGTGGAGTAGCCAAACATAAAGTTATTTCCCGAATTCACTGTCACGTATTAGTTGCAACCTGTAAGAACCTTACAAAAATTGAGTTGCTTTTGCGCAAAATAAAATTTTATAAAGCATTGCTTGTTAGATCTAATTACTGAGTGAGTGGTTGAACAGGCAGTGATACAAGACATTGCTGGTGTTCTATATTCAACTGCATTCTTTAAAATTTCCCATGCAATCATAATACATCTTGGCAAAGTGCTCCTATGCCTGAGAGGATCTGAGTGTGGTGCATCAATGTGCTTTCTATTTAAATCACCGTCACTAATCATCATAATCATGTGTCTCATACAGTCTCAGCTACACAGCATTCATTACAGCAGCTTGAAAAGTTGTCATCTTTGTCGAGAAACTGTGGATCCTGCTGGGTACGAGGAAAAATAATATATACGGAGAAAAGCTGAGGAAATGTAAAGCAAAACAATTTAATTGTGGACTCATTTTTATATTAAATCTGCTTACGAAATTAGAAATAATGTGACAGTGAAGTATTGCTAATTATTCCTCTGAAAGTAGATTTAATTATCTTAAAAAGAGGATGCAAGGGATTATTAGGATTGAAAACTCTGTAAAAAAAATGGATGAGCTCAAATGGCTCTAACATAGTTTTCTTTTACTGATGACCATCATTTAAAGTGGTGTTAAAACAAAATTATAGAGATGATCAAGAACAACCAAGTTCTAACAAATGGTGATGCATTTTGGAGGATCAAATTGAGATGTGAATTATACTGCAAATGGCAGAAACTTTAGGAACAGAGAGATCTAGGCATGCAGGTCCACAGTTCTCTAAAAGTGGCAACACAGGTGGCTAAGGTGATTAAGAAAGCTAATGGCATGCTTGCTTTCATCAGCTAGGGTATTGAGTACAAGAGTTGGGAAATCATGTTGCAGCTATATAAAATCTTGGTTAGTTCACATTTAGAGTATTGTGTGCAGTTCTGGTCACCACACTACCAGAAGGACGTGGAAGCTTTAGAGAGAGTGCAAAGCAGGTTCACCAGGATGTTGCCTGGTCTCGAGGGCATTGGCTATGAGGAGAGGCTGAATAAACTAGGATTGTTTTCACTGGAAAGATGGAGGTTGAAAGGAGACCTTATAGAGATCTACAAAATTATAAGAGGCATAGACAGGGTGGATAGTCGGAGGCTTTTTCCCAGGTTGGAAGTGTCAATTACAAAGGGACACAGGTTCAAGTTGAGAGGGGAAAAGTTTAAGGGAGAAAAGCGGGGTAAATTTTTCACGCAGAGATTGGTGGGTGCCTGGAAGGTGCTGCCAGAGGAGGTGGTGGAAGCAGGCACATTAGCAGCATTTGAGAGGCATTTGGATGGGTACATGAATAGGGAGAGAATGGAGGGATACGAACCGAGTAAGGGCAGAAGGTTTTTTGTAGCTTAGTTAAGGCATCATGGTCGGCATGGGCTTGGAGGGCAGAAGGGCCTGTTCCTGTGCTGTACATTTCTTTGTTCTTTGTTCTTCAAAACTATACACTTCATTATCAACCCTCAGGAAACATGTTCACAGGCCGGAGACTCTGCAAAATTCCAACAAATGGTATGGAGGCAACGCTTTGCCTTCTCGGTGCCACCAGATATTCTCAATGCAGGAATATCAGCAGTGTGGCTGCTCACTGTCCAGACGAGTTGTCAATTAAACAATTTTTTTTTTCATTTTTTCATGGCATGTGAGCATTGCTGGCTGCGTCAGTATTTGTTGCCCATCCCTAATTTCTCTTGAGAAAGTTATGGTAAGCTGTTTTCTTGAACTGCTTAAGGCCATGTCTCACTAGCTTGATTGAGTTTTTTGAGGAGGTGACAGAAATGATTGATGAGGGAAGAGCCGTGGATGTTGTCTGCACGGACTTTAGTAAAGCATTTGACAAGGTCCCCCATGGCAGGCTGGTGCAAAAGGTTAAATCACACGGGATCAAGACTGAACTAATTAGATGGATTCAGAACTGGCTTGGCCATAGAAGACAGAGGGTAGCGGTGGAAGGGTGTTTTTTTGGAATGGAGGTTTGTAACTAGTGGTGTTCTGCAGGGATCAATGCTAGGACCTCTGTTGTTTGTAATATATATAAATGAAGGAAACATAGCTGGTCTGATTAGCAAGTTTGCAGATGATACTAAGATTGCTGGAGTTGCGGATAGTGATGAAACTTGTCAGAGAATACAACAGAATATAGATAGGCTGGAAAATTGGGCAGAGAAATGGCAGATGGAATTTAATCCGGACAAATGTGAGGTGATGCATTTTGGTAGATCCAATTCAGATGGAAGCTATAAAATAAATGGCAGAACCATCAGGAGCATAGAACACAGAGAGATCTGGGAGTACAGGTCCACAGATCCTTAAAAGTGGCAGCACAAGTGGAAAAGGTGGTGAAGAAAGCATATGGCAGGCTTGTCTTCATCGACCAGGGCATTGAGGATAAAAATTGGCAAATTATGTTACAGTTATGTAAAATGTTGGTTAGGCCACATTTGGAATACTGTATCCAATCCTGGTCACCACACTACCTGAAGGATGTGGAGGCTTTGGAGGGAGCACAGAAAAGGTTTACCAGGATTTTGCCTGTTTTGGAGGGTATTAGCTGTGAGGAGAGATTGAATAAACTGGGATTGTTCTCCCTGGAAAAACGGAGGCTGAGGGGCAACCTGATAGAAGTTTATAAAATTATGAGAGGCAAAGATAAGGTGAATAGTTGGGAGCTTTTTCCCAGGCAGAAATCACAATTACAAGAGGGCACAAGTTCAAGTTAAGGGGGAAAGTGTAAATAGAGATGTGCGGGGGAAGATTTTTTACACAGAAGGTGTTGGGGGCTTGGAATTGTGGTGAACCACTGTAGTATTGCCTGTTTGTGTGATATGCCTGGACACGCCCCTGCTGCCTCAATCCGGGGCTCCACCCTTCTCTGGGTATAAAGGCGACTGTTCTCCGCCCCTTTTGCCTCAGTTCGGATTAGCTATCGGTTCGGGAGTGCTCCAATTCTTTCGTTAATAAAAGCCTGTTATTTCGCAACAACGAGTCTTTGCATAATCAATGGTGCATCAGGAATGCACTGCCAAGTGAGGTGGTTGAGGCAGACACGTTAGCGACATTTAAGACTCATCTGGATAGACACATGAACAGGTGGGTAATATAGGGATACAGGCGGTTGGTCTAGATAGGACATGATCAGTGCCGGTCTGGTGGGCCAAAGGGCCTGTTCCCGTGCTGTACTGTTCTTTGTTCTTAGTTTATTTGGTGAAGGTACACCCACAGTGTCCACCATTTACAAGGAATTTGACCCAGTAACAGTGAAGGAACAGCAACATAGTTCCAAATCAGGATGGATAGTCAGAAGCTTCACTCCAGGAGGAACATGCTGGTGTTCCAATGTATTTTCTGTCCGAGGTTCCTTCTAGGTGGTAGGGGTTCATGGGTTTAGAAGGCTCTGTTGAGGGAGCTATCGTGAATTGCTGCAGTGCATCTTGTATTTGGTACATACTATGCACTGATGGGGGATAGCTTGTGTATTTATGGTGGTGGATGGGCTGTTGATCAAGCAGACTGCTTTGTCCTGGCTTGTGTCAATCTTAAGTGTTGTTGTGGCTGCAAACATCCAGGCAGTGTAGAATATTCTATCACATTCCTGAATTAAGCCTTGTAGATGATGAACACAGTTTGGGGAAGGGGTCAGGAGTTGAGTTACCCACCACAGAATTTCTAGCCTCTGACCTGCTGTTGTAGCCACATTGTTTATATTGTTGGTCCAGTTCAGCTTCTGGTAGTTACCCCAAGATGTTGATGTTGGGGCAATCAGTGATGAAAATACCATTGGACATCAAGGGAAGATGGTTAGATCTCTATCATTGGAGTTGGTACTTCTGTGGTGAGAATGTTACCTGCCACTTATCAGCCTAAGACTGAATGTTGTTTATGTCTTGCTGCATATTGATATTAACTGCTTCAGTATCTGAGGAGTCACAAGTGATACAATGGGCCCGATTTTACCATTTTGATTCTAAGTGCTGAATCTGGGCGCAATTCAGATCCAACTTGGAAAACTGCTCTCAGGCATTCCCATATGCACCTAGCCTGAAAAAAAAAATCGCGAGTCTGAATCGCGCTGTGGGCAGGACTCATCGTGCCCAAAACGCTGCTGCTCCGATCGGAGCTTTGAACTGCGCATGCGCAGTGAAAAAATAATTGTAAAACGCTCCCCTATCACATCGCTCCCAGGCTACAAAAAGCGGATGATGCGGCCCGGGAGTGAAAAACCGGAGCGATGGCCCCCACAGACATTGCCCCACTCCCACAACATAACTGTCCCCCTTATCCACCCACCACCCCCCTACCCAGACCGATCGCGATCCTCTGCCCCCCTTCCCCCTCACCGATCACCCGCAGAGTGGCAGCGGTCCCCCACTGTCACTGCTCCCCCCCGCCCCCACCAGAGATCCATCTGGACTCCCTCACCCCCACCACCAGAGATGCATCTGACCCGCCTCCCTCCTCCCTCCCCTCCCCACCAGAGAGCAATCAGGCCTCCCACCTCCCTTCACACCCCACCAGAAAGTAATCAGGCCTCCCTCCTCCCTCGCCCTCCCCCACCAGAGAGCGATCAGACCTCTCTTCTCCCTCCCGCGCCCCCCCCCCCACCCCCCACCAGAGAGTGATCGGGCCTCCCTCCTCCCCCACCAGAGAGCGATTGGGCCTCCCTCCTCCCGTCCCTGACCAGAGATACATCTGACCCTCCCCCCTCACCAGAGAGCAATCAGGCCTCCCTCCTCCCCCCCTCACCAGAGATACATCTGACCCGCCTCCCTCCCCCTTCCCCCCCCCAGAGAATGATCTGGCCTCCCTCCTCCGCCCCCCCACCAGAAAACCATCTGGCCTCCCTCCCCCCACCAGCACCCCCTCCCCCCCTCCCCATACCAGAGAGCGATCGGGCCTCCCTCCTCCCTCCCTCACCAGATATACATCTGACTCGCCTCCCTCCTCCCTCCCCCCACCACCAGAGAGCGATCAGGCCTCCTTCCTCACCCCCCCTCACCAGAGAATGATCTGACCCGCCTCCCTCCTCTCCCACCCCCCACCACCAATCTGAGTTAGAGAGCCGTTAGAAGCTCTGAACTTACCTGTTCAAAAGCTAGAGCGCCCAAAACAGACCTTTGCCGAGCATGTCTGTTTCACGCCGAATCTGGACGGGCGAACGCAAATGCATTTAAATCGACGTTGCGCCCATTTCGGGCGCGGTTCGGATCGCGGCCATTTTCGGGCTTTGGTAAAGTGGGCATCTGCACAGACGCAGGCGTGGATTGCGCTAATCGCTTCACCCCCAACTTTACCAAGTTTTCGGACGTGACTTAATGGTAAAATCGGGCCTAGTGACATTGTGCAAATATCAATTAATTCCCACATTTGACCTTATGATGCAATGAGGGATATTGAAAAAGAATCTAAATATGGTTGATTCTAAGATAGCCCTAGGAAAGTCCTGCAATGATATCTCGCAGTTGATATGATTGGCCTCCGACATACACAATGATCTTACTTTGTGCTGGGTAAGACTCAAACCAAATGGAGAATATTCTCCAATTCCCATTGATTGGCTATTAGTTTCTCAATTATTGGCCATTTTCCAATTATTGGCCACCGTCCTCTCCCTTTCGCCTAAGCAATTGCTACCTCTATCTGTGGTGCTGTCCAGCTGCTGACCCTCTGATTGGACTGACAGCTCTGAGAGGTGGAGATGTCACTTTCATTTGGATGGCCCTCAGTAAGATCCTGCCCAGGGTGCCACCATTAGTACATCTGGGCTCAAACCCCAGCCTAATGAGTCAATATTGTATCATGTAAAATCTGATCAAAAGGAAAGAAGTTAAAGTTTATTTATTAGTCACAAGTAAGGCTTACATTAATGCTGCAATGAAGTTACTGTGAATTTCCCCTAGTCACCACAGTTCGGCAACTGTTTGGGTCAATGCACCTAACCAGCACATCTTTCAGAATATGGGACGAAACCGGAGCATCCGGAGGCAACCCACGCCGACATGGGGAGAACGTGCAAACCCCACACATCCGTGACCCAAACCGGGAATCAGGTCCCTGGCGCTGTGAAGCAGCAGTGCTAACCACTGTGCCACAGCACAGAGGTACACATATAGAGAACATTTTATATCCTCAGGACGTCTCAAACACTAATCGAATCCCACAATTTTCTAGATTCTGCTTAATTATTGTTGAATACCATTGATCTTTCACAACACTTGGAGGAAAACAAAGAACAATCAGCACTCAATATTTTTTGAAGGCTGCAGAATCATAACTCAGTCAAGGGCATAATGAAAATTAATGGGAATCTTGCCATGTGCCTCCATACGTCATGCATCGGCAGTCGTAAATGCTCTGGTACCAAAAATATCTTCAAGAAGTGCCCAAGACAAATTAAAATTTCCATTTTACATTGTTTTTAATTTGTTTCATATTAATGAGTATTTTTACTCATCTGAAATAGTACTTAGCTGAAGTTCAAATTTTATATATTACAAATACCAGACTGTCATCTGTAACTTACTGTTCATAATTGGTGTGCATATATATAATTTCAAAGTAATTACAACCAAATACTTGCTGTGTGGTTAAACTCATTGAAGCAAATTAATATGTTGTCAAAACTGTGTCATTTAACAGTGGCTAATTTTATTGTTAGTGGACAGCAAGAAATTAAATGCGTGCAAAAATTAAGCCTTTTTGATAGTTCTGTGCAAATGCAGAGCATCAGGATTCTTCGGTTTTCAAACATATTGTACATAATCATTATCAAGTGAATTCACTGATATTTTCATTGTGTTTGCAATATTATATTTGTTCAGAGGTCAGCCATTGCTCATGAGTTAAAAATACGTAGGAAAACAATTATCAATGGGATTTTAACATGATCACGGAAGGGTAAAGGTAACAATGTGATTGAAATAATAAGCCTTCAGGTACTGGAATCTCAAGTTATCAGTCACCAATCTCTGAGACCGACTCATATGCAGCATGCATGCCAATCCATGCATTTTGAACTTGACACAAGGTGATACACAGGCTTGTGAATGGTTTAGGTTACTTGGTAACAAAAGAAAAAGTTCCAAATGAGCTGGATTGGCTGAATAGAACACTGGACACTTAACAGGAGGACTGATGGTTAATTTCACAATTTATTGCGAGGTGGCACTCTCCTATGAAGGCCAATTTTTCATTTAAGAAAAACAAGTATATCTTTGGGGGTGGCCAGCATTTGGGAAGCAAGTGTTGCCACCTAATAACCTGGCCCCACATATTTGTTCTCTCAACGTGTATTAGAAACTAATACTGGGGCCCGGATTGCATGTGGGCTTGGGAAAACTCGACCTGTGCCTTCCGAAATGCATACCCTACCCATGTGTGACTTTTCCTGGAATTGTTGTCTTTTCACACGGAGTTCTGCTTCATCGTGCATTTTGTAAACTATGATGGAATGTGTGAGATGTATGAATGCGGAGACAGGCTAGTTAGTGCACCAGCTTTGATACTTCAACACAGCAGCCCAGCTGCCCTTGGTATTATGTCATTATAGCACAGTTCCAGGATTTTGACCCAGCAACAGTGATGGAACAGCGATGTAGTTCCGAGGTGTGTGGCTTGGAGGGGAATTTGAAGATGGTGCCGTTCCTGTGCATCTGTTGGCCTTGTCCTTCTAGGCAGTCAAGGTCAAAGGTCATTGTAAGATGCTATAGAAGGAACCTTGGAGAGTTGTTGCAATGCACCTTGTGGATGGTACTCATTGCTGCCACTGTGCATCGATGGTGGAGGAAGTGAATTTTTAAAGTCGTGGATGGGGTGTCAATCAAATGTGTTGCTTTGTCCAAGAGGGTTGTAGCTTCTCGAGTGTTGTAGGAGCTGCACTTATCCAGGCAAGTGGAGAGTATTCCATCATGCTCTTGACTTGTGCCTTGTACATGGTGATCAGGCTTTGGGGAGGCATGAGGTGAATTACATGCTACAGAATTCCCAGCCTTTGATCTGGTATGGCTGGTCCAGTTCCGTTTCTGCTCATTGATTAACCCCATCATCTTGACAATAGGAGATTCAATTATGGCAATGCCTTTGAATGAAAGGACAGTTGTTTAGACTCTCTCTTATTGGAGATGGTAATTGCTGCCTGACATTTGTGTGGCATAAATGTTACTTGCCACTTATCAGACCAGCCCAAATGTTGTCCAGGTCTTGCTGCAAATATATACACCAACTATTTCGAGTGACCGAGTGTGGCAGCAAGAAGCCCAAGCAAAATTGAAATCGGGGGAAAAACTCTCCACTGGTTGGAGTCATACCTAGCATAATGGAAAATGGTTGTGGTTTTTGCAGCTCGATCATCTCAGTGCCAGGACATCACTGCAGCAGTTCCTCAGGGTAGTGTCCGAAGCCCAACCATCTTCAGCTACTTCATCAATGACCCTCCTTCCATCATAAGATCAGATGTGAGGATGTTCACTAATGATTGTGCAACTTTCTCCAAGATTCCCAACTCCTCCGATACTGAAGTAGCCCATGTTCAAATGCAATAAGACAATATCCTGGCTTGGGCTGACAAGTGGCAAGTAACATTCACAGCACACAAGTGTGACAGGCAGTGACCATCTCCAATAATAGAGATTCTAACCATTTGCCCTTAACATCCAATGGCAACATCATTACTGAATCCACCAATATCAACATCCTGGGGCTTACCATTGGCCAGAAACTGAATTGGGCTAGCCATATAAATTCTGTGACTACCAGAGCAGGTTAAAGACTAGGAATCCTGTGACGAGTATCTTGCCGCCTGACTCCCCAAAGCTTGTCCACCATCTACAAGGCACAAGTCAGGAGTGTATTGGAATACTCTCCTCTTGCCTGGATGAGTGCAGCTCCAACAAAACTCAAGAAGCTAGACACCATCCAGGACAAAGCAGCCACTTGATTGGCAACCTATCCACAAGCATTCACTCCAAGCACCACCAATGCATGGTAGCAACAGTGTGTACCATCTACAAGATGCACTACAGGAACTCACCAAGGGTCCATTGACAGCACCTTCCAAACCCACAACAACTACCATCCAGAAATACAAGGGCAGCAGACACCTGGGAACACCACCACCTGGATGTTTTCCTCCATGTTGTTCACCATCTTGACTTGGAACTGTATCACCATTCCTTCATTGTCGCTGGCTTAAAATCCTAGAATTCCCTCCCTAAAAACATAGTGGGTCTTTGTTCACTGCACAGGCTGTGGTGGTTCAAGAAGGCAGCGCACCATCACCTTCAGAAGGGCAAATATGGATGGCCTAGCAAACAATTCTCAACTCTCATGAGTGAATACAAAAAGGGAACGACAAGAGCTTTGTGTTCATATGGGATATTGCACAGCTTGGTGTGCAGGCTGTTATCATGGTCCATGGCAATTGATTTGTCTGGCTTTATACTGGCATTAAAATGGGATGTAAATGGAGGTGAGTTTTGTAGGAATCATGGTGTTGAAGGCTGAGCAGCAGTCAATAAAAAGGAGTCTGACATGTGTCCTTGTTAACCAGATGTTCCATGCTTGAGTGTAGGGCTAGGGAAATGGCGTCTGCTGTGGACCTGTTGCGGTGATAGGTGAACTGTAGTGGATCCAAGCAATCTGGGAGACTGGAGTTGATGTGTTCCATGACTAATGGGAGATATCTGCAACATCTGTCTATGCACACAGTCTCTAGATGGGGAGGATAGAGGTCTGCATGGTGCATGGGCACCTCGACAGTGTTTGTACTGAAGGGGTGAGGGTTGGGATGTTGACCACAACAACAATGGAATCCAGTATTACTGGGAGAGGCTGGAGAATAACAGGAGGGAGCTCTATCTACACATTTTGAGGTTCCAGGTAAATATCCAGGACATGGACAGTGAGGGAGAGCAGCAAAGCTGGTCTCAAAGTACTGTGGAACCACTATCTTACACGTCCATAGTAATAGCACGGTGACAAATCAAAAGTACAAGTGAATGTACACAGGAGGGGTCTGAGGCAGTCTCAGAGGAATGCACTGCTGGACTAAAGGTCCCTTTCTTGGGATGCCCTCAAATTTGTTGCCACAAGATTAAATTGGTTCAGAGCTGAGAGGAAGTAGGAAGACTGCTTTGAGAAGGAAGCCACTAGAACCCATGCCTTTTTGACGGCAACAATGCACACGTCTCTGATGAGATCAACAAATTCTATGCTCGTTTTGAGCAAGAGGTCAACGAGAGGACGTCATCCGTTCCCACTGTCTCAAAGTCACCATTGTAGACGTCAGATTGGCCTTCTTGAAAGTTAACCTACTGAATGTGACTGGCCCAGGTGAGACATGGCTGGAGAAATCATCTTCCTGTCCAGGTCTTGTCCTTTGGCACTACCACAGAGGAGACACAACTGCCATTATTCCCTCAAGGTTGCTGAGCTGTCCTCACATAATGGTGTTTCGTGAAGGGGAAAGGTTACAACCGTTTTAATCACACACTCCTAATAAAGATTTTAATGCATCTCCCTGATATCATACAAGGGTTCAGAAACTACCTTCAGTGA
Source organism: Mustelus asterias (assembly GCF_964213995.1). NCBI lineage: Eukaryota > Metazoa > Chordata > Chondrichthyes > Carcharhiniformes > Triakidae > Mustelus > Mustelus asterias. The sequence continues at coordinate 60,764,499 of NC_135816.1, forward strand.
GGTTGACATCACACGAATGTGCATCTCACAGGGGGCGACTATCACTGAGTGTGAGAATGGCTAAACCACGAAATAAGTGGATTCATTTGTAAACAATCACAACACCTTCAGTTGACCAAGTTTTCACATAAACATGAAGTGCATTAATAAATGTACAATATTTATACAGCGGCTGCACACCTGTGACCTCAAATTAAGTTCAAGTTCTTAACTTTCCTAATCCTACCACAATGCCCAAGTGCACCCCCGACATCCACAGCAGAGGTGGAGGCAGCCTGCTGACTGCTACAACCTGGTGTCTGTGATTATCCTAACAAACAACCTCTGCTGGCCTGAAACCTGAAGGGCCCAGGCTGAGAAGGGTCTCCTGCTCAGAGGCAGATGCACTCTTGTCAGCCTGAGCAGCTGGAGTGGATGGGGTTACAGGCAAAGAGGATTCTTGAGTGGCCGGACACCCTTGGAATGTCCTGAGTGAAGACCCCTAGGATATCTGGCTGATGCAATTCCTCCCTGTGGGTGCCCAAGGGCCCCTCCTTGACTCCTTAACAAGAAGGGGCACCTGGAGGGAGGTCAAGGTGCCCCACTCACTATCGCCTAGAAACTGATAGCAACCACCAGTGTGTGTAGCTATGAAGGCCAGGACTGAGCACAAACTCGACAATAGCTGCTGGACCAAGGTCTCCATGGTGGTCACTAAGCTTCCACAGTGACCTCAAAGTGCTTCATGTCAGAGCCATGACATCAGACATAATGTGTACAGACTCCTATATTGCTTGCTCTCGTCAGTTGAGCAACTGGCAAATCTGTCTGATGTTCCATTTACCCAGTACCCACTGTGTGGAGTCTTCAGGAGCCATGTAATAGCAATAGAATTTACTTTAAAATCATTCGGGAGAAATTAAACCTCTAACGATCTAAACCAACATAATTGATACTGACAAAAAACCTACTCCAATGTAAAAGCATATAATCCTTTAAGAACCTACTATACTTGTAAATAAAAAAGAAACCATATCAAAGGTACATTCTGATATTACAGCCTCATAAAACTGTCAATAATTCATGACTAATAGACCACCTACTCAGTTGAAACCACCACTAGTTTTTGAAACCCATTCAATCATTCATAATGGCTACAGCTATCATAACACTTGGTTTCAGCTACTTTGCCTGAAGCTAAAAGAACAGATGATGTCCCACTTCCAATTCAAAGCAGAATGCCTGTCAATCAATGAAGGGGAGCAGGTGCTAAGATTTTTTTCAACTTTAAAAAGCAGGGTTTTTTAACAACCAATGCTCTAAGACAATTTAAATTACAATACAAACATGATAGCAGAGGCTGTCAGGACATTTTCTGATTATGTTTTGATGCGTTATGGCACTTCAGACAACAGGAAAAATGCTCTACTTCATGACAACTGCTACACAATAAAGGTCAATGTAAGAGGCACTTAGTTTTGCAGGGAAGATTCCCTAGGATGAATAATTGCATTAACAACATAACTATATTATAATACATCTAATAGTGACATTTGAAGGTGTCAAATCATTTTGCACTTGCCTATCAGAATGTTCTCAGCAGCTGCAATCAAGTCCCAGAGAACTAAGAGAAGTCTTTTACACAGCATACTTTGACACTCAGCCATGTCTGTGGCAGTCTCTAATCCCACACACACTCCTGGTCATTCTTTTCATCTGTAGTTTGCTGGTTCTTAAACTAGTCACTGTATTTTCCTATCAAACAACATAAATCAAACTTTAACAACAAAATTAATTGGCTGTGTATTTATTTCTCTGGAATGTCCCACGGTTGTTAGATTAGTGAATTCACTGACACCTCGTAGGTCTTGGACAAGTTTATTAGGAGTTCATTTAAGATGTACACCAGCTTCTCAGTCTTGTTCACCCTCTCTTTCTCTCTCTCTCACACACACAAGATATCACCAGTCTCTCTTTGGTGGAGCTCTTTTGATGTACGATGCGTGGATCCAAGTTTTCTTGCCTTTGACTTTCACTGCTGAATGTGTGACAAGCAGAACTTGGTAGGGACGTTCCCACTGGCATCAAGCAGTTCACGTTGAAGTTTCTTGATGTATACCCACTCGCCTGGAATGATGTCATGTCCGCTTTCGGGTGGCATCTCCCAAGCAGCAGCAACCTGTTGGGAAACAGAATCTACAGCTTTGGTTAGTACTATCATCTACATATTGGATGATAACTGAATTAGCCTGTGGCATCTCTCGTAGGTGGTTTCGTAATTCTGTGTAATAAACTGCTGGGCTATTGTAGAATCCCTGAAGGAGACTAGTCCATGAATAGTGTTGTTGATCTATCATAAAGGCAAACCAAGGTTGAATCTCAGATGCTAAGGGAACAGACCAAAAACCTTTTGCCGTGTTGACTGAAAACCACTTGTGCTCCGATAATAGATGGTTGAAGGATTGGCTACCAAGAGGGTTAGCTTATCCACTTGTTGATTAGCATTCCTATAATCTATTGTCAACCTCCAGGTTCCGTTCGCTTTCTTCACCACCATACAGGACTGTTGTATATAATGAGTTTTGATCGATATTCCTCTCTCCACTAACTGATTCACGATGAGCAGAATTCCATCTGTAGATGTATAGCTAATGGGATACTGCCTAGTGCAGGGCAGAGGGGTCCCGGTAAAGGTTACTGCGTCCATTTGTAACAGTCCACAATCATTCTTGCCTTTAGCCCAAACCAAGTGTTCCTTCAGTTCGTCTTTTTCCAGGAGCCTGGTATTCCACCTGAAGAAACACAAAGCTGGATCCACCTGGTCCCAGGAGCGCCTGTGTGACTGGTCCTACACATACAGGCATCTTGATTCTATGTGTCCCAGCTGTAAATCAGGGGAACTGTCTCACACATATGCATTTGTTTCCCAGTTGCCCTTCTGGCCCACATTTTATTGTGGTAACTGATCCCTGGATATCCATGTTAATTCTGCTCCGGTGTCCAATAAACAATCCATTGATTCTTCACCTACCCTCGCATTCACATAAAGGCCGTCGGCTCATTGTTGCAAGAAGGCCAAAAGCAGTAAAGTGAGGGTAAAGTCTACTCATTGCTACTTGCAGAGCTGCTTCCTGCTGTCAGACAGTGAGCTGTTTAAATGCTCTGCTAATTCATCTGGTATGTCTTTAGCATTCTTTTCAGAATTTCCGTTCTGCCTTCCCTTGCCTCTTTTGCCTTTTATGTATTTGTAGAAGCTCTTTAGATTCTCCTTTGCCTGATCTGCCAAAGCAATCTCGTATCCCTTTTTGCCTTCCTGATTTCTCCCTTAACTCTACTCCGACATCCTCTATCCTCTTCAGGGGATCCCCCTGATCCCAGCTGCCTATGCATGTCACATGCCTCCTTCTTCTTCTTGACCAGGGCCTCAATATCCCAAGTCATCCAGGGTTTCCTACTTCTACCAGCCATCAAAATTGGCCTTGCCCCAATTTAGAATTTTAACTTTTGGGCCAGAGCTATCATTCTCCATAGCTATCTTAAAAGTAATGGAATTATGGTCACTGGTCCCAAAGTGATCCCTCACTAAAACTTCTGTCTAACACGTCTAACACACTAACACTGTCTTTCCTAATTTCCCAAGAGGAGGTCAAGTTTTGACCCCTCTCTAGCCGGGCCACCCACATACTGAATGAGAAATTCCTCCTGAATACATTCAACAAATTTCTCTCCATCCAAGCCCCTAATACTATGGCTGTCCCAAAACATATTGGGAAAGTTAAAGTCCCCGACTATAACCACCCTATTTTTCTGGGAGCTATCTGCAATTTCCTTACATATTTGTTCTGCAATTTCCCACCTACCATTTGGGGGCCGATAGTGCAATTCTACCAATGTGATCTCCCCCTTTTTATTTCTCAGTTCTACCTATATAAACTCAGTAGGCGAACCCTCGGGATATAACTAATAATAAGGGATGTGTAATAAATGCTACTTTGTTTGTGTTGGCCACATTTCAAGACCAAAGAAAAATAAATGAATCAGTCTTTACCCAAGTGAAAATGCAACCCACCATTAATTGTCGATCGTGGCAAATATAGGGAGACAAATTAGACAATTCACACTCTTGCCGACCAGGCTTGCATCACTTCTTTCTCTCGAGAGTGGTTGTGTTGTGTTACAGATCACTCAGGTTGTTCAAATTCTTGCAGCAACATATACATGTACATGCATGTTGTAGGCTGGAACCACAAATGCTCCTATTTTTTTACATCACATGGTTGACCAGGAAGCTCTCCTGCTCTGATTATATACCATTGGCATGTTGGAAAGATTTGCAGCTCTTTGAATCAACCTGTTTAGCTGTGATAGGAACACATCTTCCATGACCAAAAAATCCTGGAGTGGAACTCAACCTGAAGCATTTGGTTCAGATCAAGGGACACTACCCATTGTGCCACAGGATCTCCCCTCCTCCAGAGTAGATTCAGTATTTTACAATGTGTGTGTTGATGCATTGGCCAGTGTGCTGATATACTGCAGGCAGCACCTGGCGAAGTCTCACAAGAGACTCCTAGCAGTTCTAGGACAGATAAGATCAAATTAAAAGATATCACCACATTGCATCCCTAAAAATTGCTTCATATACTTCTCCACGTACAATGAATCATTTATTAGTGTTCTTAAGTCAGCATACTTATGCTACAAATGGAGAAAATTCAGTTTGAAGATAAAGCAATGTGATTAAATGGCCTTGGTTTGCAGCATTTCAATGATAATTCTGTCGTGAATGGGTTCTCTGGAGTACAAAAAACAGGATGTAATATCTCCACAGAGCCACCTTTCCCAGCCACCTTTGATAAACAAAAAAAACAATATATGTTGGAACTAAAGCCTCTAAACCGTTGAACTATGTCCCCTCGATGGGAAAAATATTTTATGGACCAAACAGTGATTTCCACTAAATGGTTGATGATGCGTTATCCTGCATGCAACTCTGGGGATTAACCTTTTCAGACTGGTTGCTACATATCATGCAGCAGGATGGAGGGGTGAGAAGGTTGGCTAGAAAGCCAATTTGGTCGAGTATCATACTTCTCTTGTTAACTAATTCAGCAATCACACAGTTAGAAGCTACCTGCTTCAAAAAGGAGGCCTTTTCCACCAAAGAATGCAAAGGTCAAAAGACAAACAGGAGAAAATGATTGGGTGAAAAATAGAATTTACCGGGGACTTTGAAACAAGCACCAAGGGCCCGATTTTATCATTGCGTCACGCCTGTTTTCGGGCGGGAAAGCATGGTTAAGTCAGGTGTGAGGCCATTAACGCGATCCGCGGCCGCGTCCGTGCAGATGGCCACTTTACCGAGGCCCGGGAATGGCCGTGATCCGCTTCGCGCCCGAAACAGGCGCAACGGCGATTTAAATGCATTTGCATGCATTTCAATTGAATTAATCAACCGCTCGCCCAACTTTATCAGCTTTTCCCCCTTTACCACCGCGTTCGCCAGAATCGCGCCGAAATGGACATGCTGAATAAAAGTCTGTTTCGGACGCTCCAGCTGCTGAAGAGACGAGTTCAGCCCTTCCAACAGCTCTCTGACTCAGATCGGTGGTGGGAGGGGAGGAGGGAAGCCCGATTATTGTCTGGTTGGGGTGGGGGGTGGGGGAGGGAGGCGGGCCAGATCATTCTCTGGTGAGGGGGTGGGGAGGGAGGAGGAGGCAGGTCAGATGTACCTCTGGGGGGGGGGGGGGGAGGGGAGTGAGGCCAGATCATTCTCTGGTTTGTGGGGGGGGGGGGGGGAGGAAGAGGCGGGTGAGATGTATCTCTGGTGCGGAGTGGGGAAGCCCGATCGCCCACTGGTGGGGGGAGGGGAGGTCCGATCGCTCACTGGTGGGGGGGGGAGAGGTGGTAGGCCAGATGGATCTCTGGTGGGAGGGATGGGGGGTCCACAGCCACTCTGCGGGCGATCGGTGGGGGGGGAAGGGGGCAGAGGGTCGTGATTGGTCTGGGTAGCGGGGAGGTGGGTGGATAAGGGGGACAACGATATCTGTGGGGGCCATCGCTCCCGCTTTTCGCTGCCAGGCCGCTTTCTGCGGCTCAGGAGCGATGTGACAGGAGCACGCTTTTTCAAAATTTTTTCTAACTGCGCATGTGCAGTTCAGAGCTCAGATCGTTTTGGGCGTGCTAAGCCCCGCCCACAGTGCGATTCAGACCCGCAACTTTTTTTTCAGGCTAAGTGCGTATGGGGGCGCCTGAAAGCAGATTTCTAAGTCGGATCTGAATTGCGCCCAGATTCAGCACTTAGAATGAAAATGGTAAAATCAGGCCCCAAGTCATTTAGCAATAAAAGTTTAGTGAAAGATTGAGAGTCCTTGTTCATTTTCTGCTCATTGAATTCATTCTACTGACTATTTTCAGGAACTGACCACAAAACCACATTTTGCAAGTTATAGATCATAGAAAATAGATCATAGAAACCCCACAGTGCAGAAGGAGGCCATTCAGCCCATCGAGTTGGCAGCGACAACAATCCCACCCCAGGCCCGATCCCTATAACTCCACACATTTAGAACATAGAACATAGAACATAGAACATTACAGCGCAGAACAGGCCCTTCGGCCCACGATGTTGCACCGACCAGTTAAAAAAAAAACTGTGACCCTCCAACCTAAACCAATTTCTTTTCGTCCATGAACCTATCTACGGATCTCTTAAACGCCCCCAAACTAGGCGCATTTACTACTGATGCTGGCAGGGCATTCCAATCCCTCACCACCCTCTGGGTAAAGAACCTACCCCTGACATCGGTTCTATAACTACCCCCCCTCAATTTAAAGCCATGCCCCCTCGTGCTGGATTTCTCCATCAGAGGAAAAAGGCTATCACTATCCACCCTATCTAAACCTCTAATCATCTTATATGTTTCAATAAGATCCCCTCTTAGCCGCCGCCTTTCCAGCGAAAACAATCCCAAATCCCTCAGCCTCTCCTCATAGGATCTCCCCTTCATACCAGGCAACATCCTGGTAAACCTCCTCTGCACCCTCTCCAAAGCCTCCACATCCTTCCTGTAATGTGGGGACCAGAACTGCACACAGTACTCCAAGTGCGGCCGCACCAGAGTTGTGTACAGTTGCAACATAACGCTACGACTCCTAAATTCAATCCCCCTACCAATAAACGCCAAGACACCATTTACCCCACTAATCCCTCTAACCTACACATCCCAGGACATGAAGGGACAATTTAGCATGGCCATTGCACCTAACCCGCACACCTTTGGACTGTGGGAGGAAACCAGAGCATCCGAGGAAACCAACGCAGACATGGAGAGAACGTGCAAACTCCACACAGACAGTGACCCAAGCCAGGAATCGAACCGGGAGTCCCTGGCGCTGTGAGGCAGCAATACTAACCACTGTGCCACTGTGCCACCGTGATGTACTTTCACCATTTTTACTTGATTTGGTCCATTCAAGTTGATTTACATCGAATAGCAAACTTTCATTGAATGCCAAATTGAAATTTGCACTCATGCAGAAAAACATTTATTTTCAGTTACATTTATTGAGCACAAATGTTCAATTTATTTGGTTGTAGTGATGACAAGTTATAAGTAAAGGAAAAGCACTGGGTCCTGACAACTACCGACAATAATTTCACCTCTTTGTATTAACACTGCACCTATTGTAAGAGTCCTTAGTTATTACAACCTCACACAAATGCACTGCTAATTTTCATTATTCTCTTGATTTGTCTGAAGTAATGAGTTATGAGTGGTGGGACGACTTACATTTTTGTGCTTGTGATAATTCCATCTCCAATGTTTTATTTCATTCCGTCTTGGCAGAATGATTTAACTCATATATTTCATTTTTTTTGCCAGCAACAGAGACACAGGATTAATCAAAAGTGTATATCCTTGGAAACTAGGCTTGATGAATGAACACAAAGCTCTTTAAACAACGTACTGACCCAAGTGTTTTGGTGCTACCGGTCTGATAGCACAATAAAAATGAAATCAGTTTTTACAATTATATTGATCGAGGAAATATTAACCATTAGGTTGCTGAGAAGAATGAGAGACTCCAGTCTCCTTGGGGTAACTGGTCTCCTTGCTTTCAGCTCAACAATTGACTCATTGAAATAGACTGTAAAAAAACTGCTCAAACACTAGAATAGGTGCATTAGAGCAATAATAATCTTAAATTTAAATACCAGAAATACATTTTTATGTCAAGTAGAAACTTATACTGTTCTTGTGATAATTCATTCTCCATTTCCTTTTTCCTCTTTTTAATGAACAGAAAGAGCAGAGTCTTACCACCTATGAAAATGTACTTCCATTGAGGACAAATAGGTTCAACCCACCGAAGGAATCTTCCAGAATGCAGCCAGGTGAAGGGGTCTCCTCTGGGAACTTGATCCAGTGAAGGTCAGTGGCTGGGTTCCTGAGGCCGTAAGAATAAGCAGAACTTTGGAAGGTTGGCAGCCTCACCAGGAGAGTAAGATACTGCTCAGGCTGCAAGGAGAGCATAGGCATACATCAAACTCAAAGATGATGAGGACCAAACCCGGTAGGCCCCTCAGGAGAAATTGTTTGAGCTGTGACTGCGACCTTTTTTGTTTGCCAACTTGGGCATAGAATCCCAGAATCCCCACAGTGCAGAAGGAGGCCATTTGGCCATCAAGTTTGCACTGATGACAATCCCACCCAGGCCCTATCCTTGTAACCCCACGTAATCCCCCTGACACTGAGGGGAAATCCCATCTAGACCTGTTCCCTGTAACCCCAGTAGAGTCTCCGGCCTTGATGACCCCAGCCTGCCAACAGGAGGTGACCACTACAGGGCTGCCTGGTTCAGCAATCAATCGGTGGCCACTCCACCATCAGGAAAATCTAGGCTGAATGCTCTCCTTCCCCATTGTTAGCCTTTGAATTTTTACTGCTGCTGGATACATCACCATTTCCATTCTTCATCTGCTTCTGGCCAGAGCAGCTGGAGGCAGGCGGGAACCTATTGGCCTACTGACCTGATCCCATCACTTGCAAGTTTGATCGCAATTCTGCTTTCAAACCACAGAACCAGGAATCACCCAAAACTTTAGGAACAACAGTGGAGAATTTCAAGCAACAGGCCTGTATTGCCAATTTGGTAGCAATTACTGCTCATTACTCTTTTTTAAACCCAACCCCTTGTCCTTTGATCCTTCCTCCCAAGTAAGTCTCTATTCTACATCCCTTTCCTGGTTTTGCTTTTCTCAGGGGCAGGTTTCACAATGCATGGATCAACCTGTGTCTCATCAAAGTAATACAAGCAGCAAATATCATGTTGTCTGTTAATGATAATGATTGTGACATGTAGCCCACCACCAATTACTCTGGTGAGCATCTGCCTCGATCAGCAAAGGGTCCAAATTTCTGTGAAAAGCTTAAAGCTAATTTGCCTTGCTTAACAAAAAGCAGAATACTGTGAATGCTGGAAATCTGAAATAAAGAAAGAAAATTCTGGAAATATGCAGCAAGTAAGGTTGCATCAGTAAAGAGCAAAACAGAGTTTACGTTTCAGCCTGATGACCTTTCATTTGACCAGGGTAAGTTGGATATATAATAGGTTTTGAGGAAGAGGGGGTGGGACAAGGATAAAAGGAAAGTCTCTGATTGGGAGGAAGACAGGAGAGAGATTGAATGTTTCTGTCTCAAAAGATGCTACCTGAGTATCTCCAGTATTTTCTGCTTTTATTCCATTAACGACAAGCTGCATTCTGACTCAGCAGCCGGGGCTATAAAAGGTGAAGGTGGAGTCAGAGAGCAGGATGTCATAAGAAAATGGAGCAACAAGCCAGAGAGCTTCCCCACGGGTTCTCTGATATAGCACTGGAGGCTTTGGTGCAGGAGGTGCACCAGGAGAGAGGCTAGGAGGCCGTCCACAAGCAGATACAAAAACAGGCAATGGGAGCAGCTAATGCTGCATTCATTGCTATCAGTCTGTCCCCAAGGAACTGGATTCGGTGCCACAAGAAGTTCAATGACCGCAGATGAGAGATCAAGCTCAGTGAGTGCACCTTCACATGCTATGGCCTAGCAACTGCACCACTATCCTCACATGGTACTCCATTCACTGCAGACTCATTACTCACCCATCAAAAATCTCCATCAACAATTCATACACCTTCATGCACTTGGCACTCACAGCTCACAACCTGCACACATGTCGTTATACAAATATGACAGACACATCATGCAAACACACTCACCAACATTCACCAACACACTTCACTCGGTCTTGCAGAATAGGATGACTCCTAACCGGAGGCAGCAGCAACATAACCGGCAGGCTGAAGACACGGCTGCATGTCATCAGCTCCATGGAGGATACATCACTGGAAACATTTGGAGTAGCCATTATTAAGGTCATGGTCAGCAGCATGAATGGAACCACTGAGGACATCAATATGGTCTGGAGGAAAGTTTGTAAGTGGTGCTCCCCAGGGGTCGGTATTGGGACCCTTGCATTTCCTGATATATATTAATAATCTAGATCTTGATGTGCAGGGGACAATTTCAAAGTTTGCAGATGACACAAAACTTGGAAGTATTTTAACTGTGAAGAGGACAATGTAGAACTTCAAAAGGACATAGACAAGTTGGTGGAGTGGGCAGATAGATGGCAGATGAAGTTCAATGCAGAGAAGTGATGCAGTTAGGTAGGAAGGACAGACAATATAAAATTAGGGGTAAAGTTCTGAAATGGGTGCAGGTGCAGAGGGACCTGGGTGTATATTTACATAGATTATTTAAGGGGTCAGGACAGGTGGACAGAGCAGTTAAAGCATATAATATCCTGGGCTTTATTAATAGGGACATAGAGTACAAGAGCAAGGAGGCAGTGCTGAACTTATATAAAATGACAGTTATATCTAATGTATTGAGCATGCTCATACATCAACTGCATATTCGAAGAGTGGTAACCTTTGCTGGTAAAGTGCACCTCACCATTGAGTTACCATGCCCAAATGTGCAGTTAATGGCAATCTGGGTCATGGGGAAACTCACTATGCTGGAAAACCTATTCAGAGAAAAGACAATGAAGTCCCCTGTCTTGGCATACAGAGCCTCTGACATCTTTCCGAGTCAGCAATGGATGATGAGCTGGAAAATGTGGGCCGGAACTCTACCGCTGCGCCCGCCCTGGAATCGGGGCAGGTGGGGCTCACAGAATGGAAATCTCCGTTGGCCTCGGGCAGGATTTTATGATCTTGCCTGAGCTAGGTTGTAAAATCCCACCTGTTATGTATGTCAGCTGTTCCAGTCTTGAAGGATCCGACACAAATAAATTCAGGCCACCTACACTGCCATTGACAGCACCATGCTTTATCTGCTCTGAGGCTGCATGACTGGTTGCAAGAGGTGGCAGAGCTCTGCGAGCACATTCTCTGTGAATCGCAAGAAATATAAACACTGATCGTCATTTAGCTGGAGATAAGAGAAATGTTCCCAAAAGATAGGTCTGCTGCTGAGAGCCCAACCTCCCCTCGTCCTCCTCCCTCTGCAGGAAGCTTCTTCTTTGCTGCCTCTGCACCATCCCTTCCTCATGCTGTAACCAAAGGGGACTGCCACTATAGCTCCAATGACTGGGAACATATGTTGTGTTGCGAGACCTTGCAGTTACACGCAATGCTTTTCTCACATGCAGCACTACTCCAGCCAGACTTCACTGTCTGTAGTCAATTTCTCAAAATCCCAGCACTTCCAAAACTCGGAGTAATTAGCAAATAACCTGATTTAAATAAAACTGGTGCTTGGGGTCCATTGTTCCATTGAATACATGTTCAATTGTGGGTGTTTAACAGAAGGCATTAACTAGAGCCAGCTGGCATCAAGTCAGTACTAGACACTGATTCACATGACATTCTGCCTACTCTACCTCCCGTGCACACTTGTAGCACCCCTGCCAATGACCTTGTAAAGTCACTCAGAGGTTTGTGGGAATACGGAATGCTAGTCGAAGCCAGAAACTTTAAAACCTTTGTACAATATTTGGATGAGCACTTGAAATATCATAATAGTCAAGGATATGGGACAAATGCAGGAAAATGGGATTAGTGCGTCTTTAGTGGTAGATGTTGTTGGTGCACACTTGATAGGTCGAATACCCTTTGCTGCACTGTATTACTCTATGACTAGCTATGTTTGAAATGAGTGGAAGTGGTGTAGATGCAATTTTAGTACTAAAATAGCACCCACAGTATTAAAACTACTGGTGTTACGATGCCAAATCTTGCAAGTCTAAAATCCCAAGGACCATAATCCCAGCATCAGCACCAGGAACAAGATAGAGCATACCTTATTAGCATAGGTTCAATCGGCATCTACACCATTACAATGCATTTGGGCATCAGCTTCAACATGCTGCTATGAAATCTGCTCTCTGGCTACGAGGTTGATAGCGAGTTGTGGGTGGGTTATGAGTGTCAGTAATCAGATAGCTTCCATTGTCTGAAAGTTCATGATTAAGTTAGATTATAAAGGTTGTCACTGTTATGTCACCTGTCATCAATGGTGTGGCAGAATTCCCATCTTCTCAATCAGGTGTTCTTCGATCCCTGTCCCTTTTCAATCATCCAAGTAAGTGTTTTATGTTAAAAACTATTTTACTGTTTGACAGATTTAAAGTTCTCAAGGGACATCTCAAAGGGAAGGTGTGCTTTTTAGCTTTGCATGCTTGAAGTAGAAATACGTGCTGCAAAATGATGGTTTGCAGAGCTGACACAGGTCCAAGAACTGCTTTAAACTGTTATTTGGGCAGAAACCTACAATACAAGTATGAAAAATCTCAATCACATCTCCCAATCTGCAGTCCGCAATTACGTGGGCCAGGTAACTTGACACATTGATTTTCAGGGATTTCATTATACTTCCTGTGAAAATCGATCGCCTGCAAGAGCCCTGTATTTCTCCTGAGTGACAGAGTTTCCATGAATGCAAGGTATCTTTGACTACACGTGTGGCCATGCAGGTCAGTAGCCTGAGAAAACCACATTAGGAATAGAAATGGCTAAAATTTCATCAACATACAGGTGCTTTGTGACTACAGGAACAATCAAGGTTCATAGAATCAAAGAATCTTCATATAACATTGAAGTGGGAGGAGGAGAATTCAGTTCAACATGCCTATATTCCCTCTGTAAAAGTGCTAAGCAATTAGTCCCACACCCTCATTCTAACTCCATTCTAAATTTCTCATTTTCATTTCCTTTAAAAATTACAATTAGACCTGATTTCATTGCCCTTCCAGGCAAAGCATTTCAGATCATAATAATTTTCTGCATAAATTTTTATTCTTCTTGTCATTTTTGGTTCTTTTGCCAATTATCTTAAATCTGTATCCTCTGGTTCAGCGGAAACGTTTAACCTTATTTCTAAAAGCAAAGTACAGCAGATGCTGGAAATCTTGTTACTGTATCTAAAAGCTTCACAGTTTTGAACAAATCTATCAAATCCACTTGTAACCTTCTCTGCTTGAATGAGACAATCCCTAGTCACTTGTCTCTTCAGATAAACTAAGTCTCTCAGCACAGGTTCGTTGCACTCACTCAAAGGCCTTGTCAACCTTCCTAAAGTGTAGTGCCTAAAATTTGACACGGCGGGCTGCATTTTACATTGGGCTTCAGGACCCTGACATTGCACACCCGCTGGCACAATCTTCCTGGCGGGGGTCTCCTAATTGGCCCACCTCTGTGCTTGCTATCCTATTAGGACATCATGCTATTGATACTGCCAGGCCAGAGAGCCAGGAGCTCTGGAACCTCAGAAACACTTAGAGAAGTGGGCACTGCTGAGGCTGATCTGAGATTGCAAGGATGCCTCAAAATGGAGGTGCCCTTGGAGACATGGAAATAAACAAAAAATAATGCGTACCTGAATATGGATCTCCAGTGGTACTGGTCGTCAATGATTTTGAACTGGCTTTTTCTTCTGTGGAAGGCCAAAACTGTTAGGTTTCCCTCTATTTTAGGTCTGACTCAGGTAGATTTCTTCAAAACGACTAGGTACGTACATCTCTCTTCTGTGTAAAAAAATCTTTCTTCTCTCCAGAGTCTCTTGCACGTGACTGCTGATCACACTGCTACATCATTATATATATCATTATCTCATTGCCATAACTATTAACCCATTGTGCTACACCAGGCATCTCTCCCCGCACCCTCATCTTTGGTTCATCAAGCCTTTGGTTCTGATGGCCCTCTCTTACTTGCTGCAGGGAGGATGCCTCCATTGGAAGAGGGTGGGGGGGGGGGGGGTCTGCTGCCAGTAATTGGCATCCTCATTTGGTGGCCGTTTAACTGCCATTAATGGGCTACCTGCCACTGCAGGGTGCCACTTCCATTGCTCACCTATCTATGGCAAGATTGCCCCCATGTGGGATTGTGCCAGTTGCCAACCAAGTGGTAACCTTTCAGACATCACTCCCTGTAAGATTCTGTCCTCTGTCTCCTCAGTCTCCCTCCCAAAATGCATCACAATCATCCATTTTGGCAATTAATGGTGCTAGTCCTGTGTGAAGAGATGAAGTGACTCCAAGGTGGCATTTGGGGGAGCTGTTGGCCAGTACGACGCAAATGGTTACAGTTGAAGCCACCTGGGCAGGTCAAATCACAACTCGTTTCCCAGTGCAAATGCCACTTATTCCTGTTGTATACAGTTGAACCTGTCAATATGTCAATTGGTTCCAATAAAATTCACCACTGAAATCAACTGGCTAAGAGGATACACCAACTGGTTTCCACTTGTGATCTCCAGGTATTCTGGTTGCATCTAGTTACAATTATCCCTGACCTATTATTTTCAGCAGCAATCATTTATGACCAGATGATATTTCCAACTGGTTTTGACTGATTATACCTCAGAAGAGTACAGCTGCATTCACTGTTGGATCTTCTGCAGCATGTCTTCCAAAGCATTAGCACTGGTTTGGAGTTTCTATCCCTAATTACTTGCAATGTGAAAGGTTCTTAGGAACTTTAAGAGCTACTGGCATTGAAGACTACACTTGAGCTTGATATTAAAAGAAAGACTTGCATTTATGTGGTCCCTTTCATTAGCTCGGGATGGCCCAGAGTACTTTACAAGCCAAGAAAATAGTTTTCAAATGTAGTCACTGTTGCAATGTAAGAAACACAGCAGCCAATTTGCACACAGCAAACTCCCACAAATCACAGTGTGATAATAACTAAATAATCTTCCTTTTGTGATATTGATTGAAGGACAAATATTAGCTCAGAAAGCAGAGATTACTCTCCTGCTGTTCTTCAAAATAGTGTCACGGGATCTTTTATGTCCACCTGAGAGAACAGGTGAGGTTTTAGTTTAACATCTCATCCAAAGGACAGGCGATCTGACAGTACAGCACTCCCTCACTACAGCAGTGGAGAGTCAGTCTTGAACCTTCAAACATCTGCCTTTGAGAGGCCAAATTGACATGGTCTCAATGCATTATGTGTTGCACACAGAGAGCTCTGAAAGATAAAGTTAATAAGTTGACATCATTCATCACACCTTTGGTGCGGCACGGTGGCACAGTGATTAGCACTGCTGCCTCACAGTGCCAGGGATCCGGGTTCAATTCCCGGCTTGGGTCACTGTCTGCGTAGGTTTCCTCCGGGTGCTCCGATTTCCTCCCACAGTCCAAAGATGTACAGGTTAGGTTGATTGACCATGCTAAATTGCCACTTAGCGTCAGGGGGACTAGCAGGGTAAATATGTGGGGCTACGGGGATAGGGGCTGGGTGGGGTTGTGCTCGGTGCAGGCTCGATGGGCTGAATGGCCTCCTTCTGCACTGTAGGGAGTTTATGATCACAACTGCAGTGACCATACTTGTGACATCTTCTCTATATCATCCTAAGTGATGGTTTGGTTAATTTTAAATGTAAACTGTCACTAGCCACAAATAAATTACAGTAAACTCTATCTAAATGGTACTTATTTACACTTATGAGAAATGACTTGATTCTGTTAATACATTCAAATAAAATGATCTCTGATGCATTTTCCATCTGTAGTTATGATATTCTATTCAAATCAGATTGAGGAAGGTATTAAATAGCAAGTACATAATTAACTAAATTTACTCGTTGCAGTAATACACACAAAATTGGTTTCATAGAATATCCCTTACATATCATTCAAATAAGGAGACATGGAGGACAGCTGATGGGTTAATACAGTAGCCAGTTTGTGATGTGTACAGGTAGCAATGTTAAAATCCTGAATTAGATTGCCAGGACCACATCTTATTAAATGCTTGGAGTAGGATCTCAGAGGCACATAACCTGAAGTTGCCCGCTGACTGACTGAAGTACGGCTATATTTCTTGAGGAGGTGACAACAGAGGACAAAAGAACAAAGCAGCCGAGCGATTCTCAGTGCGGCAACCCTCTGGCCTTTAATTGTACAAGGCAAAAACACTGATCAAACTCAGGTGTCTACGATTCAAATGACCCTCAAGCCTGATGCCAATTTCTCCTGTGATGTAGAAGTCCTCCCAATTCATCTGTGTGCCTATAAAATTTGAGGCTGAAAGGATTGAACAAGTGTCAGACAGTATGCTAAAATGGAATGAGATCAAAAGGCTGAAGACATTTGTGTCATTCATGATGTAATTGTTGGAAAACTGAAGTCAACGCTTGTTTTATTGTAGCCCTGGGTTGATAAATATAAATCCTTTCTGCTTTGTGATATTAATGATCTTCCTTCTGTTGCTGACTGATATAACTGACTGAAGAATGTGGCCCTGTATTTAAAATAATGCAATTTTGATGCCATATGAGACTTTCCTCTTCATGGCTGGAATTTCTTATTGATAATGATCCCTTTAAAAATCACATCTCCTGTTCCATAAATATCCTGTAAACTACTGTAAGAATTCAGATCCCTTCATAAGTCAGGGAACATGCAAGATGAATGGTTTTCTTTACAAAGTAAAACATGCCTATGCTAGAGATTGGTGATGACCACCCTTTTCAATGCTTTTCTCACAGTAAGCTGACATGAACTTCAACAACTTTCACTACTCATGGGTTCATACGGAGGAGGACATAGCTGTCTAGAATCACTGAGGAAATGTGACCTATTGTAAGTCAGAGATCCTGTGATAATAATGTCGGCATGTTCTCTAAATTGCTCCATTGATCGTACTTTACTGACCAGAACTTTATCATCTCGAGCTGCTACCAATTCTGACCTTATTGGTCTTAACACTGCAAAAGGCCACCAGTTCTGTGCTCCACAGGAATGACGGTCATTTTTCTGACTGTGGATGCAGGTCACTGATTACAGAAATCCAATTTATGTGATAAATCTACTATGTAATATAACACTGTGCTGTGTTAGTGGATCTAACATATTTTCAAAACCCCGAGTATGAATTTCAACCAGACTTTGCTATTTTTAACCATTCAAAAACCTGAAAGGAATGGCTGCAAACATTTTGAATAATGAGCACCAACAGCAGCAGATATTTAGCACTCAAACAGTTGCAATTGGTTGTAACATCAAAATGATTGGAGAAGTCTGGCTTTAGAAGAATTGTCAAGCCTAAGAGTGCAAAGGGATTGAATCAAAATCTGAATTGGCATAATCAATATAGCACTGTATATTGATAGGCTTGCATACATTCAGCTCCATCATACTGCGAGATTCAGTGACTCCTCCAACCTGTTCCTCCAATAAAGAGATCAGTCATTGTCATTCAAAGGATGTGAAAATTAATCAGAATTTTTTAATGAACATTTCTTATCCCAAATACTTGGTGTGATAATATTTCCTCTTTCACTTTTCATTCTCACTTTGTGCAACATATCCCTTCCAAAATGTGCGGGTTAGGTTGATTGGCCAGCCTAAAAATTGCCCTTAGTGTCCTGAGATGCGTAGGTTAGAGGGATTAGTGGGTAAATATGTAGGGGTATGAGAGTAGGGCCTGGGTGGGATTGTGGTCGGTGCAGACTCGATGGGCCGAATGGCCTCTTTCTGTACTGTAGGGTTTCTATGATTTCTTATATATGGAAAAATATGAAAGGCCAAGTCAAAAGAAGGTCATCCAGCAATACAAGCCTACTCTCTCCAACATCACAGTCCGAGTCAGTATATTTGGGAATTTGGAACAAAGTGGAAATTCAGTGCAGGGAAAAGAGGTGCTTGATGCACCATCAATCAAGCAAAGACTAGTTTGTATGCAAGAACAAATAGGCTTTTATTAGCAAAAGACTTGGAGCACACCCATGCCGATGAACTGGTCAAGACTGAGGCAGGGGGGTGGGGAGCAGTCGCCTTTATACCTGGACCGGGGGGGGAGGAGTCCCGGGCAGGGCCGGCAGGGATGTGTCCAGGCATGTCACACACACAGGCAATAAGCTAACAGTGGTTTACCACAGTGCTCTTTTGCTTTTTGCTTTCTAACTTCACTCTTCAGAAAGTGGTCTTGGCCTGCTGCATGAGTAGCTATCTGTTTGGATTGTATCTGATGAGTATCTAGTAAGTGTTTAATGTTTATTCATTTCCTAAGGCTGAAACAGTATAGGAACTGTTCTTTTGTAAGTTGAGAATATACAAAAAGCACCATAAATAAGTAAATAATTTAATAAATTAATTATTTAAAACACATTAAGGAGGCAGGACAGGTGATGTGCCAAGGCTACAACGTGTGAGAGATCCTGGATAATGTTGTGATCTAAGGCAAATACATCTGCAGTAAGTGTTTGCAGCTTGAAGGACTTTGGCTCAGAGTAATTGAGCTGAGCTGGAGGCTGAACTGCAGACACTGCAACACATCAGGAAGGTAGAGAGTTACCTAAATACTTTAGGATAAAGTCTTCTGATTTGGAAAGTGGTCAGGAAGAGGGAGGGTGTGACTGCAGTTGGGGCAGCTAAGGGGACCCAAAGGGCAATAGTGCAAGGGTGTCAGCCTCTGCAATTGTCCAAAGGGTTTGAGGTTCTTTCAGCTTGTTTAAATGAGAGTGGGGCTGCAGAGTGGATAAGCTGACTGAGCATGACACTGTGGTACAGGAAGCCATTCAAATTGGGTGAGCAGGAAAGAATGTAGTGGTAGAAGGGGACTGTATCATGAGAAGGATTGAAACTGTTCTCTAAAGCGAAGAGCTAGAGCTTAGATGGCTATGTTGGAATGTTGGCCTGTATTTCAAAGGGATGGAGTATAAAAATAGGGAAGTCTTGCTAAAGCTATACAAGGCACTAGTTAGACCATACTTGGAATAATGTGAACAATTTTGGTCCACTTCATAGATAGAACAGTACAGCACAGAACAGGCCCTTCGGCCCACGATGTTGTGCCGACCTTCATCTGAAACCAAGATCAAGCTATCCCACTCCCTACCATCCTGGTGTGCTCCATGTGCCTATCCAATAACCGCTTAAATGTTCCTAAAGTGTCTGACTCCACTATCACTGCAGGCAGTCCATTCCACACCCCAACCACTCTCTGCGTGAAGAACCTACCTCTGATATCCTTCCTATATCTCCCACCATGAACCCTATAGTTATGCCCCCTTGTAATAGCTCCATCCACCCGAGGAAATAGTCTTTGAACGTTCACTCGATCTATCCCCTTCATCATTTTATAAACCTCTATTAAGTCTCCCCTCAATCTCCTCCGCTCCAGAGAGAACAGCCCCAGCTCCCTCAACCTTTCCTCATAAGACCGACACTCCAAACCAGGCAGCATCCTGGTAAATCTCCTCTGCACTCTTTCCAGCGCTTCCACATCCTTCTTATAGTGAGGTGACCAGAACTGCACGCAATATTCCAAATGCGGTCTCACCAAGGTCCTGTACAGTTGCAGCATAACCCCACGGCTCTTAAACTCCAACCCCCTGTTAATAAAAGCTAACACACTATATGCCTTCTTCACAGCTCTATCCACTTGAGTGGCAACCTTTAGAGATCTGTGGATATGGACCCCAAGATCTCTCTGTTCCTCCACAGTCTTCAGAACCCTACCTTTGACCCTGTAATCCACATTTAAATTTGTCCTACCAAAATGAATCACCTTATCTAAGGAAAGATGTACTGACATTGGAGGCAGTCCCAAGAAAGTTCACTAGATTGATCCCAGGTCTGGAGGGATTTTCTTATGATGAAAGGTTGAATAGGTTGGGTATGTAATCACTGGAGTTTAGAAGAATAAGAGGTGATCTTATTGAGACAAGATTCTCAGGGGTGTTAGGCAACAGATCAGAAACCCCAAGATATGTTATAAAGCCAGACTAGAACCCAACAATTTTTCTATTTTGACACTGTGAGGATACAATGTTTCACTCAAGATGCGACTCTACTGACAAACTAGGGAGCTTTTATCAAAACAAACTTTGTTTAACAGCACAGTTTAATTATAACAAATAAATTACCTTAATTTTTAACAATTTAACAATACTTAAACATGGCAAGATATAATTCTTAACTGCTAACCTATCACTATTAGTTCTAATCAGGCAATATTCCTCTCATAGACTTAAACCCCTCTATAAATTTAGTTAGAAAAACTCAGACATACTTGCTTTGTCTTAGGTTAAGAGTCTTGGAACTTTCAGAAAACTTCTGGAGAGAGAGAGAGAGACACTTCTTTCTTCCACCCGCTTCGGGCAGCAACTGCTCATGGCTTTAAATTAAAATGAAATTGATTTTTTCCTGCAAGCTTAGCTCCTCCAATTAACCCCATGACTCTGTCCCTGTCAATCAACCTAATCAAAACTCACATGACTCTGCATACCTAGTCGAAAGTCCCAGGAGAACCTAAATAAATAAAAGGTCCATTAACTACAAAGTTACACACTCCTAGCTAAAATCAGTATTATCTGCTGTATGTTTCCCAGACAAATAGACTCTTACACCAAAGCATTTCCTCTTAAAGCAACCCCACCTTAAATATAGAATATATAAAAATAGCACAGTACCATCACAGAGGGGCTCAATAGGATAGATGCTGAGAGGTCATGCTGGGAGAGTCTAGGATCAGAGGACATCATCTCAGAGTGAGGGTTGCCCATTTAGGACAGAGATGAGGAATTTCTCCTCTGAGGGTCGTGAATCTATAGAATTCTTTACCACAGAGGTCTGTTGAGGCCGTGTAGAGGCTGGGTCATTAAGTATGTTCAAGGCCAAGATAAACAGATCCTTAATCAGTAAGGGGATCATGGGTTATGGGGATAAGGTGCAAAAGTGGAGTTGAGGATTATCACATCAGATCAGTCATGATCTCTGTGAAGGGCAGAGCAGGCTCGATGGGCCAAATAGACTACTTCTGCTCCTATGACTTATGGTGTTATGGTAATCACGGAGGATTTTTCCTCCATCATCTCCTCTTAATCCCCTAATTTAGGCAACACTAATTTCCCTTTCCTTATGTTTCCTGCCAAAAGAAAATCAGTGTTATTACCAAAATACAACTGAAGATAATGAAGATATGTTGCCATGAGGTCTTATTTAGGAGACCAACCAGATAATGACTGGTTTGGGTTAACTTGTCCATTCAAGTTTCCCCATTTTTAATTGCTGTTCTGTAACTCTACTATACTAATATCATATCATCGCAAGGCTGCACTCTCAACAATGTTTTGTAAACCCTGACCTTCACCTAATAATTCTCAATCTGGTTCTGAAGATGTTATGTTCTGTGTCAAAATTTCTTCAGCCTGAATCCAGAAACCACCACTACCTAATCTAAATTCTAAAATTGATTGTCTCTATTTCTGGCACAGAATATAGAGTCTAGAAGTATAGCAGTCACATGCATCATTCATGGCAGTCCTGGTTTTCTGGCTATTCATTTTAAAAACTGTGAAATAGGGAACAGTCCAAATCAGATCTGTTCATTCCCTCATTCAATTATCCAACCTGCTGTCTTGTCAAGCAAAATTTTACACCAGGAGTAGGGTCCAATAAATTCAGTGCTCTACATTCTCTGCCTCTTGAATTCGATTTTAGCTGCTTCACTCCTTTTGTTTGTCCTTTTTCTATTATCCTCTTTATTTGATATAGTCAAAGGTACCAATTGGCCTGATTCTGCCCCCTCCATGTGCACTTTACAGTCATGGTCATAGAATAGCAATCAAGAGTGGGAACTCAGAATGATGTCCTCCGTCTCTATACCAGGGCCACATCATCACTTTGCCTGGGATCAGCTTACAAGGACATCTCCAGGTATAAGATCTCAGTTCAGGGCAAGGTCTAAAGGAATGAAAATGGTCCAATTTAGCTCAATTTTGAGTCTGGGATTCAGTTTGACATTATTGATTGATTTAGTTTGAGCATATTTTCTGAATGACCATTTTCTGTTTTTTTCTGCTCAAAGTCAAACAATTGATAATTTACAGAAGCCAACCTCCAGACTAGCACTACCAGGGGCTCAGCTGTCAGTGCCAAGCTGGCACTATGTAGCAAGACTTAAATGTGTAGGGGGAGCTTAATCTTAATAGGTTAGTAAAGATTTTAAATCATTAGACGTTTAAGACACTGACAGAACTACCAGCATTAAGATAAATGATTTTAAATCAGACCTATAAGCTAACAAGGGAGCAGTCTGCATACATATGAAATGCAGTAGGAAATCTTACACAATATTTTGAATGTATTAAATTACTTTATAAATGTATTTTATAAAAATCATTGTTCGCTTTGGCCCAAAGGCAGATTGCTGTGAAAGCATGATGGTAGAGGACAAAAGGACAAAACCATATCCAAAGGGAAGAATGAAAGATTGGAAATATGCAAGTTTTTTATCAGTAGAGTTTCTAATGGTGGAACATTTAGGGCAATCTCATGAATAGGATTAATTCACTGTCCAGATAAGATGGATGCATGCCCGGATGCAGAATCACATGTTAGTCTGACTTGGCAGTGATCTGGAGGGGAACTTGTGGGAATGTTAACTTTGAACTTAGTGGCTAGGCATCTGGTTACTAAGGGATACAGGATGCTTTGTGAGCCAAAATTGGAGGATACATCCAGATTTTATGAACTAATGAAATACCATTATGCCAGATGGTAAGGTGCAATTAGCTGGAGTATATGACAGGTATTATTGTTGATTTATGAATATTGAAGATGATTGATTCAAACCCAATGAAAGGCGGCTGTATCTGATAAGAAGAGTATAACTGACCTTTCCTAACCATTGTATGTCAGACTTCATTGAAGAGGACAGGCTGCTTTTCATCTTGACAGGCCTAGGACTCTGTGATAATCTCTCCGTGTGACTCACTGGTCAAATAGAAGTTACGCCTTTAAACTAAGACACTGGCTTCGTGAATCTTGTATTGTCTAAAGTTTCGGTGATACCTGGTCACCTTGCAAACCCCGCTAACGCACTGCCTAAGGAGCACTACCCCCCCTCCATCTCTGACCACTGGGGGGCCTCAATAGCCTCTGGTCCCACTGATGAGGCCATCATGATTCCATCCCAGGATCACTAACAATATTTAAATTCAGATTTAAATATTATAATCAGCTTGCACCTTTCCCGAGCGCGAGGCTGATCATGCCAGCATCACAACGCTGGTAACAATACGAGAGGTTAGAAACCTGACCTGAACCCTGTTTTTTGTCTCTCTCACGATCTTACTGGCTCGTCATGCCGATCGACCAGTGGGATGAGCCGGTAAGATTGCCCCCTTAGACTATTTTTCACTTACAACATGCCTCATGCCACAACATTATTCTCACTATTGTATCGATAATTCTCTTCTTTCTTTGACATAATGTGTGACACATTAGGGTGGGATTTTATGATCTTGCTCGGGCGAGACTGGAAATTCCCACCTGAGGTCAACGGAGATTTCCATTGTCGGACCATCGCCTGCTCCGATTCTGGGTGGGCGAGGTGGTAGAGTTCCGGCCATAGTGTTTGAAACATATAGAAATGCTGCTTTTACCCTTTTGCATCATATGAAATAGATGACAGATCTCTTATGAACATAGCAGATATCCTGTTATGGCTTTAGTAGAATATCCATTATTAATAGAGTCATAGATAGATGTTAATGTATGATTATAACACCAAAAAGAAGTAACCATGTATGAAAGCCATATAAATGGTAATGTATTAGAATACCATTGCAAGAATATTGCTACTGGTTATACTTTCATATTTTTATTTAATGATAACACTTCCTACCTTTGCAGCTTGCAATCCATGAATTTTAAACAGAAATTAAGATTAAAATAGAGCTGTAATTTATGGATTAGAAGGCCAGGCTGAAAACTTTTTGAATCGCATGAATAGTTTCCAGCCAATTGCATTTCAAATTGAAACTCAAAGGATGTGATACCATGACATTTCCTGTCACAAGCCACAAGGGCTGAATCAGCAAGTCAAAGGAATGCA
The DNA here is from genome assembly GCF_964213995.1 of Mustelus asterias. Taxonomy (NCBI): domain Eukaryota; kingdom Metazoa; phylum Chordata; class Chondrichthyes; order Carcharhiniformes; family Triakidae; genus Mustelus; species Mustelus asterias. The sequence continues at coordinate 60,788,875 of NC_135816.1, forward strand.
AAGGCTAAGTAAAAATAATTTTAAAATGGCAGGAAATGAAAAAAGTATTGAGGTTTTGAAGTAATAAAACAGCCTGTGAGGAGGCTAACAGAGAAGTGCATTATAGATAGCATAGCAGACATCTAAGGAATTGTTCAGCTCTGTGCAAAGTAGATTAAGTGTGAAAGACCAGGTAGACCTTTGAAATGGCAACTTAAACATTATGGGACATCAGGAAAAAGTAGGTGAATTAAAACAACTCTTCCTGTTGCTTCAACAAAAGCTATGCAAAGTTATGAGCCAAACTGCCTTATGAGTCCTCAGTATGACTTTCTCTTTGGTCAGTCAGTATCGGATACAAAGGGCCCTATTTTATCATTTTGATTCTAGGTGCTGGGCGGACTTGAAACTGGGAGTGTTTCACTCTTAGACCCGTTCTCAGGCGCCCCCATACGCACTCTGCCTGCAAAAATATCAGCAAGTCCGAATCGCGCTGCATAAGCCTGTGGGCGGGGCTTATCGCAGCCAAAATCCTGCAGCTCCGATCGATACCTCCAACTGCACATGTGCAGAAAAAAAAGATAGAATGCCGCTCCCCTGCCACATCCCTCTCAGGCCGGATAATGCCTCCCCCGCAGACATTGCCCCACTCCCACAACATTACTGACCCCCTTATCTCCTCAAACCCCCCACCATCCAGACTGATCATGGCCCCCTCCCCCCTTTCCCCCCACCGATCTCAGGCAGAGTGGCGGCGGACCCCCCTCTTCCCCCCACCGATCTCAGGCAGAGTGGCAGCAGACCTCCCTTCCCTCCCACTGATCTCAGGCAGAGTGACAGCGGACCCCCCTTCATCCCCACTGATTTCAGACAGAATGATCCCGCCTCCCCTGTAACCCGGACCCTCCCGCACAAGGCCCCCATTTCCTCCGGACTCCAATGGTTGTATGACACCTCCCTCTCTCTCCCCTGTCCCCAATCATTGAGGCACTGATTCACCACCCTCCACACCACCACCCCCCCTCCCCCCCCGCCCCCCCACCCAACACAATCAGCCAATCAGCACACATGCAAATGCTCACTTGCCTTCCCCTCAATACTACAAGCAAACAGCATGGAACTTGCTGGAATGTTCTGCCAAACTGTCTCCAGCTGATCTGCCCTAACGAAGGGCAGCTCCATAAAAAACCCAAGGATGGACAGGCAGGCAGGCATTCCTGCACAAAATATGCGCACGACCAGCCTCCCGATTTTCTGAGGGTGACCTGGGAAGACTACTGGATGCAGCAGAGGCGAGGCAGGACACCCTCTTTCCCCAGGAGGATGCAGACCCAGGCGGGCTGATGGAAATGCGGCCTGGGAGGCAGTCGCCGCCTTGGTCAGTGCCAGGGCACTGGAGTCCCAAACCGCAAAGCAGTGCCGCAAAAAGGTCAATGACCTCATCTGTGCAGCAAGGGTGAGTGCTTAATCCCATCTAGCATCTTTCCCCAAATATCCCACAGATCCTCCCATCCCCAGCACACTGCATGCTACCAGCCCCTGGCCCCAAGCCCCTTCCTATTCCCCCCAGAGCCCCACTGCACTTGCCCTCTAACGGCTACCACCTGATACTCTGCAGGAGTCACGCCATCATTTCTTTCATGGCTCCTTCTGTTTCCACAGGAGAAGACCGACCATAACACCAGAGAGAGGGTGAAGACAAGGGGTGGTGAGCCAGACTTCCAAGTCCTCACCCCCTTTGTGGAGCAGGTGCTTGACTAGTCAAGGAAAGGGGAGATACAGGCTGTCAGTGACAGCATGGTCGGGCTGCCTTCAAGACGTGAGCATCTGTCAATCCTCCACTCACTTTGAGGCAACTTCTCGGGGACATGGGTTTTGGGTGCGAGGGGCAAGGTTGAAAGGAGATGTACAAGGCATGTTTATTTGCACAGAGAGGATAGTGGGTGCCTGGAACTTGCGGCCGGGAGAGGTTGCTGAGGTAGATATGACAGTGATCTTTAAGGGCCGACTTTACAGCTACATGAATCTGATGAGAATAAAGGCATATGGACCCTGGAAGGAGAGGGGGTTACAAATCGGATGGGTAGCCTGTTCATTGCAGGCTTGGAGGGCTGAAGGGCCTGTTCCCGTGATGTAATTTTCTTTGTGCTTTGTTCTATGTTCAATGGAGAAATGTGAATCATTTGTTTTGCATCCTGGATTCCTCTCCCTCCCTTGCACTTAACCTTGGGTCCTGTGCTGCAGGGGCAGAACCAGATGTACCGGGGCCATCTGGATTACAGGCCTGTGGTGAACCATCGTTGGTTCACCACTGGGGTTGTTATTATGTTACTGTTGGGCTAGGGTGTTGTTGTTGTTATGGGGGTTGTACTATGTTGTTGGGTTAGGGTGTTTACCTGTTCTAAGTGCTGTCTTGGCACACTCCAGTGGGGCCCCGCCTCCGGTGGCAGGGTATAAGACCCCCTGCTCCGGCAGGACCCCTTCAGTCTGAACGGTTGTATTAGTGTTAGCAGTTTCGTTGTTATCTGATTAAAGCCTTCAGTTCTAAAGCCTTGTTTCCGGGTGCTCATTGAGGTGCATCAATTTAATCAGATAACTGAGAATATGGAACAGATCCTAAAACCGGATCGTCTGACACTGGACCCACGTGCGGTCGGTGCAGCTAACACGTTCGAACATTGGTGGAAGTGCTTCGAGGACTACCTGGCAGCCTCGGTAGCTATCACTACAGACAGTGATAGACTCCAGGTCCTCCACGCAAGGGTAAGCGACACGATTTACCTAGCCATTCGTGCAGCTTCCACTTACCAGGGTGCCGTCGAGCTCCTAAAGAATAGGTACATTACGCCACCCAACGAGATTCACGCTCGTTATCTCCTCGCTACACGACGTCGGCAGTCGGGCGAGACCATAGAAGACTACGCCAATGAACTCCTGCAGCTTGCCAGGGCTTGTGACTGTAAGGACGTCTCCGCCGAGCAGTACATGCACGACCTCGCCCGAGACGCGTTCGTAGCAGGGGTAGGGTCCTCATACATCAGATTAAAATTATTAGAAAAGGGGAAACTCAATTTGACCCAGGCAATGGGGATGGCCGTGAGGTTGGAGGCGGCGTCGAAGAGCTTGGCGCTGTACCCCGAGGACCACGTGCAGTCAACGTGGTTGGAACAATCTCTGCTCCCTCCTCGCCCCGCGAACCCGCGCTCCCAGATCGATTCGACGACGGCGGCAGCTCCAGGTGGCCAGCGATGCTATTTTTGCGGTGGGGCCAAGCATCCACGGCAACAGTGTCCGGCAAGAACGGCAATCTGCAGCCAGTGCGGTAAAAAAGGCCACTACAGCAAAGTCTGCAGGTCCAAACCTAAAAACGGCAGTGCAGCTTGTAACCCTCCAGAACGGAGACCGTCTCTTTCGACGCCGCAGTACCCACGAGGTCCGACCACGTGCGATCTCAGGACGGCGCCATCGTGGCAAACAGAGGAGCAGGAAGACCACCAGGAGTCGCTGCGCTTGGTGCCCTCGGCCACATGCTATCCATGGGGGCGGCCATCATGGTCCACGACGACTAGAAGCGACCAGCAGGGGTCCTCAGCATCCACATCGGCAGCATGCAGCAGCGACCAGCAGGGGTCCTCAGCATCCACATCGGCAGCATGCAGCAGCGACCAGCAGGGGTCCTCAGCATCCACATCGGCAGCATGCAGTGACGCCCAGGGGCCAACGGTGGCGTCGATCTCTCTGGATCAGACCAGGCATTACAGACTGGAACATTCCATGATGGAGGTAAAGGTTAGTGGCAGAACTGTAAATTGTCTGTTTGACAGCGGAAGCACCGAAAGTTTCATACACCCTGAAACTGCTAAAAGGTGTGGACTCCGGGTTCTCCCTGCCAAACAGACAATTTCCATGGCATCACAGTCCCGGTCTGTACCGATCCAAGGACAATGTATGGTAACTCTTGAGGTACAGGGCACAGTTTACGAGCAATACAGGCTCCTTGTGTTACCTCACCTTTGCGCGCCAATTCTCCTCGGACTAAACTTTATGGCCCACATGAGGAGTGTGATCCTACAGTACGGTGGGCCACTCCCTTCACTGGCAGTAGGGAATCAGCCGCAGCCTCCAAATTGCCCAAAGCGCCCCGCATGCAATCTATCCACCCTGAAAATCACTACACCATCCCTCTTTAAGAATCTGGTACCTGGCTGCAAGCCCATCGCTACTAAAAGTAGGCGTTACAGCGCTGAGGACCGGATCTTTATTAGATCTGAGGTTCAGCGGCTCCTCAAGGAAGGGATCATACAGGCCAGTGCTAGTCCGTGGAGAGCGCAGGTCGTGGTAGTCAAAAGCGGGAACAAACCTCGGATGGTCATCGACTATAGTCAGACCATTAATCGTTATACGCAGCTGGATGCGTATCCTCTCCCGCGCATTTCTGATATGGTCAATCAGATTGCGCAGTACCGAGTGTTTTCTACCATAGACCTTAAGTCCGCCTACCATCAACTCCCCATCCGCCCAGAGGACCGACAATATACGGCTTTTGAGGCGGATGGTCGTCTATACCAATTCCTCAGGGTTCCATTTGGTGTCACCAATGGGGTCTCGGTCTTCCAGCGTGCTATGGACCGAATGGTGGACCAGAACGGGTTGCGGGCTACCTTCCCGTACCTGGATAACGTCACCATCTGCGGCCATGACCAGCAGGACCACGACACAAATCTCCAACACTTTCTACGCACTGCATCTCACCTGAATCTGACCTATAACAGGGAGAAGTGTGTATTCCGTACGCGCAGGTTAGCTATCCTTGGATACGTGGTGGAAAACGGGGTCATCGGCCCTGATCCAGACCGTATGCGCCCCCTTACTGAACTTCCCTTGCCCGCTAGCACGAAAGCACTGAGGAGATGCCTCGGCTTCTTTTCGTACTATGCACAGTGGGTCCCCAACTATGCGGACAAAGCTCGTCCGCTCATTAAGTCCACGACCTTCCCACTTACGCCGGAGGCCCAATTGGCCTTCAAGGTTTTGAAAAGCGACATTGCGAAAGCCACGATGCACGCGGTGGATGAATCCATCCCCTTCCAGGTGGAGAGTGATGCATCTGATTTCGCCCTAGCCGCCACACTAAACCAGGCAGGCAGGCCCGTCGCGTTTTTTTCCCGCACCCTTCAAGGCCCCGAAATTCGGCACTCGGCGGTGGAAAAGGAGGCTCAGGCCATTGTGGAGGCAGTCAGACACTGGCGCCATTACCTGGCAGGTAAGCGGTTCACCCTGATCACGGATCAACGATCCGTGGCGTTTATGTTTAGTAACACGCAGAGGGGCAAGATCAAGAACGATAAGATCTTGCGGTGGAGAATTGAGCTCTCCACCTATAATTACGATATTATGTATCGTCCAGGGAAACTCAATGAGCCCTCGGATGCCCTCTCGCGCGGAACATGCGCCATCATGCAGGAGGACCGCTTGAAGGCTCTCCACAATGATCTATGTCATCCTGGAGTCACCAGACTCTACCACTTTATAAAAGCCCGCAACCTACCCTACTCGGTGGAGGAGGTCAGGTCAGTTACGAGAAGTTGTAGGACTTGCGCAGAATGCAAACCACACTTTTATCGACCAGACCGGGCACATTTGGTCAAGGCCACTCGCCCTTTTGAGAGGCTGAGTGTAGATTTTAAGGGCCCCCTTCCCTCAACGGATCGGAATGTCTATTTCCTTAACATAATAGACGAATTTTCCCGGTTTCCGTTTGTTTTCCCCTGTGCGGACACGTCGACTGCCACCGTCATCAAGGCATTCAGTGAGCTTTTTACCCTGTTCGGGTACCCCTGCTATATTCATAGCGACAGGGGCTCGTCGTTCATGAGCAACGACTTGAGGCAATTCCTGCTCTCATTCGGGATTGCCTCTAGTAGAACCACGAGCTACAACCCTAGGGGTAACGGACAGGTGGAAAGGGAGAATGCTACAGTCTGGAAGGCTGTCCTACTGGCACTAAAATCCAAGGGCCTTCCAGTCTCCCGGTGGCAGGAGGTCCTTCCAAATGCGCTCCATTCTATCCGCTCCCTCCTGTGTACGGCAACCAATGCTACTCCCCACGAGAGGATGTTCTCATTCCCTCGGAAGTCGTCCTCGGGGACCTCATTGCCAGCCTGGTTGACGTACCCAGGACCCGTCCTTCTGCGGCGCCATGTGAGGGCTCGCAAGTCCGACCCCTTGGTCGAACCGGTCCAACTCCTCCACGCCAACCCTCAGTATGCCTATGTGGCATATCCTGACGGGCGAGAGGACACTGTCTCCATTAGAGACCTGGCGCCCGCAGGGGACGTAGCAACTCCTGTCGCTCCTATTCCCCCAGTCACAGATCCACTACTCCTCATTACTTCCCCAGACGTGGCGCGGTCAGCACCGGGACCAGTGCATAACACTTTTACCCCCATGTACAGCTTGCCTGAGACTCGGAGATCGGCGCCACCATCATCACCACCACCAGCACCACCAATCGTTCCAGGATCCCCTGCACCATCGCCTCATCAGGGCCGGCCGGCCCGGGAGTCTTTGAGGGGACAGCCAGATGTTGCTTTGAGAGAGCCACCGCAAGCACCTGCTCCGGTTTCGCAACCGGTGTTGAGACGATCGCAGCGTCGGTGTGGTCCTCCAGACCGTCTGGACTTGTGAATCCTGTTATTTATTATTTTTTTTTTGTCATTATCTGTTCTCATTCACCCCGCCACCTTTGGTTCCTAAAGGAGGGGTGAATGTGGTGAACCATCGTTGGTTCACCACTGGGGTTGTTATTATGTTACTGTTGGGCTAGGGTGTTGTTGTTGTTATGGGGGTTGTACTATGTTGTTGGGTTAGGGTGTTTACCTGTTCTAAGTGCTGTCTTGGCACACTCCAGTGGGGCCCCGCCTCCGGTGGCAGGGTATAAGACCCCCTGCTCCGGCAGGACCCCTTCAGTCTGAACGGTTGTATTAGTGTTAGCAGTTTCGTTGTTATCTGATTAAAGCCTTCAGTTCTAAAGCCTTGTTTCCGGGTGCTCATTGAGGTGCATCAAGGCCCCAGCTACAGCTCCCGCCCCTCCTGGTCAGGACAGCTCAGGTAAGTCCTTGGAGGATACGGCTGAAGGGTCCTCCGAGGGTGGCACCATTTTGGTGTCAGCTTCCACCTGACAAGTCACCATCCCAGATATTGACACGTCGGTGGGTCCAGTTAATGGTGAGGGTTCTGGGTCACTCTCTAGTGAGCACGACACATCTGCTGATGTATATCGGGTGGAGGAGGGAACATCCAAGGCCTCTAGCATGCGGGGACCTGCCGGAGGTGAGGATTCAGCTGACCCCAGGCTACATACATGGTGGGCCACGTAAGGTGAGTCACCTGTGAATAATTTGTCTTGAATAGGAATCTTCTTCCATTGATGATCGCCGGAGGGATCCTTCATGTTGATGTCAGTTGGGGAGGCCCCTCAATGCTGTGTCACTGAGAAAAGGAAGACATTGGTTCCCCAGAACCCACGAGCAATTCCCTCCCCTCCCTTACCCCCATGCACCACAGAGCCCTGTATGGGGGTTTCAGATCCCTTACCCACTGCACAGACATGGGCTCAGATGCCAGCGTGCATGCAGAGCTCAGTTAGGAGTCAGACTAGTTTGCACCAGGGCATCATCATAATGGTGCTTAGCGAGTCGTCATCACCCTCCTGCCTGCCAAAGAAACTTGCTAACTCAGTGTACCCAGGCTTACCACTCTGGTGTGACAATGTTGCAGGAGGTAGAAGGAATTTGGCTGGGTGGGGGGGGGGGGGGGGGGGGGGGGGGGTGGGGAAGAGATGGAACCCACAGACACAAACCCCTAGCGAGTGAACCGCCCAATGATCGGGGCCTCCCTAGCATGTCTCATTTCAGCTGCCAGCCCTGCAGCGCCTGGGTGGTGTGCCAAGGTGTGCTCTTCCTCTTCTTCCTCCTCCTCCTGCTGGGTGGCCTCCTCCCCAGTGATGCCCAGCTGGTCAGCCTCCACGTCCTCCTCCTCCTCCTCCTCAAATAGGTCACCTCTCTGCTATGCCAGGTTGTGCAAGGCACAGCATGCGACCACAATGTGGGAAGAGATCAGGAAGCTGTACTGTATGGCCCCGCCAGAGCAATCCAGGCACCGGAATCTCATTTTAAGGAGCCCAATGCACCTCTCCACTATTACGCGGGTGGCTACATGGGCCTCATTATAGCGGGTCTCTGCCTCAGTCACAGGCCTCCACACAGGCGTCATCAGCCATGTCCGAAGCGGGTAACCCATATCACCCAGGAGCCACCCCTGTAGCCTGGGCTCCTCCTCAAATGCCTCCGGGATGTCCGAGTTCCTGACAATGAAGCTGTCGTGCACACTGCCTGGGTGTCTTGTGCAGACGTGCATAATGTACATATTATGGTCACACACCAGTTATACATTCAGGGAGTGGAACCCTTTTCTATTGATGAATCTTCGTGGATTCTGCAGCGGGGCCTTGAGGGCGACGTGTGTGCAGTCGACCACCCCCTGCACATTCGGCATCCCCGCAATAGCTGTGAACCCTGCAGCCCGGGCTTCCTGATGAGCCTGGTCCAGGTTAAATTTGATGTACTGCCCAGCCCGGGCATACGGGGCTTCTGTGACCTGCTTGACACAGGTGCGCACAGCTGACTGGGAAATGCCACTGACACCTCCACGAGGGGTCCGGGAGGAGCCAGTCGCATAAAAGTTCAGAGCGGCCGTCAATTTGACAGCCATTGAATGGGTGCCCCCCCTTGCCCCGAGGTGCCAGGTCCTGCAACAGGTGGCATAGGTTTTGCATTGTCTCCTTTCAGAGGTAGAGACGTCGACAGCATACGGTGTCCGACATCTGTTCAAATGACATTCGTGCAAGGGACTGCTGGGGTCTCTGCTCCCTCCTTCTCCTGCAGCCCCCCTCTGGGTGAATGGCGGCCGGCTCCTGGGTCTGGTGGTCATTGCCCTCTGCTCCTGCAAGTGGTAAGGCCAGGGCCTCCTGTGCCCGCAATTCTTTTTCCTGCTCCTCCTCCTCAGCTCCAGCAGCAACCAAAAGAACAGCAAGGTTAATTGTTGCATCGCAAAAGCCACCTCATCACTCTGAAGAGGGCGGCGGGAGTCGGAGATGGAGAGGAACACATGTAAGGTTATGGAACACTGCTTGCCCCTAGTCCATCAACAGTCACTGTCCATACTGCCTACTCCCCCAGCACATGGTCCCCAAAATCACAACTCCTTGAAAAGTTGAGAGGCTGCAGCAGTGCAATTTGCAAGGGCTTTGTGCGCATCCATCAGCTGGAAGAATGCTGAGTGCACTAGGACCCAGCGGCTAAGACCCGGCTCCATGCTCCAAATCGAACATTGGACACCCTGCTGAGCAACAGCCCCCCACCCCGCCACTCAGTCGCAGAACCCCCACCGACCTGAGAACAAAAATGGCCGCAATGAAAGGGCACCCATAAGCAGCAAGAGCCGTCAGACACTATGCATTTACCTCCTCACTAACCCTCTCTGATGGAGCACACGAATCAGACTTTTATGGAGCATGTCTGTTTCGCACCGATTCCAGATTGGCGAATGCAGTGGTAAAGGGGGAAGTGCTGGTAAAGTTGGGCGTGCAGCTCATTAAGTCAATTGAAATGCGTGCAATGCCTTTAAATGGCCGTCGCGCCCATTTCCGCCATGGTCCAGATCTCATCCATTGTTGGGCCTTGGTAAAGGGGTAATCGGCATGGAGGCAGGCGCGGATCGTGCTACTCACCTCACGCCCGACTTTACCACATTTTCACACTCAAAAACGGGGGCAACTTGATGGTAAAATCAGACCCACAGACTAGAAAACTCCTTCTCTCACTTGCAGCCCCAACTGATTTTGTTGATCTTTGTTGAGCCAATATTGGAGATGTTGTGATTGTCCTCAATATATCTGGCATAGGAAAGAAAAATCGCTTTCCGTCGACAGCCAATCAATGTATAGAGGCATCATCTGGATTCACTAGAGATTTTCACCATCAACAGTTTTCTTTATAGTATGATACATGTAAGCATTTCCTTGCTTCTTATTATCATACGACATACTATAAGTGTAACAAGTATGAAGAGGAATTTATGATGCCGGCGTTGGACTGGGGTGGGCACTGTAAGAAGTCTCACAGCACCAGGTTAAAGTCCGACAGGTTTATTTGGAATCATGAGCTTTCAGTGATTCACCCGATGAAGGAGCAGCATTCCCAAAGCTCGTGATTCCAAATAAACCTGTTGGATTTCAACCTGGTGTTGTGAGACTTCTTACTGAAAAGGAATTTGTTATTTATTATAACTGGTGCAAGTCAAGATGTCTCCAAAGAAGGTTATTTTAGACTTGTACATGCAGTACTTTTTTCTGCAGGAGCCATCAAGGGCACAACAGAAAATTACATAGCATGTAACTGAACATTCTGAAAACGTCTGGAAAGGTGAACAATCAACATGATGAACGGTACTCAAGGTATGAAATGGGACTAGAAAAGTGACAAGTGGGAAAATAAACCACTGCATTATATAAACAATCAATATTTACAGCTTTGTTTGGAGGAAGTAAGTGCAATATGAACATACAAAGTGATGGTGTAGGCCATGCCAGCTCCGCCATTTAGTAAGATCAATGCTGATCTGATAGTAACCACAAATCTGCATCCCGCTTACCCCAATAACCTTTCACCCTCTTGTTTGTCAAGAATCTATCTAACCCTGTCTTAAAAATATTCAAAGACCCTGCTTCCACCACTTTTTCAGGAAGAGACTTCCAAAGACTCACCACCCTCTGAGTGCAAAATTTTCACCTCCTCTCCATTTTAAATGGGTGACCCCTTATTTTTTAAACAGTGATCCCTTATTCTAGATTCTCCCACAAGAGGAAACATTCTTTCCATATCCACCCTGCCAAGACCATGTTTCAATCGAGTCACACCTTATTCTTTTGAGCGCCAGCGGATACAAGCCCAGCCTGTCCAACATATCCTTGTAAGACAACCCACCCATTCCAGGTACCCAGTTCTCTGAACTGCTTCCAACACATTTACATCCTTCCTTAAATAAGGTGACCAATACAGTGCTCCTAATGTGGTTTCACTGGTGCCCGTACAACTGAAGCATAATCTCCCTACTTTTGTAATTAACTCCCCTCACAGCGAATAGTAACATCCTATTAGCTTTCCCAATTACTTGATGTACCTGCATATTAGCATTTTTTTTGATTCATGCACTAGGACACCCAGATTCCTCTGAGTGCCAGAGCTCTCACCATTTAGGTAATATGCTTCTTTCTTACTTTCTGCTAAAATTGACAATTTCTTATTTTCCCACATTATTCTCTATTTGGCAGATCTTTGCCCATTCACTTAACCTATCTATATATTTTTGTAGCCTCCGTATATCGTCTTCACAACTAACTCTTCTACCTACCCTCGTGTCAAGAGCTAATTTGGCAACCAACCTTTCAATCCATTCATCCAAGTTATTTGTATTAATTGTAAACATTTCTGTCTGTCGGTTTATTTATTTAGCAAATGCAAAGTCCCTAAGCCAAGCAGTTTCTTTCGGTCCTGCTGTGTTGAGTGTAGATATGCCTTTCCTGAGTCCGTGGATTGGACACTATTCATTGATGTGGTGCATAGTTTTCTTTTTCCCATGGGTACATGGGGGCTGGCAATAATTTCCCATCTGTGGAGATTGGCCAAGCAGGGGGCATGGCCGGTCTTGAACCTGTTGAGAGTGGACCACTCTTTCCTTCTAACATTAACCCTGATTGACAACCAATAAACAAATAATTTTAGCTATTGCTCCAGATTAGACTAATATTCGAATAGATGTCTTAGTTCTCAGCAAAGAATATATTATGAGCTTTGACTAAGAGCCCAAAAATTCATTAGGCTCTTGAAATCCCTGAGCCCCAGGGAAAACATTGCTTGATTGAAAGCTCTGGTTCTCTGATCTAAGCTGTCAATTTCACAATGATTATTTACACAATAAAGGATTCAAGTGCTCCCAGTTTCCTTTACTGATGCTTTATCTGGATGATTGATACCTTTACTGGACTGTAGTAAAAAGTGGTTTTCTTCAACAAAGTGGACATTTATCAATTAATGACTGCTTTCAAACCTGTTTTTACACATCCTATTATTACAATTGGGTTAATTAGCTCTACACAGTGTATAGTGGGTGAATGGGCATGTTAGTGCCTTAGTGTGGTATGGAAGCATGAGGGGCCACAGGGAATGTTTGAGGTGCATAGCTTGGCATGAGTGCCATAAGGCTTGTTTGGAGGTAGAGCTTGGCATGGAAGGAGCATGATATACCATTGGGGTGTGTCAGCAGTATAGGATTATGTTGGGGGTATAGCTTGGCATGGGGGCATTAGGGGCCATATGAGTGCGAGGGGGGGCGGAAGGTAGTAGGAGGCATGGGGTATGGGGAGTGAGAAGGGATGAGGACTGGAGGGCTTTTCAGTTTTTATTTTAACAGGGATGAAGTCACACAGCACAAGGCAGGCTAGGAATTTTCCCGACTCTCATTACCTATCATAAGGATGAAACTCAGCCCAAAATTTCCTTGCGCCTTAGTGTCCTACTTGGTCTCATAATGCTTCTGTGACATGCCAGGGGCCATTTCATTATGTCAAAGAAGCTATATTAATGCATTATGGTTGTTGTTGAAGTGATACATTTTAGCAGGAAGAATAAAGATAGGCAATATAAAATAAAGGGTATAATTCTTAATGGGGCTTAGGAGCAGAAGCATTCAGGCTGAACACAAATCATTGTTAAGGAGGCACCAGGAATCCTAGCTTTTAAAATAGTAGCATAGAGTACAAAAGGAAGGAAGTTAAAGTTATGGTGAACCTTTAGAAAATGCTGGTTCAACTTCAACTGCCATATTATGTCTAATTCTGGACACCGCATGTCAGGAAAGATGTGAAATCTTTAGAGAGGTTGCAGAGAAGATTGATGAGAATGTTTCTGGTCATAAGAGACTTCAGTTATGGGGATTGATTGGCAAAGCGGGGCTGTTCTTAGAGCTGAGGAGGTTTAATGGGGAGTTCAAAATTTTGATGGGGTCTGAGTGGAGCAAATAGAGAAAAATTGTTCCCATTGGCAGAACGGTTGAGAGTCAGAGAACACAGATTTAAGATGATTGACAGAAAAACCAAATGTGGCATGAGGGGAAACTTCTTACGTCATGAATTGTTAGGATCTGTAATACACTGGATGAGGGTGTGGTGAAGAAAGATTCAATCATGGCTTTCTATAGGGAGTTGGATAAGTATGTGAAGCGAAAACCGCTGGTCACATGCCTCCAGTTTGAAAAACCACCCTCTGCAACCACCCTCTGGCTTCTGTCATCAAGCCAATTTTGTATCCATTCAGCTACCTTACCCTGAATCCCATGAGATTTAACCTTATGCAACAACCTACCATGCGGTACCTTGTCAAAGGCCTTGCTAAAGTCCATGTGCTGATGTACAGGGAAAAAGCAGGGGAATGAGGCAAGCTTGAGTAACCCTTAAAGAGTGCCAGCATGAGCATGATGGGCTGAATAGCCTCCTTCTGTGCTGTATGTACTCTATGATTCTACATTTGGAAATCCATTATTTCAGGTTTCCCAACCTCACAACAGAAATCCACCACTATACCCATTCCATCCCCACTGGCACAGAACTCACCTCCAAACTAAAATCCAGGTTGTTATGCCGTCCAAAGGCAATCATCAATAGATCTCCCCATGGACCTCGTTGAATATGAGTTCCCCTATTAGATGAGTGGAGGCTCGCTCAATAGGGAAGGAACAGCAGGGGGTTTAAAATCAGCTCTCTCCACTCAGGTCAGCAGTCAGTAGTCTCGGAACTGATTTGCACTCTGTAGTCATTGAAGGGCGCTTAGATATCACTGTAAATACAAGGGTCACAGAGTCATAGAGGTTTACAGCATGGAAACAGGCCCTTTGGCCCAACTTGTCTACACCGTCCTTTTTTTTCAAACCCCTAAGCTAGTTCCAATTGCCCACATTTGGCCCATATCCCTCTATACCCACCTTACCCACGTAACTGTCTAAATGCTTTTTAAAAGACAAAATTGTACCTACCTCTACTACTACCTCTGGCAGCTTGTTCCAGACACCCACCATCCTCTGTGAAAAAATTGTCCTTCTGGACACTTTTGTATCTCTCCCCTCATCTTAAACCGATGCCCTCTAGTTTTAAGACTCCCCTACCTTTGGGAAAAGATATTGACTTTCCAGCTGATCTATGCCCCTCATTATTTTATATACCTCTATAAGGTCACCCTTCAGCCTTCTACGCTCCAGAGAAAAAAGTCCCAGTCAATCCAGCCTCTCCTTATAACTCAAACCATCAAGTCCCGGTAGCATCCTAGTAAATCTTTTCTGCACTTTTTCTAGTTTAATAATATCCTTTCTACAATAGGGTGGCCAGAACTGTACACAGTATTCCAAGTGTGGCCTTACCAATGTCTTGTACAACTTCAACAAGACGTCCCAACTCCTGTATATGATGTTCTGACCAATGGAACCAAGCATGCTGAATGCCTTCTTCACCACTCTGTCCACCTGTGACTACACTTTCAAGGAGCTATGAACCTGTAACCCTAGATCTCTTTGTTCTGTAACTCTTCCCTATGCCCTACCATTAACTGAGTAAGTCCTGCCCTGGTTCAATCTACCAAAATGCATCACCTCGCATTTATCTAAAATAAACTCCATCTGCCATTCGTCAGCCCACTGGCTCAATTGATCAAGACAACGTTGCAATCCGAGATAACCTTCTTCACTGTCCACTATGCCACCAATCTTGGTGTCATCTGCAAACTTACTAACCATGCCTCCTATATTCTCATCCAAATCATTAATATAAATGACAAATAACAGTGGACCCAGCACTGATCCCTGAGGCATACCGCTGGTCACAGGCCCCCAGTTTGAAAAACAGCCCTCTGCAACCACCTTCTGGCTTCTGACATCAAGCCAATTTTGTATCCATTTAGCTACCTCACCCTGAATCCCGTGAGATTTAACCTTATGCAACAACCTACCATACGGTACCTTGTCAAATGCCTTGCTAAAGTCCATGTAGATAACATCAACTGCACTACCCTCATCTACCTTCTTGTTTATCCCTTCAAAAAACTCAATCAAATTTGTGAGACATGATTCTCCACTCACAAAGCCATGCTGAATGTCCTTAATCAGTCCTTGCGTCTCTAAATGCCTGTAGATCCTATCTCTCAAGATACCTTCCAACAACTTACCACCACAGTTGTGAGGCTCACTGGTCTGTAGTTCCCAGGCTTTGCCCTACAGCCCTTTTTAAACAAAGGCACAACATTTGCCACCCTTCAATCTTCAGGCATCTCTCTGTGACTATCGATGATTCAAATATCTCTGCTAGGGTACCCGCAATTTCCTCCCTAGCCTCCCACAATGTCCTGTGATATGCTTCATCAGGTCCCAGGGATTTATCGACCTTGATGTGCTTTACGACTTCCAGCATCTTCTTTTCTGTAATATATACACTCCTCAAGACATCACTGTTTATTTCCCCAAGTTCCCTAACATCCATGCTTTTCTCAACAGTAAATACAATGATGAGAAATATTCATTTAGGATCTCACCCATCTCTTGTGGATCTGTACATAGATGACCTTGTTGATCCTTAAGAGGCCCTACTCTCTCGCTAGTTACTCTTTTGGCCTTTATGTATTTGTAGAAGTTCTTTGGATTCTCCTTTGCCTTATCTGCCAAAACAATCTCATGTCCCCTTTCTTAATTCTACTCCTACACCCTCTATACTCTTCAAGGAATTCACTTGATCCTACCTGCCTTTGCATATCATGTGCCTCCTTCTTCTTCTTGACCAGGGCCTCAATATCCCGAGTCATCCAGGGTTCCCTACTTCTACCAGCTTTGCCCTTCATTCTAAGAGGAATGTGTTTACCCTGAACCCTGGTTAACACACTTTTGAAAGCCTCCCACTTACCAGACGTCTCTTTGCCTTCCCACAAACTCCCCCAATTAACTGTTGAAAGTTCCTGCCTGATACCATCAAAATTGGTCTTGCCCCAATTTAGAATTTTAACTTTTGGGCCAGACTTATCATTCTCCATGGCTATCTTAAAACTAATAGAATTATGGTCACTGGTCCCAAAGTGATCCCTCACGAATACTTCTGTCATCTGCCCTTCCTTATTTCCCAAGAGCAGGTTAAGTTTTGCCCCCTCTCGAGCCGGGCCATCCACCTACTGAATGAGAAATTCCTCCTGAATATGCTCAACAAATTTCTCTCCATCCAACCCTCTAATACTATGGCTGTCCCAGTCAATGTTGGGAAAGTTAAAATCCCCTACTATTACCACCCTATTTTTCTTGGAGTTATCTGTAATCTCCTGTGATTGGTGATGGAAGATTGGCCTTGGTAAGATTATTACACAAGTCAATGTTTCTATTTGAATATATTGGAGTTTTGTTCCTATTTTAAGATTTACAGATTATTGGCCTCTGATCTTAGTGTAAACCTATTATCTGCAAGGTTCCTCAGATTAATGTACTCTGGACCAGTCAGCACCTCAGCCACCAAAGGGATCTTTTTCTGCAACATTATGAAAAGGTCTACAATGGCTACAATCGGGAAATATGGATGATTGTTGGTTTCACGCCAGTATAGTTACAAGACTGTCCACAAAATGAAGCTGTTATTTCATCTGAGGCCAGCCTAATTGCATTACTTCAAGTAATTAGATATGTAAGTGTGCAGTCATGTTCTCCTTGTTCACATACTGCAGTGGATAATGCTAATAGACCCGCTTAAGCAGGTGAAATCCCTTCACTGCAAGTGCCTGGGCTGATGGTGTGGTATAGGTGGCTAGTACCTGTCCTGTATTATTGACATTTTCTTATCTGATGATGATACTCCCACATTCATCAAACCCTAGAGAAGGCTCATGAAGGCTCTGGTGACAGGTAACAGGTGACATATCCCCATACCACTCAGCAGCTGAGCAACATTTACTGAGGACTCTATTTTGTACATTGGTGATATTATGAAATTCTACCATGTACAATGCTTAGAACTGAATTTTGCAAATGCAGTAATTTTTTGAAATAGATAGTTATATTTTCCATTTACCTGGCCGCTGTGATAATGGACTTTCTCCCTTTTTAGTAATTTGAAATGTTTCTGTATGATGTTGTGTACTGATGAAGTTGTCTATTGTGTTCTATTTCCTACTGGGCTCTCATTCTAGGCAATCAATTCTTTTGCTAATCCTATGGATTTCAATATATTTTGAAATGTTACTAACATTCACAGAACCTGCAGGGCTATTACAGATTTATTCATTTGGGGTTTTGATTCTCTAAAACCTCCCCTATTCAGCTACTGTTTTTGGGCTTTCTTGCCTCATGTTACTGGTATTAACTTGTCATTCACCTCTTTGCATGTGAAAATAGCTGCTACATTCACTTACACAATTTTAACGTTGTTTACATGAGACATTTCTGAGTGACCCGGTAAAGGGTCACATAAATGCAAGTCTTTTCTATTTAGCATTACGTGCCTCATACTACTCATTGTATCTTTAACTGTTTGATGAACAATTTGTATTACATGAATTTGACTTGTGCTGGGACGTTTTCAATCATGTTAGTGAAATGATGTGTAAAGATCCTGCACACTGCATGACAATACACTTTAATATCAAGCTTTATTTTTTTGAAATTAGTTTTTCTATATATGTTGATCTATAATATACAAGTCTTATAACACTTTCCTTGTCACCGTTTCCCATTAGATTTGACATAACAGAATTTAAGTTTTTGTCAGTGCAAACCAGTGACCATGATGATCTCATTATGCATTGCACAACCTAAAAGCCTACTTTTCTCTGATTTACTGAGAACAACATCACTGGCAGACTTACCAGTAAGAACTGACAAGTCATGTGCGTGCATGCATTTTATGTTTGTAATTCTTATTTATTTCCTTCAAATATGTTGTTAACATCTCACCTGCCTGTTATGTATCAGCTTTCCCATTTATTTCCTCCCAGTTCCTGTTTGCACCTCCAAGTATGTGATGGTTAAAGGGGTGACTAGTGTTACAAAGGGATTGCTCGAAATTAGATGAGGAGCCTTCTGTTATTTAAACTACGATATGAGAACAGTTTGCTATTTCCATAATAAATGCCTTCCCAGCACACTGTGGCTGGGATTCTCCTGGCCCACTGCACTGCTCGAGCAGCACAGCAGGCTGGGAGACAACAGCAGGGGTCCTTTCGTGAGGTTCGCGACGGGCATGGAGCTTTTCTTCTGGCACAATCAGCTCCGCTTTTATGTAGCTGACCCTTCCTGCACAAGCTTCGCTGTTATGAAATTCTTTCCTCACCTCTCTACTGATGAATCCTGGTACCGGGTGTCTAGGGTACTTGGAATTCTGGGCTGTTTGATCCACCATTACCCCCCTCCCCCCACACCCCTGCATGGATGGGGATATGTGAACAAATCCAACACTTTGACTGTTTGGACATTCTGGCACATGTTTGTGTCATATATAAGTAAGTATTCACACATACCTCCTGAGGGGAACGTTGAAGGACCTCAGTTGCTGGTCCTCATGAATATTGTACATCCAACACTAAAAAGATATAAACACATGTATTCATTATTCATCATTACAGTTTTTACAGCTTTATCCTTTTTAAAAGAAAACAAATCCCAACGGTTGGTCAATGTCAAGTAAATAACATTTATTTGCAGACCTGTGCAACAACCACGTTATACTCTGTTACGCACTCTTGACTTGACTTCTGTGTTGGGTGTAATCTAATCAATCTTGATGGTAGCTGTAGAGGTTCAAAAATCTTCACTATAGCAGGTGATATTCTGTAAATTTAAACAAAAAATGCCTTCCGACTTTAAAGTTAATAACTTATCAATTGAATTATTTCCACCTCCCCTCTTCTAATACCTCCCCCCCGCCCCCCCACCCCGTTATGCTTATGCCATTATCTGGCCTAATCTAGTATTTTATCTGCAAATCCAAATTAATTGATTTATCATTGCTGTCAATATAAAATTTCAGGATTGCTCATTGGGATATGGTTTTAACTGTTTCCTGTGCTACCATTGCGAACCATACTTCTCATTTTTGTCCTGACACATGTTTGTCCTGAGACTACCACATCAAAAGGCTTTTCTCAATGAATTCTTAACCCTTTTTTGTCTGTCATAAATTTCACCATTACCTTATCTCCTGGTGTAGGCAATTGAGGAGTATTCTCTCCTGCCAGTTTAGTCCAATCTCTGTGCTGCTGCTGAGTGATTACCTGCTTTTTGAGAGAATGCAGACCGTCTATTAAATCCCTCATAAATTGAAATACTGCTCCTTGGATTTCAAGTTCTCCTCCCCCTGTTGTTGCATTCTCTGGGAGGCGCATTGCACTTCCCGTTATCAACTCCAAAGGACCTTGGTGAGATCGCACCTGGAATATTGTGTGCAGTTTTGGTCTCCTTATCTGAGGAAAGATGTTCTTGCTATTGAAGGTTTACCAGACTGATGCCTGGGATGACGGGACTGACGTATGAGGCAAAATTAAGGCTGTTAGGATTATATTCACTGGAGTTTAGAAGAATGAGGGGGGGAATCTCATAGCACTCTATAAAATTCGAACAAGACTAGGCACGGTAGATGTAGGAAGGAGAGTGGGGGTGTCCAGAACCAGGGGTCATAATCTAAGGATACCAGGAAAACCTGAGATGAGGAGAAATTTCTTCACTCAGAGAGGGGTAAGCCAATGGAGTTTGTTATCACAGAAAGCAGTTGACGCCAAAACATTGCATGTTTTCAAGAAAGAGTTAGATAGAGCTCTTGGGATGAAGGGGATCAAAAGATATGTGGAAAGCTGAGATGAGGTTATTGAATTGGATGATCACCCATGATCATAATGAATGATGGAGCAGTCTCAAAGGACCGATAAGCCTGCTCCTGTTCATATTTTCCATGTATTTATGTTTCTATTTAACACAATCATACATTACCACAGCATAAAAAAGCATCAATTCTAAATCACCATGACCAACAGTGAATATGGTGTGAATATGAAAATAAAAATGTGCACTTACATACCACATTTCACAACCTTGTTATGTCCCAAATCACTTTACTATCAATTAAGTACTTTTGAAGCATGTTACTGTTGTAATATAGAAACTCAGCAGCCAGTTTTCACGTGGCAAAATTGCCCAAACAGCAATCACCAAATCATCTGCTTTAGTCATGTTGGTTGAAGGATAAATATTGATCAGAAAATCAGGAAGAATTCTCTGCTTCTTGTTGGAAATAGTGTAGTAGAATCTTTTACATCAATCTGGAAAAGCAGAAATGGCCTGCGCTTAAGGTCCCATGCAAAAAATAGTAGGTACGTCTGGCTGTACTCACATGTACGTGGGAACATACATGTTAGGAGCATCCATCATCTTTTGGCCCCTTAATCCTGCCCTGCCATTTGATAAGATTATGGTTGATCTGATTGCGACCTCAAATCTATTTCCCCATCTATCCCCGACAATTTCTGATTCCCTTGCCAATCAAGAATCTATCTCATTCAGCCTTGAAAATATTCAGTGATCCACTGATCTCGGGTAGAGAATTGCACAGAGCAATGATTATCTGAAAGAAAGAAATTCTCATCTCCTTCTTAAAAGGGACACCCGCTATTTTGAAACCCAGCTCTATCCTCTCCCACAAGGGGAAACATCCTCGCAACATTTACTCTGTCCAAGACCGGGGAGATAAATCATTGATCCTAGGGCTCTTGCTGTTTCTGGGGCATCTTATTCAAAGCCAACTACTGTTTAACATCCTTCAGGTGCTCAGAACTGAGAACCGGAGTCACTGTGGGGTTAAACTGTTTTATATATGTTTAGCACAACCTTTGTACTTCGTCCCTCTATTTATAAAGCCCATCGACAGCTCAGGTTTTTATGATACACTTTACAACCATGGCTTTATCAGACAATTACACACAACTTGGTTGTTCATGTTATGCAACCAGCTCAGCTTCTTTGAAAATGGCACAATGCAATATCCAGATAGAAACACCCAAAAGACCGGAGAAACACAGGCACAGCGGACAACAATCCTATGTACAAGTGAGAATATCTGGAACTAATAGTGACATCTTTTTTGGTGCTTGGCTCCTGGTTTCCTTTCCAAGCTTAAAAATGTCAAAACTTACTAGTAAATTAGCACCAACTGTTGTGAAAACAAAGATAGCTTTAAGGGATTTATATTTATAAACATTAGAAATAAGGTATAGTTTTAAATGGGTGTAATGTTTCTGTGGAAAGAAGGGTAAAACTATAGTTAGTTTCATGCTGGACAAAGGTGTTTATATGCGTGGGGGTTTGCTCAATTCAAACTATACTTCTAGTGTGCTTAAGAGAGGGTCACGGCATGAAAAGTAAATAAGTTGGCAGGAGCATGTGGCAGTTGCTTAGCAACTTGGGGGCCTTTTATGGTAGAAAGACTTTTGAGTTTAGTTTTTAGCTGAATTTGTTTGCAGTTGCAGAGAGGACACCAAGAGTGAACATCTCTCAATTCTGCCAAGGAAAAGACAAGCTGGACAGGCCAAGGGAGCTGATAAGAGGCAGACTTCCCAAAGAACCAGATACAGTCCAGACAACCAGGGAATTGGGACAGAAAGAATGTCCAAGGAAGACTGAAGTTAAGAGACCAGTGACCAAGGTATTGTTTAGGCAAATTCAAAGGAAACGTAGACAATGTATTGTGAGGCAAAGAGACAGATGCAGCAACAGTTTCAAAGTGGAAAAGCAGATTTCAGAGGTAAATCAAAAGTTTTATGCCATCTAATACGGTCCGGGAATTGATAGTTAAAGCAACTGTGAAGAATTGGTACAACAGGCAAGATAAATAAATCCTTGTAAAACCTGGATGCTGGATCTTTTATTAAAAGTGGAGCGGAAGCTTTGTTTGAAAGAGTAATTTGGAAAACCCGGACTGGTCTTTGGAATGCAAAATGCTGATGGAAAACATACTTGTGAAAGAAAAATTTAAAGTGTATTTTTTCTGGGAGTGGAGTTTGAACATTCTCATTTGACAATCATCTGAGATGAAATCCATAGACAATACACATGTATTTGACCACAGCCAATCTGTGTGCTTAAAGGGACTTTACTGAAACTTCAGTAGCTTAAGATATACTTTGTAACCCATGTTAACCTTAAACACTGTGGAAATAAAGGAGCATTGTATCATAATCAAAGTTTTCGAGGGCGATTCTCCCACCCCGCCATGCGCGTATCTCCCAGCGTCAGATTTCCGGCGCCATCAGATCCGTGCTGGAAACCGGTGGGAACAACTAAGTAATTTACATCTATTTTTAATGTTATCACAATGTGATTAGTGGGCTCGGGAGTGAATTCTCCAGGCCCACTAGCATCTCCCACCCTGCCAAAATATTTCACTCTAGCAGGACTTACAGTAGGTCCCCACTTTCGGGGAACTATCAGGATAACTCTGCTGGAGTGAAGGGGGGCCAACTGGGGGCCCCATGTGCTTGGGCAATGAGGGGGTGGTGCCGCGTAGGCATAGGCACCTTGGCAGTGCCAGCCTATGCCATCTGGCACTGCCCAAGGGGCAAAGTGCCCATACCCAGGGGGCACCTTGGCACTGCCCAACAGGCATAAGGCAGTGCCAAGGGGGGTGGGGGGGGCTTTGGGGGCAGAGCCTTGTGGGGGGGCAGGGCTTAGGGGGCAATCGGTGGGGGTCCTGCTGCCACTCTACATGGGAATTGATGGGGGAAGGAGGGAGGCCAGTGATCAGGGCAGGCTGGGGGGGGGGAATCTTCTGGGGGGAGGTGTGCCCGCGAGTGGGGGGTCAGCTGGGAGAGGGGTCAGCCGGGGGGGGGGGGAGGAGTCTGCCTGTGGGGTGGGATCTGCCTGCGAGGGGGGGGTTTGAAATCGGGGCGGGGTCCGGATGGTGGGGGGGGGGGGAGAGCCTAGGACTGGTCGCGGAGGGTCCGCGATCGGGCCGTGGGGGGGGGGGGGGGGGGAGGGCGGGGCAGCACTGTGGGGGTCCCGGGCTGGCCAGCGATCAAGCTGGTAGCCTCCAGTGGGAGATTCTAGTTTGAAGTATTCGCAATAAAGTGGGTGAACTTGCAGCGTGGATCAGTACCTGGGACTTCGATGTTGTGGCTATTTCAGAGACATGGATAGAGCAGGGGCAGGAATGGATGCTGCAGGTCCCGGGGTTCAAATGTTTTAGTCGAAGTAGGGAAGGAGGTAGAAGAGGGGGAGGGGTAGCATTATTGGTCAGAGATTGTATCACAGTGTCAGAGAGGAGGTTTGATGAGGACTTATCTGTTGAGGTAGTATGGGCGGAGATTAGAAATAGGAGAGGAGAGGTCACCCTGTTGGGAGTCTTTTATAGACCTCCTAAAAGTTCTAGAGAGGTTGAGGAAAGGATTGCGGAGTCAATCCTGCTTAGGAGTGAAAGTAATAGGGCAATTGTTATGGGGGATTTTAACTTGACTAATATTGACTGGAATTGTTATAGCTCTAGCTCGTTAGAGGGGTCAGTTTTTGTTCAAAGCGTGCAGGAAGGTTTTTTGACTCAGTATGTAGACAGGCCAACTAGAGGTGAGGCTATATTGGATCTGGTGCTGGGAAATGAGCCAGACCAGGTGCTAGACTTGGAAGTTGGTGTGCATTTTGGTGATAGTGACCACAATTCGGTTACGTTCACCTTAGTGATGGAAAGGGATAGGCATGAACCTCGGGCCAGTGGTTTTAGCTGGGGGAAGGGTAATTGTGAGGCTATTAGGAGAGAATTAGGAAACATAGGTTGGACTAGGAGATTACAGGGACTGGGAACGTCCGACATGTGGAGTTTTTTCAAGGAGCAGCTACTGCGAGTCTGTGATAGGTATGTCCCTGTCAGGCAAGGAGGAATTGGTAGGGCTAGGGAACCGTGGTGCACCAAAAAAGTTTCTTTGTTGGTTAAAAAGAAAAAGGAGGCTTATGTTCGGATGAGACGTGAGCACTCGGGTAGTGCACTAGAAAGCTTTAGATTGGCTAAGAGGGAGTTGAAGAGCGAGCTTAGAAGGGCTAAAAGGGGACATGAGAAGACTTTGGCGGATAGGGTTAAAGAGAATCCTAAGGCGTTCTATAGGTATGTCAAGAACAGAAGGTTGGTTAGGGCAAGTTTAGGGCCAGTTATAGATGGCAGAGGGAAGTTATGTGTGGAACCGGAGGAGATTGGTGAAGCATTGAACCAATATTTCTCTTCGGTGTTCACGCAAGGGGACATGAATATAGCTGAGGAGGACACTGGGTTGCAAGGGAGTAGAATAGACAGTATTACAGTTGATAAGGAGGATGTGCAGGATATTCTGGAGGGTCTGAAAATAGATAAATCCCCTGGTCCGGATGGGATTTATCCAAGGATTCTCTGGGAGGCAAGAGAAGTGATTGCAGAGCCTCTGGCTCTGATCTTCAGGTCGTCGTTGGCCTCTGGTATAGTACCAGAAGATTGGAGGTTAGCGAATGTTGTCCCATTGTTTAAGAAGGGGAACAGAGACTTCCCCGGGAATTATAGACCGGTGAGTCTCACTTCTGTTGTCGGCAAGATGTTGGAAAAAATTATAAGGGATAGGATTTATAGTTATTTGGAGAGTAATGAATTGATAGGTGATAGTCAGCATGGTTTTGTGGCAGGTAGGTCGTGCCTTACTAACCTTATTGAGTTTTTTGAGAAAGTGACCAAGGAGGTGGATGGGGGCAAGGCAGTGGACGTGGTATATATGGATTTTAGTAAGGCGTTTGATAAGGTTCACCATGGTAGGCTTCTGCAGAAAATGCAGATGTATGGGATTGGGGGTGATCTAGGAAATTGGATCAGGAATTGGCTAGCGGATAGGAAACAGAGGGTGGTGGTTGATAGTAAATATTCATCATGGAGTGCGGTTACAAGTGGTGTACCTCAGGGATCTGTTTTGGGGCCACTGCTGTTTGTAATATTTATTAATGATCTGGATGAGGGTATAGTTGGGTGGATTAGCAAATTTGCTGATGACACCAAAGTCGGTGGTGTGGTAGACAGTGGGGAAGGGTGTCGTAGTTTGCAGGAAGACTTAGACAGGTTGCAAAGTTGGGCCGAGAGGTGGCGGATGGAGTTTAATGCGGAGAAGTGTGAGGTAATTCACTTTGGTAGGAATAACAGATGTGTTGAGTATAGGGCTAACGGGAGGACTTTGAATAGTGTGGAGGAGCAGAGGGATCTAGGTGTATGTGTGCATAGATCCCTGAAAGTTGGGAATCAAGTAGATAAGGTTGTTAAGAAGGCATATGGTGTCTTGGCGTTTATTGGTAGGGGGATTGAATTTAGGAGTCGTAGCGTTATGTTGCAACTGTACACAACTCTGGTGCGGCCGCACTTGGAGTACTGTGTGCAGTTCTGGTCCCCACATTACAGGAAGGATGTGGAGGCTTTGGAGAGGGTGCAGAGGAGGTTTACCAGGATGTTGCCTGGTATGGAGGGGAGATCCTATGAGGAGAGGCTGAGGGATTTGGGATTGTTTTCGCTGGAAAGGCGGCGGCTAAGAGGGGATCTTATTGAAACATATAAGATGATTAGAGGTTTAGATAGGGTGGATAGTGATAGCCTTTTTCCTCTGATGGAGAAATCCAGCACGAGGGGGCATGGCTTTAAATTGAGGGGGGGTAGTTATAGAACCGATGTCAGGGGTAGGTTCTTTACCCAGAGGGTGGTGAGGGATTGGAATGCCCTGCCAGCATCAGTAGTAAATGCGCCTAGTTTGGGGGCGTTTAAGAGATCCGTAGATAGGTTCATGGACGAAAAGAAATTGGTTTAGGTTGGAGGGTCACAGTTTTTTTTTAACTGGTCGGTGCAACATCGTGGGCCGAAGGGCCTGTTCTGCGCTGTAATGTTCTATGTTCTATGTTCTATGTTCTATGAACTCCCACTGAAAAAAACAGCGTGAATTACTCCAGTTTTCCTGTGAATTCAACACTTAGAATCTTTTTGGGAGAATCACCCCCTTCATGTTTGATGATTTTTTTTCATGTAGTTAAAACTAATTAGCAGTTCTGTGACTCTGTTCCTCCACGTTTTCTAAAAAAAGTAAAAATGAAAGTCTTTTGAGTCAGGGTTCCATTCTGGGACCTTCCCGTCCAACTGGGATTGTAACACAAACAATTCACCTGCAATAATATGCTATTTCTATCAACATAACTGTGCTTTGTTAACAGAATAATTAGACTTGGAATTAAGTGTTAAATATATTTTTTCATTTTAAATTGAAACTAACCGCAGTGACAAATACCCAGGTGGAGCGTATGTTAGGTGAGCAAAGTGCTGCAGATGCTGGAAATATGCAATATCAATAGAACATGCTGGAAATACTCAGCAGGTCAGGCAGTATCTGTGGAGAGAGAAACAGAGCCAATTCTTCAATTCAATTCCAGATCTATGATCTGCACTGGTTCTGACAAACATAGAAACATAGAAACTAGAAGCAGGAGTAGGCCTTTCGGCCCTTCAAGCCTGCTCCACCATTTATAATAATCATGGCTGATCATCAAATTCAATATCCTGATCCCCCTATCCTCCATATCCCTCGATCTCTTTTGCCCCAAGGGCTTTATTTAATTTCTTCTTGAAATCAGACAATGTTTTGGCCTCAACTTCTTTCTGTGGTAGTGAATTCCACACATTCACCATCCTTGGGGTCACAAAGGGTCACTGACCTCTTTCTCTCTGCACAGATGCTGCCAAACATGCTGAGCATTTCGAACACTTTATACGTGAGGAGTCGAGGAGGAACTTCTTCTCCCAGAGGGTAGTGAATCTTTGGAATTCTCTGCCCAATGAAGCAGTAGTGGCTACCTCGTTAAATGTGTTTAAGTCACAGAGAGATAGATTTTTAACCATTCAGGGAATTAAGGGTTATGGGGAGCGGGCGGGTAAGTGGAACTGAACCCACTATCAGATCAGCCATGATCTTATTGAATGGCGGAGCAGGCTTGAGGGGCTAGATGGCCTACTCCTGCTCCTATTTCTTATGTTCTTATGTTCTTACTTCTTCTGGAGCAAAGATAACTCCTTCTGTCAGCCATCTACAAAGCAATCAGGCTTCTTCTGAGCCTCCCATTCCCCTTCAGCAAGAAACCCAGCAGTGGCTGCTCGAGTTCTGATTTGGCACAACATCAAATATGAATTTCAAAATAATGTTAAGTTAAGAACAAACCAGAAACGACTTGCTGAGCAAAAGAAAAAGTCAAAGCAATAAATTGGTATCAATAATTAATAAAAATAACTTTTTTGGAAGTGCCAAGCACCACAGCTATCTAATAAAACTTTTTTCTCCCCTTTTGACTGAAGAAGCAGAGCTGAAAAGAGACATACTAAGCCCCAAGTCCTGGTCAATAGGGAAAGGGGAGGAGGCAAGAGTCGAGCCTAGGAGTTGGGCTTATCTAACACTGACCTGGGCGTGGGTTTCCTCCGGGGGCTCCCACATTCCAAAAATGTGCGGGTTAGGTGGATTGGCCATGCTAAATTGCCCCTTAGTGTTAGGGGGACTAGCTAGGGTAAAGGCATGGGGTAGTGGGGATAGGGCTTGGGTGGGATTGAGATCAGTGCACTCGATGGGCCGAGGCCTCCTTCTGCACCGTAGGATTCTATGATATTATCATTCTTGCGTTTGCCTCAGAGTGTGAGGGCGAATGCGAATGAGTGTGAGAACCATGGGACTGGTAGTGCGCCGGAAACACACACAAATAGATGTGCACACTCAGAGACTATTTAGTGCGGCAACACACATCTTTCCTCTCCTCCTTCCTTCCCAGACACCAATCCAGACACTAGGCTGAGAGAACAGGAAAATCCAGGTTGAAAGGCAACCAGCTTCCAACCTTCCTTTCATATCAATTCTATCAAGGTCAGTTTGGAGAGTACGCCCTCACATTTAACCTCACACATGCCCTCATCCTCTCACTCAATCACACTCTCTGAATCTCATACTCACTCCCTCTCACTCAAGAGAAGCCAGGACCAGGGCTACAGCATAGTCAAGGAACCAAGGAGAACCTAAGAGCCAGGTCCATAGACACCATTGACTGAGGGAGGATTCAGGAAGAGGTTGGAAAGCTGAGGACTTTGTAAACTAAACATGGAGGCACTAGACATTTTACTGTGTGCTCCAGCCTCTAGAACTGTTTAAAAATAAGAGAGATGAGGAGAATTATTTTCTTTCAGAAGGTTATGAGTCTTTGGAACTCTTTTCCTCAAAAGATAGTGGAAGCAGAGTTTTTGAATATTTTTAAGGCAGAGCTGTATAGATTCTTGATAAGTAAGTGGGTGCAGGTTATCGGGGGTAGGTGGGAATGTGGAGTTCAGGTTATAATCAGACCAGCCATGGTCCTATTGAATAGCATAGCAGGCTCGAGGAGCCAGTGGCCTATTCCTGCTCCTGATACTTCTGTTTATATGCTCATATGTTTTCCAGCCAGATCTAAGGAACAGTGAAGAATGCAACACCCGACAAGTCCTAAAGAGAAGGGGGAATTTGCCGTGATCTCTTTGGCATGCCAGATTCAGAACAACATCAATAATTGGCTGAGTAACTCATCAAGTGGGATGGTCTATACTGCGGTGTCCAAAGCAGCCATTCTGGCATTTGGATCATCCTGATTGACAGGCTACTCAGCCAATGAGCCCAGCACCCTGTCACCACCCCTGACCCCCCATCCCCACTGACCGGGACCCTGGCATTTTGAACCTGGTGCAGCCTCTCCCGGTCCCTGCTTCAATCAGATCCCCTATCATTTTTCTAAACCTCTAAACAGGCCAAACCTATCCAATTTTTCCTCATTAGACGAACAGTTCATTTTGGGAGTCAGTTGAGTGACCTTCTCTGAACTGCTTCTAATGCAATTATATCCTTTCTTAAGTAAGGTGACCATAACCATACACAGTACTCCAGTTGTGGTCTCCCCAAAACCCTGTACAGCTATAGCAAAACTTCTCTGTAATCCTATTTACTCTGACACTTTTCTCCGTTCCATACTAGAATCAGTCTGGACTATAAGCCCAAGTCTCTGACAAAGAACCCGAGGTGGAATTTGGTTTCTCAAAGCAGTCCACTGAGCATTTGACTAGAAAACAGACTCCTTCAGATCTAGTGTTACATAACAAAAAAAGGGTCAATTAAAAGAGCCTTTACAGATGGGTAACCATAATATGATAGAATTTTCCATTCTGTTTGAAAGTGAGGTAGTTCCACCTAAAGCCAGTGTTAAATTTGAACAAAGGAAATGATGAAGTTACAAGGGACAAATTGGCTGAGGTGGATTGGTAAATACATTAAAAGGTATGACAGGGAATGGACAAACTTTATTTTTTTTATTAGTGTCACAAATAGGCTTACATTAATACTGCAATGACGTTACTGTGAAATTCCTCTAGTCACCACACTCCAAAGAAATATTTAATACTTTACTGAAACTATGTATTACTTCAGGGCACAAAAACCCAAAAACAAAAGTCAGAAAAAGCAAGTTACGGATTGCATAGCATTCAAAGAAAGGACCTATAAAGTTGTCAGAAATAGTGGGATTGAGAGCGCTTAAGAATACAGCAAAGGAAGGCCAAAAAACCGGCAAAGAAAAGAAGATTAGAATATGAATATAAACTAACAAAAAAACCCATAAAAATGGACTGTAAAACCTTTCTATAAAAAGAAAATATTTGGCTAAGTCAAATGTGAATCCATTACAGGCAGAATCAGAAGAATTTATAGTGGGGAATAGAGAAATGCAGAGTAGATAAATGAATACCTTGGCGGAGCTCTTAACAAAACAACTTTTGGGGCAGCACGGTGGCACAGTAGTTAGCACTGCTTCCTCACAGCGCCAGGGACCCAGGTTCAATTCCCAGCTTGGGTCACTGTCTGTGTGGAGTTTGCACATTCTCCCTGTGAATGTGTGGGTTTCCTCCAGGTGCTCTGGTTTCCTCCCACAGTCCAACAATGTGCGGGTTAGGTTGATTAGCCATGCTAAATTGACCCTAGTGTCAGGGGGATGTCAGGGGATTAATAAGGTAAGTATGTGGGGTTACAGGGATAGGGGCTGGATGGGATTGTTGTTGGTACAGGCTCGATGAGCTGAATGGCCTTCTTCTGCACTGTAGGGTTTCTATGGATTCTAAGTTTCTCACCTGTTTTTTGGGCTAGTTAAAATCCAGAATTTTATGTACTTAGTGTATGAAGAAATGGGCTAAACCATTCCTCACTGTAAGGGAAGGGGGTGGCTTAAATCACCAACCAGCCTGCTGTGGCAGCAGAGGGTGCTATTGCGCTAGTATAGACCTCTGTGGCTGCACATGCGCAATGGCAACCAGCAGAGACCATGACAGGTCTGAGAGAGAAAGACCTGTCAGGCCTCTGCTGCTGCAGCTGGCCATGATCCAACCTCCACCACCCAACTATCATGAGGGCCTGCAGCCAATTGCAAGCCCCAACTGCCCAGAAATATCCCCCCCACCGCTGCCCAGACCAACTCCCCTCTCTCCCCCGCACTGATTGCAATGCAGTGTAGCAGCAGGGCCCCCCTTGCCCCCTCCACCGATCATGATGCAGAGTGACAGCAGGCCCCCCTACCTGCCCAATCAGCTTGTCCCGGCTTGGCCCTGCCCTGTAGGCCCCGCCCCCTCAGGTCCCACTGCCTGGCACTGCCCACCAGGGTATCAGGCTAGCACTACCAGGGTGCCAGGCTAGGGCAACCCCCACCCCCCCCCCCCCCCCCCCCTGCCCTTGACCTCCTGGGTGACCTCAATAGCCTCCAGTTCTACCGACGAGGCCGTCACAACTGGTCCCTGTTCGTCAGGACCATACATGATCCTTGCCGAAAAGAACCTCTCCCGGCGAGACCACAAAGGCAAATGAGCCCAGATGATTGCATCCCGGGCTCGTCCATTAAATTTAAATGAGCTTTTACATACATTTAAATAATTTATTCAGCCTCTCGCCAGAAATGGGCAGGAGGCTGAATGCACCGGATATCCAAGATCACAAGAAATCGGGTGTGAACCTGAGTTCTCGACTCCCGCATGACTTTACCAGCTCGCCCCATCCATAAGTGGTAAAATCTTCCCTTTTCTGTCTGTCGGAATTAGAGATCTAAGGGAGAATGAGGAATTGAAAGAAATTAGTATTGGTAAGAAGGTTGGATTTGACAAATCCAACTGAAGGTTGGTAAGTCTCTGGGGGCCCGATTTTACCATTGCGTCGCACCCGTTTTCGGGTGCGAAAATGTGGTAAAGCCGGGTGTGAGGCCATTAACGCTATCTGCACCGCGTCCACACGATGGCCACAATACCAAGGCCCAGGAATGGCCGTGATCCGATTCGCACCCGAAACGGGTGCAACGGCAATTTAAATGCGCTTGCATGCATTTAAATTGAATTAATGAACTTTATCAGCATTTCCCCCTTTACCACGGCGTTTGCCGATCCGGAATCGCACCGAAATGAACCTGCTGAATAAAAGTCTGTTTCAGGCGCTCCAGCTGCTGAAGAGCGCGTTCAGAGCTTCCAACGGCTCTCTGACTCAGATCGGTGGTGGGGGAGGAAGAGAGGAGGGAGGCCCGATCTTTGTCTGGTCGGGGGAGTAGGAGGGCAGATCGTTGTCTGATTGTGGGGGGGGCGGGGGGTGGGGGGGAGGACAGATCATTGTCTGGTTGGGGGGCGGGAGGAGGGCAGGTCATTGTCTGGTTGCTGAGGGCGGACAGATCATTCTCTGGTGATGGGGTGGAGAGGGAGGAGGAAGTGGATCAGATGTACCTCTTGGGGGGGTGGGGGGAGTGAGGCCAGATCATTCTCTGGGGGTGTGTGTGGCCAGACAGTTCTCTGGGGGGGGGGGCATTGGGGAGGAATGAGGCCAGATCGTTCTCTGGGGGAGGGGGGGGAGAGGCCAGATGGATCTCTGGTGGGGGGAGTGGGGGGGGGCAGGGACAGGGGGGTCCACTGCCACTCTATGGGCGATCGGTTGTGGGGAAGGGGGGCAGGGGGTCGTGATCGGTCTGGGTAGCGGGGAGGGGTGAATAAGAGGGACAGTGATGTCTGTGGGGGCCATCGCTCCCGCTTTTCGCTCCCGGGCCGCTTTCTCTGCTTTCTGCGGCTCAGGAGCGATCTGACACGGGCGCGCCTTTTCAATTCTTTTCTAACTGCGCATGCGCAGTTCAGAGCTCCGATCATTTCGGGCATACTAAGCCCCGCCCACAGCATGATTCAGACCCGCAATTTTTTTTCAAGCTGAGTGCTAATGGGAGCGCCTGAAAGCAGATTTCCAAGTTGGGTCTGAATTGCGCCCAGATTCAGCACTTAGAATGAAAATGGTAAAATCAGGCCCTGGGACTTGGTATTCGACACCCAGAGTGTTGAAAGAGGTGGTTATGGAGACAGTAAATGCATTGGTGATCATCTTCCAAAATGCTATAGATTCTGGAATGGTTCCTGCAAATTGGAAGGCACCAAATGTCACTCCACTATTTAAGAAGTAAAGGAGAGAGAAACAAGGAACTACAAACCACAAATGTGGAAACATGCGAGGGTATCCACTTTGGTAGGAGGAACGAATATTTCAGAGTTTTTCTTAAATGATAAGAGGTTAGAAAGTGTACATATACAAAGGTTCCTGGATGTCCTCATCAATAAGTCACTGAAAGCTAACACGCAGGTGCAGTAGACGATTAGGAAGGCTAATGGTATGTTAACTTTTATTACAAGAGAAGCTTGGTTAGGGCGCAACTAGAGTACTGTGTGCAGTTTTGGTCCCCTTATCTTTGGAAGGATATTATGGCCATAGCAGGAGTGGAATGAGGGTTTACCAGGTTTGTTCCTGAAATGGTGGGACTGTCCAATGAAGAGAAACTGGAGAAACCGGGTCTGTATTCTCTAGAATTTTCAAGAATGAGGTGATTGAATTGAAACCTACAAAATACCTCAAGGGATAGACAGGGTGGATGCAGGGAAGACACTTGTCCTGTTGGGGAGTCTAGAACCAGGCAACAAACTTCAGAATAAGGGGGAAGCCACTTAGGACTGAGATAAGGAGTTTTGTTTTTACTCAGATGGCTGTGAATCTTTGGAATTCTCTACCCCTGAGTGCTACGGAAGCTCAGCCATCGCGTATGTTTAAAGTAGGGAATGACAGTTTTCTAAATACCAATGACAAAGGGATATGGGGTTAATGTGGGTAAAAGACATTGAAGTGAATGATCAGCCATCATCATGTTGAATGCTGAGCAGGCTTGATGGGCTGAATGGTTTATGTTTTTATGAATTCAATGGCCTTTGATTAAGAGGCAAGAGTGAGCCATAACGATACATGGACAGAAACCTTCATGGCAATTCACAACTTGTTTCAATAGGGAGAAATTAAGTTGGTGTACTGGAAAAGAAACCCTTTAATAGGAGATTGCATTGCATAGATCATGCTTAAATTATATACTGTAGTGTCAGAAAGGGAAAAACAAACACCTTTATCTCTTTATATCCCATCTTGGGTGCAGTGGATCTCTATTTACAACACCCACTTCATCCAATCCAACCAAAACATTTGTAGGGGTCAAATTATTTACAATGTACTTCCAGCAAATAATTATGATACCTATTTCTTACTGATTACTTAATCCATCTTATTTTGATGTAGGATTAATCATATTTCTATTTCCGCAGTAACCCAGTTGGAATGAGACAGAGAAGCATTTTTGCATAAAATGACAATAAAACTCTATTCAGATATGCCACAGGCAATTGTAAGAAATTGATGATTCCCTGAAGTTGCATTAACATTGTACTCCATTGTACAATTTCAAAAGAATGCCACCCACTCTCCCACATGAATGCAGCATTTGTATTCACAGCCTATCGATTGTGCCAATTTAGATATCAGGTTTGAGGTGTTTTTGTGCTATGTATTCATGTCGAGAAGGAATGCACTGAGATGGGTTCAAGTTCTACCATCTTCAGGGTAAGCAGATCACTATTTTCCCTTTTCAATATTCAAACTTGCAGCTCCAAAGCTTCAAAGAACTCGATTATGAAAATAATTTGTTTTAACAACAACTATTGTTACGCCTGTACACAAACCAGCAGTTCCAATTTTATTGAAGAATTTACTGACAAAGATTTAAATGCAGGTGCTTTCTGCAGGTTTGTAATTAATTGTAAAGTAATTCCAGCCTGAAGGCTGACTGACATTTTCCTGTACTTGGCAGCTTTACACAACTTTTGCTAATTGCTCGTATTTACAAGCCAGAATCACAAAGTGAGTTTCTTATAATTCATATTTTTCCCTATCCCTTTCACAGATTAATCCACAATCATTTCTTTCTGTACCACATTTGTGTGTTTATTTGCCAGGCTCTGTAACACAAATCACACCTCACATTTCACGTACAATGTCTGCCCTTTAGATAGCTGTAATGGAATGCTTGAGCAAGAATTACTGAAGTGAAGCGTTCGCGGGACACAGAGCAAGGTCTACTTTTAAGAATCGCACAACCAAAAGGAATATTGAAGCACTTAACTGCCAAACATCAGGTCCCACAATGCGCAAAATAAGTTGCTGGCAATATTGCCACATAGCGTTGATTCTTTTAATGCAGTGCTCATATGTTCCACAAAAGGCATGCGAAAGAATTGCGAGCTTTTTTGAAGTATAGTGTACAGTATATGCACCAGGCATGCCATCACCATTGTATCACATGTTGTACTGTATGATACGTTTGTTTTGTTGTCAGTCACTTAGCTTTGTACACAGTGAATTGTAAACCCACCCGAGCAGAGAAACTGACATTTAAGAGCAGTCAAGTTGTGTTAGTGAGAGAGAAGCTGATATTCCTTTTAGATCTCTGATCGATACATAATTCACGTAACAGAGCTTGTCACTCCAGCACTAGTGATATTGTAATGACCAGTATAGAATACAAATTCTGTTGGAATATTTGAGAATGGCAAACTTTTAAAGAAAAATGACTCCAATTGTTTCTCAAGCTACTAATTACTAAGTGACCTAATTGATTGTTAGATTTCTCCATGTTAGACACTAAATCCACTGGGAAACCCAGGGCTAGTTCATGTTAAAAACAAACTGGGGTTCTGACAATTATTAAGCCACCACGATAACAATTTTTAAAAAATCAGGTAAGGCATAGTTCCCGTAGCAGTGTTTGAATGCCTTAGAAACATAGAAAAACTACAGCACAAACAGGCCCTTCGGCCCCACAAGTTGTGCCGAACATATCCCTACCTTCGAGGCCTACCTATAACCCTCCATCCTATTAAGTCCCATGTACTCATCCAGGAGTCTCTTAAAAGACCCTATTGAGTTTGCCTCCACCACCACTGACAGCAGCCAATTCCACTCGCCCACGACCCTCTGTGTGAAAAACTCCCCCCTAACATTTCCCCTGTACCTACACCCCAGCACTTTAAACCTGTGTCCTCTCGTAGCAGCCATTTCCACCCTGGGAAAAAGCCTCTGAGAGTCCACCCAATCTATGCCTCTCAACATCTTATATACCTCTCATCCTACGTCTCTCCAAGGAGAAAAGACCGAGCTCCCTCAGCCTATCCTCATAAGGCATGCCACTCAATCCAGGCAACATCCTTGTAAATCTCCTCTGCACCCTTTCAATCATTTCCACATCCTTCCTGTAATGAGGCGACCAGAACTGAGCACAGTACTCCAAGTGGGGTCTAACGAGGATCTTATATAGCTGCATCATTAACCCCGGACTCCTAAACTCAATCCCTCGATTGATAAAGGCCAGCACACCATACGCCTTCTTAACCACCTCCTCCACCTACGGGGCCGATTTTAGAGTCCTATGGACTCGGACCCAAAGGTCCTTATGATCCTCTACAGTACTAAGAGTCTTTCCCTTTATATTGTACTCCTTCATCCCATTTGACCTGCCAAAATGGACCACTACGCATTTATCTGGGTTGAAGTCCATCTGCCACTTCTCTGCCCAGTCTTGCATCCTATCTATGTCCCTCTGTAACTTCTGACATCCCTCCAGACTATCCACAACCCCACCAACCTTTGTGTCGTCGGCAAACTTACCAACCCATCCCTCCATTTCCTCATCCAGGTCATTTATGAAAATGACAAACAGCAAGGGTCCCAGAACAGATCCCTGGGGCACACCACTGGTGACCGAGCTCCATTTAGAAAAAGACCCATCTATACACACTCTCTACCTCCTTTGGGCAAGCCAGTTCTGGACCCACAGGGCAGCAGCACCTTGGATC
The DNA here is from genome assembly GCF_964213995.1 of Mustelus asterias. Lineage (NCBI taxonomy): Eukaryota > Metazoa > Chordata > Chondrichthyes > Carcharhiniformes > Triakidae > Mustelus > Mustelus asterias. The sequence goes on from NC_135816.1 coordinate 60,825,284, forward strand.
CCATGCCCTCTCACTTTTTCTAGAAGCCTTGCATGGGGGACCTTATCGAACGCCTTGCTAAAATCCATATAAACCACATCTACCACTTTCCCTTCGTCAATGTGTTTAGTCACATTTTCGAAGAACTCCACCAGGCTCGTAAGGCACGATCTGCCTTTGACAAAGCCATGCTGAGTATTCTTGAGCATACTAAACCTCTCTAAATGCTCATAAATCCTGTCCCTCAGGATCTTCTCCATCAGCTTACCAACCACTGAGGTTAGACTCACCGGTCAGTAATTTCCTGGACTATCCCTATTCCCTTTCTTGAAAATAGGAACCACATCCGCAATCCTCCAATCCTCTGGCACCTCTCCCGTCTCCATCGAAGATGCAAAGATCGTCGCCAGAGGCTCTGCAATCTCTTCCCTCGCCTCCCACAGTAACCTGGGGTACATCCCATCCGGACCCGGCGACTTATCTATGTTGATGCCATTCAAAGATTCCAGCACAACCTCTTTCTTAAAGTCCACATACTCAATCTTTTCAGTCCACCGCAAGCCCACAGTACATCCACCCAGGTCCTTTTCCTCTGTGAAAACCGAGGCAAAATACTCATTAAGCACCTCTGCCATTTCTACTGGTTCCCTACTGACTTTCCCGCCTTCACCTTTTATAGGCCCTATTCCTTCATTTCCTTTAGGAAATGGCTTAATGAAAGTAAATCATTTTGCGCGGTAGTTCTGACCAAGTTTGATTTGTGGATTGGACAGACAGGTAATGCCTCCATTTCTAGGTAATGACTTCTGAGAGAAATCAGACAAATAGCAGGAAAAAACACTTGAAATCGATTCCCCTTGGTTATCTCACACACACACACACACACACACACACACACACACACACACACACACTCTCTCATATACATATATACAGATGCATGTATGATTTAGCTAGGGAGGTGAAGGCCAAAATAGGAAATTGTGGACTGAATATGAATATCAGCACAGGGTGAATGGATTTCTAAGATGCTACAATGAAGAGCTACGCCAGGGATCAGCAAATTGCTGAAATAAATGTATCTACCGGGAGAGTGTTTACTAAAATTTGGTCAGGTGCAGCCAGACCTCACAAGGTTTTTCCTGAAATAATGTGCCCAGCATGAGTTCAGAGAAATGCTGGCAACATGATTCTATTTGCTTTTCCTAGTCCATCAAATAGAGTATTTGTGTTTGTATCCAACTGTGCTTACTACTTTTGCTCAAAGAATAAGGGTAATAAATGGCTATAAATGTGGACTGTGTGACAAACACTTGCCCTCGGTGAAGGAGGCACTGTATCGGCCAAGTAGAGCCTTCATTGTTGTATAATTTTAAACAAGCACGAACAAATTCCCCTAGTCACCACACTCCGGCGCCTGTTCAGGTCAATGCACCTAACCAGCACGTTTTTCAAACTATGGAAGGAAACTGGAGCACCCGGAGGAAACCCATGCAGACACGGGGAGAACATACAGGCTCCACACAGACAGTGACCCAAGCCAGGAATTGAACCTGGGTTCCTGGCGCTGTGAGGCAGCAGTGCTAACCACTGTGCCACCCCGAGTGAAACAGTTCATACAAAATATCTTATATCCTTCATGTTCAGGTAGGGCAATTTGACTTTTTTTTATTTGACCAAGTTATTTTCAATTCCTTTTACCTCCAATCTTTGTGATGAATGGCATCATTAATTTCTTGCTCAATTTTATTTTATTGCACAAGTAGAAACTCTCATATAAATATCTCCCATTGATATGAGGGGGGTGGTGCAGGGCTCAGAGCTTGGGTGTAATTGTGGAGTGGGGGTCCAAGTTAGGTCGTCATTTTCTCCCAAAAAGATATAATTGGGGATGGCACAGTAAAACAATGCACTGAAGGTTGAAGCTTTAAGTCTGTCACACATGTAGGTCTGAAATCAAATATGCAAAGATTTAAGGTACCAAACAGGGTTTAGGTTCTTCCTACAAATAGGCAAGCGGAATTGGAGGGTTATTCTAAGCTGCTGCAGTAAATTTCAGGAGAATGGGGCATAAATTTACAACCTCATCGTGCCCATTGTTCGACAAGAAATGTTGTAAAATCGGGAGTGAGCTGACCAGCGGGAATGGTGCCCATTTTCACGCTCATTCCCATCATACCAAAAAAAGGATGCAATCGGGAGGTCATCAAAAATGAGCAAAATGTCAATTTGCATTTTTTTGCATTCATCACAATGTTATTAGCAAGCTTCATTCCCAATCGTCCCACTTCACTTGTCTTAACGACCTCATTTGCTGCAGCTGGAACCAACGAGTAAAACACCTCCTCTATAAAAGTCAGGCACTGGAGCAGTGAGGGTGAGCGAGGAGGTAGGTCTCTGGTTGCAAACACTCTGTGCTGCAGAGAGGGGATTGATTCAGGGTGGCCATGTTGCATTTTGGGTCTAGGGGCCTGTGTGTGTGTTGGAGGTTGTTGTTGCTCACGGGGTCCAAATTCGGCCTCTCAGTGCTGACCCAGGTCTGAGCACTGGCCTCGGGTCTTAGCACTGACTCTGGGTCCCAGTGCTGGCAGCAGCAAGCAATGTTGATGGTGAGGGATGAGCTGGAAAATCTCGGGACTGGTATGAGAAGGATGGAGCGGAGTTCCACACACGAGTGTCATTTGAGCAGCTGTTGGACTTCACATGACACCAACGGCTCCAGCTCCAAAAGGAGACAATGTGCGACCTGTGCCATTTGTTGCAGGACCTGACAGCTTGGGACACAGCGGGGCACCCACTCCCGGTAGCTGTGAAAATGACGGCCGCCTTAAAATTTAACGCCACTGGGTCCTTCCAGGCCACCAGTGGAGATCTTTTGGCATCTCGCAGACGTCCATGTACACGTGCATGAGGGACGTCATGGATGCCCTGTATGTCTAGGCTAGCCAGTGTATAAAATTTAACCTGGGGCAGGCCCAGCAGAAAGCCTAGGCTGCAGGATTCGCAGCCTATCATGGGGATGCCAAATGTCTGGGGGTCTATAGACTGCACCCATGTGCCCTCAATGCTCTGGAGAAAAATTTTGGAAGACTCATGGATAAAAGGGCTTCCATTCAATTAATGTGCAGTTGGTGTGTGACCATCAACTGCACATCATGCACTCTGGGCCAGACACTCTGGCAGCGTGCATGACAGTTTGATACTGAGGAGCTCCGATGTCCCGGATGTCTTTGAGGAGGAGCCCAGGGTGTAGAAATGGCTCATGGGGTACCCACTTCGGACTTGGCTGATGACACCTGTGTGGAGGCCTGAGACTGAGACCCAACATAATGAGGCCCACGGTGCCACCTGTTCAATAGTGGAGTGGTGCATTGACTCCTCAAAATGCGGTTCAGATGCCTGGACTGCTTCAATATAGCCCGCTGACATTGTCGCGCATTGTAGTGGTGTGCTGTAGCCTGCACAATCTGCTACAGCAGCGGAGATGCCTTCTGAATGAGGGGGAGGTGGAGGCCAACCAGCCGGGTGTTGCTGGGGAGGAGGCCACCCAGGAGGATGTAGAGAAGGAGGAGGACAATGATGACAATGACCAACAGCACCCAGGTGCTGGAGGACATCTTCAGGACATCCTTTCCTGCAGTGTATCAGGTAGACAACGTTGGCCGAGTTGCAAGAGTATGTTGCGAGGCATGATACATTGGGGAGACCATGCAGACGCTACGACAACGGATGAATGAACACCGCTCGACAATCACCAGGCAGGAGTGTTCTCTTCCTGTTGGGGAACACTTCAGCAGTCAAGGGCATTCAGCCTCTGTTCTTCAGGTAAGCGTTCTCCAAAGCAGCCTTCACGACAACGCAGAATCGCTGAGCAGAAACTGATAGCCAAGTTCCACACACATGAGGACAGCCTCAACCGGGATCTTGGGTTCATGACATATTATCTGTAACCCCCACGACTTGCCTGGGCTTGCAAAATCTCACTAACTGTTCTGGCTGGAGACAATACACATCTCTTAACCCTGTCTTCACTCACATTGTCTGTACCTTTAAGACTTGATTACCTGTAAAGACTCGCATTCCAACCATTATTTTGTAAATTGAGTTTGTGTCTTTATATGCCCAGTTTGTGAACAGAACTCCCACTCACCTGATGAAGGAGCAGCGCTCTGAAAGCTTGTAACTTGTGCTACCAAATAAACCTGTTGGACTTTAACCTGGTTTTGTGAGACTTCTTACTGTGCTTAACCCAGTCCAACGCCGGCATCTTCACACCATGGCCAGTATAACTCCCATGAAACTAAATGCTCACATATAACAACAAGTGCAAGTGAACCTTAACAGTGCCTAATTATTCTATCTAAGTGGTGCTCCTTCACCCATGCCATCTTAGTGCTGTTACAACTCCTTAGCTTTACATGGCCTACCACGGCATCTCGGGATGTACACAGTAAGAGTTTTAACAACACCAGGTTAAAGTCCAACAGGTTTATTTGGTAGCAAATGCCATTAGCTTTCGGAGCGCTGCTCCTTCATCAGATGGAGTGGAAATCTGCTCTCAAACAGGGCACAGAGACACAAAATCTGTGCCCTGTTGGAGAGCAATTACTGATAGTAACCCCCACAGCTTGCCTCCTGAACTTGCGGTATCTCACTGGCTGTCCTGTCTGGAGACAATACACATCTGTGCTTAATGCTCCCTCCACTCACATTGTCTGTATCTTTAAGACCTGGTTGGCTGTAGAGATTCGCATTCTAATCAGTATTCTGCAACTTGATTTTGTGTCTCTGTGCCCTGTTTGAGAGCACATTTCCACTCCATCTGATGAAGGAGCAGCGCTCCGAAAGCTAATGGTATTTGCTACCAAATTAACCTGTTGGACTTTAACCTGGTGTTGTTAAAACTCTTACTGTGTTCACCCCAGTCCAACGCCGGCATCTCCACATCTCAGGATGTACATCAGTGGTGGAGGTGGCCCGCTGCTTAACACGCCCATTAGGGGGGGGTGGTTTGAGGGAGATGCGAGGGGGTCAAGGGCTGGAAGAGTGTCAGGGGCTGGAAGCATGCAGGGTGCTGGGGGTGGGCTGATCTGGGGTCAGATGCTAGGTCAGGTTTAACACTCACCATTGCTGCCCGATTAAGCCATTCAGTTTCTTCCGGCACTACTTTCTGGTCCTCGCATTGATACATGCTGCCACCACCCCCCCAGGTTGCTTTGCCATCCCTTCCCCTTGGGGCAGCCTCCTGCTGGAGGGAAGAGGGTCTCCCTTCGAGGCTCCACTGACCCCAGCAACCTGGCAAGATCTACATCAGAGAAATGGGGAGGGGCTGTTCTCCTTGAGACCATCTTCCTGCACTGCCTGTCTGTCTGTCCATCCTTGGGGCTTTTATGGAGCTCTCCCTTGTTAGGGCAGATCAGCTGCAGGCAGTTTGGGCAAGTCACGTACCCATTACAGCATTCCAGCAAGTTTAATGCAGTTTGCCTTGTTATCATGGAGGGGAAGCCAGGTCAGCCAGTGCTGATGGGGGAGGGGGCAGGGGAAATGTGCCTCTGTGATGATTTGGGGCAGGAGAGTGAGAGGGTTATGTCACTCAGCAATTGGGGGTAGGGGGCTGATGAGGGGGCCAAGTGCAAGGGGGTCATGGGGAGGGGTGCGGGGTAAGGTCAGTAATGTTGGGGGGGGAGGCTGTAACTGCCTCGGGAGGGTGGGGAGGGGGGGGGTTCTTTCAGGTGAACTGGTGTCTTTTAGCTTTTTCTGCGCATATAGTTTGTGGCTCCGATCTGAGCTGCAGACTTGCTGGTGAGTTAACCAGCCGCCTCTAGTGGACCAGCCCATTTTTTTCCAATCTCTAAATCCATAAGTTTGGGAGTAAAAATTCACCCAAAAAATTGATGTGGAAGTCTCCCATTTTCATACTAGCTGGACACTTAGAATTGTTCTCATAAAATTCCGCCCATGGCATCCAGAATGACTTTGTTGGAAGATTGAGCAAAAATGTCCAATTGGTCAGATTAGGCACATGGGAGAGATTAGGCTTCATAGACAGAGAGGAGAAAATAAGAAATAATAGGTTATAGTTATAAAATACTTACAGTCACAAAGGTTAACTGGAGGATGTCAGAACTTCAAATGAGAGTTGCTTAATCATTTTAGTCATTGGGGGAATTAGAACAGCTCAGTTTTAATCGATTAAGAAGTGATAATAATAGCAGCATATTTTCTGCAATGTCACATGGAAAACTGAAACATATAATTCTCACAGAAACCCCGGAGACAGCAGCAAACCAAGACTAAGTCAGAGCGCGGAAGAATGAAGGAGTGAGCAGCAGTCAAGGACAAACAAAGAGCAGACAGCTGGTGAAATGAAGAAAAGACCATGAAGGAGGCTCAGGACTAGCAAGGATGGGACGTGACCAACTGGGATTAAGTCCATTGGACAGTGGCAGATCCAAGGAATGAGCACCAGGAAAGATTAGATCATGAGGTCTCACTTCAGAAAAGAGGATGAAGTTAATGTTGAAGTAGAGTAGAAGCGAGTGGGATATTGATAGGATAAAAGGGAGATTATAACTAGTTTGTCATCACTCAAATTTAACAAATCAGCAAATCCAATTGGATGTGTCCCAAGTTGCTGAGGGAAGCCAGGATGGAGATAGCAGAGACCCTGGCCACAATGTTCTTTGATTATAGAGGTGGTCCTAAAGGATTGAGGAGTGCAAATGTTACAGTCCTATTCAAAAAAAAAGAGGGATAAACCTGGTGATGACATGCCAGTCAGTCTAATGTCAGTTGTGGGATAATTACTAGAGACCAAATTAATTCTCTTTTGGAGTTTTGTGGGTTATTAATGGACAACCAGAATGTCTTTTTGAAGGATAAATCTTAATGTAAAAAGCATAATTGAGTTCTTTTGATGAAAAAACAGAGAGGGCCGATGAAGGTATTAGAGTAAATGTTGTACATAAAAACTTTCAAAAGCATTTAATAAAATATCAAATAACAGATATATTCAGAAAACAGAAGCACGAGGGATTAAAGTAAGTTGCTATTTGTGGTGTACATTAATGCTTTGGACTTAAATATAGGGTATATGATCAAGATGTTCATGGATGATACAAAAATTGGTAGTGTAGTAAATAGTGAGGAGGATAGCCATAGACTGCAGAAGGATATCAATGGATGTACACCAGAGCACTGGCAAATGGATTTCAACCCGGTAAAGTGTGAGGTAATGCACTTGGGGAGGGCTAACAAGGCAAAAGATTACACTATGAATGTTGGAACACTGGAAAGTATTGAAGATTAGAGGGACATTGAAGAGCATTTCCACAGGTCCCTGAAGGTGGCAGGGCAAATAGATAAGGTGGCTAAGAAGGCATTGGAATATTTGCCATTATTAGCTGAGGCATCGAATACAAGAGCATGGAGGGCATGCTGAAACTGTATAAAACACTGGTTAGGTCACAACTGGAGTACTGTGTGCAGTTCTGGTCACAACATTATAGGAAGGATGTGATTGTACTGGAGAGGGTGCAGAGAAGATTTACCAGGAAGCTGCCTGGGCTAAAGGGTCGAAACTATGAAGAAACATTGAATAGGCTGGGGCTGCTTTCCTTGCAGCAGTGAAGGTTAAGAGGGGACCAGATAGAGGTGTGTAAGTTTATGAGGGGCATAGATAGGGTGGATAGGAAGGCACTTTTTCCATTAGTAGAGGGGTCAATAACCAGAGGATATAGATTTAAGGGAATAAATAGACTGCTAAGTGGGAATTTGAGGAGAAATCTTTTTGCCCAAAGGGTAGAGGGAGTCTGGAACTCACTGCCTGAGAGGGTGGTTGAGTCAGAAACTCTCATAACATTTAAGAAGTATTTATGTATTCAATTACACTGCAGTGACCTCTGGGGCTATGGGCCAAGTGCTGGAAAATAGGATTGGTGTAGTCTGATCTTTGTTGGTCAGCATGGACATGAAGGGCCGAATGGCTTCCTTCTGTGCTGTAAACATCTGAATCCATAAATCTAAATAAGTATGAGGTGATGCACGTTAGGGGAAAAGCACAGAGAGGCTAGATTTATCCAAAAGGTAGTTTTGTTTTGGGTAGAGATGTAAGAGCAAAGAGATTTGGGTGCACATTCACAAATCTTAAAAGGTGGCAGGCCAATATTCATTAATTAGTTAAGAAAGTATGCAGACTACTTGGCTTTTTAAATAGGGGCATTGATCACAAAACAAAATAGTCACCTTTACAAAGCTTTTCTAATTGAATATTCCCCAGCGATGTCCTGTCCTCATAAAGCGAGACAAATCCAATCCAGAAAATTGCCTCTTCATCTGGCTACTCTCAATCAATAAGATGATGGAAAGTATTGTCAAACTGTTATCAACCTGTTCACCAATGTTCATTTTGTGTTCTGTCAGGACCAGGCAGCTCCTAACCTCATTACAGCCTTGGTCCAAACATAGGCAGGCAATTTCAATTTTAGATGAGGTGAGTGTGAGTGATATCAAGGCAGCATTTGACGAAGTCCGGCCTCAAGAAGAGCAGGCAAAATTGAGCTCAATGGGGTTCTATGTCTCCTACAGTGGAAGATGGTTACCGTAGTTGGATACCAATCATCGTAGCCCCTTTCACTGCAGGAGTTCCTCAGGGTAATGTTCTAGGCCCAAGCATCTTCAGCTACTTCATATCGCGCTATTATCAGATACAAGATGCACTGTAGCACCTCCCAAACCTGTGCCCTCTACTCCATCAAAGGCCTTTTTTTTCTATCATGAGGTTGGAAGTGGGGTTGTTGACTGATAATTGTACAGTGTTTAGTTCCATTTACAGCTCTTCAGACGATGAAACAGTCCTTGTCCACATGCAGCAAGATATGGGGAATATTCGGTTTTAGGCAGATAAATAGTAGTAGCATCTGCACCACACAAATGCCAGGCAATGACAAGTCTCCAACATGAGAGAATCTAACCATCTTCACTTGACATTCAATAGAATTGCCATTGCCAAATTCCCCACCATGAACGTCCTGGTGGTGACAATTGACCAGAAACTTAACTGGACTATCCATACAAATATTGAAACTACAAGAACAGGTCATTGGTGAAATAGTTTGTGGTGAGTGATTCACTTCCTGATTCCCCAAAGCCTGTCCACCATCTACAAAGCACAAGCCAAGTGTATGAGGGAATATTACCCACTTTCCTGGATGAGTGCAACTCCAAAAACACTCAGGAGGTTTGACACCATTCAGGACAAAGCAGCCCACTTGATTGGCATCCCATCTACCATCTTAAACATTCACTCCAACACTCCAACAGGGTAGCAGTGTGTATCATATACAAGATGCATTGTAGCAACTAGCGAAGGCTTCTTTGTTAGCACCTCTCAAACCTGTGCCCTCTGCTCCATAAAAAATCTAAGGACAGGTAGCATGAGTATGAGATTACCACCACCAGAAAGTCACACAACAACCTGACAGAGAAATATATCACTGTTCCTTCATCAGCACAAAGTCAAAATCTGGCAAATTTCACCACACAGCCTTCAGTGGCTCACCACCACAACCTCAAGGGACTTTAGGAGATAGGCAATAAATGCTAGCTTACTGACAATGCTTACTGCCCATGAATGAATAACAAAACAGTCACTAGATAAGCCTTAGCTGGAAAATTGTGAACAATTCTGGGCACCACATTTTAAGAAGGATGTCAGGGTCTTAGAACATAGAACATAGAACAGTACAGCACAGAACAGGCCCTTCGGCCCACGATGTTGTGCCGAGCTTTGTCTGAAACCCAGATCAAGCTATTTCCTCCCTATCATCCCGAAGTACTCCATGTGCCTATCCAATAGCTTCTTAAATGTTCCTAAAGTTTCTGATTCCACTATCCCTGCAGGCAGTCCATTCCACACCCCAACCACTCTCTGAGTAAAAAACCTACCTCGGACATCCTTCCTATATCTCCCACCATGAACCCTATAGTTATGCCCCCTAGTTACCGCTCCATTCACCCGAGGAAATAGTCTTTGAGGAGGTTACAGAGGCAGTTCACGAGGATGATAACAGGAAAGACAGATTTCAATCATGTACAGTAAATCTGGAACAAAAACAGAAAATGCTGGAAAATCTCAGCAGGTCAGACAGCTTCTGCGGAGAGAGGATAGAGCCAACAGTTCGAGTCTAAATGACCCTATGTCAGAGCTAAGAGCAAAGAGAATCAGCAGAGATTTATACTATGAGTGTGGGGGGTGGGGGGGTGGGGGGGGGGGGTTGAATTGGACAAAGGGAATATAAATGAGGATGAGGAAGGCTGAGAAAGGTGCTAAAAGTGTCCATTAAGTGATCAGAATGTGTGGTTTGATTTGATTTGATTTATTGTTGTCACGTGTATTAGCATACAGTGAAAAGTATTGTTTCTTGCGCGCTATTAAGACAAAACATACCATTCATAGAGAAGGAAATGAGAGAGTGCAGAATGTAGTGTTAGCTAGGGTGTAGAGAAAGATCAACTTAATGCAAGATAGATCATTCAAAAGTCTGACAGCAGCAAGGAAGAAGCTGTACTTGAGTCGGTTGGTACGTGACCTCAGACTTTTGCATCTTTTTCCCGACAGAAGAAGGTGGATGAGAGAATGTCCGGGGTACGTGGGGTCCTTAATTATGCTGGTTGCTTTGCCGAGGCAGCAAGAAGTGTAGACAGAGTCAATGGATGGGAGGCTGATTTGCGTGATGGATTGGGCTACATTTATGACCTTTTGTAGTTCCTTGCAATCTTGGGCAGAGCAGGAACCGCACCAAGCTGTGATACAACCAAAAAGAATGCTTTCTATGTGCATCTGTAAAAGTTGGTGAGAGTCGTAGTTGACATGCCAAATTCCCTTAGTCATCTGAGAAAGTAGAGGTGTTGGTGGGCTTTCTTAATTATAGTGTCGGCATGGAGGGACCAGGACAGGTTGTTGATGATCTGGACACCTAAAAACTTGAAGCTCGCGACCCTTTCTACTTCGTCCCCATTGATGTAGACAGGGGCATGTTCTCCATTATGCTTCCTGAAGTCGACGACAATCTCCTTCATTTTGTTGACATTGAGGGAGAGATTATTGTGGCCGCACCAGTTCACCAGATTCTACATCTCATTCCTGTACTCTGTCTCGTCATTGTTTGAGATCCGACCCACTACGGTGATGTCGTCAGCAAACTTGATAATTGAATTGGAGGGGAATTTGGCCACAGGGTCATAGGTGTATAAGGATTATAGTAGGGGGCTGAGGACACAGCCCAGTGTTGAGGATGATCGTGGAGGAGGTGTTGTTGTCTATCCTTACTGACTGTGGTCTGTGAGTTAGGAAGTTCAGGGTCCAGTCGCAGGGAGAGGTGCCGAGGCCCAGGCCACGGAGTTTGGAGATAAGTTTCATGGGAATAATGGTGTAGAAGGCTGAGCTGTAGTCAATAAATAGGAGTATGACATAGGTGTCCTTGTTCTCTAGGTGTTCCAGGGTTGAGTGCAGGGCCAGGGAGATGGCATCTGCTGTGGACCTGTTGCGGCGGTAGGCAAACTGTAGTGGATCCAGGTAGTCATGGAGGTTGGAAATGATTTGTGCCAAGTAGCCTTTCGAAGCACCTCATAATGATTGATGGCAGAACCACCGGACGATAGTCATTAAGGCACGCTGCTTGGTTTTTCTTAGGTACCGGGATGATGGTTGTCTTTTTAAAGCAGATAGGGAACTCAGATGGTTGTAAAGAGAGGTTGAGGATGTCTGCGAATACCCCCGCCAGCTAATCCGCGCAGGATCTGAGTGCTCATCCGGATACTCCATCCAGGCCAGTCACTTTCCGTGGGTTGACCTTCGAGAAAGCTGCACTGACACCTGCAGTGGTGACCCCAGATACAGGTTCATCCAGGGCTTCCAGGGTGGAGGACATTCTCTCGCTGACTTCTTGCTCAAAACGGGCGTAGAATGCATTGAGCTCATCAGGGAAGGGTGCGTTGGAACCAGAGATTTTACCTGCCTTCATCTCGTAGCCTGTTATGTCTTGCAGACCTTGCCATAGTTGGCGGGGGTTGGTGTGGCTAGCCTGGGACTCTAGCTTGGTCCGGTACTGCCTTTTGGCATCTTTGATGGATTTCTTTAGATCGTATCTGGCTTTCTTGTTTAGGTCAGTGTCGCCTGACTTGAACGCCTCAGACCTGGACTTCAGCAAGCAGTGGATATCCCTGTTCATCCATGGTTTCCGGTTGGGGAACACACAGATTTGCTTCTTTGGCACACAGTCTTCTACACACTTACTAATGAGGTCAGTTACTGTAGTGGTGTACTCGTTGAGGAACAGGAGACGTGTTGGTGGTAACTTGGTGGTACACTCTTGAGCTTGGCCTGATTGAAGTTGCCAGCCACAATGAACAAGGCCTCAGGATGTCTCATCTCAAGGTTATTGGTAGTGGTGCATATGTCGTCCAGTGTGATCTTCACGTCCGCATGGGATGGGATGTAACCTGCCATTAGGATAATGGAGGTGAACTCCCGCGGAAGGTAGTAGGGGCGGCATTTTAGCGTCAGGTATTCTACGTCTGGGGAGCAGAAAGTTGTCAGTGTTGCTACATCTAGGCACCACGGGGTGTTGATTAGGAAGCAGACCCCACCTCCCCTAGCCTTGCCTGAGGCCGCTGTACGGTCCATTTGATGGATTGAGAAGCCCTCTGGTTGTAGGGCACGGTCCAGTGAAGCAGGACTGAGCAGCAGGTAAGGTGTTGGGTGTGATGGAGGAATGGACCAGGGTGTCCCGGAGAGAACGGTCCCTGTGGAGAGCTGACAGAGGGAGTGAGGGGAAGATGTGTTTGGTGGTGACATCACGCTGAAGGAGGATGACCCTTTGAATGCTGAAACTGGTGGGATGTAAAGTGAGGACAAGGGGTACCCTTTCCTGGTTTTGGGAGGGAGGTTAGGGGGATGAGAGCAGTGGCCGGGGGGGGATAGGTTGGGGCCCCCCCTCCCCCCACCTCCCCCCACCACCCTCATAGTATAAATCTCTGATGGTTTCTTTGCTCTCAATCTGATGAAGACTCGAAACATTGGCTCTATTCTCTCTCTCCACAGATGCCGTCAGACCTGCTGAGATTTTGCAGCATTTTCTGTTTCGGTTTCAGATTCCAGCATCTGCAGTATTTTGCTTTTACATTATTCCAGTAAATCTGGAATTGTTCTCCTTCAAACAGAGAAGGTGAAGCTCAGACCTAACAGAAGTACTCAAAATGATGAAAGGTTGTGATAACGAATGGAAAAATTATTTCCTCTACTAAGTGGGTTAATGACTGAAGTTCATAATTCAAAATAATAGGCAAAGAACTAGAGCTAGGGGAAATGAGAATTTTCTTTCAGAGGCCTGAATTTTCACATCTTAGAAATCTTAGAAACCCTACAGCACAGAAAGAGGCCCTTCGGCCCATCGAGTCTGCACCGACCACAATCCCACTCAGACCCTACCCCCATATCCCTACATATTTTACACACTAATACCCTCTAACCTACGCATCCCAGGACACTAAGGGCAATTTTAGCATGGCCAATCAACCTAACCCGCACATCTTTGGACTGTGGGAGGAAACCAGAGCACCCGGAGGAAACCCACGCAGACACGAGGAGAATGTGCAAACTCCACACAGACAGTGACCCAAGCCAGGAATTGAACCCAGGTCCCTGGAGCTGTGAAGCAGCAGTGCTAACCACTGTGCTACCGTGCCGCCCTATCAATGAAGAGGCTCACGACTTGCATAAAGATATTGGCAGAGGCCCCAGTCTGAAAGTCCTGCCCCCAAACCAGGCCTCCACCATTTTTGTGAGTGGTAAGGGGGCAGTCATGATTCCTGGAGACAGCTGCCACACAAAGCAGTGGTTGTCTCCACACTCAAGTGCAATTTTGGTGAGGTGGGTTGCACTGCCTGGAAGTATGGTGGAGGCAGGTTCAAGAGGCATTCAAGAGGATATTAGATGATCATTTGAATTGAAACAGTATGTAAGGGTATGGGGAAAAGGCAGGAAAATGACCGAGACATAAGGTTCATTTGGAGACCCACTGCAAACTTGATGGGCTGAATGGCCTCCTTCTGCACTTTAACAATTTTGTGATTCTGGTTTCCTGAAAGCCAAAGTGTGCAGGTTAGACCTGTTCGGAGCATTTCTGAATATTTTGAATTCATTTGGATAGCCAGGGCACCCTTTTAGAGAGGCATGGTTCCCCTTTGTATCTGGTCCTAAGACACCTTTCAGAGAGGTAGGGTATCCTATGGGAAAGGGCAAGTGTCATTTGGGATTGCTAAAAGTAAACATGAATATGTGTAAAATATACATAAACTCATTGGAATTGTCAACGCTTTCAAAAAATTGTCAAAACATACTGAAATTGTTAAAGCTGTCAATTGATTTCACTCTGCTGGGCTTTAAATTCAAACAGAAACATGTGTGGAGCATTAAGAAAATCAGTGTTAGCTATTTCACTTTGTCTGCTAACATAAGATTGAGGACTATCATTAAGATTTGTGCTGTCATTAGGATTTGGGCTGCATGATTGATTTTACAACCTAACATTATCATAGTGGGGTGCCTATTAAGTGAGCAGTTTGATTGACATATCCAAGTGGTTAAAAAATGTGAAATGTTTATTTTCATAAAAGATTAACTAAATGAATTGCAGTGTATTTTTTTTACCATTAATAAGAGTTTTTAGAAAAAGGATGTCATCAATAGACACACAACTTTATTTTATGTCAATGTAGCTCCTGAAGCTTGTCCATGATGGATATTAGATGTGTTGGCATGGATGGGGTAAGGGCAAAGTATATTGGGTGGGGTATATGTGGGCATGAGTTGTCACTAAGTTGGCAGAGTGACTATAAAGTAGCATGGTGATGAGTGGGGGGGGGACGTGACTTCACTTGGGGATAGGAGGGACTGTAGGGGTTGGAAACAGGATCATAGGTTGGCATGGAGGGGTGAAGCCAATGGATGTAGCTGGGGGGCATGCGGTAGCATGGATGGGACATCTGGAGTGTGTGGGCCATTGTGGAGTGAGGGCTGGAGTGATTTCTTTTTTCAATCTTTCACACAAAGGTTGACCTTCTTTCCATCTACTACCGCCCCCAGTCTCCACATTCTTTATGGGGGCAGCAGGCCCAGCCTCCAGTCCCCCCATGGTAAGTAAATCCTAACTTCTAGTCCTCTTTTTCCTGGCTCGGAATTGCAGAGCTGGGAAATGTCCTGACTCTGCACCTCAGACCTGGAAGCAAAAATCTGGGCCATAGGGGTTCTAAGGGCTGGAACTTTTGAAGCTATCCACAGACCTAACAAGCCCTATCCCCTGCAGTTATCCAAACTAAGATTGACATGAGCTGAGTTCATTACAAGGAATGCTACTTTTGTACCACTGGCTGTCTGTGTGTGTTTATTAAATGCTTGGCTTAGTTTTTTAGATGAGCATGACAGTTCATATATTCATCCAATTTAATTTCAATATCAGGCAAGCGCAGTTTTCTTTTAATATCAAAATGACATGATCAAATCCTAAACCAGCTTGAAGGATCACTGCACAATTGCTTTTGCTATTTTGCATTAAGCTATCTCAGTAAGTCTTGCACAAGGGTAGGTGCAGTGAACGAGGAATAGAAGTGTCTCCAATTCTATACAAGCTGAATTGAAAAATGAGTCAATGCTAATCTTAAAGGGAGAGTGCTACCACCACCCCATGTCTTCAAACAACAAAATAAGTCTGGTTATATTGCAGTACAGGGCTGAGAACTGTGATTTGATTTATTATTGTCACATGTATTAGTATACAGTGAAAAGTGTTGTTTCTTGCACGCTATACAGACAATGCATACCATACATAGGATGGAAAGGAGAGAAGTGTTACAGTCATAGCTAAGGTGTAGAGAAAGATCAACATAATGTGAGGTAGGTCCATTCAAAAGT
Source organism: Mustelus asterias (assembly GCF_964213995.1). Classification (NCBI taxonomy): domain Eukaryota; kingdom Metazoa; phylum Chordata; class Chondrichthyes; order Carcharhiniformes; family Triakidae; genus Mustelus; species Mustelus asterias. The sequence goes on from NC_135816.1 coordinate 60,841,233, forward strand.
CTGATGGCAGCAGGGAAGAAGCTGTTTTCGAGTCGGTTGGTACATGTCCTCAGACATTTGTATTTTTTTCCCCAAGGGGAGAAGGTGGAAGAGAGTATGTCCGGGGTGCGTGGGGCCCTTGATTATGCTGGCTGCTTTTCCGAGGCAACGGGAAGTATAGACAGTGTCAGTGGATGGGAGGTGACTGCCTTGGAGCAACAGCCCAATTGCTTTGTAAGCTGAGAACTGAAATCTGCCAACCAGGCATGCACAGAGCTCCACACTCTGGCTGGTAAATTTTAAACATCCTGAGGATGCAGACAAAAAATAATCAATTTTTCCAAAGCTTTAACACACTAGGTGATCCATCAGGCCATCTCATAGAGTCATAGAATCATAGAGGTTTACACCATGGAAACAGGCCCTTTGGCCCAAATTGTCCATGCTGCCCTTTTTTTTTTAATCCCTAAGCTAATCCCAATTGCCCGCATTTAGCCCATATCCCTCTATACCCATCGTACCCATGTAACTATCTAAATGCTTTTTGAAAGACAAAATTGTACCCACCTCTACTACTACCTCTGGCATCTTGTTCCACACATTCACCACCCTCTGTGTGAAAACATTGCCCCTCTGGACACTTCTGTATCTCTCCTCTCTCACCTTAAACCTATGCCTTCTAGTTTTGGACTCCCCTACCTTTGGGAAAAGATATTGATTATCTAGCTGATCTGTGCCCCTCATTATTTTATAGACCTTTATCAGATCACCCCTCAGCCTCCTACGCTCCAGAGAAAAAAGTCCCAGTCTATCCAGCCTCTCCTTATAACTCAAACCATCAAGTCCCAGTAGCATCCTAGTAAATCTGAGTACTTTTTTGTCATCCAGTCCGCGTACTAGATTTAATCCACATGTTGGTAACCTTAAACCTTAAATTGCAACAAATAGCCTCTCCAAAAGATCCTCACATTGTGGATCTTGGTCACTCTGAAGTCAGATTGGAATTTAACATTTACTTAAAAAAAACATTTTTAGCACAACCTATTGCCACTATAGGGTTCATTGGTAATATGCTGAGTATATGGTGGGTGAATGGTCATGAAAGTGCCATAGATTGGCATGGAGGATATGAGGGACCATGGGGCGGATCGGCATAGCTTGGCATGGAGGGTATGAGGGGCTATAGGGATGGGTGGAGGGAAAGGCTTGGCAGGGAGGGTATGAGCATTCTGTACCCTTATGGGCCGAAATGGGCTTGGGAATTCTGGAATCAGGTTCAGGCTGCGATTTTCATAGCTCCTCGGAGTCTCCCTGACTTCATAAAAATCCAGTCTGGTGGCTTTGAAAGGGAAGAGACAAACAACACTATTGGTTTCTCGCCTGGGGCTGAGACATGAAGGAAAGTTGGGTGGTCAGCAGTTTAACAGAAATGAGGTCAACTGAGCTGAAGACAGAGCCCATGGGTTAATGGCTAATCGTAGTAATATATTTATATGCAATTAAGCAGTCCATTTTGCTTCCAGTTCCCTCATTTAACTACCACACCCTTCTTCTTTTAAATTAACATTAAATCTCACCTTTTTGATGACACAATGGAGCCGATTTTACCAAATCGGCTCTAAGTGCCGGGTGCGGTCATAAATCAGACCCGTGCCCGGCAGCCGCGCTCCAGCGCCCCCATACGCCTTTTTTCGGCGTGGGTCCAGTGGGCGGGGCTTAATGCATTTGCATCTGTCGGAGCACCGAACTGTGTATGCGCAGTTTGAACCGACAGCACTCAGCGCGCCCGAGCATGAAAGTCAAAGGCAGCGCTGACAGCACTGACCTTGCTCCGGGGGTCCTGATGTGTAGAATGACGTCTCTTCACTGGGGGGGGGGGGGGGGGGGGGGGGGGAGGAATCTGACGTCTCTTCACTGGGGGGGGGGGAGGAATCTGATGTCTCTTCACTGGGGGGGGGGGGGGAGGAATCTGACGTCTCTTCCCTGAGGGGGGGGGGGGGGGGGAGATGTGACGTCTCCACCACCCCCAGGGGCAGAGACGTCACATCCCCCCTCCCCCCCTCTCAGGGAAGAGATGTCACATCCCGCCCCCCCCAGGGAAGAGACATCACCCCCCCTAGCCCCCCCCCCTCAGGGTAGAGATGTCACATCCCCCCCCCCCCCTCAGGGAAGAGATGTCACATCCCCCCCCACCCCCCCCCCTCAGGGAAGAGATGTCACATCCCCCCCCTACCCCCCACCCCACCTCCAACAACCGCCCCTACCCCCACAGCCCCCCTCCAACCACCCCCCCCCACCCCCCCAGCCCCCCAGTCCCCCACACCCTCCCCCCCCCCCCAACCACACCCCTCCTCCCCCCCCAACCACCCCCCTCCCCCGCACCCCCCCCCCCCCCCCCGCCCCAGTGAAGAGACGTCATTCTACACAACAGGACCCCTGGAGCAAGGCCAGGATCCAGGATCACAAGATCCTTTCGACGGACACCAGCGATCAACGTAGGTCGGGGGTCCGGGGGGGTCCAATCCCCGGGGGGGGTGGGGGCTGCTGGCGGGGCCTGCGTCCCAGGGTGGTCTGATCGGGGGGGGGAGGGGGTTTGTGGGCTGCCGGGGTGGTTCGCGAAAGGTGGTCGGGGGCAATTCGGCGGTTCAGTTGCTGAGTTGAAGCCCTATCGGACTTGAATTCAGCAACACGGTAAATGCGCGGGTGCCGATCGGATCGGAGCCTCGTAAAGTGGGAATCCTTGGGTAAGTTGGGCGTGGGCTTCATTATGCTGATTTAAATGCATGCAAATACATTTAAATTGGCCCGCGGGCCAATTCGGGTGCGCGCCGGATTGGCGCCCGGATCGGCTGTTGGTAAAGGCGCGATTGGCTTTGGGTCGGGTCTGGACTGCGTTTTAGGCCCGACGCCCAACTTTACCACGATTTCGCGCCCGTTAAATTTTAGTAAAATCGGGCCCAATGGGCCGAATGGCCACCTTCTGCACTGTAGGGATTCTATGATTTTTGCCAAAGCTTTTGATCACCTGACCTAATCTTTTGTTCATTTGTTCCAATCTTTTTGATTACATCCCTACAAAGTACTTTGAGACATTCTTTCTGTTACTGCTACTATATAAATCCAAATTGTGTTTGCATTCAAATCAAATTCACCCACCACTATGTGACCATATGTGAACTTTAAAACATTAGTAGTTCCTGCAGTAGCACCAATGATGATAGTAGTGATCACTACAACTGGAGGCCAATGGCATCTTCTCTTAGGGCAATAATTGACGTGGACGAAGCTATGAATAGATTAGATACACATCAGCCATGGGCATTTTGTTGCATTATTTGTCCAAAGAGAAGTTAAAACCGGAGCATCCCATTTTTCATTACTCTGGGAGTTTTTTTTCACATTCATTGGAGGGAAAAGACATCGGACAGAATCCTATCACCATTCACGCCGGCAGGATTGGCGGTACGGTGGCACAGTGGTTAGCACTGCTACCTCACAGCGCCAGCGACCCGGGTTCGATTCCCGACTCGGGTCACTGTCTGTGTGAAGTTTGCACGTTCTCCCTGTGGCTGTGTGGGTTTCCTCCGGGTGCTCCGGTTTCCTCCCACAGTCCGAAAAAAAACATACTGGTTAGGTGCATTGACCCGAACAGGCACCAGAGTGTGGTTACTTGGGAAATTTCACAGTCATTGCAGTGTTAATGTAAGCCTTACTTGTCACTAATAAATAAACTTTAAATTTAAAGGATTTTCCCAACCCTCTGCAGTGAATAGAGATTTGGCTGACTGCCAAATTCTCCGACCCCACTGCAATGGAAACGTAGCATGAACGGCAGGTAAGATTGCACCCACAGAATCCCATAAGATAAGACTTCCGATACTGTGCGGCGTGACCGTCCCCCAGTGGGGTCACAACACCAGTTTTGTGGGTTGCAATGTCCAAACCGTAATGGAGATCATGGAGAGGAGATGCTATCCTGGACCAGCTCTGAGATCTCATGATGCACCTTCGGCCACCTTGCAACCTCAACATGGATCCTGTTTGGAGGAACAATAAGGAGGAGAGGGAGAACATGATGTAATTGGACAGTTGGGCCAGAAAGTAGACTAATGTGTACAAACTATTCATTAGTATAATAGTAGAAGCCTGTGTTTCTAATCAGCAACTTAACAGTCGCAATTTGATACAAATCCCTTATTTAAGTTGCCATGTTTAGATTCATTTTGTATTAACACTGTGACTAGTAGAGACACTTGGCATTGGGACTTTCACTTTCATTTTAAAATTGTTTCCCACCAGGGCCAGTGGCGCATGCACGATCCAATCAGCAACATTTTGGGGCAGCCTCTCCCTGACACTATCTCCTAATCTTCACTTCCCTGCTTGATCATCCTTCTTCTTCATTTCCTTGCCTGACTTCCCCATTTACTGCTTCCCTCTCTGACCCTCTCCACTCTTGATTTCCTGACCTAACCAACTCAATCTTCACTTCCCTGCTCAACCATCCCTATTCTTTACTTCCTGCCCCAATCACCCCCATTCTACACTTCCCTGCTTGACAATCCTCACTCTTCACTTCCCAGGCCCTAACCAACCCAGCTTTTTGCTTTCCTCCCCAACCATCCTCCTTCACCATTTCCCTGCCCATTGTCCTCTTGCCACTTCCCTGCTTGACTAATCCACTCACTTCCCTGCCTGACCATACCAGCTCTTCACTTCATTCCCCAACTCTCCGGCTTGTGGCTCCTCTCACTTACTTCCTCCCCCTCGCCAACTCTTTCCCTGAGCCTCGGGAAATCAAGTGGTCAAGTGACAGCTGTTGCTTAAAGCGAGGAAGAACAAGGTAGACAGGCTCGAGAAGTGGAGCAAGCAGTGGGAATGTACAATAACTTGTATTAAACTATAAAACATAACAGGATAGGAATGTAGGGGTCTGGTGGATAACTCTTTCAAACCACCTATAGAGTGTGTGGCAACTGCCAGGAAAAGTAAACAAGATTTTAGGATAAAAGCAAATGCTGGAATCGGAAACAAAAACAAAAAATATTGGAAAATCTCAGCAGGTCTGAAGGCATCTGTGGAGAGAGAATAGAACCAAAGTTTCGAGTCAGGATGACCCTTTGTCAGAATGAAGATTTTAGGAAGTATAGCCAGAAAAATAGAACATAAGTCCCAATAGGTGATTGTAAATTTTGAGCAGTGGTTCAAGTCCACTTGAAGAACTGTGTGCATTTCTGGTCACTGCATTATAATGGGGCAATCTGCAGAGGCTACAGAGAAGGGAAACTAAACTAATATTTGTAATGAGCTATCTGAGCCACTAGGAGAGATTAATGAAACTGTAATGCAAACAGTGGAGAAAAGCAGGTTTATAAGATTCTTGTTGAAAATTTCAAGGTTCTGAGGGCAATGCTGAATGGAATACTAATGAACTGTTTGACAGTAACGCACACCATGCAACTCGGCGATGCAGGCACAAGATCGGAAGGGAAAAGTGAAGGCAGTTTATATTGGATTAATTCACAGAGGGTAATTGAGGTGTGGACAAGGTTGGCCAATAGATAGTTTGTAGAATTTCAAGGGGACTTTGTAACTGTTGGTTAGAGTTTGCGCTCATGTCAAAACAGTTCATTCAGATCAGTTTATCTTTACCCCTGAGAAACTGCAAAACTCCTGAGTCTGCTGAGAAATTTTCAAGAGGAGATGGTTGATATAATGGAAAATAAAAAACTGAGTTATAAATTATAAGTCTTGGATGAATGCACATAAAATGAGGACACTAACACTTTGATCTGAAATTCCTGGTGAGCACCTCTGCAGGAGAAATGGTGAAGGCAATTTCTGTTGAATATATTAATGTTTGAATGGTAATGTTTCACAGCAAATCTCAAAGCCAGAGTATGGTTTAATTTTTGGTGAATTTTGGACTGAGTCAGATGGAGGGCATGTGGGACTAACAATGTCATAAGACGTGCTGGTGGACTCATGGATTACAATGCGCAATTACTCCCATATCTGGTTGAGGTGTGTGGTGAACCACTGTTACTGCATGTATGTGCCTGGACACACCCATGCTGTACCTGGCCCGAGACTCCTCCCTTTCCACCTGAGACCCCTCCCTTTCCACCCAGAGTGGGGTATAAAGGTGATGGTCCCTCCTCCTCGCCTCAGTCTAGACCAGGTCAGCTACAAGGGTGTGCTCCTGTTCTCTGTGAATAAAATTGATGCACTATCAATTATGACACGAATGAGTCAATCCCCTTTCAGGTGGAGAGTGATGCGTCTGACTTCGCCCTGGCCGCGACCCTCAACCAGGCGGGCAGACCCGTAGCCTTCTTCTCACAAACTCTTCAGGGCTTGGAAATCCGACACTCCTCGGTCGAGAAGGAGGCTCAGGCCATCGTCGAAGCAGTACGACACTGGCGCCACTACCTAGCTGGCTGACGGTTCACCTTGCTCACGGACCAACGTTCAGTGGCTTTCATGTTCAACAACGTGCAGAGGGGCAAGATTAAGAATGATAAGATACTGAGGTGGAGGATTGAGCTCTCCAACTACAATTACGATATCTTATACCAGCCCGGGAAGCTCAAAGAACACCCAGACGCCCTGTCTCGCGGAACATGTATTAGCGCGCAGGTGAACCACCTCCAGACTCTCCACAACGACCTCTGCCACCTGTGGGTCACCAGGCTCTACCATTTTATTAAGGCCTGTAATCTGCCCTATTCTGTTGAGGACGTCCGGTCTATAACCAGACACTGTCCGGCCTACGCAGAATGTAAGTCGCACTTCTATCGGCCGGACCAGGCACACCTCATAAAAGCCACCCGCCCCTTTGAACGCCTCAGCGTCGATTGCAAAGGGCCCCTTCCTTCTTCTGACCGCAACATCTATTTCCTCAACGTGATAGATGAGTACTCCCAATTCCCCTTTGCCATCCCCTGCTCGGACATGACCTCAACCACGGTCGTCAAGGGCCTGCACGGCCTCTTCACCCTGTTCGGTTACCCTAACTACATCCACAGGGACCGGGGATCCTCATTCATGAGCGATGAGCTGCGCCAGTACCTGCTCTCCAAGGGCATAGCCTCGAGTAGGACTACCAGCTATAACCCCAGGGGTAATGGACAGGTAGAGAGGGAGAATGCGACAGTCTGGAAGGCCGTTTTACTAGCGCTACGGTCTAAAGGCCTTCCAGTCTCCCGCTGGCAAGAAGTCCTCCCCGATGCACTACATTCAATTCGGTCCCTCCTGTGTACGGCCACCAACGCCACCCCCCATGAGCAGATGTTTGCTTTCCCGAGGAAGTCCTCCTCGGGAATCGCACTACCGTCGTGGCTGGCGTACCCAGGCCCCGTTCTGCTCCGGAGGCATGTACGACCCCATAAGTCGGACCCCCTAGTTGAAAAAGTCCAGCTCCTCCACGCCAACCCCCAATATGCCTATGTGGCATACCACGATGGGCGGGAGGACACGGTCTCTATCCGGGACCTGGCGCCTGCGGGTGCCCTGGAGCCCACTATGACCCCCCACCCCACATCCCTAAACCCCTCTGTTCAGGTAGCACCAGATCCGCTTACATCTTTGCCCATTGTATGCAGCTCGCCTGAGCCCCCGGAGTCACCACGCAGGACCAGACCAGAAGGGACGACGGCGGATTTGAGCGGCTCCACCCTGCCATCGGAAGCAACACCCCAATCGGTACTGCGGCGGTCACAGCGACTGATCAAGCCGCCCGACAGGCTGAACCTGTGAAGGGACGACGCCTTACCTCAGCTTGTGACTCTTATGTGTATATATACCCCTGTACATATGGTTCCACCCACCCCGACGGACTCTTTTTTAAAGGAGGGGTGAATGTGATGAACCACTGCTACTACATGTATGTGCCTGGACACACCCATGCTGCACCTGGCCCGAGATTCCTCCCTTTCCACCTGAGACCCCTCCCTTTCCACTCAGAGTGGGGTATAAAGTTGATGGTCCCTCCTCCTCGCCTCAGTCTAGACCAGGTCAGCTACAAGGGTGTGCTCCTGTTCTCTGTGAATAAAAGCCTATTAGTTTCCCTCACTCACAGGAGTCTTCGTGTCATAATTGATAGTGCATCACGGTTGCAGGCAGCATGCAAACATTACGCTACCTATTCATCACCATGACTGTGTCATCCAGCCCAGCTTTGAAAATGCTGTTGACTGGCTGCTCACTAAGCAGGAGACCCTGGTGCGTGTGTGGTTAGCATGGGTTACAGCTAGCCTGCCCTTCTTAAGTATAGCCTGCATTCATTAAAGACGAAGTGCCTTCAGGCTGCAGCAGCTGGTGGGAAGTTTTTTGTGAAATATTCCAGAGGACAGTTGCTAATACTGGCAATGGAGCAGCAGGCCAGAGGGCTCCCAATTTTTCTGATGCAGCGATAGGGATCTTAATCCAGGAGTTGGAAAGGAGGAGTGAGGGGACCAGGAGGTCCTCCACTCCATATCATGAAAGGAATGGGAGCAGGGAGCCACGGAGGTCGATCAAGAAGTCTGGTCCATAGGTCCTGTCTGTAGTGCTGGGGAAAGTTCAATGAACTCACACAGACAGTCAGGTTCAGTGAATGCATCTTAAAAAGATGCCATATCTGAACCACTGCACCAGCAACCTTACACACTGCTTTTAATGCACCACACCTTCATCATTCAGCAACAGCACACATGCCCAAAATTCAGGTGCTCATCTTCAACCTCATACACTCATCCATGCTGCAAACCAACAACATGCCGCTTCCACATACTTCCACCAATTCAGCTACAACAGGTACATCGCACAAACACTTTCCAACCCATTATAGGGAGGCAGTGTGTAATGGTACTGTCATTGGACTATTAATCCAAAGATTTAAGGAAATGCTCTCAGGACCCAGGTTTGAATCCCACCATGCAGATGGTGAAATTTGAATTCAATAGAAAATCTGGAATTGAATGTCTAATTATGCCCATGAAACAATTATCAATTGCCATAAATACCCATCACTAATTCCTGGTTTGATCTACATGTGACTCCAAATTCACAGCAATGAAGTTGACTCATAAATGCCTTCAGGGATGGGCAATGAATGCTGGCCCAGCCAATGGTGCCCACATCCCTTGAACAAATAAAAAAAAGTCACTGAGACTCTTCCTTGTCAGGCAAGGCTGCACATAAGTCCAAAGATGTGCTGGTTAGGTTGATTGGCCATGCTAAAATTGCCCCTTAGTGTCCTGAGATGTGTAGGTTAGAGGGATTAGCGGGTAAATATGTAGGGATATGGGCGTAGGGCCTGGGTGGGATTGTGGTCGGTGCAGACTCGATGGGCTGAATGGCCTCCTTCTGCACTGTAGGGTTTCTATGATTTCTATGATAAGGAAGGCAGCAACAAAGAACTGTCAGGGGATAGGAATGCCTGCATCTCCCAAGTCACTTGGCAAGTTATTGGGGCAGCAATGACCAAGGCCATTGCACCTGCCTGATAGCATTCAGGCTGATGGTACATCCCAACCTTTAGAACCTTCTCAAATTCTAATTCACATTCACCCTGCATTTGACATGAAGTTCAAGCTACAGATGGTGCGACCTCTTGTTTTTAACATCACCCTTCTCGCATTTCAACACTTCTCACATGCCAGTTTAAGTACTGGCCTTGCACACACCTTAGAGAATGGTATTGAAACAGGATCGTGAGCACATGAGTGGGCTGCAGCCAGATAGGGAAAAAACAATCATATATATGCCAAGACTCTAGAAGGTAAGGTCTTGGATAAGTCATGTTGCAGAGGACACAGGTCATAAACTCAGTTGTGTGATACACAGGAGTACACTGAAGGGAATGCACACTGAGATGCTTGGATACAGTGGAAGGCCGATCTCAAAGCCTTGCGTCACTGTGGAAAAACATGCAGGAATCTGGCCCCACCATGGAAGAAGTCATCATGCAGAGCTTGAGGTCCATTCTTTCCAGTGTGAAATTGGTGGCCAATTCGTGACAGCATCTCAGGTCCCACCCATGATGCAGCATCTGATGGCCAATGTCTCAGCTTCCATTGTAGCACAGGTGACAGCCACATAAAGTCCCAGTGCTGCTGTGGAAACATAGACTAAGATCTCAAAACCATGCTGGTTGTTATGCAAACTCAGAATGTTGCCATCATAGTTGCAATCTCAATCAGTGCTCAAAAGGGCTTTCACTGTCTAGCAACAATCTGTGCTCCATCAGATTACTATGATTGCTCGGGTGTTCCCTGGCGGGGGAGGAGTAGCAATCACTCCAAGGAGCACAAAACTGCTGTTCTCTCTCCGAAAGACAGCACTCATGCTCATTCTGTATACTTCCGACACTAGCGGTGCTAATGGAGCCAAATGTTACAACATTGGTCTTTTTGGATCCTGCACATTCCCTTGTGGCTATGTACGTTGAGAGAACATGTGTGCAAATATTTAAGCTTTGCCTAAGATCAAGGAAGTCCCCGATGGACATAATAAACATAGATGTTGTTCATTCAGAGCTTTTTGCGTATATTTATCAGGTTCGATGCACTAAAATTTCACAGTTTCCCAGAGATATCATCAGAAAAAAAAACAAATTCCAACTTGAGCCTCTCAGCATGCATGTTATTGTATTAGATTAAAAGGAAAGTTCAGTATCTTGATGTCAGGAGGAAGACATACCGCTGATCAACTCACAGTGCTTATTATTTTCTAAGATACAATGGTATAAAATGCAGCAATCTCAATGGGATTGAAGTTTTGCAATGGATTAAATTATGCAGTACATGACAAAAGTGACAAAACCAGATTGAGTCCAAAAATATGCTGTATGAAGTTAGGACTTGAAACAATCCACATTGTGTTAGAACATAGAACAGTACAGCACAGAACAGGCCCTTCGGCCCACGATGTTGTGCCGAGCTTTATCTGAAACCAAGATCAAGCTATCCCACTCCCTATCATCCTGGTGTGCTCCATGTGCCTATCCAATAACCGCTTAAATGTTCCTAAAGTGTCTGACTCCACTATCACTGCAGGCAGTCCATTCCACACCCCAACCACTCTCTGCGTAAAGAACCTACCTCTGATATCCTTCCTGTATCTCCCACCACGAACCCTATAGTTATGCCCCCTTGTAATAGCTCCATCCACCCGAGGAAATAGTCTTTGAACGTTCACTCTATCTATCCCCTTCATCATTTTATAAACCTCTATTAAGTCTCCCCTCAGCCTCCTCCGCTCCAGAGAGAACAGCCCTAGCTCCCGCAACCTTTCCTCATAAGACCTACCCTCCAAACCAGGCAGCATCCTGGTAAATCTCCTCTGCACTTTTTCCAGCGCTTCCACATCCTTCCTATAGTGAGGTGACCAGAACTGCACACAATAATCCAAATGTGGTCTCACCAAGGTCCTGTACAGTTGCAGCATAACCCCACGGCTCTTAAACTCCAACCCCCTGTTAATAAAAGCTAACACACTATAGGCCTTCTTCACAGCTCTATCCACTTGAGTGGCAACCTTTAGAGATCTGTGGATATGAACCCCAAGATCTCTCTGTTCCTCCACAGTCTTCAGAACCCTACCTTTGACCCTGTAATCCACATTTAAATTAGTCCTACCAAAATGAATCACCTCACATTTATCAGGGTTAAACTCCATTTGCCATTTTTCAGCCCAGCTTTGCATCCTATCTATGTCTCTTTGCAGCCTACAACAGCCCTCCACCTCATCCACTACTCCACCAATCTTGGTGTCATCAGCAAATTTACTGATCCACCCTTCAGCCCCCTCCTCTAAGTCATTAATAAAAATCACAAAGAGCAGAGGACCAAGCACTGATCCCTGCGGCACTCCGCTAGCAACCTGCCTCCAATCCGAAAATTTTCCATCCACCACCACCCTCTGTCTTCGATCAGACAGCCAGTTACCTATCCAATCGGCCAACTTTCCCTCTATCCCACACCTCCTCACTTTCATCATAAGCCGACCATGGGGGACCTTATCAAACGCCTTACTAAAATCCATGTATATGACATCAACTGCCCTACCTTCATCAACACACTAGTTACCTCCTCAAAAAATTCTATCAAATTTGTGAGGCATGACTTGCCCTTCACGAATCCGTGTTGACTATCCCGGATTAATCCGCATCTTTCTAAATGGTCGTAAATCCCATCTCTAAGGACCTTTTCCATCAATTTACCAACCACCGAAGTAAGACTAACCGGTCTATAATTACCAGGGTCATTTCTATTCCCTTTCTTCAACAGAGGAACAACATTCGCCATTCTCCAGTCCTCTGGCACCATCCCTGTGGACAGCGAGGACCCAAAGATCAAAGCCAAAGGCTCTGCAATCTCATCCCTTGCCTCCCAAAGAATCCTAGGATACATTTCATCAGGCCCAGGGGACTTATCGACCTTCAGTTTATTCAAAACTGCCAGGACATCCTCCCTCTGAACATCTATTTCCTCCAGCCTATTAGCCTGTAACACCTTCTCTTCCTCAAAAACATGGCCCCTCTCCTTGGTGAACACTGAAGAAAAGTATTCATTCATCACCTCGCCTATCTCTACTGACTCCATACACAAGTTCCCACTACTGTCCTTGACCGGCCCTAACCTCACCCTGGTCATTCTTTTATTCCTCACATAAGAGTAAAAAGCCTTGGGGTTTTCCTTGATCCGACCCACCAAAGACTTCTCTTGTCCCCTCCTAGCTCTCCTAAGCCCCTTTTTCAGCTCATTCCTTGCTAACTTGTAACCCTCAATCGAGCCATCTGAACCTTGTTTCCTCATCCCTACATAAGCTTCCCTCTTCCTTTTCACAAGACATTCCACCTCTTTCGTGAACCATGGTTCCCTCACTCGGCCATTTCCTCCCTGCCTGACAGGGACATACCTATCAAGGACACCCAGTATTTGTTCCTTGAAAAAGTTCCACTTTTCATTAGTTCCTTTCTCTGGCAGTTTCTGTTCCCAACTTATGCCCCCTAATTCTTGCCTAATCGCATCATAATTACCTCTCCCCCAATTGTAAACCTTGCCCTGCCGTACGGCCCTATCCCTCTCCATTGCAATAACAAAAGACACCGAATTGTGGTCACTATCTCCAAAGTGCTCTCCCACAACCAAATCTAACACTTGGCCCGGTTCATTTCCCAGTACCAAATCCAATGTGGCCTCACCTCTTGTCGGCCTATCCACATATTGTGTCAGGAAACCCTCCTGCACACACTGCACAAAAACTGCCCCATCCGAACTATTTGACCTACAAAGGTTCCAATCAATATTTGGAAAGTTAAAGTCCCCCATGACAACTACCCTGTGACCCCCACACCTTTCCATAATCTGCTTAGCAATTTCTTCCTCCACATCTCTATTACTATTTGGGGGCCTATAGTAAACTCCTAACAGCGTGACCGCTCCTTTCCTATTTCTAACCTCAGCCCATATTACCTCAGTGTGCAGGGTGCACGTGCAGGTGTTGGACTCTGTTACTATCCATGTACCATTCGCGACTGCTCAGATATTGAAGCAGTCTGTGTCCATATGCAGCAAGACCTGAACAATATCCAGGCTTGGGCTGATCAGTGCCAAGTTAATTGCATGCCACACAAATGCAAGGTACAGATTTTCTCCAACAAGAGAGAATTAAGTATCCTCCCCTTGACATTCAATAGCATTATCATAGTTACTTTTTTCATTTGTTCAGGGGACATGGGCATCGCTGACTGGCCCAGCATTTTTTGCCCATCCCTAATTGCCCTTGAACTGAGTGGCTTGCTAGGCTATTTCAGAGGGCATTTAAGGGTCAACGATATTGCTGTGGATCTGGAGTTCCATGTGGGCCAGACCAGGTAAGGATGGCAGATTTCCTTCCCTAAAGGACATTAATGAACCAGATGGATTTTTACGACAATTGGCGATGATTTCATGGTCACCATTAGAATTTTAATTCCAGACTTTTATTGAATTCAAATTCTGACATCTGCCATGGTGGGAATCGAACCCAGGCCCCCAAAGAATTACTCTCAGTTTCTGGATTACTAGTCTAGTAACAATGCCACTATGCCATTGCCTCCCCATCAACCAACCCCACCATTGACATTCTGGCAGTTACCATTGACCAGAAACATAACACAATCAGCCATATAGATACTGTAGCTATGAGGGCAGACCAAAGGTTGGTACCTCTGTGGGGAGTAACTCACCTCCTGACTCCACAAAGCCTGTCCACCATCTATAATGCACAACTCAGGAGTGTGATGGAATTCTCCTCGCTTGCCTGGACGAGTGCAGCTTCAATAACAATCAAGAAGCTCGAGACACCCAGGAGAAAACAGCCTGCTTGGCCAATACCTCATCCATCATCTTAAACATTCACACCCTCCACCATCAGTGCACAGCAGTAGTAGTGTCTACTAATCACAAGATTAACTGCAACAACTTGCCATGCTTCCTTTGACAGTACCTTCCAAGTTACAACATAGAAGCATTGGACTGCAGATGCGTGAGAATACCATCACCTGCACCATCCTGACTTGGGACCCTCTTTCTTTAACTGTCAATGGGTCAAAATCCTGGACCTTCCTCCCTAACAATACTGTTCATGTATCTGGAGCAGCTCAAGAAGGTGATTCACCACCACCTTCTCAAGGCTAATGAGGGATGCGCAACAAATGCTGGCCTTGCCAGAGACACTTACACCCCATGAAATAATGAAGAAAACATAACCGCCAGTAAGCTTTTACTCAAAATGTAGCACAATGCAACACATTTGCATGCATTATAAGAAGTTATTTCTGTGGTCAGTAATAAATGATCCTAAAATATGACTGACCACAATCCTCTCTTGTACCTCGAATATCAACATTATAAATTATAACAATGAAATGGCTTTGCAGACTATTAGGACTTAATATCTTTGTAGGAAAATATCACTCCACTATTTTAACAGATGTAATTAAATGGCTTAATATCGGCTTAAAATAGCAAACAAGGGAATGTAGCCTGTATGCTAACATTGCAGAGTGTAATTTCGAGGCCTTTATCTTTTTTCCACCAAACTTTTTTTGATGGTCTTCATTATAACTGCCACAAAGTAGTTTATTCAAATAGCTACAGTACTCTATTGAAGTCTGATCATTTGGAGGACAAGTCTTCTAAGACTTAATGGAACTAACTATAGAATCCCTATAGAATCCATAGAATCCCTACAGTTCAGGAGGCGGCTATTCGGCCCATCAAGTCTGCAGCCTCCCCCCCCACCCCATCCCCATAACCCCATGCATTTACCAAGGCTGATTCGCATCTATACACCTTTGGACACTAAATGGCAATTTAGTATGGCCAGTCCACCTAATCTGTACATCTTTGGACTGTGGGAAGAAACCGGAGCACCCAAAGGAAACTCACAGGGAGAACGTGCAAACTCCACGCAGACAGTAACCCAAGATCAGAATTGAACCCAGGTCCCTGGCACTGAGAGGCAGCAGTGTTAGCCACTGTGCCACCATGCTGACTGTATGAATGTGGTCAGTCTTTATTATCTGAAATAACAGAATTGGATATTGAAGAATAATTAGGAAATGTCACTGGATTTTTGGCTTTCTAAATCATATTGCAGGTGAGTTTATATGGCATGTTTGGGAACTTCTCAGACACTTAGTTGATGAAATGGGTTCTGGAGATTCTCAAGTCACCTTCTCAGATGGGATTGGTAAATTCATAAATCTAAACAATCCACAATCAACTATGGAGTTGGAGGAGTAGTGGTATTGTCACTGGACCAGTAATCCAGTGCTCTGGGACTTGATTTCAATAAAGATCTGAAATTAAAAAGCCTAATGATGACCATGAAAACATTGTCGATTGTCATAAAAACCCATCTGGTTCACTAACGTCCTTTAGGGAAGGAAATCTGCTGTCCTTAACCTGGTTTGGCCTACATGTGACTCCAAATGTACAGAAGTGTGGTTAACTCTTAAATACCCTTTGAAATGGGCTAGTCTTTCCAAGGAGGGATGGGCAATAAATGCTGAATGAATTTTAAAAATCCACAAGTCCAAACAATACATTAGGTTTGATGGGGCGGAAAAGGGGCAAGGAATACTTTGGCATATAGGAAGGCTCATGTATAGATTTACACAGAGATCCGAGTTACCCCACAAGTCTCTGGTAGAAGAACAGTGAAAATTCCAGAAAAGTATCAGAGAAATTCACTACCCATCCCCACTATCTTATGACAATTCAACTTTGGTAGATTTGAAGGTTGATATGAATGCCAAAGCTTGAGCTCCATTACTCAAGTCCTTTGTTATAAGGGAAACAGGTTCCAATAGATATTTGTTTGAACAGTGTCGCTATATGGTGTCATAGACCTCTATGCTATCACATGTGTTCTGACCAGAAGACTGGAAGGAAAATTATATACCTACGTCAACAGGTATTGAGTTCAACAACTTCAGACCATGAACTCTCTCCTTCACCTTTACCCCATTTTGATCAATTTGTTATTTATTTATTTTTAAAATTTATTTTCATTTCATCCATTGTTTCATTTTTTTAAAATCTCACTTTCCATCTTTTTTCCCTTATCAATGGCTCCTCTCCACTCCCCAGCCCCACTAGGGCCATCTGTTACCTGTTTCAGGTTGTCCTTTGATGCACTGTTTACCTTTGTTCTGCCATGTACACATTCTGATCTCTTAATGAGACATCATCAGCACCCTTCTTAGCCATGATCACCATTATTCATATCTGTACGAGGCAGATTTTTTACACAGAGGTGGTGGATGCCTGGAACTCGTTCCCTTTGTCTTTTTGTCCATGGCATCTTCGTCAATCTCTTCCATCTCCACCAACCACTGACTCTCTATCCAGCCTCCACAGCTCCACCCTCCCCTTCCCATCCCATTCCTCACCACAGCAGTATAAATCTCATTCTATTTTCTATTGCCTTCAGCTCTGATGTAGGGTCATCCAATCTCGAAACGTTAGCTCCGTTCTCTTTTCACAAATGCTGACAGACCTGCGGAGATTTTCCAGCATTTTCTATTCTTATATCGACTTCAACCTGGCTACTCTGTTGAATTATTATCGTAGCTTTTTTTCAAATGGACCAAGGCTTTACCCTGACTCATACCAGAGGAATTTCTAACTTTCAGATAAGACCGTAAGACATAGGAGCAGAATTAGGCCACTTGGCCCATCGAGTCTGCTCCGCCATTCAATCATGGCTGATATTTTTCTCATCCCCATTCTCCTGCCTTTTCCCCATAACCCCTGATCCCCTTATTAATCAAGAACCTATCTATCTCTGTCTTAAAGACACTCAATGACCTGGCCTCCATGGCCTTTTGCGGCAAAGAGTTCCACAGATTCACCACTCTCTGGCTGAAGAAATTCCACCTCATCTCTGTTTTAAAGGATCATCCCTTTAGTCTGAGGTTGTGCCCTCGGGTTCTAGTTTTTCCTACTTGTGGAAATATCCTCTCCACGTCCACTCTATCCAGGGCTCACAGTATCCTGTAAGTTTCAATAAGATCCCCCCTCATCTACATCAGATAAACGTCAGAGACTCATTACCTCTAAAAAAGGTGCCAATGCTCCTTCCTGGAACTGCACAAAGCCTCTTTCCATTTTTAAAGAAGAATTCTGGCTACGGCTGACAATGGCCGGAATTTTACTGCCACACCCACCCTGGAATTGGGGCGGGCAATACTCGCAGAACAGAATTCTCTGTTGGCCTTGGCAGGATTTTACGAGCCTTGTCCGAGTGAGGTCGTAAAGTCCCAGCCAGTATGTCTGCAAAGGACGAAAGAGATCCTGACTCCTCTATTAAACACCTCAAGATTCCAGATCTGGAAAAATACATCCTTTACCCAACACTCAGGAGAAGAAATGGGATGTATGTCACATGTCCTCTCCCAAGCTGCTAGAATCTGTAATATTGCCATTTGGAACTGAGCTCAGGCAGTCATTGTTTGACCTGAGAAGGGCCAGTAGTCTGTCTCTGTCTTTAATTTCACTATCAAGAAAGTAGCAGCAGAAAGAAATCTGTCCCTCCTCTACACTGTGAACCACTGAAACATTGGAACTGGTGCCTTCAAGACAAATTCAATTCTATGTGCCTTCGCCCATTGTGAAAATCCTCACTTCTGGAAAGACAGATCTT
This sequence comes from Mustelus asterias, assembly GCF_964213995.1. Taxonomy (NCBI): domain Eukaryota; kingdom Metazoa; phylum Chordata; class Chondrichthyes; order Carcharhiniformes; family Triakidae; genus Mustelus; species Mustelus asterias. The sequence continues at coordinate 60,859,392 of NC_135816.1, forward strand.
CTTGCTATAGTAAGCCTACTGCCCTCTGACGGATTAGGTCACTGGATTTTGATTCTGCTTCCATAAACCCATAACTCTTATTTTTATTGTGGTCTTGCCCTATGCCCCTTTCTATCCCATATCTCTCTTTTATTGTATGAGTGCAAAAGGATCGGACATTGTGAAACTCCTTTCCCACATTTTGGGTAGAATTTTCTGGCCACACTCGCCCTAAGGCCAAAAAATCACGCTCAAGATCAATGACCCTTTGCATGGTCCATGTCCTGCCCACTATGATTCCTGTGGCGGCAGAACATGAAAATTCCGCCGTGTGTGTGTATAAAATAAGCCAAAACTCTTATCCTACTTTTTCTGAAGTTTGCTGCCCAAACTGAAGGCTTGAGGAAAATACTGCACCATTTATAAATGGGGAAATCAAAAATCAAAAACAGCTTTCCATTTACGGACAAGTATTGAGATGAGAAATCAGATCTGTTTAAATTAATCCCTCTCTGGCAATGATGTGAACCAACTGTTCAGAGGTCTGATGATAGCAAAAAAAACATGTAGAATAATGTTACTGTGTCACATCACAGTAAAATGGGGCATAACTGTACACAATAATGTGACAGGACAACATACAAAATCCTTATAGTTTGAGCAGTTCAGACAGTTATTTTGCCCTAAGTCACGTATTTAAATCCAAATACCAGCTGATGCTTTTAGACTGAGAGTGCATATGCTGAGTTCCTAAGTATTCCAACTTGATTTGCTTTAATTTATGAAGCAACTGAGGGGGGAATCTCATGGAAACCTATAAAGTTCTAATAGGACAAGACAGGATAGATGCAGAAAGGATGTTTCTGATGGCGGTGAAGTCCAGAACCAGGGGTCACAGTCTGAGGATATGGGGTAAACTATGTAGGACTGAGATGAGAAATTCTTCACCCAGAGAGTGGTGAACCTGTGGGTTCTCTAACACAAAAAGCAGTTGAGGCCAAAACTTTGCATGTTTTCAAGAAGGAGTTAAATATAGCTCTTGGGGCTAAAGGGATCAAGGGGGAAGGCAGGAACAGGTTACCGAGTTGGATGATCAACCATGATCATAATGAATTGTGGAGCAAGCTCCTATTTTCTATTTTGCTATGTAACTGTGACACTTTTCAAGAAGTGTTTTACTTCAGGTCCGTTCTGTACTTGAAGAAAAAAATCAAAAGCTGTATGTTGCAAGCAAGGATACTTTGTTTAAAGTAACCTTTGCAGGTTGAGGTAATGATTGTAGCTCTTGTGATGCATAATCAGTGGTGCAACTAATTGCTCAGCCTGCATATTAGATGTTGCTCTTCCAGCAACATTACTAAAGCTTGTTGTTAGCATTACAACAGTGGCAGGATAATTAGCAAACTGACAACAGGGGAGGTCGTTATGTACCATTAAGTAGCTGCTGGAATTAAGTACGTCTCATGGTCGGCATTAATTGTTCAACTGATCAAGATCAGAATCGCAATATTGTGAGCTATGTGTCTTATGACCCAGGAGCAGAAATAGAGACATTGACCAATAAATAATTGACAAGAGTTTGTTATTGTTAAAGAATGTGGATTATAAGATGCACCAATTTACCGTGCCACAAAAAGGATGGAATTAATTTTAAAGTGGGCAAGTAGAAGTTTATTGCCACATATTTATTTTTGACCTGATTTTTAAAACCTGTAATTTACATAATTCATTTTACTATTTTGTACAACTTACACAAAGTAATATATCCCTATATAATAACAAGTGTTTGAAATATTGGCTCTAATTAACCCAATTGCTTGAAAATTGCTAATTCCTACTGAAAGAAAAAGAACATTTTTTCTCCTTGCTCATTTTACGAAATGGCACTTTCATTAATAGAGTGCAGTGGAAAATTCGATTGTACATAGGTTGAGATGTGGAGGACCCAACAAATGAATGGGTAAATGCACAGAGTGATGTGGGACTGAGGCAGGAAGCAAACAGGAAGATTGAAGTTCGATTCACTGATTTTTAGTGAGTTCCCTGATACCAACCAGTGGTGGAGATAGGCGGGATATGTTGACCACAATGTTAATGTAGGGGGAAAAAAACAGCCAGTGTTCCCAATGTGTTCAGCTAGCCAATGCTGTTACATATCTGACTGAAATCTGAATGTGTGTACACCCAGTGCAATTGTGATTGACCAAATAAATCCATATTTTAACAGCCTGTCAATCTGGACCTTCTAAGCTCAATTTTCCTGCTGGCAGGGTAGGGTTGGCAGAGTTACCATGGCAGCCAATTCTGGGTATTTAAAAGCCATTGTCAGAGGCTGAATCTGCGGGATCCTAGAGTCATATAGCACGGAAAGAGGTTCTTCAGCTCATTGTGTCTGCACCAGCCATCAAGCACCTAGCTATTCTAATCCCATTTTCAAGCACTTGGTCCTTCTATGCTATGGCATTTCAAGTGCTCATCTAAATACTTCTTAAATGTTGTGAGAGTTCCCGCCTCTACCACCCTTTCAGTCAGTGACTCCCAGATTCCTACCACCTTCTGGGTGAAGAATATTTTCTTCACATCTCCTATAAACCTTATGCCCCTTAACTTAAATCTTTGCCCCCTGGTTATTGACCTTGTGCTAAGGGAAAAGTTCCTTCATATCCACCCTATCTATGCCCCTCATAATTTTATGCATCTCAATCAGGTCCCCCCTCAGCCATCTCTGTTCCAAGGAAAACAATGCCAGCCTATCCATTCCCTCCTCATAGGTGAAACGCTCGAGGCCATGCAACATCCTGGTGAATCTCCTCTGTACCCTCTCTAGTGAAATCACTTCCTTCCTATAGTGTGGTGACCAGAACTGCACCCGGTACTTCGGCTGTGGCTTAACCAGCGTCTTATACAGCTCCATCATAATCTCTCCGCTCTTATATTCAATGCCTGAATTAATAAAGGCAATTATCCCATATGCCTTCTTTACGACCTTATCTACCTGTCCTGCTGGCTTCAGAGATCTATGGACATGCACACCAAGATCCCCCTGATCCTCTGTACTTGCAAGGGTCCAACCATTCATTGTGTATTCCCTTGCCTTGTTAGTCCTTCCAAAATGCATTACATCACACTTTTCAGGGTTAAATTCCATTTGCCACTGTTCTTCCCATCTAACCAGCCAGTCTACACTGCCCTGTAATCTAAGACTTTGCTCCTCACTATTTACTACACCACCAATTTTTGTGTCATCTGCGAACTTATCCACCATACCTCTTACATTCACGCCCAGATCATTAACGTACACTACAAACAAAGGACCCAGAACTGATTCCCAATATCATAAAATATGAAGAATAGTTCAAAGTGAGGATATTAAGTACCAATATCTAGATAACAACCTCAGAAAATTGGGGTGGGGGTGGGGGTGAGGGAAGACTGGAATGTAAACTGTATATACTTAATGACTTAAAGAAACTTGAGTAAGTATTCTCACAGATATTATAAAACAGAAAACCCTCAAACGGAGCTGAGTTTAGAGTTGTTAATATTATCAGTATGGATGAGAACAGTAGCCTAGGTATTATGGTATTAGACTGCCAACACAGAAGTCTTGAATTCAGATTTTTCCATGACAGGATATGAAATTGATTTCAAGAGCAGCATTTTGACCGAGCAAAGAGGCAAGCAGAGAAGGGGAGTAAATTCACATGACTGGCCAATGTGCCAATATGTCAGTAACCATCCCTCTCAGGGCCACTTTCCTGGAGGTGGGTGCGATAACTCCCATGTTTCCCATGGGCGGATCACAAGTTGATTCCTCTTTGGGACTCATTGCACATGTGTTTCCTTGGTAACAGGCAATGGCCTGCTCAGGTGAACCTTCACCTGAGCCCTTTATAAGGTAGGCACGGGGAAGGGTTTGCAGATGGGACTTGTGTGAGAACTGTTATTTTGGTTGAGACTCATGAATCCGAGAAGGCGAAACCCTAGAAGGCGAAACCCTGGAAGGCACACACCCGGAAGGCATTATCCCAGAAGACGAAATCTCAGAAGAAATAATCCCAGAAGATGTAACCCCGGAAGGCGTCATTCCGGAAGACGTAACTCTGGAAGGCGAAATCCCAGAAGATGACAGTTAACTTAACTTACAATGGACACCATTTTCATTGGAAGGGAGGTTGCTTGCTGTTGCATTTGCTGTTGACTGTTGCTTTAATAATTTATCATTGTGAAATTATAATGTATTTGGATTATAATTTATAATGTATTTGGATTTTAATGTATTTGGATGAATTGTTTTAAATAAAAAGACAGCTGGGGCTTGTATGAGAATTGCTGTTCTGGTTGGGACTCGTGGATCCTAGAAGGCGAAACTCTAGAAGATGACAACCTACATGGTGAAACCCCAAACGGCTTAACCCAGGAAGGTGTAACCCTGGAAGTCCGTCTTTGTGGTGATTATAAATTGACGGTCTACAGAGCTTCCCACTTAGACAGATACCCTATGCCATGCATAGAAGCCTTGTATGCAAAACTGGCTGGGGGGTCAGATGTTTTCCAAATTAGATATGAGCCACGTCTACCTCCAACTGGAGCTTGAGGTGTCATCCAGAAAGTACATCACTATAAATACTCACAAAAGGCTATGATTACATTAACTTGCCTTTTGGGGCGTCTTCGGCTTGTACCATTTTTCAAAGGGTGATGGAGAGCATGATGGTTTAATTTCCGGAGCAACTGTAAAGGAACATTTGGAGAGTCTGGAGGAGGTCTTATAGCATTTCTCTGAGGCTGGTGTCAGGCTAAAAATATAAAAATGTGTGTTTCAGGTCAGCAAAGTAACGCACCTCGGATACAGAGTTAACAAGGATGGATTCCACCCTGCTGAAGAGAAGGTGAAGGCCATAAAAAGGGCTCCGACTCCAAGGAACACAACAAAGTTGAGACCTTTCCTAGGTCTTGTAAATTACTACAGGAAATTCATACCAAACCTGGTGAGCCTGCTGGCATCCCTTTATGTCCTGCTAAAAAACAAAGTCAGAATTGGTCATGGCAAGTGGCACAAGAGAAAGCTTTCCCAGTGTCAAATTGCAATTATTGTCAACAAATATACTAGCTCATTATGACCCCCTGAGACCACTCATTGTAAACTGTGATGCCTCCCCCTATGGGATAGGAGTGGTATTGTCACATCATTGGGACGATGGGAGAGGGCTTCCAATTGTGCATGCTTCACGAACCCTGGCAGATGCAGAAAGGAAGTATGACCAGATCAAGAGAGAAGATTTGGTCATGGTATTTGCGGTGAAAAAATTCCAATAAATCTACCGTTGGCATTCCATCATAGTGACAGATCACAAACCTCTGATGCAATTCCTCCCATTGCATCAGCTCAGATCCAATGCTGGGCACTACTGTTAGATGCATATGAATATATCCTAGAACATCGTCCAGGGAGACAGACCACCAGCGCGGATGCCTTGAGCTGCCTGCCGCTATCCATCAGACTACCTTCACCTCCGAAGATGGATGAAGTCACCATGACTTTGAACTTCATGGACACTCTGCCAGTATCCGCCAGGCAGACTCAGGCTTGAACCCAAAATGGGCAAAGCTACTTCATATCGTCTTAAGTTGTGGACCACAACAGCATCCTGTGAAGGATCTAAAACCTTATATCTCCAAATATCAAGAGCTGAGCATTGAAGATGGCATCATCTTGTTGTCCTGCATCCAGGCCAGCAACTAATACTCAACAAATTGCATAACGGCTATCCAGGAATTTCTAAAATGAAGATGCTTGCAAGAAGCTATGTCTGGTGGCCTGGCATGGACAAGGACATTGAAAAGCTGCCAAGTAAACCAGAAGATCCCACCAGTGGCCTCATTACTCCCCTGTGAATGGCCAAGGAGACCCTGAATGCAAGTACATGCAGACTTCGCAGGGCCATTCATGGGCTCTGTGTTCTTAATTCTTATTGATGCCCACTCAAAGTATATCAAAGTGCACTCAGTGGCCTCAACTACCATATGTTGAGGCCATAGTGTTGTAAATAGAAAATCTCCGGCAATCTTTTTGCAGGCATGGTGTATCTGAGGTCCTCATAACAGACAATGGGACCCCATTTACCAGTGGGGTGTTTCAGACTTTTATCAATACAAATAGCGTGAGACACATCCACACGGCACCCTATCACCTGTCTTCAAACAATCTGGCTGAGCGAGCAGTCCAGGTATTCAAAAACAACATTAGAAATTAAATGACAAGCTCTTTGGAAACAAAGTTTGCATTGTTCCTTTTCAATTATAGGACAACAGCGAACATGACAACGGGGATAGCTCCAGTGGAGTTATTGATGGGCCGATGCCTGGTCCAAATCTGGGCAGAAATATCAAAGAAGCCCAGCAAAGAGGCCACACAGACATGAGCCTGATAGGATCTTCAAACCAGGAGACACTATCCACGTACAGAACTTTGGAGATGGCTCCCCCTGGATCCCAGGAGCTGTCCTCTCAAAAACGGGATCAGTGTCATACACAGTAAAGACTGTGGAGAAGACCATAAAAAACATGTTGATCACCCCCATCATCAGGAACCCCCCACAGAGGTGACTGCTTCACCGGACATGCCATCATTGGCATCTTGAACACCGGCCTGCGGACAGGAAACTCCACCTACTAAAAGCCCAAGAGAGGTTTATGAAGATCCGCCTCAGAAATGGAGATGGAAGCGGTGGAATTGCAGTCAGAGATCACCACTGAGGATGAGCCCCTTGCAGTGGCTCTAAAACATTCCACAAGGAAAAGACGTTTGCCCACTCAGTATACGCTGAACACGCAGTTAACAGAAATGAAGACCCGGCCCAAATGCCAAAGACATCCTGTAAGGGGGGATTCAGAATAACTTGGGACTAAAACATTAACAGGGGAGATTAAATCAGAGTGAACAGAGTATAGAAAAGTCACAAAGTGCCTGGGATATCGTTTACAAAGGTACTGTTTGCATAGAGACACAAATAACCACTGTTAGAGAATTTATACATGTATTTTTGAAAACATATTATATTCTGTATTAAAAGCATATGCCTTGATCAATAGCACAATGCTCTAAGGCATGATGGGACATAGTCAAGCAAAAAGAACCATATTCCTCGGAACAATGCAGCTACTGAGTAAAAGGAAAAGCAATTTTTATCAGTGTCTCTAGACAATCCCAATGAATAGAATATTTGCTATCCAAGGACAGTGCCAGAGAACTCAGACAGTTTGAATAAATAGAGCATACATTACACTAGATAAGGAAGTCTGGAGAGGGTGACAGGAGACTGTGAGAAAGACTTTCAAGCCCACAAACTCAGGTATTCCCATGCTGTCAGAGGGTAAATATTATTGGCCAAGGTAAATGACCTATACCTATACTAATAATGATTGGCTCATGCCCGGCTGGGGTGGGCAAGGGTGGGCAAATTACTTTTGAAAATTGTATAATTGTAATACTGAGAATAATGTAATTTTAAAGTGATTTGGAACTGACCCAAATCTCTCTCCTTCGTACGTTGACCAGGCCTGGAAAATAAAGATACGTCTTTAACCAGAATACTTGTCTCCACGAGTCTTTGTGTCAGCTGAACCGTAATTAAGAAGGGAAATTCTCATGTGAAAGCCAGTTTAATACATGGTCTCTGAAAAACGCTCCTACACAGCCTCATCGCCATGTGAATGAGACAGAATCCTTGGACTCAGAGGGGTAAGGAATCACGAATTGATTTCCCCATGTGACTTTTGAATATGAGTTGCCTTGGTAACAGGCAATGGCCTGCCCAGTTGGAACTCTAACCTGAGCCATTTATAAGGCAGACACCGGGAAGAGTCTGCAGAACTGTTGTCCTGACTGGGACTTGTGTACGTACACCATGGAGCTGTGGTTTAATTTCGTGTTTAACAATAAATACTGTTCCATTCCACTTGGGCTTCCTGAGGATAGGGATTGGCAGGACTATCCAACTGCAATCAGCAGATGGTTTAATTATGGATATTTAAAGGCGAATTAAGGCCTATTGTCAGAGGCTGACTCTGTGGAATCCCTAAGGCATTGAGAACTAGGGTGGTTGTCTGGAGGGGGCTTCCCGGCAACAGAGCAGGGGTCCAGTGCTCCGGTGCAAGCTTTGAGGCCCTCCCTGCTTTCTATTACAGCTGCAGCCTCAGGTTTCCCCTTTACAATGGTGGCCTCGTTTCTGAGGGGCATTTTAAACTTTTAAAAGTTGGAGAGAAGGCCCCACCATCTTTTCTGACCTGAACAGCAGGCTGCTACTTCTCCAGTGTTGGGGGGCCTACTATCAGCTCTCCAGATTCTAAAGCCTGCTCTTTGTACACCAATTAACCAATTCAAGGAATATCACTGCCCGGTGACTATTCCTTACACAGTGCGGGATTGTGACACTCTCTTAACTCCATCAGGGCTTTGAACCAAAACCCAAAAATTTGCCCCAAGAAGTTGACTGGCACCAGAAGAAATTCAGTTGGTTCATTAATGTCCTTCGGGGAAGATGACTTACCACTCCCACCCATGCTGGCTGATTCCAACTCCAATTCTACACTCCGCGGTCAACCAATAATATGCAGTGATGGCCAGTAAATGATGCCTTATCATGTTACCAAAAAGCAGTAACAATGAAGGACAAATTTAAAACAAATAAAAGAATGTAGTTAAGTGACTGAAACTGGTCACATTTGGGAAAAAAAGCAGTAAGTCTGCAACCTATAAGGGCAAGCCTGATAATACAGAAATGATAAGCTGTCAAGCACAAATCACATTGATCTGTTTGGATGAAGACACATAGCTGCTGAACTGTACTGTTCCAAATGACTTAACTTCAATTGCCTTCAATCTTGTTAAAATTGTTGGGAGAGATTTTGATAGAAGCAATGGCATTTAGAACAAGTCAGAATTCCTTGCGCTCCTGCGTCCTTGTCTGCTCAAAGTGCTTGACATAGTTAGCTAGCTATTTTAGAGATAAATGGACTGATAAAAGTTGGTTTAGTTGAAACTAACTCTGAGCGCAAAAGACAAACTGAAGTGTTGGGGGTAATTTAACCTTCTCAAAAGGGTGTCTTTGGATCAAGTGGGAGAACTGACAATCTGAAAGATTTTCACACCAATCTCAAGCATGACCACGACCGATTTTAAAGAAGGCTAGATGTGGGGTGGATGACCAATCCACTCTCAGGAGGAGGATTGGCCAAAACGTTAATCTTGGTGAGAAACCTGTCTGTTCTTGAGAGACTGCTTCAGGGCTGCTTTTACCGATTGCTTATCTTCCCCGCTGGCCAGTATCTTTGAGTTTATTTGGAGCTGTGAAGTGATGACACCAGCACTGATTCTGGGCCACGGGGGCAGTTGTTGCTCAGCGGCTCCCAGGAGTTGCAAGACTTTCCACATTTTTCAATTTGAGTGCGTGAAGTCAATCTTTTCCACTGAGATATCTTATGAGATGTTCTTCATCAGAAGACATTGCGCTCTTCATTTCCCTTGTATTTTTACAGGAGACATTCACATTCCAGAGTCCAGCAGGGGATGAAATATATTCAACGGGGAGTTAGCATTTGTGGCAATCAAGAGACCAGAGGGTCGTTCAAGCAAGGGTAGCTGTTGGCAGTTAGATGCCATTCAGGAGAGAACCAACCCCCCGAGCCTGGAGACAGGATGCCAGGGTAGCCACCTATCAACATTCCACTCAATTTTACAATTCCCCTGCCTCCCAATCAGGGAGGGGCAAAGGGAGGGTAAATATTGGGGACAATTACGATTTATTTCTCTCAAAGTTAGAAAGAGTATGTTTGAGGGCATAGATTAGTAGATTAATTTTTTGTGAACATCTAAAAGCCCAATGTGGAGAGTTGTATGGTGATACATTTTGGGAGAATGAATATGGAAGAGACATATAATTTCATGAGAAATAGAGGGGCAGGTAGCATTTGGGTTTACGGCACGCTAAACCATCACAGTGGGTACATCCCTAGATAAAGCAATGAAAAAGGTATATAATTTAAAAATTATGATACACTGGAGCTCTTTACATGAAAAAGAATGAGGACAACTGATGAAGGGACACATCAAAATTATGAGGGATTGCATTAAGATAAATACTTCTTCACTTCATTGCGTTCTCCAATTCAGAGTTGTGGGGAATCAGGGCACGAGGCAAGATGCATCCAGGATGGGACGCCAGTCCATCACAGGGCACACACTCACCCACAATCCGAGGGGAAATTTATAGTGGTCAATCCACCTAACCTGCACGCTTTTGAACAGTGGGAGGAAACCGGAGCACCCGGTGAAAACCCACACTGACAGGCACCCAAGGCCAGAATCGAACTGTGTCCCTAAAGCTGTGAGGCAGCTAACCATTGCACCATCATGCTGCCTTGCGATAAGATAAACACGTAAAAACTATTCCCGCAGATTGGTGAGTTGGTCACAACATTTCATAAATGTGGGTCTTGCTCTTGCGTAGCTTTTGAGTCAAGTTTCACACACGAGATTCCTGAGTCACTCACTGGGGCAGAGTTATTTATGAATGGTTTCCTGGTGTCTCTGTGGGTTACAACCAAGGCTAAACATCTAAGCTACCCTTTAGTGTGGGATGGATGTCAACCTATTACTTAGAGTCAAGGAGGGATGCTGATTACTGATGGCTCCTTCAGTGTTAAAGAGCATCCAAGGTGGTATCTTTCAGCTGAAACTCCAGTTTGGTCCATGTTTAGTACAAGAAGCCGTCTTTTAAATGAGTTGAACAGTTGCCCAGAGGATCATTCAGGAGGTTGGTTGTCAGTTATATTGCCTGCTACTGCTTATCAGCCAGTCTACAGAGAATGTTGGTGGATTGCGCTTGACCTAACTAATCCTGATTTACACCAAACCGCTGATTGCGAGTGAACAATCATTTACTGAAGATTTTGAGCACTACTTAAAGTCGTATCATCTTCTATCGATCACTTGCTGCGGAAGATTTGAAGAGGATTTTGAAACACATTAAGAGACTTCCTGTGACACTTCATACAGAATTCATCAACACTCCATCAAAATTTATTCTGAGAATTCTCTGAGGACGCCATCTAAAAATAGTGAGTCCTGCATTCTAACATATTGGACACTTCACAAAGGGGATGAAAGTGTTGACGTATGAAGAGAAATTAAACAGTTTGGGCTTATACTCGCTGGAGTTTAGAAGGATGAGAGGAGATCTGATTGAGGTATATAAAATTCTAAAAGGGATTGACAGAGTAAACGTAGACCAAATGTTTCCCCTTATGGGGCAATCTAGAACAAGAGATCACAGTTATAGTCTGAGAGGTGGTAGATTTAAAACTGAGATGAGGAGGAGCTACTTCTCGTAGAGGGTGGTGAATTTGTGGAACTCACTGCCCCATAGCAAGATGGAGCCTGAATCATTAAATGATTTCAAGAAGGAGATAGATATATTTCTGATTTTAAAAAAGTGTGTTAAAGGGATATGGGGAACAGATGGGGATGTGGATTTGAGACCAGGGAGAGATCAGCCATGATCTGATTGAATGGCAGAGCAGACTAGAAGGGCTGAATTTGCCTACTTCTGCTTCTAATTCCAATGTTCCTATGTTTCAAAGAATGCCAGGAGAAATGGAGTGACTGGTCATCGGCAGCTTGCTTGGAGTCCCTCTTGATTTGTAGGAGGGCGGCCTGAAGTGGGGCTTGAACTCTTCACCCTCAAATTCAGAGGCAAAAATCCAACCACTGAGCCAAAGGCCCACAAAGGTAGCATTAAAAATCTATATAATTCATAGGTCAGGCCACAGTGTGTCACGTGTTAGTTCCTTACTTTAGGGAGCCTGTCAAGACCATGCTGAGGGTGCAGATGAGATTTATTAAGATGCTAGCGGGCATTAGAGACTTTAGTTTAAGAAGAGATATGAGAAACTGAATCTGCTTTTGTTAGAACATTCAAGGGTGAAGAGGGCTGATTCAGGAATCCAAAATGTAAGAAGTTTTAACAAGATAAATAAGTGGAAAATTGTTCCCACAAGTAGATTTGTTGGTAACTAGAGGATATAAATTTAAAACCGTCATGAAAAGATCAAGGGAAGTAGTTGGAAGGTTTTCTTTTATACTTAGAATGCCTTCATTGAAAGTGTGGGAGCAGAATCCATAACAATTTTTAAAATGCATTGGCTAAAGTGGATAAATATTTGAAAGGGAAAAGCTTTAAAGTGAAAGGGCAGGGGAACGGTACAAGGTGGATAGTCCTTCCAGAGAGCTGACACAGGCACGAAGAGCTAAATGACCTCTTCCAATGCTGTAAAATTTTATGATTCTAGGTTACAAAGTCTATAGCACATCAATATATTTAATTAAATCACAAAATGGCCAATGAAACTCAGATAGAGCTATAAAAGGGGGATCTAAAAGTGTCAAGATGATGCAAAGTGGAATGAATTTGGAATTTGGAATTTAAAGCTCGTCAATGGGCTATAACGTCATGTGAACCTTACCCTGCCTCTGACCCATGGCATGCTTGACCTGAGCTGAGAATACTTAATGCCTGGCACCAAGGACCACAAAATTGGACAAAAGCTTTATTCCACAACATTCTGTACAGAACTAGGTTTCACCACATTTCAACACAATTCATGCTGATTGTACCAAATTCAATTCAGCAACAGCAGTAACAAGGAGAGACTGTGCATAAAATATTGAGACAATGTTTCATTATTGCTGATGTGGGCAGCTCACTCGTAAACAGGCCATTTAAAAAATTGGATAAAGCATGAAGAACAAGGAAATATATCTTTCCAGACAAGAGCTAATAACGGGGCAAGAGCTCAGCTCTTATGTGCATTAATTCTAGGTCAAGCAAAGTACCTCTTTGTTTAAAGGTTCCTTCAGTGCTGTGTGCACACTTTGTGATCTGATTAACTTTATGCTGGAGGCATTATTTTGCCTGCAAGCCAAGGGAGTTTCTCTCCAGCATTACTTCCACTAGTATTTGCCTTTATAATCTTCCATTCAAAATCTGATACCCTTGAAGTTATGGAAACTAAATCTGACCTCTAAATGGTCCACACGTGAGTGATGCTCCCATACGTCTAGGATGGCAAGGAAAAAAAACTGAAGATTTTAATGGAAGTGAAGTGAGGGGATAACTGATGGTCCTTTTATAGAAATGATTCATAATTTTAAAATTCAGTAATATATTAAATATCATTTTTCCCTGCACTATTTCACAGAAAATTGCGCCTTAGATTTAAAAGTGCATCCATAATTGATAATGCTAAATCCTGTTTCTGATTTAGGCTTTGCTTGATGTCAGGCAGTTGTTGCCAATGCATTGAAATGAGACACTGACCAGTTATTGGGAGATGGATCCAATCTACTTGAAGCAGGAGCTATTTTCAGATGTCAAAGGTTTGTCATCACCTGCAAAATAATTCATTATTCAGTCAGGGCGGATTACTATGCAGGAAGAAACTGTGCTTTGCTTCCAACATAACATCATTTGTGACAAAATATGAAGGAGCGATGAGTGATGGGCTAATGCTGGAGGAGTTAGGCTGGATTAAACTTTACCTCAAAATTAAAGTGGAGGAGGAGTTATGCTTCAGAATGATTTAGGCGTCGCAGGCAGTTAAGGCCAAATTTTCACCGAGTCAGGATGACTGTGAAAGGCCAGAATTGGCTGGCTCCATCGCAGAGGTAGGGGTGTGTTCTACTCATCTACGATTTTCATACCAACTGTGCCAATGTGAAGTCCACCAACACCAACACCACCCCCTCCCATGGCCACTCATGTCCCCTAAGCCAAGCTATGCCCTGTCCTCATCCACCTTATGTCACCTAATGCCGTCTACGCCAAGCTATAGCACTCCACCCATCCCCCATGGCCCATCATGCCAAGCTATGTAGCTTCCATGGCCATTCACCCTCTATACACTGTGTAAGACCAATTGACTGCATACTGCAGTAGGGTGTGTAAAAATAATGTGTAAAAAAAATTTGAAGTAAAAGAAAAACTGTAGGGATTCAATGGATTCTGTAAGGATTCTACAGTTAGTTCTATTAAGTCCTAGAAGATTTGTCCTCCAAATGATCAGACTTCAATAGAGTACTTTAGCCATTTGAATAAACTACTTTGTAGCAGTTATAATGAAGACCATCAAAAAAATGTTTTAAAAATCCATTTCACTACAGGGGAATAAAAGTGTCAATCATACAGACCCTATGAAGTGTCAATAATAGAAACCATAACCCTTGAAACCACTTAACCTTTTATAAGTAAACATTATGAAACTAACCAAAGAGATCAGAATCAGATGTCAATGATCTAATGTTTTCTCCAGGGTGTAGTTGTTTCAACAAGGTTTGTGGATGTATGGTATTTCAGCCAAGTGCTGAAATAGCAAAAGTACTCTATTGAAATCTGATCATTTGGAGGACAAATCTTCTAGGACTTAATGGAACTAACTGTAGAATCCTTACAGAATCCATTGAATCCCTACAGTTTTTCTTTTACTTCAATTTTTTTTTTAACACATTTTTTTTGCACACCCTACTGTCAGTATGCAGTCAATTGGTCTTACATAGTGTATACAGGGTGAATGGGCATGGAAGTTACATAGCTTGGCATGAAGGGCCATGGGGGATGGGTGGAGTGCTATAGCTTGGCATGGTGGTATGGAGGCCATGGGGAGGGGTGGGAGTGAGTGGGTGGACTGGGTGGAGTGCCATAGCCTGGAATGGCAACATGAGGTGACACAGATGAGACATGAGGAGTGTGTGAGGGGTGAGGACTGGATGCCATTATGTTTTTAATTTGATTGGGACAAAGTTCCACAACACTGAGATGAACCTTTTCAACAGCTCACCTCTGCACCCAACAACCCTTGTGGCTGCCTCTGAACTTTGTCCAGTATTGGATAGCTTGACTGCAGTATGATCCCCAGCAGTGAAATTCCTGCCTTTGTGGGCGCTTTTTCTCTGAGATGGGCTAGGAATTTTCCTAAATCCTGCTACCCACCTCGAGGATAAAAGTTGAAGCTGTGATGGCTGAGTTTGGCCAATTGATTGTACTTGGTTTAGAAGAGTCCCAAATGGCTAAAACTGGACCGTCTATGGGTGAGGTAATCAACATTAACATCCTTAAATGGGGTCATTCCAGACAACAGGCATGATAATAGCTTTTTAAATGCATTGTTCGAAACTCCATGGCTGCGATCTTACCATCCGCTGGACCAGTTGATCAGTGTAACGAGCCAGGAAGCAGTCAAAAAGCCAGTTCTCGCCTAGCACAAACTGGTTTCATGCTGAAAGCCATCTTCCCAGCCCTCTTTTGCCAGCAGAAAGCTGATTTAAATATTACTGTCACAGTTATCACGACATTAACATGTCCCGCTCAGCCGTTTCCGGCCTCATGGACACTTCCTCCCTCGGCGGTGAGAAGTCTTGCCAACGTGAATCACTCATGGTCCCCACCAACACCTCATATATCTAAGCCAATTCCCAAAGGCACCTGAGCGTCAGTACAAACAAGCAGTCCATAATGAAGCAAACTTCTGCTCTGCTGGAACAGAGGCTAGAATTGTAATTAAACCCACCCGCTTACAGTTGGGAAATTGGGTGGGGGAGGATGAAGGGCAGGTTGGGAACCCGATAGCCAGTTTGGAGCGGGCTCTGCTATGTTGCTGTTTAACTCAGCAATGGCATTAGCATCCCACTTTTAGTTTTCTCTCCAGTCACAGAGTGTGGGCGTGAAAAAGATTGTGTCTGTCAATTAAAGGATCTTTATTTAAAATGAACCCCAGCAAGGTTCAGAATGGCTGATGTCACTAAGGTAGATAATGATCAGAGACAAGGCTGTTGTCTGGTTTCATCATATTTTCCGGCTGATCATGCTGTGGGCAAAGCGCCCGAAGAGAAATGTCGTTCCCCATGGTTGGGTGGAAGATGCCAACCTGACAAACCAAGCAGGTGTGACTGGAAATGGTAGACAAAGGGAGGAGCAGAAAGGTGTGGGATTCAGTGTCACAAGAGATTAAATGGCCTCATGAGGAAGGAAAGGTGAGCAGCATCCCACATTCAAGAGCCAATCGTCACATGTGACACAATAGCTGAAGTGGGAGGAAGCTGAGGGTTCCTCAAAAGGAGGTCACATACTCTAAGCACTGTTATCTGACTCATGCATACTACATCACCAGAACAGATACACACAACTCAGTAGGACGTCCAATCTATACTTCAAGTTTCCATTGTCCATTCTTCCCCATCCTCACTCCTTCCAAAAGACAACATTGATCAGCATAGTATGACCAGAGTAGAAGATGATCAAAGGTTGCAAATACAATGTATGGATTGCTGACTGTGCGAATGATCTGTGTGGAGCGGCAATGCATTCAGCATAAGGGTGTCATATGGTCTCACACTGTTTCTGATCCATAGCTATATGAATCCATCATGGTCTTCGTCAGCAGCTAAGTGTGTAGGCGCCTTGGCCACACCGGGCTCTTGCTCCAACTGCCCCAAAGATGCAGAACTGTCACCCACTTCCTCTTCTTGCAGCTCCAGTACTCTTTGCAGCACTGTCTTGTGCAAGGCACAGCAGACCACTACCATGCTGCAAACCCTTGATAGTACATGCTGAAGGGCACCCCAAGATCTGCCCTGACACCTGAATTGCATCTTAAAGGCTTGATCTATGACAGTTCTGGTACTTTTCTGACTCCAATGTGTTACTCTTCTGCATCAGTAGCTGATCTCTTCACTGAGGTTCTCCTTGTAACCAACCACTAATGTTTTAAGATGCAAAGATGTGTGTCCAATACATCTACATGAATACACATGAAACCTTCCATTGGCCACAGACC
Source organism: Mustelus asterias (assembly GCF_964213995.1). Classification (NCBI taxonomy): domain Eukaryota; kingdom Metazoa; phylum Chordata; class Chondrichthyes; order Carcharhiniformes; family Triakidae; genus Mustelus; species Mustelus asterias. Next base: position 60,876,261 of record NC_135816.1, read on the forward strand.
AGCTGAACATTGATGAAGTGTGGGGAAGGGGGTTTTAGGTCAGCTAGTTAGATCCACATGCAGATCTTTAGTTTATCATGACAGTGCAGTGCGAAAAGGTTAAATAATTCCACCTAACAAGATAATGTTAACAGTTTGCTCATGTGTGAATGCAATAACAGTATTAAAATGAATGAAATATGATTTTAAAGTATATATTGGAATACTAAATGATTCTTAAATGTATTTTAATTTATAAAATGCATTTTTAATATATAAATGTATTGTTCGCCTCAGTCAAAAACGCAAATGCTGCAGAAATAATGATAAGGCTCAAAAGTTCAGCAGTAAGAAGTCCATTAGTCAGCAGAATGAACATTACTGGTTTCAAATCCTGGGACAGTTATTGAAAGATGATGTCTTAAATAGAAGCAAATATTGTCCAGACATGAAGAAGTATCTTTCCAACGGCCCCGGAGAGACGCTTATCTCACTATCTTGGCAATGCGCCTATAGAAAAGGTATAGCAGTAGAAGCGTCCCTTACAACATAGCAACAAGGAAGTGGGCTTTGCCAAATGGATAAACAGAATATCATTATGTCAAGTAGCATATTGCAATTGGCTGAGGTAATTGGTCTTGTACTGGACTGACATGTTAACACTAAATGAAATTGAATCTAAGTTAATTAGAAGCTGTATCTCAGATAACAGGAAGTATAATTGTACGGTAATTTGGCTGAGTGCCATGGGTCTTGTAGCGCTGAATCAGAGGTATTTGACTATCCAAAGGCCTTCCATGGCTGTAGGTTAATGTTTTGTTTGTCTTGTATGATTTTTGCGCTTTAAATAAACTGTAGTTACGTCTTTTTGACCAGAGACCTTGCCTTTGCGAGTTTTTAAAGTAATTTTAAGTTTTTCAAGAAGCTTGGCCACCATCGTAAAGAAATCCCCACTTCAAAGCAGAATCCTTTTCCAATAACAAATACTGCTGGTTGATCTGAGGATGCCTTGATTGATACATGTGTTCACTCAATGAACAGTAGAAACTCAGCCACTCTCATTCTGACTGACCTCTGCAGTAACAAAGTGGGCATAAGTGGCAGCCCTGGAAAACATGACATTAGTCACTTTGGAGCTGTACTTGCACTTGCCCAGAGCAAATTGTGAGATGTCAGCAACCTATCCCTGAAAGTAGCTGGGAAGGAAAAGATTCAGGACTGTGGTGATGGTCAATGCCAATGTTTGTCCAGTTGGTCCATTGGGAAGATGGTCTTGTTCTAGGATGCAGATGCCAACAATGATTACCTCAAAAGTCCGAGGCTGTTTAAGCACTATGAGAGCACCGTGAGAGTGCAAATTCTCTGTTTGTGGATCCCGTCTAGCGGAATTGCCTCCTTTGAGCTGGAGCTGTTTCCAACCTTTCTGTCCTCGGAGGAGGCGGTGGCACAGTGATATTGTTACTGGAGTAGTAATCCAGAGATCCAGCATAATGCTCTGGGAGCCAGGTTTGAATCCCACCATGGCAGATGGCGGAATTCGAATTCAATAATAAAAAACAATCTGGAATTAAAAGTTTAATGATGACGAGGGATGAAACCATTGTTGATTGTTGTAAAAACCCAACTGGTTCAGTGCTGTGCCTTGGAGGAGGAAATCTGCTGTCCTTACCTGGTCTGGTCTCCTACATGTGACTCTAGATCCACAGCAATGTGGTTGACTCTTAAATGGCCTCGTAAGCCACTCAGTTCAAGGGCTATTCAGCCACATACCATGAATGAATTTTTAAAAAGCGACCTGTAGCTGAGGAGGAGGTGGGGTGCAGCGAGTGTTGTTCCTTTTGCTCTATGTGCTCCTCCTATGGTTCCTCATTAGAACAACCAAGGCAAAAGCAGCTCCCATGCTGCAGGGAAGGCTGACAACAGGAAAGTGCTGGGCAAGGTAACCAAAATTCGAGATAGCAGTAAAGACTTCCAAAATGTTGGAATCAATTCAAATAAGGCATGGGAAAGTTTGAAATTATGAATAAGAAACTTATATTTGTAATCAATAGTTGAATTTTGACTAGAAATGGTATTCATGCTTTACAAACTGTTAAATGAAGTGAAATGAGTTATAGATTTAATAAGGTACTGTTTCTTGTACAACTGCTGAGCTAGTGTAACAGCCGAATGGTGAAATCTGTGTTTTCAAGCATGTATTGCACAACCTATTGGTTTGAATGAAGTTTAATTCAAATTAATATCTCAAACATTGTCTCATCAAGTTGTCGACCATGCATATTTTCACTATAAACATCACACATTTGCTTGCTGTAGGCATGTAATAGAATCAAAATAGGAGACACTAAATAAACTCAAGCAAATTCCAGTTGAGAATGTTCTTCAGTTTGTTAATTCAACAGCTATGTTACTTTTCCATTGGTGCTTTATGACTAAGCTTGGCTTTTTACACACAGGGTTACATATCTTACGGTATCCCGTCATAAATTGTTAGTGTTTTCCAATCTTTTAATCATCTCGTGGATAAATTCGTTGAACTCTTTTTTATTACATTATGAACAGAAAAGCTTTTGTAACACATTCCGAAGGAGAGTAGGCACAAGACTGTGTTCCAGCTTATTCCACCTCAATTTAATCACTGTCAACACCAAAAGGATAGCCGTCAGACAAAAATGTCAAGCTTAGTTACCCATCAGGGGTGATGGAAAATTGCCTCTTTATGTCCTTGAGCTTTATCCTCGAAAGCATTCAAACAGATCACAAAAGAAAGATGGCTGATGTCCTGTATTTGACTACCCATTTCTCCAAAAAACCTGTTGGAAAACTTGCGAAACTGAGGTTATAAGAACAAGTTTCTGAATTAGGCCTTCACGATCCTAGTAGTTTAAATAACCAAGGGAAAAAAGGTATATTTTTTATCCGTTCAAGGTAATAATAGTTAAGTGAAAAACATTATCTAATAAAAAAACTGCTGCAATTGTGAATTAAATACAGATTTGAGGGAGAGCTCTTTTACCCTGACAGATTGAGACTTAAGAACAGGTGTGGGCAAGTAGATCATTTAAATAACTTGGCCAAAAGATTGATCTGTCAATAATCATAAATTGTTCACAGTCATGCTCAGAGAGGAATATCAACTGTAGAAAATATATAAAAAGTGAAGTACGGAGAGAAAGATACAGGCTTAGAGTTTGTGCTTGCAAGGATGCCAAAACTGCCTTTGATATTCTGCTATACAATATATATATAATATATACTTTTAATAATTCATTCATGGGATGTGCACATCGCTGACCAGGCCATCATTTATTACTAATTGCACTTCAGAAGGTAGCGACGAGCTACTTTCTTGAATTGCTACAGATCGTATAGAATAGGTACACCCAGAGTGCTGTAAGGGAAGGAGTTCCAGGATTTTGGCACAGTGACAGTGAAGGAATGGCAATATATTTCCAAGTCATCATGATGTGTGGCTTGGAGGATGGTGTCCCCATGTGTCTGCTGCCCTTGTCCTTCAAGACCCTAGTGGTTGTAGGTTCAGAAGGCGCTGTCTGAGGAGGCTTGGCGAGTTTCTGCAGTGTATCTTGTAGATGGTACACGCTGCTGCTTTGTGTGTCAGGGTGGAGGGAGAGAATGTTTGTGGATAAGGTGTTAACAAGTGGGCTGCTTTGTCCTGGATGGTGTCAAATTTCTTGAGTGTTGTTGGAACTGCACTCATCCAGCAAGGGCAGAGTACTCCATCATACACCTGACTTGTGCCTTGTGGATAGTGGGCAGGCTTTGACAAGTCAGGAAATGAGTTACTCACCATAGGATTCCTAGTCTTTGACCTGTCTTTGTACCCACAGTATTTATATGGCTAGTTGAGTTCAGTTTCAAGTCAATGGTAACCCCCAGGATATTGATAAGTAGGGGATTCAATGATGGTAATGCCATTGAATATCAAGGAGTGATGGTTATTGGAGGTGGTCATTGTGTGGCATGAATCAGCCCAGGCCTGGATATTGTCCTGGTATTGCTGCATTTGAACATGGACTGCTTCAATATCTGAGGCGTTTTAAATGGTACTGAACATTGTGCAGTCATCTGTGAACATCTCCATTTCTGATCTTATGATGGAAGGAAGATTATTGATGAAGCAGCTAAAGATTGTTGGGCCAATACCCTACCTGCAATGTTATCCTGGAACTGAGGTGATTCACCACCAATGACAACAACCATCTTTCTTTGTGCAAGATAGGACCCTAACCAGCAGAGAGGTTTTTCCCCCTGATTCCCTTTGAGTCCAGTTTTGCTAGGGTTCCTTGATGCCATACTTGGTCAACGGTTGACTTGATGTCAAGGGCAGTCACTGTCTCCTAGTCCTGATGATAGCACTCTCTGGGGTTTCATCTGTTAGATATGATTCTGTGACTATGTCAGACTGTTGCCTGCCTATTCTGTGAGACATCTCTCCCAGTTTTGGCACTAGCATCCAGATGTTAGTAAGGAGGACGTTAGAGAGTCAAGAAGGCTGAGTCTGCCCATGTAATTACCTGTGCCTGGCTGAATGCCAGGTGGTCCATCTGAATTTATTTCTTTTAGATACTTTAGCAGCTTGATACAACTGAGTGTCATTTAGGAGTCAACAACATTGCTGTATATCTGGAGTTGCGTGTAGGTCAGACCGGGTAAGGATAGCAGTTTTCCTTCCTGTGAGAAATTACAGATAGTTTTAACTATGTTGTATTTGTGTGTGTTAGGAATAAGCTAGTGCTCTAAGTTTAAGTTTTAGCTACAAGTTTAATGTTTAGATTAAATTCATATTCTTTATTTGTGGGTTAAAAAGTTGAAAGATCAGTCTAGTTTCATTTAAAGCTTTCTCTATGAGAGGGAGGCATAATCTCTAGAGCTGTTTGTTTAGCTGCATTTTTAATGAAGTTTTTGACCCTTGAAGTAGTTTAGGGAAGGTTAAAAAAGTAGAAAAAAAACTGTCCTGTTGCTTAGCAACAGGGGATTGAGAGACATACACAGATATGCAAGATGACTGAGGTAAAAGGAGCATTCCACAGAAAGTGTCAGAATAGGCAGAGCATGAAAACGGGCAAAAGACAAGTCCAAATGAAAGAAGAAGGCAAAAGCAGGGCATGGGACAGGAAAAATGTCCCAAGAGTTTCTAATCAAAGGGAAAAAAACCCTAATGTCAGAAACTACTCACTTGAATTAAATTTAGCCGCAATTTCTCTCAACTGTGCCCAGCGTTTTCCTGGGATAAGGTTTTGGGTGGATGAAGAAAATGATCTCTCTGGAATGGGAGCCAACTTTGAGGGAAGGTATGTTTGGCCATTGAATGGTGAGGATATGGAGAAGACTATTAAAGCACAGGGGCGGCATGGTGGCACAGTGGTTAGCACTGCTGCCTCACAGCGCCAGGGACCTGGGTTCAATTCCAGCCTCGGGTCACCGACTGTGTGGAGCTTGCATGTTCTCCCCGTGTGTGCGTGGGTTTCCTCCAGGTGCTCCGGTTTCCTCCCACACTCCAAAGCTGTGTGGGTTAGGTTGATTGGCCATGATAAATTGCCCCTTAGTGTCAGGGCGTCTAGAGGGTAAATATGTGGGGTTACGGGGATGGGACCTGGGTGGGATTGCTGTCAGTGCAGGCTCCATGGGCCAAATGGCCTCCTTCTGCACTGTAGCTTCTATGATTGTATAAAATGCCATTTAGTTAAAGGTGTTGTCTACAAATGTGCCACAATTACTTAGCTGTCTACAAAGCTGAGCAAGTAGGAATTTCTCATATCTCCTAAACTTTCCCTTATTCGGCTTCTGGCTCTGGATGTTCGTATTCATACTTACCTGTTCTTTTCATGTGCTTAAGTGAATGTCAAAATAGTGCTGCATGAGACAATTGTTTTGGAGATATTCTTTGGCAGTATTGTACAAAACAGGTCTGTACAGATATCTGAAGTTTTGAATCAAGTTACCAATCATGTATTCTAAGATGATTCTGGGCTACATGTTTCTCACACACTGCCGCTTATAATAGCCGGATGATCAGATATGTCATGTGTCATAGTTTGTAATAATCTCCTCCAGTCAAGATTCATTCTTCTTGAATAATCTTGTCATTAGGAACTGTCTAAATATGGAAAAAAAGACTGGGGGGCTTTTACTTGCGTGATCCTGTTTTGTTACCTGTATATTAATTAAGTGGAAATCCTTCTTCCAAAGGCACAGAAGTGTGTGCCGGACCCCAAAATCACACGGATGCTTTCAATAACACACAGGTCTTTAAGGAACTCTACCACTGACAAAAAGTTCAGGGCACTCTAATTCAGCTTCTGCTTGTCCTTGGGAAACAGCGCATCAATCACTCGCCTGATTCAGCTGTGAACCACAGATTGACTGATGTTGTTTTTGGCAGTTTTGAACAAGCCAGAGGCACAGAAATGTAGAGCTGTAGTAACCTTGAAAATCACTGACAATGCTGCTCCTTTGGTGGAAGCTGGCTGGAGATCAGTTTCAGCCTCCGCTGAGCAAAACAAAAGCTGAACACAGCCAATGCTGGAAATTTGAAATAAAAAGGAAAGTATTGAAAATATACAGCAGACCAAGCAGTATCTGTGAAGAGAGAAAAGTGTCAATATTCACAGTAATGACCTTTCATCAGTACTGAAAAAGTTGGACAGCTAATATTTTCAGCAAGTACAAAGGCAAGGAAAGACAGGGGGAAGGAAAGAACAATGTGGAAGATCTGTGATAGCATCAATGTGGGAAATACTAAATTCACTTACAAGATGTGGGTGATACTGGCTAGGCCAACATTTATTACCCATCCCTAGTTGCCTTCTGGAAGGAGTTGGTGACCTGCCTCCTTGAATCATTGCAGTCCCTGAGATGTAGGTGCGCACACACACAGTGCTGTTAGGGAGGGAATTCCAAGATTTTTACCCAGCAACAGTGCAGGAACGGTGATATATTTCAGGGTAGTGAGTGACTTGGAGGGGAATCTCCAGGTGGTGGTGTTCTCAGGTATTTTCTGCTTTTGTCCTTGGTAGTGGTTGTGGATTTTTAAAGTGCTGCCTAAGGAACTTAGGTGAGTTCCTGCATCTTTTGGTGGTACACATGGCTGCCACTGTTATTCGGTAGTGGAGGGGGTGAATGTTTGTGGAAGGGGTAGCAATCAAGTGGGCTGCTTTGTCTTGGATGGTGTCAACCTTCTTGAATGTTGTTGGAGCTGCACTCATCCAAGTAAGTGGAGAGTATTCCATCACACTCCTGACTTGTACTTTGTAGATGGTGGACTGGCTAAGGGGAGTCAGGAGGTGAGATACTCACCACAGGATTCCTCGCCTTCAACCTGGTCTGGTAGCCACAGTATTTATCTGGCTAGTCCAGTTCAGATACTGTTCAATGGTAACCCCCAGGATGTTAATAATGGGGGAATTCAATGATAGTAATGCTATTGAATGTCGAGGGTCTTGTTGCATTTGGATATGGACTGCTTCAGTATCTCAGGAGTTGTGAAAGGTACTGAACATTGTGCAGTCACCAGCTAACATCCCCATTCTGACATATAATGGAAGGAAGATCATTGATGAAGTAGGTGAAGATAGTTGGGCCTAGGACACAGCACTGAGGAACGCCTGTAGTGATGTCCTGGGGCTGAGGTGATTGACTTCTAACCACTGCAACCATCTTCTTTTGTGCCAAGTATGACTCCAACCAGGGTTTCCCCCTGATTACCATTGATTCCAATTTTGCCCGGGCTCCGTGATGCCATACTTGGTCAAATGCTGCCTTGATGTTAAGGGCAGTCACTCTCACCTCACTTTTGGCATTCAGCTCTTTTGTCCATGCTTGAACCAAGGCTGTAATGAAGTCAGGAGCTGATTTATCCTGGCAGAACACCAGCTGACGATCTGTGTGCAGGTTATTGCTGAGTAAGTGCCACTTGATAGAGCTGTTGAGGACCACTTCTATCCCTTTACTTATGATTAAGAATAGACTGATGGAGTGGTAATTGCCTGGGTTGGAATTGTCCTGTTTGCTGTGTACAGGACATACCTGGGAAATTTTCCACATTGCCGGATAAATGCCAATGCTGTAGCTGCACTGTAACAGCTTGGCAAGGGGCATGGCAAGTGCTGGAACACAAGTCTTCATTTGAGGAAGAAATGCAGAGTCACCAGGCTGTTCTGTTGAAGGATTGATGTATAGAGGGATTAGATATTATTGGTGAATATCTAGGATGAAAAACACCAGGAACAGTTAAAGTGGCAGGTGGAGCCTGAAGAGTCATGAATGTACATTGGAAGACACTGGACAAGGGGAAAAACAGAGTCGAGAAAGGTAGAAATAAGTTGAATGAGGCAAGAGCTGGCGCAAACGATGGACCTATTAGCACCATCCCGTTTGTGGATCTTTGGAAGGGAGTGCGGTCTTCAGGATTGTGGGACCATGAGGTTTGAGATCATCTTAAGAGAAGATGAGGTCAGTGACAGTCACCAAAGTTACTGTCTGGTCAATGGCTGTTGGGCTTATTCGTACAGCCATTTTTGAATAAGGGTGTAACATTTGTTATTCTCAAATCCATCGACACCACCCCTGAGTTGAACGAAGACTGAAAATTAAGTCCAGTGCCTCTGCAGTTCCCACTCTCACTTCCCTCAGTATCTGTGGATGCATCTTATTTGGTCCTGATGCCTTATCAACTTTATGTGCAGATAACCTATCCAATACTTCTGCTTTTTTTCAATTTTAAACCCTTGAAGTGTCTGAATTGCCTCATCTTATACCATTGCCCGATAGCATCTTCTTCCTTGGTATAGACGGATGCATGGCATTCATTTATTGCCTCAGCTATGTCCTCTGCTTCCGTGTGTAAATCCCCTTTTTGCTCCCTCACCCTAACTCTTATTTTTGCTATTTATATGCCCATAGATGACTTTGAGATTCCCTTTTATGTTAGTCTCTTTTCTTATTCCTCTTTGCATCTATAATTTGTTTCTTTACAGTTTCTCTCTGAACCTTCTATATTCAGGCTAGTTCTCAATTGTATTTTCTACCTGACATCGTTATCTTACCATCTATCTCCTTTTTCATCCAGTGAGCTCTGGATTTGTTTGATCTATCTTTCCGTTTCAAGGAATATACTTCGGCTTTTTCTGAATTATCTCTTCTTCGAAGGTCGCCCATTGATCACCTCCTGTTTTTCCTGCCAACCTTTGACTCTAATTTATTTGGCCCACATCATTCTCCTCCCTTTGAAGTTAGCTTTCTTCCAGTTAATTATTCTTACTCTGGGCTGGTCTTTATCCTTTTCCATAGTCAGCCTTATGATACAATGATTGCTGTTCCCTAAGTGAACTCCTAATGACACTTAATCTACTTGGACCACTTAATTTTCAAGAACAAGGTCTAGCATTGCTTCCTTCCTTTTTAGACTGGACACATACTGTACTTGTGTCGAAAATTGAGATGCTCTACTTCACCCTCATACACTTCTCAATGCAGCAAGCCTTAGACTGAACATCCTGCAATTTCCACATATTTCCAGCTATTCAGCTACAACAGGTACATCACACTTACACTTTCCAGCTTGTTCACTGAGACTCTTCTTTGTTAGGCAAGGTTGAATATAATAGAAGGCAGCAACAGAGAACTGGCAAGGACAGGCATGCCTGCATCTCCCGAGTCACATGGAGGAGATGCTGCTGCAAATTATTGGGCCAGCAATGACTCAGGCTGATGCATGTGGCTGAGATACATTCATGCCTTTAGCACCTTCTCAAATTCTAATTCACGTCACCCTGCATCTGACATGAAGTTCAAACTGCATATTATGTAACCATGGACCTCTTGTTTTCAACATCACCCTTCCTGCATTGCAACACTTCCCTTCTGCATTTCTGCTTTCAGATACCAAAAATTTGCCACCCAGTCAGTGCAGTCACATCATGAAGGTTATGTGCAAGAGCAGATGAAGAAGCAACATCACTTAATCTCAAGCTTGCAGTCACCAGTTCCAGTACATTGTGCATACTTTAGAGAGTGATATTGAAACAGGATCAGCACATGTTGAGTCACTGGGCATGAGTGGGCTGCAGCCAGGTGGGGCAAAAATGATCATATATATAAATACACACATATATATATACCAAGACTGCAGAAGGTAAGATTGTGGATAAGTCCAACTGCAGAGGATGAACTCAGTAGGGTGAGATATATATAGGAGAACACTGAAGGAAATACACACTGAGATGCTTGAATGTAGTGACAGGCCTACCTCAGTCTTGTGTCACTGTGAAAAAGCACACAGGAGTCTGGCCCCACCATGGAAGAAGTCATCATGCAGAGCTTGAGGCCCATTCTTTCCAGTGTGCAATTGGTGGCCAATTCCATGACAGAGCATGTAGACAGAGCATTTCAGGGCACACCAATAATGCAGCATCTAATGGCCAATGTCTCAGCCTCCATTGTAGCACAGGTGTAAATGTAAAACTTAAGGTTTAGGCTAACTTCACAAAACACTTTGGAGCCTTCAGCATGGATCTTAACAATACATTGAGAGAACATGTGTGGAAATATTGTCTCTTTGCATCAGATCAAGGAAGGCCCCGATAGACATAGAAAGCATATATGTTGGTTCATTCAGAGCTTTTTGCTTATATTTATCAGGTTCAACACACAAAAATTCCACAGTCTCCCAGAGAAATCATAGGAAAAAAACAAATGCAGACTTGAGCCTCTTAGCATGCATGTTATTGTATTAGATTAAAGGAAAAGTTCAGTATATTGAAGTCAGGAGAAAGACAGACCGCTGATCAGCTCACTGTGCTTATTATTTACGAAGATATAATGGTGTAAGATGCAGCAATCTCAAAAGGATTGATGTTTTACTAAATTATGCAGTACACTGTCATCAGGAGTGACAAAACCAGATACTGAGCCCAAAAATATGCTGTATGATGTTAGAATTTGAAATAATCAGGAATGTGCTGAACTCTGTTACTACCCATGTCCCATTCACGACTGCTTAGATATTGAAGCTGTCTTTGTCCATATGCAGCAAGACCTGAACAAAATCCAAGCTTGGGCTGATCAGTGACAAGTAACATTGATGCCACACAAGTGCAAGGCACTGACTTCTCCAACAAGAGAGAATCAAGCATCCTTGCCTTGACATTCAATAGCATTACCATCGTTGTTATTTTTTTTATTTATTCAGGGGATGTGGGCATCATTGGCTGGTACAGCATTTATTGCCCATCCCGAATTACCTCTCAACTAAGTGGCTAGCTGAGCTATTTCAGAGGGCATTAAAGAGTGAACCATATTGCTGTGGATCTGGGGTACCATGTAGGCCAGACTTTGATTTGATTTGATTTATATTGTCACATGTACTAGCATACAGTGAAAAGTATTGTTTCTTGTGTGCTATACAGACAAAGCACACTGTTCATAGAGAAGGAAACAAGAGGGTGCAGAATGTAGTGTTACAGTCATAGCTAGGGTGTAGAGAAAGATCAACTTAATGCAAGGTAGGTCCATTCAAATGTCTGACGGCAACAGGGAAGAAGCTGTTCTTGAGTCGGATGGTGTGTGACCTTAGACATTTGTATCTTTTTCCCGACGGGAAAAGGTGGAAGAGAGAATGTCCAGGGTGTATGGGGTCCTTAATTATGCTGGCTGCTTTGCCGAGGCAGTGGGAAATGTAGACAGAATCAATGGATGGGAGGCTGGTTTGTGTGATGGATTAGACTACATCATGACCTTTTGTAGTTTCTTGCTGTCTTGGGCAGAACAGGAGCCATACCAAGCTGTGATACAACCAGAAAGAATGCTTCTATGGTGCACCTGTAAAAGTTGGAGAGAGTTGTGGTTGAAATGCCAAATTTCCTTAGTCTTCTGAGAAAGTAGAGGCGTTGGTGGGCTTTCTTAATTATAGTGGGGGGACCAGGACAGGTTGTTGGTGATCTGGACACTTTAAAAATTTAAAGCCCTCGACCCTTTCTACTTCATCCCTGTTGATGTAGACAGGGGTATGTTCTCCTCTACACTTCCTGAAGTCAATGACAATCTCCTTCATTTTGTTGACATTGAGGGAGAGATTATTGTCGTCGCACCAGTTCACCAGATTCTCTATCTCATTCCTGTTCTCTGTCTCGTCATTGTTTGAGATCTGACCCACCACGGTGGTGTCATCAGCAAACTTGAAAATCGAATTGGAGGGGAATTTGGCCGCACAGTCATAGGTGTATACGAAGTATAGTAGGGGGCTGTGAATACAGCCTTGTGGGGCACCGGTGTTGAGGATGATCGTGGAGGAGGTGTTGTTGCCTGTCCTTACTGATTATGGTCTGAGAGTTGGGAAGTTCAGGATCCAGTCGCGGAGGGAGGAGCCGAGGCCCAGGCCAAGGTGTTTGTGGGAATAATGGTGTTGAAGGCTGAGCTGTAGTCAATAAATAGGAGTCTGACATAGGTGTCTTTGATGTGGAGATGCCGGCATTGGACTGGGGTAAGCACAGTAAGAAGTCTCACAACACCAGGTTAAAGTCCAACAGGTTTATTTGGTAGCAAATACCATAAGCTTTCGGAGCAGAGCTCCTTCGTCAGATGGAGTGGTGTCTTTGTCCAGGTTTGAGTGCAGGGCCAGGGAGATGGTATAGGCTGTGGACCTGTTGCAGTGGTAGGCAAACTGTAGTGGATCCAGGTAGCCCAGGAGGCTGGAATTGATTTGTGCCATGACTAGCCTTTTGAAGCACCTCATAATGATGGATGTCAGAGCCAATGGACGATAGTCATTGAGGCACGCTGCTTGGTTTTTCATAGGTACTGGGATGATGGTCGTTTTCTTAAAGCAGATAGGAACCTCAGATTGTTGTAAAGAGAGGTTGAAGATGTCTGCGAATACCCCTGCCAGCTGACCCACGCAGGATCTGAGTGCTCGTTCGGGTACCCTATCTGGGCCAGTCGCTTTCCATGGGTTGACCTTTGAGAAAGCTGCTCTGACATCTGCAATGGTGACCCCCAGATACAGGTTCATCCAGGGCTTCCAGGGTGGAGGGCATGCTCTCGCTGATCTCTTGCTCTAAACAGGCATAGAATGCATTGAGCTCAGCAGGGAGGGGTACGTTGGAGCTGGCGATTTCCTGGTAAGGATGTCAGATTTCCTTCCCTAATGGACCTTAATGAACCAGATGGATTTTTACTACTGGGTAAAAGCAAATTACTGCTGATGCTGGTATCTGAAACCAAAAGAGAAAACTCTGGAAAACCTCAGCAGATCTGGCAGCATCTGTAAGGAGAGAAAAGAGCTGATGTTTCGAGTCCAGTGGACAATGGACTTGAAATCTCAGCTCTTTTCTCTCCTTACAGAAGCTGCCAGACCTGCTGAGATTTTCCAGCATTTTCTCTTTTGGATTTTTACGACAATTGGCAATGATTTCATGGTCATTGCAGGTAATGTAAGCCTACTTGTGACACTCATAAATAAACTTAAATGTTAGAAGAAAATCAAGAAGCAAAAGCCGGGGCCAAAAAGGAGGGAGGAAATTAAAACAATCACCATGACTGGCGAAATAATACTAGGGAAAACTAATGGGTCTAAAGGCTGACAAGTCCCCTGAACCTGATGGCCTAAATCATAGGTTCTGAAAAGCAGTGGCTGCAGAGATGGTAGATATATTGGTTGTAATCTTCCAAAATTCTGGCAAAGTCCAAATGGATTGGAAAACCACAAATGTATCACTTCTTTTCAAGAAAGGGGGGGAGAGAGAAAGCAGGAAGCTATAGCCAGTTAGTGTAATATCTGTCACTGGGAAAATCTAAGAAACCATCCTTCAAGAGGCAGGACTTTTTGAAAATCATAATACAATCAGGCAAAATGGAGAAACAGTGTTTGACAAACTTATTAGACTTTTTTAAGGATGTAAGAAGCAGGGTGGGAAAAGTGATACCAATAGAGGTAGTGTATTTTGATTTCCAAAATGCATCCGATAAGGTCCTACATGAAAGGTTACTGCACAGGATAAGAACTCACAGTGTTGGGGTTGATATATTAGCACAGATAGAGGATTGGCTAACTAACGGCAAACAGAGTGTAGGCAAATGGATCATTCTCAGGTTGGCAAAATGTAATTAGTGGAGTGCCACAGGGATCAGTGCTGGGACTTCAATGTTCACAATCTATATTAATGACTTTGGACCAGGGAGCGGCGCAGGCTTGGAGGGCCGAAGGGCCTGTTCCTGTGCTGTATTGTTCTTTGGGTGAAGGGACTGGCTGCATTGTAACCAAATTTGCTGACAATACAAAAGAAAAAGCAAGTTGAGAGTATGAAACAAAGGGCCTGATTTTACCATTTGGAGTCTAAGGGCCGGATCCGGGCGTAATGCACATCCGAGCCCGGATTCCTCTTTGCAGCGCGCCCATACACTTTTTGCCAGCTCCAGTCCGATCTGCGCAGTGGGTGGGGCTTAGCGCTGTCAGAACGATCAGAGCTCTGAACTGCGCATGCGCAGTTCGAAAAAAAATCTGGGCGGGAAAGAAAAAAACAGTAGAGAGAGCAGAGAGGGGGGGAGGGGGGGGGAATGGACTTGGGAGAATCTTGCAAACTGAAAATAATGTAGCATCTTCTTTGTGCTGCCTAATTATCTATGGGAAAGGTAATTAAATTACAGTGTCCTAGTGAGCAATTAGTGACCTCTATAATACATTTGTGATCTGTAACTGGATTGTTGATGTCCCTGTAGCCATGAGCCAGGTGCTCAAATGTTCAGAGTCATGTGGTGAACTTGGAAGAATTGTCCCCGTGGTGGAACTTGGTTGGAAATCAACCATAGTGAAAAGAAGTTTGTATTGGCAACTCTTCTCTCACATTCCATGGCAGATGCCATGGAACTACGCCCGGATCCGACCCTTAGACTCCAAATGGTAAAATCAGGCCCTTTGTTTCATACTCTCATATGGATGGGGGGATATATATTTTGAAATATTTTCCCAAATTTTTGACTGTCAAGTTTTTAGTTCCTGTGATTATAATTTTGACATTATCTTCCAAAGGGAATTCCTCTAATTCTGTGCAATGTTCAGATGAAAACAAGATGAAAGAAAGGACCCAAGGCTGCTCCAGAGGCAGATTAGCTGCACCCAACGTTGCCCATGCAAATCAGATTCATAAGTAGGGGCACATCTGCCATGGAATGTGCGAGAAGAGTTGCCAATACAAACTTCTTTTCACTATGGTTGATTTCCCAGATTTAGTAATCTCCTTGAATCTTATTTCCAACCAAGTTCCACCACAGGGACAATTCTTCCAAGTTCACTACATGACTCTGAACATTTGAGCACCTGGTTCATGGCTACAGAGACATCAGCAATCCAGTTACAGATCACAAATGTATTATACAGGGCACTAATTGCTCACTAGGACACTGTTGTTTAATTACCTTTCCCATAGATAATTAGGCAGCACAAAGAAGATGCTACATTATTTTCAGTTTGCAAGATTCTCCCAAGTCCATCCTCCCCCCCCCCCAACCAGAGATCCATCTGAGCCCGCCCCCCTCCTCCGGTGGACGCCAGAGGAAGGCCAGGAAGCTGCTGCAGGCTCTCGAAGGACTGCAGGTCGGAAGGATGGTGGAGGGAGACCAACGATCGAGGTAGGTTGAGGGTGTGCTCTGCCGAGAGGGGCCTGCCTCCCAGGGGAGTCTGATCCCGGGAGGGGGGGGGGGGTGGGGGGGGGGGGGGGGGCAGCGGGAGCGGGCTCTGCCGGGAGGGGGCCTTGTTTCCAGTGGGGTCTGATCCCGGGGGTGGGGGGGCCTGCCTCCCAGGGGAGTCTGATCCGGGGGGGTTAGCGAGGGGGTCTGCGAAGGATGGTCGAGGAGAAATCCGCTTCGGATTTTTATTCTGCAGGTCGCTTACAGCGCGGATCCGGAACGAACCAGAAGACGGTAAAGTGGGATTTGGCAGTAGAGTTGGGCGCGCGGTTCATTAAGTCAATTTAAATGCATGCTACTGCATTTAAATCGTCAGGCCGCCCGATTCGGGCGTGGACCGGACCCGCGCCCGAATTGGGTGTCAGTAAAGCTGCGATCTGCTCGGATTTGGGTGCAGATCGCGTTAAAGGCCCGACGCTACCGCGATTTCGTGCCCGAAAACGGGCGCAAATTTTTGGTAAAATCGGGCCCAAGGAATCTGCAAAGTGACACAGATAGGTTCAGCAAGTAGACAAAAAATTGACAGATGGAGTATAATGTTGGGAAATGTGAGGCTGTTGCCTTGGGAAGGAAGAATAGAAAAATCGGGATAGTACTTAAACAGAAAGAGACTGCAGTACGGGGGATCTGGGTGTACGTGAATTACAGTAAGTTAACGTGCAGGTACAGCAAGTAATTAGGAAGGCAAATGGAATGTTGGTCTTTATTGCAAGAGGGATGGAGTATAAAATTAGGTAAGTCTTGCTACAACAGTATATGGCACTGGCAAGACTTCACCTGGAGGTCTGTGCACAGTTTTGGTCTCCTTACTTAAAACAAGGATATATTTATATTGGAAGCAGTTCATAAATTGTTCACTAGATTGATTTGCAGTCTGATGGGTTGACTTATCAGGAAAGGTTGGGCCTATACTCATTGGAGTTTGAAGAATGAAAGTTGATCTTATTGAATCATATAGGATTCTATGGAAATTAGCAGGGTGGATGCTGAGAGGATGTTTTTCCTCATGGATGAATCTAGTACCAGAGGCACAGGGATGAAATGGAAATGGTCGAGAGCTTCAAGTTTCTAGGTGTCCAGATCTCCAACAACTTGTCCTAGTCCCTCTATGCCGACAGTTAACTTTAGAAAGTCCCCCAATGCCTCTACTTTCTCAGGAGGCTAAAGAAATTCAGCATGTCTGCTATGAATCTCACCAACTTTTACAGATGCACCATAGAAAGCATCCTTACTGGATGTATCACAGCTTGGTATGGCTCCTGCCCTGATCAGAGACCGCAAGAAACTACAAAGGGTTGTGAACATAGCCCAGTCCATCATGCAAACCAGCCTCCCATCCATTAACTCTGTCTACACTTCCCACTGCCTCAGAAAAGCAGCCAGCATAATGAAGGACCCCGCGCATCCCGGACATACTCTCTTCCACCTTCTTTCCATCGGGAAAAAGATACAAAAGTCAGGTCACGTACCAACCGACTCAAGAACAGTTTCTTCCCTGCCGCCATCAGACTTTTGAATGCAGCTACCTCGCGTAAGTTGATCTTTCTCTCTAGCTATAACTGTAACACTACATTCTGCACTCTCCTTTCCTTCTCTCCCATGTACTCTATGAACGGTATGCTTTGTCTGTATCGTGAGCAAGAAGCAATACTTTTCACTATATACCAATACATGTGACAATAATAAATCAAATCAAAAAGTTTAAAAATAAAAGGTCTCCTCTTTAAATTGGAGATGAGGAGTTAGAATTCACTTCCCCAGACTGCAGTGGAGGCTGGGCCATTCAAGGCTGAGTTAGACAGGTTTTTGATCAACAAGGGGTTATGGAGACAGGCAGGATAAAAAACAACAGCAGCAAAGAACAGATTGATGACTCATTTATCTCATTACTGTTTGACAGACACTGCCATTTAAAAGGATTGTCCGCTTCACTTGCCTGCATTGCTACAGTGGCTACACTTTAAAAGTAGCACTTTGGCTGTGCAGCACTTTAGAGGGTTCTGAAGACTTGAAAGCTGTTACATAAATATAAGTGCTTTCCCTTTACAAATTAAAGGAAAGGAATGAAATCTGAACGTAACAAAGAACAAATGGCAGCAAAATGTTGGAAGAAGGAAAGTTTTTGAAGCATGAGCTCATAGATCATGAAGACTCACTATTCACTCTCTGGATCTCATTACACTTGTCTAGACGTTGGGCAGAATTGGGCAGGTAAAGGTATACTGGGTATTGCTTAGGGGATTGGTGCTGACCAACTATTCCAAATGAGGAAGTGTGGGAACTTATCATTTTACCATCTCCAAATAATGGGAAATTGGAAGACAGAATCAATTTTTCACCCTATGATAGAACACACACCAACAATCTGGAAAATAAAAGTACCATTTGGAAATATGCAAGCATTTACCCTGTTGTACTAAATATTAGAATGTTTAAAATGTTACTAATTTACAAAGACAATGGGGGGACGGTTCTCCCAACCAGGCTGTGCTTCTTTTGTAGCGGAGGCTGTTTAGTGGGCTTCCCGCTGAACACCACGGCCTCCGAGAGTCCCCGGCAGCTGGATTTCCGGCACCGTCAGCACCACGCCAGAAATTGGCGGGCAGCTGAATAAATTATTTAAACGCGCATTTTAATCTATTTAACATATTAGCCGGGCCCAGGACTGAAATCTTCAGGCCCACTAGCATCTTCTCCACCACCACCCACCACCCCCCCCCCCCCCGCCCCCCCCCCCCCCCCCCCCCCCCCCCCCCCCCCCCCCCCCCGCCCCAGCTCCCCACTTGAGCTGGACCCTGCTGGAGTGAAGAGGAGGCCGTCAAGGCCTCCCAAAGGGTCGGGGGTGAGGAGAGTGCGCCCTGGGCATTGCCACCTTGGCAGTGCCACTGTCAAGGGTGGGGATGAGGGGGGTCCCGCTGCCACTTTGCACTTGGGATCGCAAACAGAGGGTGGGAAGCCTGCGATCGGGGCTGGACATTGGGGGGGGGGGGGGGGGGGGGGGGTAATCTGGAGATCAGGGCTGTGGGAGGGGATGGGGAGTTCGAGGCGGGCTGGGGGGATTGAGGCTGGCCCGGACATGTTCGGTGGGGAAGAGGTCAGGGTGTGCGGGGGGGGTGGGGGGGGTGGGGGGGTCGGCAAGGCCAGCAATGCAAGGGTCATGGGGCTGGCTAGCGATCGGGAGGTCGGCAGTGCGAGGCTACTGCATATGCGCCAAAACCAGTGTTGACAGATTGGCACATGCAGCAGTGGCCCGCACAGTGTTATGCTGCTGACCTCTCCAGCGGGAATAGGCCCCTTCCACTGATTTTTCACGTGATTCACGCTAGTGCACTCTGCAGTGCACAGAGTGTGGGAGATTCATTTTGAAACTCCCACTTTAAAAAAACAGCATGATTTACTCCAGTTTTTACGCAAATGCGACACTTAGAATTTTCTGGGGAGAATCGCACCCAATGTGTCGGATGCATTCTTTAAACTGTAACCTGTATGTTGGGTGATTAACTTTAGAAGTTCTGCAAACAACGGCAATAATGAAACCTGCCAAATTACCGATAGCCAGAATATACAGATGTGCACATTGCTGCCTCATTGTCGCCTGTGAGCTCTCTCATAATTGTGCTTTATGGCTCCCAAACACCCTTTTATGACTAGAGTTCCCTACATAAGCACTAAAAATAAAATACAACAAGCCAATCTGCTGCAGGTTCAGCATTATACAGCACTTTGTGCATCAAATTCAGTTTGAAAGCAATACCTGTCAACTTTAAGAGCATTTTGAGCAGAAAGTCTCTTATGACTTGGCTGCACTCCCTTTGAATGCTTAGCATTAGTGAACTTCCAACATTTAGCTCTTTACAGTAATTATAAAATTTCACAAGCTTTCTGAAACTGGCGAAACTCTTATTAAGCATGAATGTGCTGATCTCCAATTTGCCAGATTGCAGAATCCTGATGACCCAGCAGTATAACTTATTTCTGCTGGTTTATACAGGTCTAAAGCAGATACTTAAACTCGCAGTATCAATAAAATCACAGTTTTAATGCCATAGTTAAATTCCAGGCACCCTTGAGGGATAGCTCACAAGTAAACTATGTTGATGTCTCAAATTACATTCAATAGACAGCTCTGATCTGTCCTTACTGGCAGTTTCTCCATGTGCACCACACAGTCGCTGCAGGTTCAGTCTGCTCCTTTTAGGTGCTCCACTTGAATTATTTCTTTAATTAAAATCATTCGGTAACATCTAAAGTACTAGTCTATCGAAATTACTCCATGTAAGCCGGCTAATTTAATTTTGCGTTTCAGCAAAAAAAGGGTTTTAAATCAGCTAGACTATCATTTGTTATATTGTAGTCAAATCAAGTTTCCTATCTTGGTACTGGGAAGGTTGCTAAAGTCTTATATTGCCACACAGTCCACTATAAACACCAGTGATGTACTGAGAATAACAGTTTTCCAAACTTTTCCATTGACCATTTTCTTGAGATCACCACTGTGTTAACCCCCATGATCTGCATGGGGAATCATTAATTGACCTCCCAGTTGGACTTGTTGAATATGAGCTCCCTGTGGACTGGTGATTAGCCCACCAGGAGGAGCTCGCATCCCAAGCCCTTTATAAGCAGGACCCTGAGAGGGTCCATTATCCTTTTAGTCCCAGTTGGGACCTGTTGGACCCTGCACAGGCTCGTGGTTATTGTTTATTTTCATTATTGCAATAAAAGCACAGTTCTTTCACAGCGGCTCCTGGAGTTATTATAACCACTTATCCTATGGCATGTATCAGTAGAAAAGGTTATTATTTCATCAATGGAATGCATAGTTTGGGAAAATACAATGTGTGATATTTTGTTATGAGGCAACCTAAGATGACAGGGCTGTTTGAAAGAGTAAGAAAGATTCTCAGAGATGGCTCATAGGAAGTCTGCAACAGCAAGCTACCGTGAGGCATGTGGGTGAACCCAGGATCCTCAATGCGAAGATGAGTCCTAAAGCAATGTTTTTGATGTTTGCAATGGTGTGAAATGGAGTGTTTACAATATGCCTTGGAAAAGATCTGTAAATAAATCACAGTATGCTGCACGCTGCAAAATACTGGTACATACAGAGGTTTCAGCATACACTTGAATAAAGAGCATCAGTTAATTCTGGAAAACCCTGATGATGTTAGCATGTACTGGCCACGAACATCGGACCAGCCACTACAGACATGCTGACAGATGCATGTCTTGCCAAATGTACAATTCTTCCAATGGACGGAGCTGACAATCAGGAGTTGGAAAATATAGATGGGTTGTTCAATCGATTGCTTGATTTAAGCACAGAAACAGCCTTATACTGTGAAAATCTTATTCTTCACATATTAATCTTTTAGCTTCAGAACTTTCAAAGTTCATTTGATCAGGAAAACAAGTCACTACTGATGCACACATTCACCTGCAACTGCCATCAATTACACTGAATAATTAATGTATAGACAGGAGGAAGACAGTTGGGTGAGTGCTAAGCAGCAACCAGGATAACCAGCACTCAGGTTTTCCGAAGCTATGCTGCTGGGAGAGAACATAGTATTTCATTTGAAAGTTTTATCAATAATTCACCTGACAAGAATAACCTTCACAATTAAAGTGTTAAAACTGTTCAATTCAGAAACAGTGATCAAATCTTTGACAGGACATTTTACACACACTCCATGAGGAACCAAATGAGTCAGAATACAAGCTGTGATATATCGTATGTGCTGCTTTTAATACTAAACTGTGCGAAGTATGTGGGACAGTATTCTGCCACGTACAGATTTAAAGCACTTTACATATAATGTTCCAGTAGTAAAATGGCTTCACTTTCCATTCACATGTCAGAATTGAAAATTCCAATTTGCAGTTTACGTCAATCCAGAGCTAAATTAACATGTTTTACCTCGGGCAATTTCTGCTGACTGCATGAGTGTCTCTTCTGCCAACAGTGGCACTCTAAAATGTAAATATTGTGACCTTCAGAGTTCAGACTGATTTAAAAACTCCCTTCATCTCAGGTTTCACATGCCGCCACTGGATTAGGTGCACCCCTGCAATTTCCAGTTGTCTCTGTGAGTTTGCATGCTTTGAAAAGATTGTGCAGCATTCTTCTTTCCAGTGCTAATGGCTCCCTTTAAAGGACCAGTTCTGGAAGATTAAAAGGATATTAAGTATCCAATTGAAAAACAGTTGTACTTATTTACTGAATGAGAATTAGGTAATTTGCCTGGGTGAATCAATCAGTGAGAATCAATGGGCATTATAGTTTGGTTGGTTATAGGTAGTAAGGGATGCAAAATGGAGCCAAGATTAATTTCATGCTTTACTAAATGGTTCGTCTTGGCAAAATGGCCAGAAGATTCAAAGAGACTTTATTTGGCATAAAATCAATACTGTTAATCTGAAATGCAAAAAGTGCAACAAATTATTCTATTGGATTGCTGATTCATATATTTTTGTGCCAATTTTCTCCCTTCTTCCCTGTAAGTTGCTGACTCTTGCTAGGTAGAGTTGCATAGACATTACCACTGCATCAGTTCCTCGATCAAATGGCAATTTCTCATATGCAAGCACAAACTAAGAGTTAGAACCATAGAATGCCTACAGGGCAGAATGAGGCATTCGGCCCATCGAGTCGGCACCGACTTTCAGAAATGGCATCTTACCCTGGCCCACACCCCTCGGGGCCCTATCTCCATAACCCCATGCATTAACCATGGCTGAGTCACCTAACCTAAATATACATCTTTGGACACTAAGGGACAATGTTTTAGCACAGCCAATCCATCTAACCTGCACATCTGTGCACTATGGGAGGAAACCGAAGCACGAGGAGGAAACCCACGCAGACACGAGGAGAACATGCAAACTCCACACTGTCAACCAAGGCAGAAGTCGAAACCGGGTCCCTGGCTCTGTGAGGCAGCAGTGCTAACTACTGTGCCACCATGCCACCCACAATTCTGGCCAATTTATCAACCATGGAAAACATCACAGTTAAACCTGATGATCTTATCCCCAGCTGATATCCTCGGAGGTGAAGACAGGGGGAAAAGTTATCCTGCCATCTCTCCCCATCATAACAGATTGGGGAATCAAATCCAAAATTTGAAACCATTTGACAACAATCAAAAGTGGAAGTGAGAGCTTTAAAATTGGCTCATGGAAATGGAAAAACAAAAGGAAAAATCTTGTAGTTTTACTGCGCTAAGTATTTGAGGTGACCACATTTTACGTTAGAGACTTTGTTGAACAGGATGAGATCACTTGGAAGGCATTAAACACATTAAATATTGAAAAACTAACATTTGTAGTCAAACAGGTAGATGTGAGACAAAAGTGAAAAATGCTGAAATCATCCAAATTCTAGCTAATCACTTTCATATTGAACCAGAGACAGAGGAAGCCTAGGATCAGAAGCTGAGAGGCAAATTGGCATAAGAAACATGAAGTTAGAACTCCAAACGCAAAAGGGGAAAAGAGCAGAGACAGGAAAGGGAAAAAGAAATGGAACTGCAGTAGGATTCAAGATCAAGCAGTTTGAATTGACAAAGGAAAAACTAAAATTAGAAAACAGAGGTGCCACTAGAGATTCTGATACTGATTCAGAGCTTTGATTTTCTGAAACATTGACAATTGGTACAATTATAAGTTAAATGATGAGGAGGTCAAATCCTATTTCATTTGAGAAAATTGTTAAAAGGCTAAGATAGGTCAGAAGTTATTGAACCCTCCCCTTGCAGGGTGAACTAATTGGAAGAGTTTACAAAGCCTATCCATGTTATTAGAAGGAAGCTGTTTGAGCAGATGAAAACTGCCACTTTAAATGCCTGTGAGTTAGGATCAGAGGCCTACCACCAGAAATTCAGAACCTCCTGAAAATGGCCTGCCCAAACCTACATTGAATTTGAAAGAGATAAGCAGACTGATCACTGGGGAAGATCCCTAAAAATAGACTTCTCTTATGAAAACCGGTGAGAGACATTTTTATTGGAGGAATTTAAAAACAGGTGCCCCAATCATATATTACGGAGCAAAGAGATAATAAATTATACAGGAAAACCATAATCTCTAGAGGTCTGGGAAGGACAGAAATTGGAGAACAACAAGAAATCTGAGGATCGTGGGATTATATTCATTGGAGTTTAGGAGGTTGAGGGGAGATCTAACAGAAACTTACAAGATAATGAACGGCTTAGATAGGATGGACGTAGGGAAGTTGTTTCCATTAGCAGGGGAGACTAGGATGCGGGGGCACAGCCTTAGAATAAAAGGGAGTCACTTTAGAACAGAGATGAGGAGAAATTTCTTCAGCCAGAGAGTGGTAGGTCTGTGGAATTCATTGCCACAAAGGGCTGTGGAGGCCGAGACATTGAGCGTCTTCAAGACAGAAATTGATAAATTCTTGATTTCTCGAGGAATTAAGGGCTATGGGGAGAGAGCGGGTAAATGGAGTTGAAATCAACCATGATTGAATGGTGGAGTGGACTCGATGGGCCGAATGGCCTTACTTCCGCTCCTATGTCTTATGTCTTATGTCTAAATGGGATAGTTGTGAAAGCGTAGATTAGGAAGGAGAAAAAAGTGAGTCTGTGCTCAAATATCACAGCAACTGTGTCAAATGTTTGTCAGAACTTTTTATCAAAAGGGAAAATGCCCCCACCTATTTTTTAAAAAGCCAGAAAAGGAGATGAGCATTCTTGGGGATATTGGTTGCTCGCAAGCTTTGCTCATGCCAGGAAATGGAGATTTTCCATCCAAAAATAATGTCTGTGGTGATTGTCCCTTTAAGGATCCATCTGCAGAGTAAGGGTCGCATGACCCGGGGAACCAATCAGGGAGCAGGATGGAGGATCACCCTGGTGAGTTCGTGTTTCTGTTCCAGAACCTTCACAGGAGCTAACTGTCAGCCATGAGGCTGCAAGCCTGTGTTTTATAGCTATATGCAAATAAATGTTGCAGTTGTTATTTATCTAATTGTTGAACCGGAATTATTAGAGTCAATGCCAGGGTGTTGGTTAAAGGACTCATTGGAGAATGTGTAGAGTCTTTTAGTCTAAAGATAAAGGAAATTAGAAATGGGTAACAAAAACTGGCCTTGCCAGCAATGCCCTCATTCCACGAAAGAATAAATCAATATATATAAACTTGTAGAGTAAGTTAATTATGGGACTAGCGATGGTGAGGTGAC
The DNA here is from genome assembly GCF_964213995.1 of Mustelus asterias. Lineage (NCBI taxonomy): Eukaryota > Metazoa > Chordata > Chondrichthyes > Carcharhiniformes > Triakidae > Mustelus > Mustelus asterias. The sequence continues at coordinate 60,901,147 of NC_135816.1, forward strand.
CCAAACGTACCAAAGCGGGGTGTGGAGCTTTTATTAGGTAATGACTTAACTGGATGTAGGGTATACCCAGAGGTCCAGAAACTGAAGAAACTTTGGGGAACAAACAAAACTCTGCACAGGTGCAGGTGGCTTAAAAAGTTTCAAAGACCCTGCAGGAGGCGATAGAGAGTCAGTAAAGATTAAGGAGGCTAAAGGAAAGACAGTGGAATTTGAAGTTAGGCTGTGATACAGCCAATGCAGAGTAAAGGAACTGGATAAAAGCAGAAATTAAAGGACTGCACCAGAAGTATGGATAGGAGAAAACTTCTTTGAAAATTTAAATGGGAATGAGCACGGATCCCAGGCTAAGAAGCAGGGAGTGAGGAACATGCCCCATGGTGCCACAGGTGAGCGCAGCAGAGTCTGAATAAACAGCTGGAGGTAGTAAAGTCCCAGAGGACGTGGGATCGGTCAGGGGAAAAACCAGCCTAGAAATACAGCAGCATGCAAGAAACAATACTTTTCACTGCACACTAATACACGTGACAATAACAAATCAAATCAAACAGGAGAGAAGAGGGGTAATGAGAAGAAAACTAAAAGACTCTGAAGAAAATCACAAGATGACTGAAAATGCAGTCAGTGCAGATTTGTTTGTCCTCTGAAGAGTTTAACAGGCAGATTTTACAGGCTCCAAGTCATTAATCATTTCAACCTTGCAGCCTAAACTTAACATCCAATGAGACCAAAATGCAGGAGGAAACAGGGAGCCTAGATCCATTACAAGAGTTAAAAGGTAGTCTAACCGCCCTTAATATCACGCTGCAAATCAGAATTGCCAACCTACCTCAAATCAAACTACGAAACCCATGTGTGGAGGAAACAGTGGTTAAGGAGTTAAAGTCTTCCATGAAAATTGCCAGAACCCAGGGACATTGTTGTAAAGAGAATTTACATACTAACAACCTAGGGATAGAAAAGCTGCCTGCCCAGCAGTCTGTGAAATTCAAACTGTTATTACAAGCAGGCATTAGTAAAAATACAGCAGCTTTTGATGACACTTAAAGAAATGTAAAGGTGGCCAAGAACAAGGTGATGCTTTGTCCAGAATCTACTCCAAGAAACAGAGGTGGATTTACACTTTTGGGCACCCTGTGTTCCTCCTCTTTGCAGGGCTCCCATGATGTCTCACCCCACCCCCTGGTGATGTGGCAGCTTGCCCACCAGTGAGGACCTCACTCTTGCCTGCCGAGCCCTCCTCATCTCTGGCCTGGGGGTTGAGCTGCCCCTGCAGCTGCTCCCCTCGACGGCCTAAGGTCCCAGGTATGATGGTGGCTCACTGGCTGTTGCTGCTGCTGCCTATCCGGCCTGGTCTCTGTCCTCGACCTCTCCAGTCCGATTGCCCAGTTCTTCTCTCTCTCGCACTGATCCTGGTTGAGTCGCTCTGCTGCTCCCCAAAAACCACTCCAGGACCTGCCTGGCCCTCGCACGTCCCGGCTGCTCACCACTCACTTGGGTGGCCAGGCCTCAAGCCACAGTGACCACATGTGCTCTTGGTTGGCTGCCTAGTTGCTGCTGCTGGCTTTATCTGGCCTAACCCGGCCTCTGCCCTTGCCCTCGGTTGGTGGCCTTCCCCTCGCCAGTCCGGTTACCGCTCAGCCCTCTCACTCTCAGCCCTGGCCTATGGTCAACTGGCCACGCTGCTCCCCAGAAACCACACAAATTCAGAGCTATCAGGCTCTGTTTGGTGCTCCCATAGCCACCCCTCTATATGAGGCCCCTCCATTGGTTGGAGCCCCACACTGCAGCACTGTGTGTTTCATTGCAAGTCCACTTTTGACAAGAAAATAAAGTAAGGTGCAAGGTTGGCAGGGGTGGCAGTATTACTTAAGGAGAACACTGCAGTACTGGAGAAAGGATGTCACAGACAGGTCGGGGACAGAATCTATTTGACTATAGCTAAAAACAAAGTACAAGTATATGCCTCGGAGTAGTTTATAACTGGCAAGAAAGATGGAGAGGAACAAACTTGCAAGAAAATTACAGAGAGGTACAAAAATTATAGAGTAGTTACAATGGGGGCTTTAATTACATGAATATACCTGGGATTCTAATAGCATAGAGGGAAGAGAGGGGCCAGAGTGTGTTCAGGAAAATTTTCTCCAGCAGTATGCTTTCAGTCCAATGAGAAAGAAGGTATTGCTGGACCTGGTTCTTGGGAATGTGGTGAGCCAAGTAGATCCTGGCCAGAATTTAACCAGCCCACTCGCCACGGGAATTGGAGTGGGCGAGGGCAGATCCATTGACCTTGGCGGGATTTTATGGTTTTGGGATAAGCGAGGCTGTAAAATCCCATCCCAAGTGTCAGTCGGAAAACATTTCGGGAATAGTGATCATTGTATTATAAGGTTTAGGTTGGCCTTGGAAAAGGACAAAGAACAATCCAGAACATGAATAATTAACTGGCAGACATCCAAATTGAATGGAGTGAGAACTGATCTGGATCTAGTCAATTGGAGTCAAAGGTTGGCAGGAAAAACTGCAGCTGAACAATGGGCTATTTTCAAAGAAGAACAAGTTCAACAAAGTCAAGGTATATTCTCTAGAGAGCAACAGGGCAGGCAAACAAATCCAGAGTTCCTTGGATGACAAAAGAGATAGAAATTAAGATAAAGAAGAAACAGTGTGTTTATGACAGATGTCAGGCAAAAAATACAATTGAGAGCTAATCTGAATATAGAAGGTTCAGAGGGGAGGTGAACAATCAAATAAGAGAAGCAAAGAAGGACTACGGAAAGAGACTAGCAGCTAAAATAAATGGAATCCCAAAGACCTCTGTAGGCATATAGATAGTAAGAGGGTAGTAGAAGGAAGAGCCAGGCCTATTAGGGAACAAAAAGAGTATTTATGCATGGAGGCAGATCATATAATGTGGGTTAATTAAGAAAAGCAGCATGGATTTCTTAGGAGAAAATTTTATTTAACTAACTTGCTAAAGTTTAATGGAGGGGTAACAGAGGGTTGATGAGGAGAAATATATTGATGTGGTGTACATAGACTTCCAAAATGCATTTGCTATGATGCCAAACAACAGATTTGTGAGCAAATTTACAGATCATGGAATAAAAGGGACAGGAGCAACAAGGACATGAAATTGGCCAAGTGACTGGAAACAGGGAGTAGTTATCAATGAACGTTTAGTCAGACCGGAGAAATGTGTGTAGTAGAGTTCCCCAGGAGTCAGGGTTGGGACCCTTGCACTTCCTGAAAGATATCATTGACATAGACCTTCCGTGTACGGCACATAATTTCAGCATTTGCAGATGAGACAAAACTTGGAAGCATTTTAAATGTGAGGAGGATAATGTAATACTTGATAGAGGTACTCAAAATCATGAGGGGCCTGGATGGAGTAGATAGACAAAAATTGCGAAAGGACCAAGAATGAGAGGGCACAGATTTAAAATAATTGGCAAAAGAAATAAAACTGATATGAGAAAAACTTGTTTACACAGCAAGTGGTTAAGGTTTGGAATGCACTGCCTGAGGGTGTGGTGGAGGTGGGTTCGATCAAAACATTGAAAGGGGAATTAAACTGTTAGTTGAAAAGGAAGAATGTGCAGGGTTATGGGGAGAAGGGCACTAGCTGAATTGCTCACTTGGAAATCTGGTGCATACATGATGGGCTGAATGGCCTCCTTCAGTGCTGTAATAATTCTGTGATTTTGTGAAAATATATCTTTCACTTATTCTGGTGCTTAAGTGGAGAGAGGGTTATTTTGGTGAAAGGGTGAGAACAGGCAGTAAATTGATGCTATGCAAATAAGACACCTGCTTGAAATTCTGCTTTTAGCAGACAGCTTTGAGCCTAATTGCTGAATATTATAATTTGAACTTGCTTAGAGACCTGAAGTCAGACATCTGCAGGTTTAGTATTCAAGCACTGACTTGAAGCTATTTTCAAGTACCGATTTCCAATGAAGCATTGGAGAGCGCTGGTTGACACATAGTCACAGACTTCAGTTTTGCTCAAGAACAGACAAAGAAGGTACAGGTTCTTGGACATGGTATTGGGGGTCCTGGTGAAGAAGGTCCAGAGGAGGAGGGATGTTCTGTACCCACAAGGGGCAAGGAGTCCACCTTACACTCCTGACTCTCTCTTCTGCAGCAGTTGGTGGTATTCCTTAAAGTCTCATCTTCTCTGTCTCTTTCTCCTGCAGGCCAAGGGGCTTCCCCACCAATAGGCTGATGATCAAACACTCTTCTTCCAGTAACTACAATAAGATGTCCAATAAGGTGCTGTTGCACAGTGCTTACTCTTTTTAGCTGAGATCCACAGAGAATTCCGGGACTAAATGATGATAGAGTCTTGTTGAAATCCTGGCAAATTGTCCAGAAAACTATCCTATAAGTTTCAAAAGTTTTCTTCAATCCTCCAACAGCAACTTATCAGTAAATGCTGAGTATACCTTCAAGTAGTGCTCAAAGTCATCAGAATTGACTTGTTTACTCCAATTCAGCTTGTTGCTTTTAAGTAAGGGCATTATCCACCAGGAAGCCTTGCTGTCTCTGTAATGAGCAATGACAGGTAATTTAAGTGACAATCAGTCGCTTAATAATTCTCTGGGTGGCTGTACCTCGCATGTGCTTCATTTACCAGGATGGCACTTTGTACTAAACAAAGACTAAACTAGCATTTCAGCTCATGACCCTGTCTTGTCCACTTTAGAAGCTCCTTCACACCTAAAGTATCTGGGAAATTGGGTTCCTAGTAGGTCTCTCTGTTTCTTATTATCAAATCCCTTTCAGAATAAGGCCAAACAGTGACAGCATTAACTGTAGGGCCTTCTGATGGAACAGTCATAAATTATTAGCTCCATCTCTTTCTCACAATCAAGCAATTAATATTAAGGCTGAGAGGCTCTCTGATGTTGCAGAAAAGGCTGGAATATTGAAGTCCGGACCCTGAACACTACACCTAGCATTCGTGGGAATGGGAAGGGGCCGAGTCGGGATTTGCACAAGCACATTTCACTGAGCCAGCTACCCATATAAATCAGCAGCTGCATCCACTCATGTTTGATTTTCATTAGACAGGCATAGGAAACACAATGTGTGCAGATTAGATCTGGTAGGAGCAGGTCTAAACATTACAGAGTCTTTGGAGAGGTCAGGTATCCTTTTCGGAGTGGGAGGGTACCCCTTTGGATATGGTCGTGGAACATCACTGGGAGAGGCACGGTGTCCTTTGGGATTATTAAAAGTGGACATGAAAGTGTTAAAAGTAAAACTCATTGGAACTGTCAGGAGGGAAGTGTCAACAGCAACTGTCAAGAGGAACTGTCAAAATGAACTGTAAAGCTGTCAAGCCATTTAAAACTCCTTTAAATCTTTGAAAAGGTTTTATGGAATGTTTAAAAAAAAGCTTGTTATTTCTCTGTCTGTTGACATAAGCCTGAGGGTTATTATTACTGGATTTGTGCTGCATGACTGATTTCATATCTTTCATTACCACAATGGGATACCTTCCATTTCACAGTCCTCTCAGACTCATAGCTCTAAGCCCTTATAGACTCTAAAGTGGGACTGTAAATTCCCATGTTTGTTGTTAAAAGGGATTAAACACTTGAATGAAATTTGTGTTCTCATAAAGGGTTATGTGGTTGAAGGAATGCAAATGTGACAAATAGGCTTTTGATAAATAATTTTTTTTAAATTGTGGGATTTTCTGGCTGTGCTCGCCTTGAAACCAGAAAATCCTGCCCAAGGTCAATGGACCTTTCTATGGTGTGGGGAGCCACTGTTTTATTTCACTTTTATTTTTTTTTAGGTCTAACATTTGTGTAGCATTTTCTATGGTATATTTTTATTAACATTTTCACACAGGAGAAACCCTATTGAAGCTTCAAGTTGCACATGAGATAAACCCTGCTGAAAGTTTCACTTGTGCTGGATCATGTTACAATGTTATTGGTTGTCACATACTCACAGTGTGTGAATCAGCTAGTCTTAGCCAACTCTTACCTTGTGAACAATGCATGATCAGAGGCCAGAACCAATTAGTGTTGGCCTCCCATTGCAGATATGTTTAATTAACCAATGAATGTATATGGGCATTCTCTGGAGTAATTAATAATAATACTGCGTAAGAACAATAGAAAGGCAGAGAGAGACTGGAGACATCTTAAGGAAGAGAGACTGGTAACATTTCCAGAGAGAGAGAGAGGGTGCACGAAACTGAAAAGCTAGTGTACATCTTGAATGAACTCCTAATAAACTTGTCCAAGCCCTACAGATGTCAATGAATTCTTGAATCTAACAATGGTCTGCCCCTTGCCCGCTCTGATTCCCATGGTGGGCGGAGCTGGAAAGTTCACACCATAATCTGCAATAACCCTTATAATTTTATTTTATTTTATCTCAGCATGGTTCCTCAGGTTAGCCCATGATGGCTACTGGGTGAGTTGACATGATAGATGTACTGGAAAAGGGTGATGGTTGAAGGGCATAGATTGGCATGAGTTGGCACTAAGTTGACAAAGGACTATAAAAAGGTCATGGGTGTGGGTAGAGGGGCAAAGGGGTTATAGCAATGGGATGGCTAGAGGGTCATAGGTTGGTATGGAGGATATCAGGGGCAATGGGTGTGGGTAGAGAGGCATAGGTCAGCATGGGTTTGCATGGATGGGGCGTGGGGAATGTGTTGCAGAGTGAGGGGATGCGAGAGATGTGAGAGATGAGGACTGAAAGGCTGTTTTTGTTTTAATGCTTTTTCAAAAATCTTTGTCAAAGTGCCAGTGCCACACCCAGCAACCTCCAGACTCGTTCTGGGGTCTCCCAGAGTATTTCCCCACTCCAGAATGAAAACCTCAATTTCCAGGCCACTGTTTTATGGTGATGGAATAATTCAAATTATTTTCTAATTGGCAGTCTGGAATTTCCATCAGCCCTTTGGGTGACTGAATTTTCAGATTCCAACCATGTTCCCATGAAAAATGCACATCCCTGATCCTGACCATTGTGAACCATCGCTTCGATTTCCAGGGCGTCATACCTCAAAGATTTGTGTTCCCTTCTATTCAAAAGGACATATATATTTGACATAATGATGTGCTTTTGTAACAGTCCGAGTTTCACTGTTCAATTTAAACATTTATTTCAAATATAACTTCTATGGTGATGCAGCCGAATACAACTGTATTGTTTATCAAAAGCAATAGAGGGCAAAAATATAATGACTTGAAATGGAAAATAGATTAAAAGCATTGAATCTAGAAGTACCCAATTACTAATACTGATTATAAAACTTCTGTATGCTATACTTGTAGAAAGTTTAGAAATCACAAAAGCTAAAAAATGCATGCTATGTTTAACAATCACACATACCAGCTCCAGTGGTGAGTGAAGAAATAGATGGGTTAAGAAGCAGTAAAATAAGTGGCTGGTGATAAAATGCTTGATGATGGACTGACTTTTTGCTTCGATCAGTATAAAAAGTAGATAGTAGTGATTTTTAAAAAGTTATGTCAGGATTTCCAGAAATCTATCAAAGTGTTACGTGCTATTGAATACTATGGGGAAAAAAACATTCTTTCATTCTCATAACAATGAATTCTTAGTGCACAGGTTACACTTTGAGCACCTATGTTATTGATATTGCTTATTGCTACAGCAGTAGAGCATGGACACAAGTCCATAACTAGTGCAGGAAAGCAAATTCCCATGGGTGCCAAAAATCTGAATTAAAATAGAAACTGCTCAGTGGATCAGGCATTATCTGTGGAGAGAGAAATAAAGTTAATGATCAGAATTTAATGTAGGCACTGGAGGTCTAGCCCCATTGTCTCATTTTATGAAGACCCGTCGATTTAAGTGCCAATCATGCAGGTACTTTAGTCGGCAGTGGCGGGCCTTCTCAGGGTTCCTGGAAGTTCTGCCCACCGAGAGCTATCAATCATCAGAGACTGGCAACTCTACATTGCTCAGCAGCACCACTGGAAGGATGGTGGTTGTTGATGATAATGCAGCCGCTCGAGGCCGAGGATTGCTAAGGGATTAAGACCACAGGTAAGTGATAGCGAGAGGGGGATCGCAAAGTAGGAGTTATGAAAGGGGAGGGGGGGGGGTCAATAGCACGGGCAGGGTTGGCTCTCAATAGGCACCACCTTCCCAATGCCAAGTCCCTTAATCAGGCACTGAACGAAGTGCCTCCCAACCTCCCCAACACCCCCCCCCCGCCCCCTCCACCCCGACCCTCTGTTGCCTCAAGAAGCTCACAAGCAACCTGTCACAGTTTGTTTTTTGAGCTTCCTGCATGCCGAGTCCCCTGCCAACCATTGGGTGAATACCAGTGATAGCGGGATGAGGCTCATAAGTGGACATTAATTGCCCACTTTAGTGTGAAAATTGGCAGCGAGGAGGAAGGCCATCCAGGAGCCTTCTCACCATGATTTAATCAGGGCAGAGGTGGATGGCAGCTGGAAGGCCCTACCCAGCAACATCCCATGTGATTAAATGCCTGCCCCCACCTCCTCAAACATGCTACAAGGAAGGGCATACTTTTAGTGTAATGACCTTTCCATATAACTAGCAAGTGTTGGGTACAAAATCTGGGTCTAGAGGAGAATATCAGGAGAGAAGGGAACATGGAAACTCTGGCAAAGGGAATTTTTTATGCCTCATAAGCACCTTACTTTGCTTTGCACTATCTTTTTTCATTTAATCGCTCTTGCCCCCAGGCCTTTCCCATCTGTATTTCCCTCTGCCACCTTCTCCCTTTCTCTGCACTTGTTCACCTGTTATGAAGAAAGAAATAAAGACCCTACAAGGTAAACAGGAAGCTCTAAAACTCATACCTTAATTCCTGCCATGATACATAAAACATTGGGCTGGGATTGTATGTACCTTGGTGGAGGGTGGGAAACTAACGTTGGAAATCGGTGGCTCACCAACTCCTGCCCCCGTCTTTTAAACATCATTCATAATACGTAAAGCAGCCAATTGATGGCTGCCAGGCAGTTGCCAACCAACAGTGTTAGTGCAGAGTGGGCTGCTCACCCGATGGGTCAAGAAGGAGAGGATGTCTGGGCACTGGGATGGCAGGCCATGACCTGGAAGGAGGTCAAGGCCTTTCAATTAAAGGGACTCTGGGCACAGGACTGTGTCAGGCGCACCAGGGATCTTGTTTGAAGAGACTAGGAATATCTTGTGGCTGAGTTTAATTATTTGGAAACATTGTCAGAGTTGAGATATAGCTGATATTTAGTTTTGACTGTTATGATTTATGGGAAGGTTTCACGAGGTTTGGCAAGGAAGGAAAACCTTTGCAATGTAATTGAATCATAACGCTGCAAAATATCAAGTGCTGATAGAGATATGGAGCATCAGGCGTTTAATCTCAGTGTCTCTCCACAGATGGTCAAGAGGAGGGAGCCAGGTGATGAGGTGGACAAAATGTATAAGATGGTCCCAGAGCATAACAATCACTCCTGATGAGCCCACCTCCAGTCTGTAACTGACAGATGGGAGGTCCTCATGGCAGCTAATAGAAAGGGGAGACCTCCCAGCCTAACCAAAGCAGCCTGGACAGAGTCGCAGCAGAGGTCAGCAGCTTTGGGATTGCCCAAAGAAACTGGATCCAGTGCCAGAATGCCTCCAATTGCCTTTTAAGATCTACAAGGGTGAGTGTGGCTACCTAATGGAAGTGTGCAAACATGGAAGATTTGGAAAGTCTCCATTAGAATCTATAATGTGTGCAGCCCAAAGGTGTGAGTTAGCATGATGATCAAATGACACTATAGATGGCACGGAGACCTATGGAGATGTGCTTGGGGGGAGGTGAGTGCGGGAAGTATAAAGCTACACCAGTTAGTGGACGCAAAATCATTGTGCAGATTGTGTGCAGCCTGTGGAGTTCTCATAGGCCATACATCTGAAGGCGTGAGTGCACAGGAGATTCAAAATCATTGCAATGTCACACTTTAATTGCAGGAGAAGAGAGCCCACAATGCCAGAGAGAGATGCAAGACAAGAGGCGATGTGTCAAACCTGGCCATCTTACCACCCTCGGAGGAAAAGGAGCTGGATCTGGCAGCAAATGACAGGAGGTGGCCCATAGGTCGAGGCGAAATAGGAGTAAGGCCCCAGGGTGTGGAGATTCTAAGAGGCATTTTTTGCAATTGACTGATAAAAATGTTAAGAAGGCTAAGGTGCCTGTCTAGTACGCTGTTACAAATGAAGTATTGATGGATTTGTGTTTTTGCAGGCACTCTTCCATCGTTGAAAAATGAGTGACTGCATATTGAAAATTTTAAAATGCAAACAAGGCGTGCAGTGCTGCCAATGTGGAGGTCAATCTCTGCGTTCTCCTCATCCCTATTTATATCTCCTAAACAGATTCAATATCGACTGCTGCTGTCACAAGTCCCCAGGGTCATACACTGAGGAGTAAGAGGATGACTCAGAGGGTGAGGCATCACATCCTTACTATGCACAGAGCACCAGCTCGGATACTAGCAACTCAATTGGCATTTGAACCTCAAAAGTAAGAGAACCATTAATTAGTGAAGCACATCATAGTCACATGTGTAGCTGCCATGGCATTCAGAGGAATGTTGGAGAAGAGCCAGTTGTTGAGTCCCATTTCGATGACAAAACTCTGGAATCATCCGTAAGGAGGCAGATGCTGAATGTGCAGTGTGTGATGCATGGAGAAGATACCAGAGGTGTTGCATACTCTAGCATGGACTCTGGAGGTTTCCATCCAGGTTGTGAGGGCAGCATGGTTTCCTCCCTGGAGTATCAAACTGACCACATTGGTGAAGCAACCCTGGATTTGCATCCTGACCGGCGCTCTATAAACTTGTCTCTTGAGTTCAGGGGTCCAGAGCCAGGGCAACAAGAGAATGATTAGCCCCGAGTCACATTGAGCTCTTAGTACCTCTCAGGAAAGTAGGAAGGATCAAATGTAATTCATGGTGATGTGTGAGCAGCAGCTCACACCATCTAGGGGCACCTCTCAGGGCACTTATGACAGGGACAGCCTCTCCTTTGTCTTTTGGTACTGGCATAGTTACCTTCACTTGACCTGAAGACAAGTGTGCAGGAGACACCCACCATGAAGTAGCTCTTATGGTCACAGGTGACCAGAGGACAGCCACCAAAGCCATCGCCCACAAGGGATATAAGTGTCAGGCACCCTGCTGCCACCACAGTAAGGGAGCACCACACCACAGCACCCGAAAAAGAATTTTAAAGAACCACAGCAGTCACGCTTATTTATACACATAGATGACTTTATAATTTGTATTATGTTACTGAGGTTCTGTGGACATAAGTGATGTCTTCCTTGAACAACCTTGAAAATATCACTGGTTTATTTACTGTGTATGAGAATGTATTGAGATGGATTCCACTGAAGGTCTTATTTGATTGTGTAACCATATGCACTCAAATGAGTTACTCGGTTCTCTTGTTTTCGATTGTCAAAGATGATTAGTTAATTTTCTTGTGATAAAGGAGGGAGAAGAAGGACAAGTTGATGAAATGTTTGGATAGACTGGGCTATTGGAATCTTTGCAGGATGAATATATGCTAACTAGCTCACAGCTAACTAGACACTCCCTGGCAGGGCATTCTACATCTGGCTGTGGCTGATCACCCTCTTCTTCCTCTAGAGGAATGTATTGCCTCCCGTGACTCGCCCTCAAAAAAGGGGATCCCCTCCCAGCAGCTACAGGTTGTGGAGTGCACAATCACCACCATGAGGGACATTCTCAAAGGTGCACACTGGAGTGATCCGCCAGATCAGGCAAGGCATCTAAAGCTCATTTTGAAAAGACCAATGGTCTGCTTGAAGATGGCCCTTGTCACATTGTAGCTCTGATTGTATCAGCTCTCAGGTTCAGTCCTGGGACTGTGAATAGTTGTCATGAAATGTTTCTTTAAAGGGGTACCATTTGTCACCCACCAGCCATCTTTCCAATGCAGATACACAAAACATGCCTGGCACCTGGGAGGAGTGTCTGAGGATGTACGAATTATGAAATCTCCCTGGCAGAGGTTATAAACCTTCTATTTCTTTAAATGTGTGGCTGACATGTGGTATGAATTACACACTGTTGGCAGTCGCAGACCATCTGGTTTGATTGAGTGGTAGCTCTTTTTGTTAATGAATGACTCTGGCTGCCCTGCTGGTACTTTGATGGTGAAATGGGTGCATTCCATGATGCCTTGCACCCTTGGAAAACATGCCATGGCCACAAAGCCTCTGCTTCTTTCCATCTAACCATTGGTGTCAGTGGTGAAGGCAATGAATTGCTCTGCATGATGAAACATGACTACTGTAAAGAGCTGAATGCTGTGGTGTGCTGCAAGCTGGGTTATGCCATTCAGGTGCCCTCAGGCAACCTGAAAGGGCCTGATGAAAAAAGGTTCTGTGCCATTATGACTTTTTTTGCTACAGGCATTGGATGGCCTCCACACAGGGTTAGATGTAAAGTCTGGGGCAAACACCTCACATAGAGATGTCACAGTGGCTCAGAAAATGCCTCTCCAGAAGCACTATCCCTCAGTCATTTCCAAATATATCATTCTGACCTTGTACATGCGATTAGCAGGATATATGGTCTCTGCCTCTGTCTCTGCTGCTGCATGCCCTCTGCAGCCGCTTGTTCCTCATCAGATTGACCTCCTTTGCCTACTTCAGTTGACTCCTGCCCTTGTTCTGCTGGTCTCCTCCCTCTCCTTCCTCCTCACTGGAGAAAATATCTCCAGGTGAATAAACTATGCCCATAATATGCTGAGCTTCACTGATGTCAGATAACAGTGTTGACCTGTTTGCAGACACCGTTATGATCAATCTCCCTGTTACTGTCCAGGGATTCAAAGACAGCCTATCAGCCCCCCTTACCGGCTAAAGTCAGGCATAGACGTCTGCAACCTTAGGTTGAGAAAATGCATGGCATTCAGAATGATGGTTCCAAATTCATATCTATTCAATCTGCCATGAAGCATGATTGCACAACCTTGCTCAAAAGTAGGCAAAAAAGTTGTTTGTGCAAGAATAACGAGCTGCCTTGAAATGTACACAATAGTATTCATACTGCTGAGAAAAGAAGAGACATGTTGAAGCTTTTTATCTTGCATCAGAACATTTTGTAAGAATACAAATATAGGGAGAAAACAACAATTTATACCGTAACTATGTTGTTAATATCTCGAATTTGGTCTTTATTGTACCTCTGTCTCAGGTACACAAACACTCAATACTCAGCAATATTCAAGTTCTATATTACCAAACAACTATTAGTATTCATACCCATGGCTCACTGCATCCTCACATGTATGGACATCCAAAGGCACACAAAAGTGATGTCCCAATACGCCCTATTTAATCAATCTCCCATTCTGCACAGTATGAATTGGTCAAATTGTTGAGTGAATTACTATATCCAGTTCTTATTACGTTTTTTCACATAAATGATGAAGGATTCCTTTACCTTCTCGAAGACAATACCCAACCGACATATTGATAGTAACACCTTGTCTATGTGCTTGTTCGACAAGGTTAGCTTACCTACGAATGTGCTGCTGAAGAACCCATTGACATTTGTAATTCGTCATTAGTTCACAGCAATCTAGACTAAAGGAGCTGCCATTTTCTGATCTTATGAACTTAGCAGCTCACGCAGTTGAGTTCAGTTTTAACGACACCATGTGTGCTCAAATAGATGATGTAGCCATGAGATTCCAATAGGTCCAGCGGTCGCTAACATTTTCATCCATTTCCACGAGAAACACATTTTTGACGAAATGAGCCCTAACCTTGTACCACCTGCATTTTTCTGATATATAATCTCAGCCTTTGAAATTGCTGCCATTCCTGCGCATCTTAATGCGCTCTACCCCATGTTCGCTTTTGAGATGGAGTAGTCTAACACGCTTCCTTTCCTTGACAGTGCTAGTTGAGAAATCCACAAATGGTTTCACCACTTCTGTCTACTGAAAGCCGACCAGTCAATGTATGCATTAGCGTTCATATAGCTCCACATGCGATACCAATGGCCTTATCTGCAATCTTGTAAATAGGGCCCTAGCAATTTGCTGACCTTGTAAGTTTGGTGTGGAAAGTGCATAGAAGCTATCCTGAGAGCAATGGCTATCTAGATCAGAACATCCTTCACTGTGTTTCACACAAGCTCAGAAATGGGCCAAAGGCCACCACTTTTGGGCCTCCTCAGATTACGCAGGAAAGGCAAAATATATTTTTAAAAAATGAACAACAGGTTAAGCAAGCCATTTCACACTGCTACTATGCCGTGGCATTAAATGATATTTTTCTACTCATAGGATTCTGCTGACAATGCAAAGAGACATTCTGCCTACCACACAATTGGTCAATATTGTCTAAATGTCAGGGCTGATGTGAAACTAGCTAAATTGGCCATATATCCCAATGGTTGGCTAATCATATCAAACAGTATAAAAGCAAAATACGACGGATGCTGGAAATCAGAAATAAAAGCAGAAAAGGTTGGAAAAACTCAGGAGGTCTGGCAGCATCTGTGGAGTGATGAACAGAGTTAACGTTTCGAGTCCATGTGACTCTTCGCCAGAGTCACCTGGCTGTTCATAATGGGCTGAATACAAATCATACGCAACCAACTCACACTTGCAAAACAAAACCAAAATGTTTGGTGTGTTATCTATGATTCGGCAATTGGGCAACACTTTCCAAACACTTCTGACTGTGCTAATAAGTGCAATAACAGCCAACTTAAGCTTATATTAAAATAAATGCATTTAATTTCAGGATCTTTATTCCAAAATTCAGTTCTTCCAGAATCACTATTTTTCTACATTTGCTGAACAAGAATCACACTGAATACAATAAGTTACTTCACCCATTTGCCATGAAAGTAATCTCAGATCAAACTCCAAAAGAATCATGCTGTGTTATGATGTTTTAATATTCAAAAAATTGAATTCTCTTATCTGTTTCCAATAATGCCTTTAGGGCAGTTGGTGGGTTTAATCCAAAATTCATTTCTATCAAGTGGATGGCAGCTGGCAAAAACGGTCTTTAAATGGTCAATATTGCTGTTTACCAGAAACAGACACATGTTGATCAACCAGCGATTACTTTCTTGTTCTTATCCGAGTGTTGTGATTTTCCAAAGCTTCCTTTTATAAAAGTAAAGCCCCCAGTAGAAAACATTGTTGGAAACACTTTAAACACAAATATTACTGCATATGTGTGTTTAAGAATTTTCTCGCAAAACGTGTGGTTTCTATGCTTTTGTCCTTATATTGAATGTTTTTCATTTCTCAGTTTAGTGAGAGTTCAAGAAATTTACCTGAAGCAATTTAATTTTCCATGGTAGCTTTTATTCACTTCTCATTGTTAATGAGTTGTTTTCAAATATTATTATTTTCCATTACAAATGTGTATAACCTGCTTATGAGTGGTATGATTCTTCGATGTTAGTTGTGATTAGCTCAAGTTTCATGTTCATGAACTAAACAGTAGATTCATGCGTGATACTAAAGTTGCAAAATAGAAAAATGAAGCTAAAGCATGATGCCTGAAACATGACAAGGTAGAAAGACAAACAGAAAGATAGATGGATAGACAGACGTCTACTCTGAGGTTGAAGGCCCATAGTTGATTGATGCTTGAAAATGCCAGAATCATCCAGTTACACTGAGACTCATTGCATCTCACAGATGTCAGGCTAACTCTTCACTAAGGGAAGAATTGGAGACTTTGCCTGCTTTCCACCTTTGCCTGAATACCACCAGGTAAACACTGGAGCAGATTCACTCTTGCCACTAAAATTCAAAGAAAATCAAGAGGCAACATTGAGAACAGTAATCAAAAGAGAAAACGCTGGAAAATCTCAGCAGGTCTGGCAGCATCTGTAAGGAGAGGAAAGAGCTAACATTTCGAGTCCAGATGCCCCTTTGCCAAAGTTAAAAGGTATAGAAAGTGGGAGATATTTATGCTGCAGGGTGAGCGAATGAAAGATGAGTCTGATGCGCGTTATCACACACGAGGCTTGAGATGCTCAAGGAAATAAAGGCTTTTATTTACTATTACAACGAAGCTACCATGTATAGTACACGATCCCAGACTGAGGGGTCCCAGACAGAGCAGTGACCTTTATACCTCTCCCAGGAGGCGGAGTCCGACTGGGATGTGCCATAATAACTACAATACAGGTGTAACAGCCCAACCCTAACCCCAACAGCAACAAGTAGAACAACCCATCCCTAACCCCAACAGCAACATATATACATACTCGTAGTACTGGCCAGACCCTGGCTCAGCACTACCTAGTGGGAACCAACGATGGTTCACCACATTCACCCCTCCTTTGAAGACAAAGGCCGGCGGGGTACAAAAAAACCAGAATAATTTGTCATCAGTCTATAAGTTCAGACGGTCAGGGGGACCGCACCATCATTGTGACCTCCTCAACACCGGTGATGACACCGGAGTAGGCACTCGCGTTGCCGTTCTCCCAAAGGCGATGTCCAACAGTTCCTCCACAGACTCACGGGCCGGCTGACCCCGAGGTGATGATAATCCGTTGAGTTCCGACACGCCCTGAAGTGGTGACCATCTCCTGGACTCAGGCAAGCTGTACACAGGAGTAAAAGGGTTAAGTAATGGTCCCGATGCTGCCCGCGCCGTATCAGGAGGGGAAACAATAGTTGGGGGGTCTCTAACAGGAGGTATGGGAGCGACAGGGGTTTCTACGTCCCCTGCTGGTGCCAGGTCTCGAATCGAGACCGTGTCCTCTCGCCCGTCAGGGTATGCTACATAGGGATACTGAGGGTTGGCGTGGAGGAGATGGACCTGTTCGACCAACGGGTCGGACTTGCGGGCCCTTACATGTCGCCGCAGGAGGACAGGTCCTGAGTACGTCAACCAAGACGGTAATGAGGTCCCAGAGGAAGACATCCGAGGGAATGAAAACAGCCTCTCATGAGGAGTAGCGTTGGTTGCCGTACACAGGAGTGAGCGTATGGAATGGAGCGCATCAGGGAGCACCTCTTGCCAACGGGAGACTGGAAGGCTTTTTGACTTCAACGCCAGTAAGACAGCCTTCCAGACTGTAGCATTCTCACGTTCCACCTGTCCGTTACCCCTAGGGTTGTAGCTCGTGGTTCTACTAGAGGCAATCCCATATGAGATTAGGTATTGCCTCAAGTCATCGCTCATGAACGACGAGCCCCTATCGCTGTGAATGTAGCAGGGGTACCCGAACAGAGTAAAAAGATCGCGGAATGCCTTAATGACCGTGGCAGCGGATGTATCAGAGCAGGGAATAACAAAAGGGAATCTCGAGTACTCATCAATGATGTTGAGGAAGTACACATTCCGATCTGTCGAGGGAAGGGGGCCCTTAAAGTCGACACTCAGTCTTTCGAAGGGACGAGTGGCCTTGACTAGTTGTGCCCGGTCAGGTCGGTAAAAGTGCGGTTTTCATTCCGCGCATACCCGACAACTTCTCGTTATGGACCTGACATCCTCCACCGAGTAGGGCAGATTGCGGGCTTTTACGAAGTGGAAGAGCCGAGTGACCCCAGGATGGCATAGGTCATTATGGAGAGCCTGCAAACGGTCCTCCTGTATACTGGCGCATGTTCCACGCGACAGGGCATCCGAGGGCTCATTGAGTTTCCCTGGACGATACATGATGTCGTAATTATAGGTGGAGAGTTCGATTCTCCACCTCAAGATCTTGTCGTTCTTGATCTTGCCCCGCAGCGCGTTATTGAACATGAACGCCACGGACCGCTGGTCCGTGATCAGGGTGAACCGTTTTCCCGCCAAATAATGGCGCCAATGCCTGACGGCCTCCACAATGGCCTGGGCCTCCTTTTCCACCGCTGAATGTCGGATTTCGGGGCCTTGGAGGGTGCGGGAAAAAAAGGCGACGGGCCTGCCCGCCTGGTTAAGTGTGGCGGTCAGGGCGAAATCAGATGCATCGCTCTCCACCTGAAAGGGGATGGACTCATCAACAGCGTGCATCGTGGCTTTCGCGATATCGGCTTTTAGTTTATCAAAGGCCAATCGAGCCTCTGGTGTTAGGGGAAAAGAGGTGGACTTGATGAGCGGACGGGCTTTGTCCGCGTAATTGGGAACCCACTGTGCATAGTAAGAGAAGAAGCCTAAGCATCTTCTCAGTGCTTTTGCACTAGTGGGCAGGGGAAGTTCAAGGAGGGGACGCATACGGTCTGGATCAGGGCCAATGACCCCGTTTTCCACCACGTATCCGAGGATGGCTAAACGGCGCATACGAAATACACACTTCTCCCTGTTGTAGGTCAGATTCAGGCGAGATGCAGTGCGTAGGAACTTAAGGAGATTTGTGTCGTGGTCCTGCTGGTCATGGCCGCAGATGGTGACGTTATCCAGGTACGGGAAGGTAGCCCGCAGTCCGTTCTGGTCCACCATTCGGTCCATAGCACGCTGGAAGACCGAGACCCCATTGGTGACACCAAAAGGAACCCTGAGAAAGTGATACAAGCGACCATCCGCCTCAAAAGCCGTGTATTGTCAGTCCTCTGGGTGAATGGGGAGTTGGTGGTAGGCAGACTTGAGGTCTATGGTGGAGAACACCAGGTACTGCGCAATCTGGTTGACCATGTCAGATATGCGCGGGAGGGGATACGCATCCAGCTGCGTGTATCTATTAATGGTCTGACTGTAGTCAATGACCATCCGGGGTTTGTTCCCACTCTTGACCACCATGACCTGCGCTCTCCATGGACTAGCGCTAGATTGTATGATCCCTTCCTTGAGGAGCTGCTGAACTTCAGATCGAATGAAGATCCGATCCTCAGCGCTGTAACACCTACTCTTAGTCGCGATGGGCTTGCAGCCTGGCACAAGATTCTGGAACAGGGAGGGTGTGGTAATCTTCAGCGTCGAGAGGCTACAGGCTGGGCGCGTTGGGCAATTTGGAAGCTGCTGTTCTCCCACTGAAAGCGGAGGGAGTGGCCCACCATACTGTAGGGTTACACTCTTCATGTGGACCATGAAATTTAGTCCGAGGAGTATTGGCGCGCAAAGGTGCGGTAACACCAGGAGCTTGAAGCGCTCGTAAACCGTGCCCTGCACCGTTAAATTTACCACGCAACTCCCTAGCATGGTGACAGACCGGGACCTTGATGCCATCGAAACCGTCTGTTTGACAGGTTGGATCTGGAGGCCACACCGCTTCACAGCGTCTGGGTGAATAAAACTCTCAGTGCTTCCGCTGTCAAACAGACAATAAATCAAGTGTTTGTTTACCTGAATGTCCATCATAGACTTGTCGAGTCTGTGAGGCTTGGCCTGGTCCAGGATGATCGACGCCACCGTTGGTTCGTGAGCGCCACTGCAGGCAGCTGAGATAGATGAAGATGACCCCTGCTGGTCGTTCGCGGTCGGTGCTGACCAACATGGCTGCTCCCATAGGTCGCACGTGGGTGATGGCGCCAAAATCAGCGACCCCTGGTGGTCGCGCATCTCTTGCGACTCCGTCGACTGTAATGGCGGCGTCCTGGCCTCGCACGTGGACGAA
Source organism: Mustelus asterias (assembly GCF_964213995.1). NCBI lineage: Eukaryota > Metazoa > Chordata > Chondrichthyes > Carcharhiniformes > Triakidae > Mustelus > Mustelus asterias. The sequence goes on from NC_135816.1 coordinate 60,920,703, forward strand.
ACCCTCGACGATGATGATGATGAAGAAGCGGGCTCCGGGGAGTCGCAGGCCGCACTGCTGTTCCTGGAAGTAAGTTTGGATCGGCATACCTTCGAATAGTGCCCCTTCTTACCGCAGGCGGAGCACAACACAGCTTTAGTGGGACATCGCTGCCGAGTGTGCTTCACTCCCCCACAGAAGTAACACCGCGGGCCGCCTGGAGCTGCTGCCGTCGTCAGGCCCGAGTGTGGGTACGCCATCACGCAGCTTTTCGAACCCGAGGGACGAGGAGGGATCAGCGACTGCTCCTGCCACGTTGTCTCCACATGGTCTTCGGGATACAATACTAGGCTTTTGGAGGCCGTCTCCAACGTATCCGCTAGTTCTATCGACTTAGTGAGATCAAGATTACCTTGCTCCAACAGTCTGAGTCGGATATAAGATGATCCGATTCCCGCCACAAACGCATCTCGAGCGAGGTTGTTCATGTTCTGGTCTGCCGACACTGCTTTGCAGTTACAGCCCCTGGCTAGCTGTAGGAGCTCGTTCGCGTACTCTTCCGTCGTTTCGCCGGGCTGCCGTCGTCGAGTGGCTAAGAGGTATCGAGCATGCATCTCATTTGGCGGTTTAATGTAACGCTTCTTAAGAAGCTCGAGGGCCCTTGTGTAGTCGGTGGCCGCACGGATCGCGAGATATACGGTGTCGCTTACCCTCGTGTGGAGGACCCGGAGTCTGTCGTCGTCTGTGGTGACCGCTGCGGAGGCTGCAAGGTAGTCCTCAAAACATTTCAACCAGTGGTCGGAGGTGTTAGAGGCGCCCGCCGCACGTGGATCCAGTGTAAGACGTTCGGGTTTTAACATTTGCTCCATACTCTCTGTATCGTTTTCTTTTTTTTTAACGACGAGAGTTTAATTAATAGTAAATAAAATTGATGCGCGTTATCACACACGAGGCTTGAGATGCTCAAGGAAATAAAGGCTTTTATTTACTATTACAACAAAGCTACCATGTATAGTACATGATCCCAGACTGAGGGGTCCCAGATAGAGCAGTGACCTTTATACCTCTCCCAGGAGGCGGAGCCCGATTGGGATGTACCATAATAACTATAATACAGGTGTAACAGCCCAACCCTAACCCCAACAGCAACAAGTAGAACAACCCATCCCTAACCCCAACAGCAACATATATACATACTCGTAGTACTGGCCAGACCCTGGCTCAGTACTACCTAGTGGGAACCAACGATGGTTCACCACAGAGTCATAGCCACAGAAACCAGGGGAACCTCTATATCGGAGAGACCAAGAATAGACTGGGTGATTGCTTTGCTGAACACCTTTGGTCTGTGCGCAATCAGGACCCTGACTTCAGCTTGCTTGCCACTTTAACACATGATCCTGCTGCCATGCCCACATATCTATCCTTGACCTGCTGCAATGTTCCAGTGAAGCTCAACGCAAACTGGAGGAACAGCATCTCATCTTCTGGCTAGGCACTTATCAGCCTTCTGGTCTCAACATCGAAATCAACAACTTCAGATGATTTGCTCTACCCCACCTCGACCCCTTTATTTTCATTTTATTTAATTTTTTACTGTTCTCTACCTTTTATTTCTTTATTGTCTTTTTTCATTTTTCTTCCCCCCCTCACTCTTTCTCCCTATTTTATCCCCCCTTTCCTTACCTTTTCTCCCCTTTTGCCCCTTTCTAAATTTTATCTCTCTCCCACCCATTCTCCCCTCTCCCCATATCTTCATCTGTCACAGCTTACCCTCTGATTTTAGCTTCTCTGCTGTTTGGCCATTCACATCCTTTATTCTCTCAATGGACTGCCGTTAGCAGTCTTTTCCACCAGTTTCTGTGGCTATGACTCATCTTTCATTCTCTCACCTTGCAGTATAAATATCTCCCACTTTCAATGCCTTTTAACTTTGACAAAGGGTCGTCTGGACTCGAAGCGTCAGCTCTTTT